>NW_026844214.1:42236278-43436278 GCF_029955315.1 Cylas formicarius | reverse complement strand
TAAAACTACCCCCAATAATGAGATACCCTAGAATTCGTTCTCAAATGGTTGTCATATTTAAAATGTTAAATTGCACACCCTGTATATTTTACCATGTTTTATTGCTATGGTTAATTTTAAGTTAATTTTCGAATGGTGTATATGCTTGTCTCTTTTTGTTTTTGAATTATTTGAAAAAAATTGTACAACCAGCATAACTATTGGTCCTAATCCGGAAACGATTCAACGGTTTCGTATTTAAATGGGACCCCCCTGTTTCTCTAAGTTGCATCAAGTACAGAATTTAGTCCACTGTCGAATATTAGCGTTTCCTATAATGGAAATATTTTATAATGAAACATAATATGCCATCGTTATTAATCTCAAAAGCTCAAATTTGTGCGCAAATGTCAAAGAAAACTTTTAATGAAGGGCTAAATAAATATAAAAATGAAAAGTTTGAATAAAATTAAGAAAGTTTCCTGAATATCGCGAGCATCCATCATCGATGGATGTGTCGTTACGAGTAAATTTGGAGTCAAAAACCAAATCTCGAAATGGCGAATTTGGGGTAGTTTTATATTTTCCCGACCGTTTCGAGGTTGTTTAGTAATACATCATTTTGAAGCTCTCGTAAGTGGCTTTTCAATGGTCTAATTGAATATCTGGGACAACGTAAGGTTTTTTTGAGATTCCGAAATAAATAAAACGAATATTTGGTTATTTCATTATTGGGGGTAGTTTTATATATTCCCGACCGCTTCAAGGTGGTTGAGTAGTACATCATTTTGAAGCACTCCGAAGTCGCTCTTTAATGGTCTGGTTGAACATCTGGGACAACGTCAGATTTTTCGAGATTGCGAAATGTTAATTAAATTATTAGGAGTTGTTTTCTGTATAGCAATATTGAATATGGTTTTTAGGAGTTCTCTTACCATATTTTCGGGCTTACTTTAGTTACTTACTTTTAATTAAGATAAGTAACGAACTAGTCCACCGTAATATTCGCAAATCCGAATCCAAATCCAAATCTCACGTCAGCCACATCCTAGCGACCATGTACCGTGGATGTCCGGTGCACAAACCTGACCCTCGGCGTACAAAAAGTTTGAGCAGGAGTTTTTTAAACTTCGCGTCAATTAGAAGCACATGTCGCAGGAATCCTGCGAGATTCGGCGCCGATCGTGCGGTCAGCAATTTGCGTATTGTACCCGCGGCTCGGAATGTCTTCTTTTCGCGTATAGAAACGGGGCAGGCCACACACATTCCGAACGTTTCGGCCTTTCAAACGAATAATAACGATGCGGTTTCCTTTAGCGAAGATGCTATCTCAATTATCGACAATTTAGGGTCGTCGCACGCCATACGCGAGCGGGGCCGACGCCCTATACGTCTAACGACGGTGTTTGTTAAGAAGAAAATTAGTGCAGGTTGCATTTTAATATACGGGAGGTATAACATGTGTGGAAACAGCTGATGCCCAAGATGTGTATCCACGATCGCGGCAGATGGTCGTCTTTTTTTGAGACAGAAGGCACGCGCCACCACCTCGCATCGGTATGTCTTTAAAGTCGTTTCAAGAGACGCTGTAGTTTTACCATGTCTAAAATACGGAAGCGAATGCGCGGGACTCTGTCAACATTTTCGCTTTGTACAAGGTGATCATTGTCCGATGATTCGCCGGGCAATTCTCCATATAATTTTATGAAAAAAAAATCATATGCACAACGGTTCCCAGTGTATCGTTTTTGATTTAACAATTCTTACTAATAATTTTTGGCATTTAATTAAATTATTGGAAGTTTTTTTTAGTAATTCACTTTAATAAAATAACTAATTTTACATACACAACAACAATATCAAGATTTTAGTCATTTCGTCATGCCTGTTTTTATTTTTGGGCCATTATGACTCAAAAAGTTTGAAAAATTATTTAAAGGCTGTTTTTTGTAGGAAATCATGTGATACAGCAAACATCAGATGATACTAAATTTGTAAAATTAGAATGCCTGCGATATGAGGATTTTTTATGAAGTTCGTGACAAGGTGAAATACCTTAATGCTTCATTGTGTTTATGAGGCGTTTATTTAAAAAATAGAAGAAGCGGTATCTAAAATTTATTCTGTGATAAATATTTGCACCAGAAATTAGAGTATCTGCCTTTGGATGAGTAATGTACAAAAATATCACCTTGTTTTCTTTATTCTGAGATAATGGCAAATCTGTAGTTTTTGTAGGAACCGATTTGACAAAAAAAACAGAAAATATTTCAAAATTAAACTAAAGTGTATCAACTTTAATTTAATAATAATGATATTATAACAAGTTTAATTTTTAATCAACGCTTAATCAGAGTCTGCGTTTGTCTGATTCCCTCAGAATTTTAATATTTTCATTGAAAAGCTCTAGCAAATTTAAAGCTTCGGGACTAAATCTGTTTTTTGTGATGTTTGGATTAGACGAAAGTAACAAAATATGAAATGCATCCAAATTTGTTGAAAACCTACTGCATTTTCTCGCATTATATTCCCTGTATATTCGGTAAAGTCTATTCATAGATATAAGAATGTGACAACTGATACGAATTATGGAAAGTCCCGGGCAAGCTGTAAAAATGAAATATGGCCGAACAGGTCCGTACTTTGCTTAGATATTAATTATTTGGAGTTTTGTTAGGAAAGGTACTAAACAATATTTATTTATTTATGTATGTATTTATGTTTAAATCTAAAATAAAATTACAAATTATTTTTATTACC
Organism: Cylas formicarius; assembly: GCF_029955315.1. NCBI lineage: Eukaryota > Metazoa > Arthropoda > Insecta > Coleoptera > Brentidae > Cylas > Cylas formicarius. The sequence continues at coordinate 43,433,539 of NW_026844214.1, read as the reverse complement.
TACTTAAATTACTTAAAATTATCTATCGCTATCACTATCGCTATCATCGTCTGTTATAATTATTATTTGTTCTATATTATTTGCAATATACGATTGTTCTGCTTTTTCTATATGTTTAACAGAATTTGCCCAACTTTGTGCAGGGATGTTAAAAACTTCGCTTTCTATAAGTTTGAGGACATTGGAGTTAACACGGGAAAAAACATTGTTACGACGAATGGCAGATTTCAGTTGGTGCCAAATATATTCAATGGGATTAAATATACAGTGGTAAGGTGGAAGCCTTAAAACTGTAAGCCCTAGATTTTTTGCATAATTATCACAGACGTATTCCTTTTGTAGGTCCTAGCTTTGTAGAACCTCAATTAATTGCTTTTTGGTATAATCTTGGTGAAAATAAATGTCGTTTATTTTACACATATCAGTTCGAGTCAACCCAACCCTTCTCCGGGGTATCATAAGTGTCGAACCAGATTTCATCCAAGTAAATAATTGGCCTTTGTTGTTCCCTGTAAATCCTAATTTTTTCTAGATATTCCAGTCGCCATTTCCGAATTCTAAAAGATTCCATTAAAACTTGTGTTTTGTCAATTTTTTTAAATCTAAAGCCCATGTATTGAATACACTTCCATAAGGTAGTTCTGCCACATTTAACACCGGTTTCATCTTTTTCAAGCCTCCTAATTGAGATATCTAATGTAGGCACGCTTTGTTCCTCGTAAATTTTAGGCCGTATTATATCTTGATCACTTTCATCTACACTCGAGAAAGTGTCAGTATAGCTTCTTTTTTTCCTCGCTGAAATGGGATTATTCACAGTACATCACAGAATAGTGTTTTTTACATTTGGGCGGGAGTATCTCCTGAGATACACCAGACTCGGACATATTTTGCATAATTCGCACACGATTCAACACACGCTGTATTACACACGAAATAAGAATGATTACTAATAAACTTAAACTAAGTAGTATACCAAACCAAAGAATATTAAACACAGGTAGGTATAAAATTATTTTCTATTAAATTCCGAAACTTTAGGTAATAATCTTGTTGCATTGTATGTTAATGACCACCCTATGTAATAGATAATCCCATTCAAAAGCAATTGGTCACTTTCTTATATCTATGAACAGACTTTACTTTTTATTGCGAGCCTCTTGGGCCTCTTCGGAAAGTTGTCCGATTGGCACGGACTGGACGCATGAAGTGAGGAAATGCCATATACCTCATTTATCGGCCTCAAAAAAATCTTTTTTATTTGGTTCATATTTTCAAATTGCGCTTGAGGAACAAGGTCTCAATTCATTTTTGTTGAACACATCGTTTTTAAAAATTTTGGCAATATATAGAAATCTATAAATCAAGAACTCGCCATGAGACTGAGAGGAGACGAATAAATATTCCTATAATATTACCTTATTATATTTTTATAAAATAGGGAGGCAGAAATGGGCAGAATTCTATTTTTAGGAAGGTTTATGAGACAATGAGCATTCATATGAAAAAAGCTGTGATACCGTTTTGCTCCATTCTTGACATATCTCTAAGCAAAATTAAAAAATTTGCTTTAGGTAATAGAAGAAGAACACAGATTCAATTAAATAACAGTCAAGTGGAATCCAAAAAACAAAATTAATGAGTCCTTTTTGATATAAGCATAAACTTACATCTATTGAGTTCATCCATTTAAAGAAGGTATTTATTTAGCGTGGCCACAAAACAAAAAGCAGAAGTTGGACAGTTTTTTAAATATTTTTTTCAATTTTTCAAATTTTTCAAACGCCGTCGCAATAAAAGCAAAATCTCGAAACTAATGTTTATTTATGGAGTAATTTAAAAGATGTGTACTAAATTTGATTTAAAAAAATTTAAAACAATAATAGCATATGATAAAAAAAAATTGTCTTAAAACATATACAGTCTCTCGGATGCGAACCCTTAGAAATATTGGACACTTACTAAAAGACTCATTCATGGCACAAGTAATTTTGTAATTTTATAGTGTGATCAAAATTATCACACAGTAAAAATTGAAACAAAAATTTACGATTAATAGAGGCAAAGCGCAGTATAGACCAAACAAACAAACCAGCAGTATTGAAAATAGTATTACATCATTCTAAATTTACCGCTCCAGAGTTTAAAATTCGAGGAGATCAAATCAGAATCAGGTAATCTCGATGGTTAATTCCACTGTGTCTGAAATCATTTGGCATAAACAAAACCAATCTATCAAAACCTGACAAAATCAATACTAACTTTTGATAGAAATATGAAATAACAAGAAAACCACTGGAAAGAAATGGCTAATCGATCCTAGTTTAAATTATGCATCCGATCATCCAATAACCAATAATATATAGTGTGTCAATTTTTCGTTTTGTATATTTGGTGTATTTCGACACCCTGTAGGGGATATATATATATATATATATATATATATATATATATATATATATATATATATATTGATGTATGGCAGGACAGCGATCGATCTTCGTTGGGTCTCGTCCTGCACTCTCTGCTGCGGCTGTTGTTGTTTACCGATTGCATTGCTGATGATGCGCCTTTGGTATCCGTTTTGTCGAAGACAGGTACTAATTTTTTTCAGTTCTTCATCTCTGTTCCTCTCGTTTGTGAGCCTGAAGGACCGAGCAATTAATGTATTTGCCTCTGCCTGTATCTGTGATGGGTGGTGATGAGATTTAGCGTTCAGATATCTATTAGTCTGTGTTGGTTTTCTATAGACAGTGTGTTCCAAATGTCCATCTTCGGTCCTTGTGATGTGCACATTTAAAAAGGGCAGACTGTTATATATGTGTATATATATATATATATATATATATATATATATATATATATATATATATATATATATATATATATATATATATATATATATATATATATATATATATATATATATATATATATATATATATATATATATATATATATATATATATATATATATATATATATATATATATATATATATATATATATATATATATATATATATATATATATATATATATATATATATATATATATTAATTTTTATTACCTTGAAATTAGCCTTTCTAGATATTTTCCGTTAAAAAAATTACTTCTTCTTGACTGTTCGTTTTGTCTCCATATCCAATAAAAATGAAAATTTCAATTTTCTAGGTTTTATATTCACTTTCTTTACTGAGAAAATTTAATTGCAACAATTTAAAAACTTTACTGATTAGTTTTGGTTAATTACTTCAGTTCAAAATTGAATTTATGTTTTTTATTCTTTTGCTCGTGGAAACTGAAACATAGGTATACGGTATGATTGAATTATGCATAAATTTAGGCATACAATTCGAAACTGACTTTTAAAAAAATGATTTCAACATCTACTTTTTGACACGTCCTGTATATTTTCTGTTGGCTGCCAAAAATGCGCAGAAAAATTTATGATGGATACGTGCGAGCATTTTTCTTGAAATTCAATGATTGATTTTCAAATGAATTTGTTCCATATTTTAGCCGTTCACTGTATAATAAAACTATTAAAATATTAAACAAAGAATTTTATTTTATTAGAGACGAAAGAAAATCCAATATTGATAAGATTGCAGTCTGCGTTTAAATTAAATATGTAGGCGGTGTGGTCGAAACGGAACAAAACCAGATACTGAAGTGAATTTTGCAATATCAAGCGAAACTTTAACGCATGCAAAATATTGCACTTTACATGTTGTTATTAATGTCTATCTTATGGTATTAATATCGATTATCCCATTTACCAAATACTGTTTTAATTTATGATATTTAAAATGAAAATAAATTATAATTACTTGTGTTAATATTATAAATAGTTAACAACAAACTTAAACTAAGTAAACCGGTAGGCAATCAAGAGACGTTGACAAGTATCAAATAACGAAGTGAAAGACGCATAGTGTTTAGTCAGATAAAAACAAAATCTCTTTTCATGGTCGCCTTTATAATTAAAAATGAATTACTTCTTCCAAGAGAGATGTTTTATTCATTTTTAAATGCTTTTCCATCATTTAACCACTTAAATCTATCATTAGTTAATAAGAAGTAGTGATTAAATGTAATTTTCAATGAAAACATTAGTGATAATATTGAATATTTGAAAACGTAAAAATGTCGGCTAAGGTTTTTTTTTGGTGCCCTATGAAGGTACTGTTAAAAAAGTCATACATATAAATAACAACATTTTATTTTGATTTTAAATATCATATGGCGACATAATGAATTAAGAAGCAGTGGAAATTTTTCGAAAATACAACTTTTGATATTGAGATGCGGTTTTCTCAGGGTTGTTGAGCCTTTATTTGGCCCTTTATTAATTGCTGGGAAAGTAAGCCTTTTTAACGGCTCCAGCTTTATTAACATGGAGATATAGACATGTTCTAATATAATCCCACTTTTTTATTTTTATTTTATGTAACTTTAAGGCCAACACTAAACAACACTAGAGACCACTTTATCGGATTAATCAACTAAACGATCAGTGGTGGCATCAAAAATATTACCAATCTCAGGATGCGTTTATTTATTACTTTTCATCAACGTTGTAGAGTACTGAAAATGTATATCGACAAATCAGATTCAACAACGCACCCCGCCTAAACAAAAATCGGCAATTTTCCAATCGTTATCGGGACGCCTCCACCGGGACTCCCTCTTATTGTTTTTTATTTCCTGTGGCGCGGGACGCAGTTGTCCCCCAGGTGTTAAAGCTAACAGTTGCTACGGCAACGGAAACGATGCTTTCCTCTGCGGGGATATCGACCAGCGCGGACTCCTGCAGCAATACTCGATACTCTCGGGCTTGTCCCCCTCCTCTGGCTGCCCACCTGCCGTATCTCGTCCAATTTCCGTTATTTTTCCGGTCCGGATCGATTCCCGAATTTCAGACGGTCTCCACCGCCATTCGGTTTGGAAACCTTCCAAGATTTTTTATTTGACCCCGTATACACGACATACGTGATAAACTTAAATATTTTTGAAAAAAATAAGCGCGATAATGTTTTTGTTTGGTCAGTTTTTATTAACGTGTCAAGTGAATTTTCGGAAATAACCACCTCGACAATCAAAATTTAATAAAAAAAAATTGATAGGACGATTGGAATGCCAGTCTGCTTCTTCTGTTTTGGTTTGTCTTCCTCTGTAACTCCCAAAGAAAGCAATTTAAGAGATACGTATTTTGTCATTAACTAGCAAATATTTGTCGCGCAAAACTAAGGCCACCTTGTATATTCCAAACTCAATTAGTTTTCAGTATGTGGACTAAAACAGATTTTTACAATAGTTTAATCATAATCATTTGCTGTCATTTCTTCGTTTTTTTTTGTTTCATCGTTTAACTTGGGATTATCTGCGGTAATGTTTTCTTCCCCTCTATCATTCTTTTGTCTTTTATTTTGGAGATTAGAATTAATTAACGACGAGAGCGGGAAAGGAATGGTTTAGTCTAGTCAGAGCAATGTCATACATCTTTATCTAGTTCATTACCGTTTAGGAACACTCCCAGGCATACGGCATCTGAAAATGTTATAAACGTGTTATAAAAGCTGAAAAAATATATAAAAAATAAAACTTCGCAAACGCGTGTTTACCTTTTGTTTATTTTTTCGCCGACTAACTGCCCCTCCCTTAAACCCATCCACGTGACACGAAAATTATAACTCACCAACAATCACCGCGTGAACCCCCAACACTCACCGTCCCCAGAAACGGGGGTGCGGGAGGCCGGGGGATTTCGGAGAAGCCGCCGCCGCCGCCGCCGCGTCACATGCATGTCTGTATCATGGGCGTTCTGACGTCACCCGGGCAACGAGGTGGTCGTCGCGACGTCGTCATCTCATTGGTCCGAGATCCGTAATCCGCAGCGCTGCGGCGCTCAGCGTCCCCGTCCCGCCGCCGCCCCGGCGGCCGCCGCTCTCGCTCTGACTCATCTCAGGTAAACAGAGATCGGGGGCAGGGAGAGAAGTTTTACCTTTCGACCCGGCGGGCGCGGACAATCCGCACAACGGAACAAAATTATCCGGGATTCGGTGTTCTTTTAGGGGTAAACTGCAGACGAATTGTAGTATACAAATGAACGAGTTTTGCGAAGAATTCCTTGGAATTGTAAATATAAAAGGAACTGCAGAATTACAGCGAAATTACAAGGAAATCCGCGAAGAATACATTGGAATTATAAGTATAAAAGGAATTGTGGTGTACATTCTTCCTTTGCGACTTACACTTTGTTTTATATGCATTTCTTCTTTTATTTTCATATCATTGAGCGTTTGAAAGGTCGGTGAAAACATTTTCTTACTGGTAAATTTTGAGTTTTTTTTTTTATTATACTCATCCAAAATATAAATGAAAACTCTTTTTATTATTATCTCAGGAAAAACTTGAACCTTGACTTGTCAATTTTAAACACCGTAACGTAGACCAAAACTAACCTACACTTATTGTTAAATATTGGTATCAAAATTAATTTTAAAAAAATCGAAATTCTAAAAATTTGTACTAATAAATATAACCCCGCACCAGTTTAGACTTAAGAATATCAAAAAAGGCATTCACTTAAAAAAAAAACATATATTAAAATTAAAAATCTTATTCAAAAACGCAATTTTAATGTATTTTTTCTGAAAAGAAAATAATAGGTGAATATTTTGAAAAGTAAGAGGGGCTACTTATTTTTTATAATTTACTGGAATATATACAATAAATAACTTATAAGCAAGTGCTAGCAAGTCTCTATCTTTAAAGAGATTTTAACTTGGAAATGGAATATTTTTGCATTTACTTCAGTTTTACTTTTGGTGTTAAATTTTCAGGGAAAAGGTACTAAGTTTTGAAAAAATCATAATTAGAGTATTTACCGTTCACAAGGTATTTCCTTGGATAAAAACAACTCTTATTTAGTTACCAAAATTGGTTGCTTTTAGGTTCCATTGGTGCAGTTTTAGCTTCACCTGTTCGTTGCATGATTTAAGAATTTTATCGATCTGAGCACACTTTCTATCCGAACGTTCTGATTTGGATGAAGGTAGAAAAATAAAAATGCCCTCTGGTAAAATATTGTCGGTAATAATATTTCGGTTGCTCATAAACAGAAAACCAGGTTATTGAAAAATTATGTATATATTGATTACAGGATACTTTGAGCAATTCAATACCGCTATGATGTTCTCTCTCATATCTGCACTGTGGTCTTTAGTGAATTTCAATAACTTGATTTCAAAATTGTTGTTTTTTTTTGCTAAAAAAAAGTGGCATTTTAAAATTAAAAAATGTAAAAAAGATTTGTATGAAATTGGAACGATCTTCAAAAGAAATACGAGGCGTGTTAAAAAAGTAATGTGACTTTGGTTTTTGTTTGTTATGGTGTCCATAACATATGTTCGCAGTTTCAGTCAGTTTGCACGTTCACTTTGTTTTGTGAAACACAAGTGTTAGGCGTGTTTTGTGTGCTCGGCGATGTTCTGCCGTCAAAAAAAATGGAACAAAAAAATTGTATAAAATTTTGTGTAAAAAGTTTAATACAGTGATGCAAAACACTTGAAATGTTGACAACGGCATACTTTGAGTAAAAAAAAATGTTTATAAGTGGTACAAGCTGTTCCAAAATCGCCGAGCAGAGGCCGAAGACAAACCTCTCTTTGGACGCCACCGCACGTCAATAACTGATGAAAGCGTTGAACAAATGAAACAAATCGTGTTGAAACATCGTCGAGTCGAATGCAATTTTTTCCGAAGTTTTGGGGATGAAACGTGTAGCAGCGAAATTTGTTTCTATATGCGAATGCTCGAATCTTTGGTATATGGTTATAACGTCGAAACTAAAGCCCATTCGCCCCAATGGAAGAACTCAGAATCGCCAAAACCGAAAAAAGCAAGTCAAGTCAAATGAAATGTCAAGGTTTTCTTTTCTTTTCTTTTCTTTCATTAATTTGGAGTAGTGAAGATATGCGCCGTTTGCGAGAAGCAATACGAAGAAAACGTCCGGAATTGTGGGAAAACAATTCATGACTTTTGCCTCACGATAATGCACTTGTATCTAACTTTTTGGCCAAAAACAAAACTACAATCAAACAACCCATACAAGAAAGAAGGTTTGGAACGATTAAGGAGAGAAAGAAAAAATTGCTGGAAGAACTCAAAGCTCTACTAGAAAGTGCCTACCAGAACTGCTTCGAGAATTAGAAAATACATTGGCACAAGTGTATTATATCTGGGAGGAATTGAATTGAAAGGGACAAGATTAATTTTGATAAATAAATAAATATTTGTTGATAAAACTTAAAAGTCACCTTACTCTCTACTCTACTAAAAATTGTTTTTTCTACTCTCGTCATTAAAATGCCTAATTACATACCGATCTAGCGTGCGGGAAGCGTCACTTTACCACGTCAATTTCGTTTCCCACGCATCCGAGCCACTTCGGACATTTCCGGGAATTTACCGCATGGGTTTGGGAGCAATCTCTTTGAATTTTGACTTTTGTTAATTCTGACGGTCATGTCAGTAAATTTATTCGTGTTGTTTTGCGAAAATGTACCCAAAAACAAACGGTCGTACAAAAAGTATAGTGTGCAATACGTTCGGTAAACTTTTTAAGTCACTCGTTTAATAAACACTCGTTACGCTCGCGTCAAATAAACTCGTGAGTCAAATGCCGTTTACCGCACTTGTTGCGAAATATACTATTAGCCAGTACCTGTATGCATGTTGTTTTACAAAAATGTACCCAAAAACTAGTGGTCTTAGAAAAAGTATAATAGGCCATACGTTGATAAACTTCTTCAGTCACTTATTTACTCAACACTCGCTATGGTGCTCTCAAAAATCAAACTCGTGACCAAAGTGATGTTTATCAAACTTGTTTCATATAATCAATTATTTTGTGCCTGACTTCAGTTTTCGAACAATAACCTAAGTGAGGGCTCAAAGAAAAGAAAGGCATGAATGTTTTATTGATCTGCAACAATATAGTATCTAAATTGTCAATAAAATGAAGACGAATTAATGATTCCCAATGGACAACAAAAAATTGCACCTTACATACGTGAAGATTTTTGCATAGTTGATTGTATAAAACTTTAAACCTAGGAGAATGTCGGAAGTTATAAGTCCATTCGCTACTTCGCCTATCGGTCCACCCTGTACACATCCGTTCTTCTCTGTCCGTTTTTCCTCCGTTTCAAAAAACGACAGTGGGGGGTGAACAAAGGTCGCTGGCGCGAAGAAAGAAGACTTTTAACGTGTCCCAAGTGATGCGGATCGGAAGTCATGTGTAAGGAAATGAGTCTAACGGCCGTTAACAGCGCAGCGGATCCTCAGGTGTGTCCTGCCCGCGTATATGGGGCCCGTCTTCACCTGTCCTGACGCCCGTCGATTACCAATTTGAGCGGTTCAGAGATAAACCGATCGCTTTCTCCAACAACTTTTAATCTATCGGTATACGAGGGTGTTTTAATTTATCTTTTTATGAATCGATTCAAAATTATAACAGTTTTTCCTTGAAAAATTAAACAGTCTGCTTCAGAAAATGTTAGTGAAAGTTACACAAAAATAAGATAATAATATTAGAAATAAGACAATTTTTAGAAATAACTTTTTCTATAGTATGGATGGTTATATGCTCGCAATAAATCACGGCAAAAAAGTATGGGGACCAGATGGCAAAATATTTTTTCAAAAATATTATAAACTTAATAATTATTTAGATTGCTTAGACTTTTGGAAATGTGTAACGAAAATTAAATAACTGTACACTGGCCCTTTTTTTACGATGTAAAGACGATAACGTCAAACCCAATTTTCTTAAAATTTCAAAAATCATGTCAAAACCTCGTCCGCTTATAAAATTCTTCGAACATCTAGTTTCGCTTTACTTCCGGAAACGGAAAAACCAGTTCTTTGAAAAGGTTCCAACTTTGTCCTTGCCCCACGTATTATCCCAACAAAGGAAATCATTTCAAATGTCGAGTCTATCCTAAACAAACTACCATCTTAAACAGCTAATGAAATTCGATTTGAAACCGCAAAAATTTTTTAAAAAATCAAAAACCCCTAAATCTAATATTGCAAAGCCTGAACGCATTGCCCTAGAAAATCTAATCTCGACATCGTAATCCTAAAAGCAGATAAAGGAAATGCTAGTCATGAACACAAATGAATATCAGGAAAAGATACAAGATATCCTTACAGACGGATCATATCGAACGCAACCTTAAATTCATCATTAAGGTTTCTTCTCTATCAGACTCCATGAAATCTGTCACCCCTCATGGCTCTAAACTTTCTCGACTCTACGAACTCCCAAACCAGGATTACCCCTTCAGCACCAATATATTCTCTAGCAAAATATCTAGCTTCTTTATTAAAACCCTTTTCAGGGAAAACTGACAGTTTCGTACTTAACTCCTTTCACTTCATTGAACATTACATTGGATACACAAGATATTCTGGTTAGTTTCGATGTCGGATCCCTCTTTACTAAAGTCCCTATTCGTGAAACTCTCAAGTCTCTTGTTTATAGAGCCGTAAAAGTATCTCAACCCGAGTCATTGACCTCAGAATTAAAACACCTTACCTCTTCTCTATAATAATTTCCACATTAAAGATATTAAGCGTTCACCACACTTTACCACAACCCTCCAATAGGAATGAAAGCGAAAGCAATCCCATCCTTCCTTATATTCAAAACATCACTGACCACATATCAAAAGTTCTAAAGAAATACAACGCCAAAACCAGATTTACCACTTGTCCAAAAATCTCTCAACATCTTCGATCCGTCAAAGACAAAATTCGATTTGAGATGCCACGGTTTACAGCATTTCATGCATATGCGGCAAAGAATACATTGGAGAGACCGGACGAAAAATATCAACTAGGCCCAAAGAACATGCCTTAAGACTAACAAAAAATCTGAGAGTATATCTATAAGGAACCTAACAATCGTAACCGCGATTCAGGTCTCTACCTGTCACCAATATGGGAATCAATCATCCGAGACTCCATTTAACTCCGCCCCCCTCAAAAGCAGGTAGAGAGTAAAATGCGAGCCACTTTCTGAAGAAGCCAACAGGATGATCGACGAAACGTTAGATAGTTCGACTCAACGAAAATTAAATATTTTACAGTCACAAACATTTGATATATCTAATGACTTTATTAAGTGCCTAGTAGCGCCATCTGACACTTATTTTATTTCTCAAAAATACCATAGACTACTTAGCCACGAATTTTCTAAATGACAATTATACATACAAACTGTTATAAATTATTGTTACGAAGTAAGTAGTAGACAGCCAGTTTAGAACAGCCTTAATTGACAGCGGTACTTTACACTTTTTGCCTCGACATCGTTTAAACTCCGCTATTTAAAAAAGAACCTCTATAGGGACGTCAATATTGGAGTGTTTTAACAAGAAAACCCTATTTTTACACTAGAAAAAATCGCATCGCGATATCACACATTTCAGAATGTGTTATAAAGATTATTGGGACACTTTTTCGAGTAAAATGCAGCGGCGTACTCAGATCTTTTTTGTAACTTTCTGTCATTTAAAGTGTTCCTACAAATAAGTACAACTTTCTTATTTTACAGGACAACTGTAATTAGCTATGGTCTGCCTTGCATCTGTCATATGAAATATATACGCCAATGTCAATTAAAGGCGCGACAGAGAGACTTCAAAAATAATTTAACTAACCGTGAAAGTTCAGAAAAGCTCCAATTTTAAATAACTGAAATGAAAAATACAAAACTCAAGAATTGCTTCATTTTAATATTTTATAATACTTAATAAATTTAATTAATAAAAACTTTATTTTCAGTCAGCTATGTAACAAGTTTTGTATAAAACAAACAAGGGACACTTGTATTAGTTTAATTAAGGAGGTAAAATACGAATATAATATTATAACACTATATATAATATATTTAAGGCAGTACTATTTTAAAAATTAAATACCCAATATTCTTATGATTTAGTATCGCTCGTTTCTAAGACTTGGTATCTATTTTTCTAAATAGCCAATTTATCTGCAGATATTTTTTCTCCAATGTCTGTTTTTTGACATTGTTTTTACATGCTAATTCTTGCAGAATTAGCATGTAAAAAAGGCGCTGTTTATGTTATTGTGATTATTTTCAAAATTTGGTTTCTGTTTCAGTTGAGAATCAAGATTGAAATTGCAGTGTTTAAATAGTGATAAAACTTTAAGGTCAATTTTAATTAAGATTAATACCCCACTTTTTAAGAAAAATTCCCATCAACCAACAGAACTGATAAACGTCAAAACACCAACCCCAAGACCGACAACACCCGAAGTGACTCGCGACAGTGATCGAACTGACATCTTAAAGTGACACTTTCCGCATTCGTCAACGGGTACTTTAGAGTAGGGATAATGGAAAAATAATTTTTTCGACTCCCTTCTGCAACCGTGGAAATTTGGCTCGAGCCGGGCGAGTGTTTAATAAACGAGTAAAAACTTACGACTTAAAAAGTTTACCAAACGTATTGCATGCTACAGTTTTTCTACGACCATTAGTTTATGGGTACATTTTTGCCAAACAACACGAATACATTCACAGACACGTCCGTCAGAATTGACAAACGTCAAAATTCAAGCCGTGCGTCCGAAACATCCGATTCCGCCCAAACTCGTGCGGTAATATCTTGGAAATGTCCAATGTGACTCGGATCCGTAGGAAACGAAACTCACACGGTAAAGTGACTCTTTCCACACTCTAGATTGATGTATAATTAGGTAATTTATAAAGGGAAGTAAAACTAAAACTGGATATTACAATTTTATTTTTCTACATCCTGGTCTAAAATATGCAATAATCCATTTAAGACGTCAGCTTCATCGGATGATTTTGGTAGAATTTAACTATGGTGTTTTGACGTCAATTCGTGTTGCCTTCCGAAAATGTAACCAAAGATTAACGGTCATAGAAAAAGCACAGTATGCAACAAGTTGATAAAGTTTCTCAGTCACTCATTTATTAAGCGCTCGCTTCGCTGCGTTCCGCTAGTGCCCATACTCCTTCTGTAAAATACCTAATTATACACCGATCTAGTGCGCGTTTTGCCAAGTCAGTTTCAAATGCCGTTTACCACACTTATTGCAAAATATGCTATTCAAGTTTAAGTTTTCCACTAAAACTATATGTGTAACAAAATGCAAAATCCAATAAAGAATAAAACTTGATTGATTGAAAAGGGCTCAACACGAGCATTTGATTGATATCTTCGAGGATTGTCATATAAAATAAGCAAGTTACATTCGTCCGTCGAAAAAACAGAAAACGCCACTGCACTTGACTAAAAAGGTGCTTCAGTAATGTTTTTATCAGAATCAGAGATTTTCATAATCAAAATAATTCTTAAAAATATAATTCATGATATGTAAGTTGATTTTCTTCTATCTGTTCAAACACTCTGGTCGTAAGACCATGCAGTACACTAAATTTTAAACGGTCAAAAATGGCGGCCGGAAACGAATTTTCTCCATTTCCAACGGACACTGGTTCACGGCTCATTCTGAAACCCGACGGTTTTGCATTGCGAGGCGGTTTCGACCGTTACTAGAAAATTCCCGCCTCACAATGTCCATTCGAGAGTGACGGCACCCTGTAAACCACCATATATTTCCCTTTCAATGAACTTAAAAAAAAAACACACACACAAAAATCAAAAACGGAGCACGGGTCACACGGGTGGCGGTCATCTAACGGTCGAAATTTGCCAGCAATCAAAATTGGTTCACATCCTTTACTATTTTACCTGACTTCCTCGCGGTATCCTTCGGGAACTTTCTCATGGTCAAACTTATCCTTTCAGGTAAATTTTCCCCCGCCGCCGTGCATTAGAATGACCATCCGACCGTGGTCATTCGACGTGGAAAATGTGTAACACGGCGGCCGGAAAGCGTTTTTTACCTGCCCACAATATGTATACACGACGTTGATACCCTTTGACCCCACCTGAAGAAATTCGATCTAATTTAAATAAAGGATTAAATATTTTAAAGGAAAAAAGGTACGCTACCTAGACGACGTAACTATACGGTTATTTTTTTTTTGTATATACCACGACCGCTGGTCATCAAAAACAGATGGACCAACTTGTGGACATCGGCGGCGACAAGGTAAGACTACTAGGAAGGTTACTTCTCGTAGTGCGAAAGAGTGAGCTAGATGGGACGATTCCCAAACGACCGTTATACGTTGCTTCGAAAAATTCGTTACAGAAAAAATTGGAGCGGCCTCCTGATAATGACGTTAAAGAAACGATTAAAAACAAAAAAATAGTTTTTTTGGCTTATACTTCGAAAAAAATCTTCATTTGCAAATACCTGGAATATGCCTTTGCTGGTTTTCTCTAAAAAAAAATTCCAAACCTCAGTTTGGTTAATAAACGCCAGAAAATGTCTTCGTTGTCGTTTGTGAAACAGTCACTATACCCAGAGATGCAGCATCTCATTATCATTACTTTTTATCACTTTAAATAAGAGTACCTCTTTTCGAAGCGAACTGTTTAAAAAATATAATTTTTTCAGAAAAAAATAGAAATTTGAGGGCAAAATCAGTGCAACTTTTTCTGAAGCACTTTTATTAACCAAATTGAATTATTTAAAAAATATATTTATCCTAGAAATGTTTGAAACACCCAATATATTTTGTTCCTTCACCTCTCTTTATCTTTATTTAATGATTTGTTTTGTTATTAGTCTGCTAAAGATTACAGAAAGAAAAAATTACATAACCCCGAAAGCAAATATTTTAAGCAAGTTTTGATGCAAAATTAAGCGAAAAATTATGTAGACTTTGTTTCTATTGGTCATAACAATGAATGGAATGCGTCATACAGTATAATCGTTGCAGCATTCTGATCAATCCTGTTTCCAATTTCCCAAAAGAACATCGAAGCCTCTCGTAGACCTACTATATCCCACTTCGTTCAAATTCAATTAGCCTTTTTGCAGGAAATCATATAGCTCTGATTGTTAACAGACTTTGAAAAAATCAATCGACAAAAAATACATCTCAAATTTTCATGTCATAACATGACGTGATTTAAACACAATCAAACATGATAAGTTTGATTGTGTTTACATTTTAACAAAATTCAAAAAAATATAGACAATCATCATATTTAACTGTGTTTAGTTTGTTTCATTATGCCATAAAGTTAAATATGTTAGACATGAAAATTTAGGCTAAATGTTTAGTTTCATGCAAACACATTTGTCTCATTTACGATAAGAAATATGAATCAATGAAATCATTCAGGAACATAGGTGGTATATGATAAGTAGAGTGTTATGATTTCAAAAACGTTTTTTTTATTGAATTCTTCTGTATGAATTTTCCGATATCCTGAACTTTAATACTGTTAAATTGACGTCGCAGTACGTATGAAAGTGAATATGTTTTCTTAAAGATCAAAAATGTGAAGTGTAATCCAGATTTATCAGTTGAGATTGAGAACAGTAAAGTGCTAAAGTGGTTCCTGCTGTTATACAGCAGTGGGACATGGACGGTGAAGCAGGGAGGAAAAAGAAATTAGACCCTGTCAAAATGTAGATGTATAGGCGAATGCTTCGGTGGATTTCCGGAAGAACAAATGGAGAAGTTCTATCTAAACTGCCCTAAGTTAACAAAAATTATGAAAGTGAGGAAGGTAGCCTACCCGGGGCATCTAATGGGCCACGTGGAATATGAACAGCCCCAATTAATACTTAACGAAAAAATAGAAGGAAAGAAGAAAACGAAGAAGAAAAAAGAAAGAAGGCTCAGGAACATAAGAGAATAGACGAACATAGATGGTAATACACTAATCCATCCAGTCCAACACAGAAAACAATTTTCCACAGTGGTCGACAACCTCAACGCAGTTAGCACCTAGAAGGAGGAGGTACAAAAGAAACAATAGTGCATAAGTATTGGAGGGATGTGATATATAGCAACTTTCACTTAAGTTAGCTCCACAAAACCATAGTCACATGCAGAAAAGTCTGCAAACCGCATTAAGTACATTCCTGCACCACCACCACTTCTGCATAATGAAGTTACGTTAAGCGTACAGCATACAATAAGAAACCTCGCACTATGCAAGAACTCAAAGTTGAAATTCGTCCAGAATAACAAATACTTTTGAGAGCGATGCACAACATTCAAGAGATGTTAGCAATGTGCGACAACGAAGAACAGTGACACTGCCTATCCCTTCATTTAGATCTAATCAAAACAAAATCATCTTGAAAAGAAATATTATGGTTATTTGAAAAACATGCGCCTCGATGTATGAAAATAGAAAATTTGTGCCTCTTGGTAATCGATTTTTCCTGGTGAAATTAATTATTATTTAAAACTCGTTCGACTTTCGAGCGAATACACGAAACAGGTAATTTGAGTCGACGCGTTATCTCTCTCGTTTCGTACGTTCGTATTGTTATTATCGGTACCGCCGCGATAAGAGCGACCGGCTCCTGGAACTACCTACTCGCGTATTAGAAGGTTTAAAATAGAAAAAAAAAACTAAAAGCGTGTACTAACGTTCAACGTATCTCGCAGAGAACGGCAAAATAATAATTGTCCTCGATAAGAGTGCCCGCCCGTCGTCGTCTCGCGTTTTCTGTCCGGAAAAATACTTATCGTAAAAATATGTTAAACTATGGAAAGAGGCTTCGACGGGGTCTGACACGCGTTTTAAAATGGTTTCGAGATAAAAATGGGCCTCGAATCGGAGCGAGAATGAGTGTAAAACGAACGATTCTTCGTCGAATTAACGTCAAAACGATTTTCTTCAAAATAAATTATTTTATACTGTACTATTAAAGAAAACCATCAAAGGAAAGTAATTGTTGTGTTGACATGTATATACCATGAAAAGCTTGAAATATTAGCAAACAATTATTGACAACCTGGCGTTAATTTGAAAAATATGGACATAAGTAAAAAATAATTAAAAGTAAAGAAGTGCCAAATGCTGTAAAAAATTAGATTCTGAAAGTTCTGATCAATGACTGTACAATCGAATATTTCACAGGCTACCGTAATATTATTTACATATATTCTGGATTCCTACTGCGCGGGTTGTTTATAAATCAAACTTGCAGACATTTTGCCAATCATCCCGTTGGCTTCTTCAGAGTTTAAGTGAAACTGGCTCGCATTCTACTCTGTACCTCCTTATATATTGTTTGAGGCTAAAGGATGGGTATTCCTATACTTGCCTAGAGATTTCTATAAATTCTCGGATTGTTCATTGGTAGAAAAAACGATTTCATGCAAGAATAAGCAATCAAACAATCTCAAGAGCGACTCAGGACTTTACCGTTCTCCAATATGGGAATCAGTCATCCGAGGCAATATTCATGCCCATCCTTTTGCTCCGCCCTCCTCAAATCAGGTGCAGAGTAGAATGCTAGCCAGTTTCAGTTAACATTTGAATAAACCAATAAGATGATTGACGGCAAGTTTTATTTATGTACCACCGACGTAGGAAGCATCCAAAAGATTTGTAAATAGTAGTTGATACCTAGTTAATTTTTTTTTAGTTTATGACAAATATTATATTTTATTTTCAATTTAAATAAAATAATAATATAAATCTAATATAGTATATAATAATAGACAGCTACATCTGACATGGTGTACGACCTTACTCACCCATCAATAGGGTTAGAGTAGTTTTCAATGGCAAGTCACTTTTTATTTGTAGGCTCGTGATGGTTGTATAGATGAGTCCGCCGAAGATGTGAGGAATGCGCCAACTTCTAGATTAATAACACGACACAACCTGTCGGGTTGCTCTACCAATCAAAATTTATCCAGCAAGCTAATGTAAACCTTCTTCCGTGACTCCCAAGGTCACCAGACTTGTGACCAATTGAACATAATAAAATATGATAGAAAACTGATTCTGTTGCCGCATCCTATTTTTTAAATCCTTTCAATAAATTTTTGTTTTGTTTGAAAATGTTTGAAAATGTTATCGACTAATGCTCAATATATTTTGTATAACACAAACTAAAGTACACTAAACCTAATAGTTTTTTTTATATTCACCATCGTGTAAAAAAAAATACGAAGAAAACTTGTGAAATTGTGGGAAAACAATTCATGTATTTTACATCACGATAAAGCAGCTGCTCAGTCATCGTTGCTTGTGTTTAATTTTTTGGACAAAAACAAAGCCACAATCATGTCTCACCGGATATGGCCTCTTGCGACTTTTTCCCGTTTTCAAAAATCCCATGAAAGTAAGGGGCTTTGGAACGATTGAGGAGAAAAACTCAAGGTCATAACAGAAAGTGCTTACCAGAAGTGCTTCGAGGATTGGAAGAAACGTTGGCACAAATTTATTTATTTTGATAACTAAATAAATACTTTTTGATAAAACTTAGAAGTCACCTTACTTTTTGAACTTACTTCGAATATGCCAAATGATACGCGATTACTTTTTGACGAGAGAATTCAGAGTTTTGGTTAGCAGAAATATTATAGAAGCTACGACTTATTGCCATTACAATCTCTCAGTTCCATATACCAAGTGCCCTAATTGAATGAAGAAATTTCAAAAATCCAATATCTAAATTTTCGATATTTTTTAATTTAATTTATTTATTTAGGTACACTGTTCAACAGGATAAACCCAGCTACAGAACAGGTACATAAGTGACATTTTTTTCTAATGCGAAAGGACGGCAAAATGCTAATACAACGTAAAATAAAACAAAAATAATTATGTGCCATTCATTAAAAAACAAATTTTAGCGTCACGTACAGATAAAGAAAATATATCAAGCTGGAAACTTGACGAGTTGCACATAACGCAAATTCTGTGGAAAGGAGAAAATTTGAAAATATTCGTACGCGGCGTAAAAAGGTAAAAGGTTTGATATACTCTTGAGGTAACACTGGAAACACCAACGTTCAATTTTGATAAGAGGCCCGAATCAACAACAATAATTTTGTACATTATGCCTATTACGAAGCGAAGTATTGCTTATATCACTTGGGGGATACTTATTATCATGCCTGAAAGACAAGAGGTTCAAGAATTTTCGTTGTACGGATTCCAGCTTCTTTGAATGGACTTGGTAAAACGAACTCCATAAAATATCAACGTATTTTAACTCAGATCTAACAGATGCGTAGTACAGAGTCTTTAAAGTTTCTAAATCTGTTATGTCTCGAGAGTTTCGTGCTATAAACCCGTACATTCTATTCGCGGGAGACCCAGCGGAGTCAATATGTGGAATGAAAAAAGTTTAGAGTCAAAAGGGACACCTAGATCAACAAAAGTAGCTGGACGCTTAAGTACGATGTCATTCATTTGGTAATCATATCGGATAATATGACTTTCAAGTGAATGCGTCATGACATTACATTTGATAGGATTTAACGACAAGTTATTATGGACACACCAGTTTTCAATACGCTTTACATTAAATGGCAGGTTTTGGCAGCCCCGAATACTATCAATTTTGAAGAACAACACGTTTTTCGGGCTATTCCTCACATGACATATTTCCACTTATCATATCCCTATCTTTCATAGTGTAACTATTAAACATAGTAACAATTAGCTATAAAGTTACTTCTTCTTCTTTCTCTTTTAGAAGGCGTATCGCCTGTTTAGTTCCGGTTTCCTCCTCGTCTAAGCAACTTTTGCGAGGTTGACTGCCAACTATCTCGCCAACGTTTAGGTGATCGTCCAGTAGGTCTTCTGCCATGGGGTACGTTGTTGCGAATTATTATGGCCATTCTGTCGGGGCCCATTCTACTGACATGCTGGTTAAATTCTCTTCTTCTCTGCCTTATCAATGTGTATCCAGTTATCAGTCTTAAGGTCTTCATTTCAGTAGTTCGTAGGATTCTCTTTGTTACTGATGTTTCAGTTCTGGTTTCCGCACCATATGTCATCACTGGTCGTACGCAGGTTTTGTATATTCTTGACTTACATTCTGCACTCAAATGATTGTTTTTCCATATGGGATATTTAAGATGTCCTGATATTGCGGCAGCTTTATTGGCTTGTTTCCTTACTTCTCCTTCCAGGAATCCAGGGCTTGTAATTTTGCATCCCAGGTATTCGAATGACATTATCTGATCAATAGTTTTGTTTTTTATTACCAATTTGCACCGTAGAGGCTCATTTGCAATGGTCGTGCATTTGGTCTTATTTGTGGAAATTTGCATGTTAAGTTTTTCTGCCTGTCTGTTAAAAGCTTGTAGCATTCTTCGGAGGTCGTCCTCTGACTCTGCAATAAGTACTGCGTCATCGGCATAGCATAATATGTTTACTTTATGTATTCCCATTCGATATCCTAATCCAGTATTCTTATAAAGTTACATTAGCATATTATAGCATGGCAACTTTAAACATAATAAATGAATCAATAAATAATAATTATTCAACTATATGTAAAAGGATAGAAAATTAAAAGAGTAATTAACGATCTTATTTTTTATATCTTTCAAATCCAGGATGTAGAAGGTTTTATTTTTTAGTGTTATAAATTTGATATTTAAAACAAAATCTTTACGCTATTGAATCAGTGCCATTTTTCTCCAAGAAAATCATTAAGTGGTCTTAAAAATCGCCAACCTTTGGGCATCACACTGGTCCAAAATTAAGTGACTCGTTTATTAATCACTCCCTCCAATCAAATCAAATAAACTTGTGACTCAAATGCCGTTTACCACACTTGTTGCATAATATACTATTCTATCGACGTAAAAATTGCTATGAGAATATCAGGTGTAATGACAAACAGTCCCTTAATTTATACGCCAGTGTAACCTTGAGACAACATATATGTACGGAGCTCCTAAAAAAACTACTTGCTTAGATAAGTTTCTATACGCATGTTTCGTTAAAAATACTCGAAATAAAAAAACAAGTACAATTAGCTTGTCTTCCTCCGACTTCAGTTGCTGCTTATCTTTTTCGGGTATATTACCAAGTTTAACTGTGGCTTGGTTATCAGTAGGATCTAAAAGACTGGGGTTGGAAGTTGGTCCACAATACATTAGAACCAATAAAAATTTTACTCCCACCTGCACCGAAGAAACTGCTAAATACCATTTTTGGTGTGCGTGTACTAATGTTGAATCAACCACAGGGGGGAATTCGTTTGATATCAACCATAAGACATGCGAGACATCGCTATTGACGCAATTTACTCACATCCAAGAAATTTAAGAAGATGAAGAAGAACAGCAAGAACACTTACTACATTTTGAACAGTTATATTTTAGAAACGGTGGGTCTTAGGAAAAAAATATTAATCCACTTTTATAGATAATTTTACTTTTAGTAATTTTTTTTCCAAATACTGGAATGATGAGGAACAAATTTTATTCTCGAGTGTTTTAAACAATTTCACTCGTGTCCAGCTTGTTGTGAATTTATGTACTTTCACTCTTCTGTTCAGGTCTAATTTAACCCGACTACTTCTTAATTTTTTCTTTTCTTTCTTATCCCCACCCGATCCAATTAAACTCTTCAGTCCACCAATGACGACCCCAGATAAGACCCCACCCCGATACCGAGCTGACAAATTAAGCCCCCTTAACCCTTTCCTCTTTGTACCGCAACCCTTAACCCTTTCGAATCATCCGTCAGGAATCCGCACGTTTTCTCCCACTTTTATGCTAATTAACCCGTCGGGATGCTTCCAGAGGCTGCGTCTCAGCTTCAGTCTGGTTCTGACTTTACAGAGCTCACCAAGCCAAAAGAGATCAGCTCCGAAGAGCAGAAACATCGATGTGACGCGATCCGTTTTAGATTTTAGTCTGCAACCGTATTGTGATATTCCCCGTGATTTTTATTTTTATTCTTTATCTCGTGTTCCTCTTTATCGTTATTAGTTAGGGCGACTTTTTTTTTAATCTTTTACAATTTAGGTAATTAGGTCTTCGCGCGCGTTCGAAACCCGTCCAAATATTTATTCGACAAATCTCTCGCGCTTATCGTTCGATTCGATTCAGTTTAACGAACAAAAGAAATTTTATTTTGTAAAAAAAAATCTCCGAGCCCGCGGCAGTAGGTATACGACAATAAACGCGCGTTTTTATCGTGGACCTTCGTGATGACCGATTGTTTTCCCGTCTTAAATTTTATCGTACCTTTAAAAATCACGTAATAATTTATTTCTCGCGACGCGCGGTATCGAGTTGGCGGCGATCGACGAGGACGCGTGCCACGCCATGGACGACGGATCGGATGTCATTCTCGGAAGCCTACTGCGATGCCCGAACGGTAAGCCGAGATTTTTTTAATTGTTATTGCCGTCGCGGGTATCCCGACGACGTTATCTCCGCTTGTCGGGCGATAGGGGCGGAATTCGTCGTGTGGAAAATAATAGTCTCGAACCTGATATACTATTGGCGATTTTACAACTCGGTGAGAGTTTTGGCGGAGAAAAATGTTAATCTCCCCTGCATGTAAAATTTGGACCGCTTACGTTGTTTCCATATGAGTTTCCTATACTTTTTCTGGACAACTGACAGCCGAGTTTATTTGACACGAGCGGAGCGCAGCGGAGCGAATGCTTAATAAACGAGTGAGAGTTTACCAAACATGTTGCATACTCTTTCAACGACCGTCTCAATCTTTTGTGATTTACCATGATATCAACTTTTTTCCACGCAGGTCTAGCACATTAAACTTTTTAACAGATATTTTTAAAATCAAATAGTATATTATGCTATATGCTATATATATGTTTATTTGGCACGAGCGGAGCAAGTGTTTAATAAACGAATGACTAAAAAGTTTAACAAACGTGTTGCATACTATACTTTTTCTACGACCGTCACGAAAGAAATCACAATTTAAGAAATTAACAATAATAACAGATTATCGGATTACTAAATTCGGAACAAAATATTTACTAGTTGCCATTAAACCTATTCGTTTATCGTTCGTATCGGTTCTACTATTGTTGTCTCTTTTTAACTGTGTACGCTAGACAGAGAGAGATGTATTATTGGATATGTCATATAAACAACGGAATAAACACAATTTTAAAACGTTATGTTGTTTAACTTTTACAATTGATCATTAAGTAGTTTATTTCAAAAAAATTAGTGTAACTGGAAGAAAAATCATCCAAGGACAGAGCTTTTAAGAGGATTAAATTTATAAGATCGTATAGGTAAGAAAAAGCAGGTCCCAACATTCAATTTTGTTTTGTCTGTACTAATGTGACATGGATATTTGAAAATCGTACAATTGATCTAAAAACTGTAAAAAACACTGAAGTTCATGCGAACGGAATGTAAAATTTCTGTGGGAAACTGAAATTGTAAATGTCACTTTAGTTACCGACTAGTCCACTAGATTTTAATCGTAGCTTATAGCACGTAGTATTCAAATTGTCTGATATATTGCATAACATTTTTCTGTGTATTAGTTTTTGGGTACATTTTTGCAAAACAACACGAATACATTCACTGACATGACCGTCAGAATTGACAATCTCTGAAAACATCCGATTGCTCCCAAACCCGTGCGGTAAAATCCCGGAAATCTCCGAAGTGGCTCGGATCCGTGGGAAATGAAGCTGAAGTGTAAAGTGACGCTTCCCGCACGCTAGGTCGGTGTATAATAAGGCATTTTACAGACGGGAGTAGAAAAAGACATTTAGCTACTACCAACGCATCCCCTTTTTGAACGCGTTTTTAGAATTTCACTGATATTATTACTATTAATGTAGCTGCCCTAAAAGTATTGAAAATAAAAAAATTATGTAACTAATTTTTTTCCTATTTTTGTTGTATGCCTAGGTGCTACCTAATCTAAAACAACGCTAATCATCGTTCAGTTCAATTATTATTTTAAATATCAAGAGTTCAATAAGAGAAAACAGCGTTTCGAATCTATGTTAAAGAAGGCGAAAAAATTTGGACAGCTTTTTAGGAATCTGTGCTTTTTTTTTCCAACGTGAAAAAGTTTTATCGTTTAAATTAAATTTTATTTTTTTTTATATATACAGGGTGTCGGATAAGTGCTGAACCGACATTAGCTTTAAAATTTGAAACGGAACACCATATATATTTTGATATGTTTAGAATCCTTGCCAAAAATAAAGGTAACTTTTTATAGAAATTACTTATTCGAATTTTGTGCAGTTTAGATAAAAAAACTGAGATTTTATATTTTTTATGCTAAATTATGTTCTTAGTAAATATGGTCTTCCACGGCTCGCAGTAATGACTGCTTGATCAAATGTTAAACACATTTTTAGAGGACTTCCTTGTAACGACTTTCGATGACCAGGTATTTTAAAATTATACAGGGTGATAAATTAAACGAAATTTTTTTCAAATTTCAACTTGCAGCATTCATTTTATTATATATATATATATATATATATATATATATATATATATATATATATATATATATATATATATATATATATATATATATATATATATGATGACACTATATTCCGGGATATCATCCGTTCGGTCGTTGAACTCCGACTGGAATCCTGCAAATCCTGCATCCGACTGGAATCCTGCAGACGTTTCGCCAAAATCTCACTTGGCATCTTCAATTCCGCGTGAAATGGTTTTCGTAATTTTTAGGAATAAAAATACTGACATGAATGGCATATCTTTCTTATATTTTATTTAATTTTAATGATTATTTCAAGGAATGATGGGACAATTACGATTTCGCATATTTAAATAGTTTTCATTAATAGTAAAAAACTCCCCATTTTTTTAAAGTGGTAGGCTGTGGTAACCAAATAAGTGTTTATAATTGTTTTAAGTGACTTTATAATCAAGAGTCAGAGATGTGATTTTAATTAAGCAACATTATTATTACTTAAGTTAAAAATGTATAGTGGTGCAAGAAAAAGCAGATATGCTTGAATGTTTTTTATCGAATTCGCAAAGTTCAGCTGTGGCTCTTGGAGAATATCAAAGAAAGTTTCTTGTAAGGCGGAGCAAAGCAAAGCAGTTGAATATACTAGTACATTTTGAGAATATACCAGAATCCTCCACTCGTCAAGCCGCGTCAAGACACATAAATTGTGTAAAATGAAATAGGTGAAAAGCATTTAAGTTTTTACCAGTGCAATATCTAGAGGAACTGGACTATGACGCAAGATTACACTACTGTAATATTTTAATGGACATGCATTTTGCTGATAACGCTATGTGTCATATAATTTGGACCGATGAGTCGATTTTTCATACAAATACCCCAATTTTTAATCGGAAACACATTCCTGGAGTGATAAAAATAAGAAAAGGGTGTTGGAACTAAAATAAGGTAGACGATCTTTGAAAGTGTGGTGTGGAATATATGGATCAAAGGTTTTAGAGCCAATTTTCTTTAATGACAACTTAAACTCTAGACGATATTTAAATATACTCAACCATTAATAGTAAATAAAATACCGGCTTGTGAACGTGCTCAGTTAATATGGCAGTAGGATGGCGCTCCGTACCACCGGGGAAACGATATCACTGAATTTTTAAATCAAAATTATAATGTTTGGATAGGACACATCTTGTGGCCACCTCGAAGTCCAGATCTTCCTCCACTGGACTTTTTTTTTGGGGAGCAATCAATTAAAAATTAATCAATTCAATCAATTAAAGAAAGATGCACTACGGTAAATGAACTACAAAGGTGTATTAGAGAAGCTGTAGTGCAACTAAATAACACCGATTTTATTTCTAATGGTGCAAACCATATAGAGGTTGCTTATACAACGTGCGTTATTCAAAATGGTGGACATGTTGAAAACCTACTGTAGATTTTCTATTTGGTTTTACCTTAGTTTTTACTTTAATTGTTAGGGTTACTGTTGTTCGTTGCTTTTACTTGTTACTGTTGTTTTAAATTTTTAAACTTCTATCATAATTATACATATTATTTTACATCGTTGACTATATAAAAAATGATGACGTTTTAATTCCCTTTTACAAACCTTTTTATTACCTTAGCTACAAAAAAGACCCATTGTCAATTGCAAAAATTCTTAAAATTATTTAGAAAATAGGAATGATATGCTTTTTTAAAATTCTTTAAAATAATTAGGTGTCAGTATTTCCAAAAACCATTAGATTTAGGCATAGGACATGTATATACCAAATTATAGATATTTTGACCACCCAGGATTCTAAAAATATCAAAATATATAGGGTGTTCCGTTTAAAATTTTAAAACTAATATCGGGCACCCTGTATATATAAAAAATAAATAATTTTTAAATTTAATTTAAACCATAAAACTTTTGTATAAACTGGTGCCTTAGGGAGACTTTTTTATTTTATTTTTTTTAAGAAAAGCTATTATATAGTTTGTTTCTCTTTGGTGCGTTTAGTGGAAAACCGGCATACAGTCGGAGGAGACTCTTAGCCGAATAGGCAAAGTCACGGGCCCGCGAGGTGCCGTTAATTCGGACACGACTAACGACAAGTGTTACATGGTCGGCGACAAACGAGGACCGCTTTTTTTGTCCCTCTAGTTTCACGGAAACGCGGAGATGCGTCGGGAAAAATCTGCCGGACGGCGCGGTTTGAACTTTGACTCGCTTAACTGTGGGAGCATGTCGACCCCGGCAGCGGTGAAACAGGTCCATTTCTGGTTTCGGTGTAGTTTACGGAAGACGTAACGACCTCGATACACGGGACGAGATCGTTTAATTTGGTGCCCGGAACGACACATCTCTCCGCGTTCCAAGATGATACGTACGCGTGTGACACTGTACGTTTTAATTAATGGCCGCCCGTTATACGGTTTTTTTATTATGGTCGGCATCCGTTTGTGAACGACGGGACGGCGTGCCCTGCGAAGAACAGCCGCGAATATTTGCCTGCCTAGATAAAAATCACATTCTAAACTCATCAACTCAAATTTTTAGATATTATAGCCGCTTTTCCAATGGGTTAATTATTTGCATAATTCCCTGAAGCTACACCATAATTACATGACGGCGGTGAACTAAGAAATATTTGACAAAAACCAGAGCTTTTGATTTTAGTATTATCTTCCCAGCACATTTATTTCCCATTTAACCAAAAAAAAAAAGTTCTACAACAATTGTAGGATTTAAATTGAATTCGCTGATGAAAAAATAAATAAATATTATACGCTAGAACATTGGCCGCCTGTATGCCGCACAAGCACGTGTAAAATTACAACCTACGGCTGATACTGAAATTCCACATTCAGCGTATAATTACAGATTTTTCATAGAAAATTTTATAATGTAAGAGTGGATTATTACGTTAAATCTACTATTATAAATTGTAAACTTGGTTTTATAATAATGCAATTACACCGTTAACTCAATCTTTTGTGTTGTTTGTGTTTTTTCCAGTCAGATCTACAACATTAAACTTTTTGACAGATGTTTTTAAATTGAAATAGTATATTATGCAACAAGTGCGTTAAGCGGCATTTGAGTCACGAGTTTATTTGACACGAACGGAGCGAGTGTTTAATAAACGAGTTACTAAAAAGTTTAACAAACGTGTTGCATACTATACTTTTTCTACGACCGTCACGAAAGAAATCACAATTTAAGAAATTAACAATAATAACAGATTATCGAATTACTAAATTTCGTACCACTCAAACAAAATATTTACTAGTTGCCATTAAACCCATTTGTTTATCGTTCCGATCGGTTCTGCTATTGTTGTCTCTTTTTAACTATGTACGTTAGACAGAGAGAGATGTATTATTGGATATGTCATATAAACAACGGAATAAACACAATGTGTTGTTTATTTAACTTTTACAATTGATCATTAAGTAGCTTATTTAAAGAAAAAGACTCTAATTGCAAGAAAAATCATCCAAGGATAGAGCTTTTAAAAGGTTTTTTTTTTTGCTCGTATAAGCAAGAAAAGGCAGGTCCTAACCTTCAATTTTGTTTTGTTTGTACTGATGAGACATGTATATTTGGAAATCGTACAGTTGGTCTTGACAAGATATTAATATAAAAACTGTAAAAACTACGAAAGTTTATGCGAAGGGTATGTATAATTTCTGTGGGAAACTTAAATTATAAATGTCATTTTACTTACCGACTAGTCCACTAGATTTTAATCGTAGCTTATAGCACGTAATATTTAAATTGTCTGATATATTGCTTAACAATTTTCTGTGTATTAGTTTTTGGGTACATTTTTGCAAAACAGTACGAATACATTCACTGACATGACCGTCAGAATTGACAAAAGTCAAAATTCAAACCATGCGGTAAAATCTCCGAAAACAATCTGATTGATCCCAAACCCGTGCGGTAAATTTTTTTTGCATATATTAAAGGAAAACAAAACGATATTTCTGAAATAAGACACTAGCGGTCCTTCCTGAGTAAAATATTGACTTAAGTCTTTTTCGCGATCCCGGTAAAAGCGTGATGTGACGCTAGGTGCCATAGTTGCTTGTCACAAAGTATGGACCGTAAGAATTCGGATGAATCCTCTGGAATGTGCAAACCTCTAATTAAATCATTTAATTTGCTCTGGTAAAACACTTCGGGCTCTCTGAAATCTGGTGAGAAATCTGAGTCAACGAAGTCAGCCGCGAACACGACGACTAATAACCAAACTGCGCAGAAGCAGGTTACAACGCTGTATTGACGCTTCTGCGCCAACTGTTCCTTTATAGAGAAATTTACTATTTCCACGGTTGCCAAATCACATCTAATTTCATAAAAATCATGTAACATCATGTAACAAACATATTCATGTCATAGATATGTATATTAATAAAATAACATTTTTAAGTATAGAGTGCTATTAAAAGATGACGTGTGGAGCAAAAATATGGCGTTTTTTGAAAAAAAGGCCCACAAAAATATACAAATAAGCAAACAGACAATATATACTAAGTAGATATAAAAAAATATATATTTAAAAGGCTAAAAATAGAGTTAAAGCAAATAAAAAAAATTGTCAAGCTCAACACATGACCGCTAGTAAAAAGATTACTTTATAAAAAAATCTCATTCATTTATATGAACTTTTGTTAATCTACAATAACACCACATAATCGCCGAGAAACCAAACTAAAACTAAACTTTACGCAAACAGAAAAATTTCCCTGCAATTCGTTAATGTGATTAGTAAAATTTACACCGTTCACTCTAAAATCACATTTCCTTTTGTATTTTCAATGTAAATTTAAATAGACACGAAGTGTCCTACTGTCAATATTGAGATTTTTTGTGGTTCCTCTGTTCATTTGTAGACAGTTTGATAAAAACCAACCGAAAACATAAGATTAGTTTTTGGTTATTTTAGTACATCATGCCTATTTATGTCATAATCAAATGATCTGAAGGAAACTCAACTACAAACACAAAAAAAACACACGAAATAAAATATCACCATAAAATTTTGTTTACTGCATTTTAAAACTACATAAAAAGCTAAGATAGGAAAGTGCACACCGTATCCCTAATATCGAATTGTT
Source organism: Cylas formicarius (assembly GCF_029955315.1). Lineage (NCBI taxonomy): Eukaryota > Metazoa > Arthropoda > Insecta > Coleoptera > Brentidae > Cylas > Cylas formicarius. Next base: position 43,404,032 of record NW_026844214.1, on the reverse strand, counting down.
TCAACATAGAAAATTTAGAAAATTCTGATTTTCAATTGCATTTTTTGGATAACGAACGACATTAGTCATTATGGTCAATTATAAGATTAGCTTAGTTGTTTTTGAAAAGAAAAAGCAGCAGCGTGTTGTTGTAAAATGTCAATATTGACAGTAGTTACGACACCCTACAGACCAAACAAGTAAATTGCTAAGAAACTTGGGAAGCCTACAATTTATGTATAATTTTGTTTGCAAAAAAAAAGGAAATACTAAAATCAAAGAATTTGGTTTTTGTAATATATTTCTTAGTCCACCTAAATACCTAACTTTAACCCATTTAACCTCCATTTTTTAACAGTTTGAAACTCAAATCAAAATTTCCAGAAACAACAATTCGATCAACTTGCTAAATATGGATGCGATTAAAAAAAACTTGTTTTCGTTAATTGCTATGAAAATCCAAAGTGGCGTCCAACAATTTTTAATTTATATAATCTAATTTAATAAAATATTCAATTTTATTAATTTTTTTCATTTCAATTTAAGTTTTACAGTGCATTAAAAAAAATCCAAGTTTTTTGTATACTCAAAAGTTTTACAGTGCATTAAAAAAAATCAAGTATTTTTGTATACTCAAAATTTCCTAAATTTTGCATTTCTACCTTCTCGTCCGTCCAACGTCTTAATGTCGCCTAGAAATAATGAGGTTACGGCTCTACCGAGAAAGAATAAAAATATAAGTAAAAATAAGTGGGCAAAATTGTAGTTAAGTAATTAATTAATATTGGTTATTAAGTGATAACACGAAATAATGTTGAAAATATGTCTAAAGTCGGCTTCTAAATGGCGTGGAATAATAAAATCAACCGGTGCGTCCAAATTTAAAAGTCGTCTGATGACTGGAGTTGGCTATTTAAATTATTGCATGAAAGAAAACCAGGTCAAATATAACGTCCCAAAAAAAGTTCAGATTTTCTATTTTAAAATGGAAATACCCACCTTGGGCAGAATTTGTTGTCCTTTTGTTTTAATGTTTTAATACTCCGCATCTTTCTGTATTCGTGTTAATGCTTAAAAAATAGCAACCGTATACGCTTATAGTAAGGAAAAAAAAAGTAAAATTGCATACTAGATCACTGACACCCATATACCACAAAAGTATGTGCAATGTTGTCTTACATGAAATTCTACATTCAGCCTGTATTTACATAAAAACGTCAATTTCCCTCTAACCACGGATTATTACATTAAATTATGTAAATAGATGTGTATTTATAAGGTATTATGGAGTACTTTTACATAATGTATATACAGTGACATTCAGCTAAATAAAAACGATCCAAAATTAAATTGTATTTGGAAAACTTTTTTTTTGTAGTTTTACGTGTGATATTTATTTATAAAGGCTGGTAATATACAACACATTTTACCCTAAATCGATCATGATTGATAAAACAATTTATTTTTTTTTTCAAAAATCAATGCTCAACAAAATTTTTAAATTTAAAAAAATCAGTATTTAGTAGGATAACCTTCAGTGTGTACCACCACATCACAAACACCACAAACATCTTGTTTGCGTATACTCAATTATATTTTGACACCGACTGACTGGGATGGAATACCAAGCTTCTCGAACACCCTTCACTAATTCATATACGTTTTTAAATTATTTTGGCTGCATAATTTTTTTTTAATAATTCCACAGAACGTCTATGGGGTTCTGGTCTAGACTACATGAGGACCACTCAATTATATCAACAATGTTTTACGCAAACCACCTTCTTACTGACCGTGCCCTTTGTTAGGGTCATTGTCTTGTTGAATTTTTCAGGTCACAAGTACTTTTTCTTCTGCATATGGCAGCGTCACATTTTCTAATTTAGGTTTGTATTTCTCTTGATCTTTCGGGAAACTTTTCCAAATAGGTGAAATTCATTAAGTCGGCGACGAATCGTTCTTATTGATGCTTTGGATCGTTCGCTGTATACATTTCGCGTCTAATACTGCTGTTAATTGGAGCGACATTTTCAGTTTTTATTCTGGACCTTTCTTTCTAGGTACATTTTTAAAAGTACCATGATTTTAGCATTATAAAGCATAAACTTCCAAACAATTTGAGGTAAAGGCTTCAAATTTGGCTCCTTTTAAATATCACACGAGTGATCACACACCAATAAAAAATAGTCAAGATTAGGTAAATCCCGGCGTCCATCTTTTTTTCGTGATTTTCTTCTGTTTTTCGTACATACCTATGAAACTAGATATATGTCTGAAATTTGAAGCTGTCGTCTCCAAATTTAGCAGGCAAATAGCTTTAGTCGCCTAGCGGAACCTATTGAAATTGGGGGCTGGGGGACAGTGAAGTATTTTTTAGAAATTAAAAAGCGTCTATGCAACGGATTTTTTTTCTCAAAAACGGTTGCAGACATCAAAAAACTTCTTGAACGGGAAGACGTGCAATACCCAAATCTAAAAACGAGATTTTTTGAAAAAGTATAGGGTACGTCAGCAATTTACAAAAAACGGAAAACTTTGTCCTTCTTTTACCGAAAATTGGATATAACTTGAAGACTATGTTACAATTGTCAGTTCGTATTACTTAGCCATACCGGTAGTATGGAAAGCTAAGATTTTTGTATTCGAGGTTTTCACATATTGTGCAGGGTGTTTCGTGCTAAATTGTTAAGTATAATAGGTGTCTCAGCTTTGCATCTGTCGACTTCCGATTTGGTTGCGAAATAGAAGTCTATACGAAGTATTTTATTTTAAATTTTTTGAAACTATTTTATGGCAAAATTCTTGAACCAGGATACGCGATACGAGTTCCGGGACTATAAACTTCAACATATCATTTCAAACATTTTTTCAATTATAAACAGGGTTTTTCTATTATGGACAAACATCTAAAAGACCCTTCTTCTTTCTTCGAGTAAATCAAAATTCCTAAAATATATGGATCTTTGATTTAGATGATATTGTAGGCCACAGCAATAGCTACAACTTTTGTATTTACGATTTTCGTCGAAATATTTAAAAATATCCAAGTGAAAATCGCCATTTTTCGCCCTCAATCTAGACGTGATGACGTCATTTACTATTACTAAAACAAGTATTTTCTCGAAGACCATTTTGCTCTGTGCGCAAAAATTCTTGAACCTCTATAACCTCTCCTTCGAACATTGAACAACAATTATATACAAGGTGTGTGCTTTATGGACAAAATTATTAGCTGTAAATGAAAAACTATAAAAAATGGGAAAATTTGGTTTAAGCAGTATCGTAAACTGTGTGAGAGAGAAACAGGTTTCGTCTATAACACATAAAATATATATTGGAAGTCGCTATTATTTGTACAAATTTTTATATTTACCAAAGTTTGCAGAGACTTTGAAGTTTCGCGAAATGTGAAAGATGCTTTATACAGGGTGCATGCACAATAAAATTACATCGATCTTGCGAAAGTTCCATAGTGGTCCGCGGGAGCACGCTAGAAAAACTATGCGACCCTCTGGGACAAAAAGCCTTTAAAATACAAAGCTGCGTAGTGACTGTGTAGACTGCGTAGCGCATAGTACGGAGCAGACGCTTGGCACAACCACGATTTTCCATCAACATGCAAAAAATAAATGGTTTTTATTTACGGGGTAAAAGATATCTTTAAATTTTTTATATATACGATTCAAAATGTGCTCTACGAATTTTAGCACAAAATAATGAAAATTGTATCGTTTTTAATTTGAGGGCCGCCACTGTACGTAGAATATCTTTTTTTTTCTATTTTTCTACTTCTAGAAAAAACGCAACGGCCCAAATTTACAACTAAAATCACACACATGAAAAACTATAGCAATATGTAGTGCAACAATTGAGAAAATCAAAAATTTAAAATAGTAACACTTCACAGAAGGATCTTTATGTTACTTACCTGGCCCTTTTTTTCAACAAAATTTCGATTAGGCACATTAGCCTTTCTCTCCCAGATAGGAAAAGTAGCCGAAACTATACTGGCCAGTTTCTAGCATCACGTCTCCAGCGATCAAGTGATACAATTCTTTAATGTGGTTGGTAAAATTGCTAAATATGCATTATGTGTATGCTTTTTTTTTAATTCTGCTGTTTAAATAATCTAAACTGTGGGTAAAAAATTAAGTAAAATTACCCTTATTTTTATTAATGTATACCTACCACTCCGTAAACAAGTTTCGGCATGCCGAAACCGTCCCATAGCCGCGATAACAATTGTTATGTTTTGACTCGTCATTAAACCGATTACAAAAACGGCTTATTGCAGTTATTGGCGCTGGGTGTTTTTTTTTTCTAGTAAAGGAAAGCGATAAACGCGCTCGTCGTAAGGATGAGTTTGCTAATAAGTTTTCCGTTTCAAGGAGAAAACGCGACGGGCTGTTATCTCGTCCACGAGTTCGCGTGCGATATATTATCCGTCCGTTGGAAAATTTTCGTCCGCTAATGATTCGCTACTGCTACTGCGCGGAAACTTAAAAAGAAAAAACGTTAATGCGTTTCTTTTTTCCGACGTGCGTCGCCCGCGCCGCTTATCGTCTACTTATATCTAATCGTTCACCTTCTATCACCCTTCCTCTCGTTTTGAAAACCCTTTGACGAATAGGAGCGAGAGAAAAAACGTGCAGTAGAGGAAATGAAGGAGAGACAATTTACTAAAATTGGAAGTGTTTATTTTTGTCGTATTATTGCGCTAACTGACGACGTATTGGATATATCCTGAAATAACTCAAGTGTTAAAAGAATTCGCGGATCGATTTTGAGAATGATAAAAAAAAATACTCAAATTTTTTAAATGTCAGATAATATTATATTGGGGAATATTTTCGTCTGGCAATAAAGAACCTTTATTTTTCATTATTTTCACCAAGATTTGCTGGAACTTTTTGCGACATTTTCGTCTTTAGGGAGTCACAATCTCTGTTCCGTTCCTTAATCTTTCCAATTCTACTTACCGATGTTCAAAAACAGAGGACTCTCTCTCCCGTTCTCCCCGCACATTTCTTTCAATCCCTCCCTATGCCTCTCTCTCTGCAGCTTTCTTTCTATCCCTCCCTACGCCTCTCTGTCTCTCTCTCTCTCTCTCTCTCTCTCTCTCTCTCTCTCTGTAGCTTTTTTCTGTCCCTCCCTATGCCTCTCTCTCTCTCTCTCTGTGTCCCTCCCTATGCCTCTCTCTCTCTCTGTGTCCCTCCCTATGCCTCTCTCTCTCTCTCTTTCTCTCTCTCTCTTTCTCTCTCTCTCTCTCTCTCTCTCTCTCTCTGTCCCTCCCTATCTCTCTCTGTCCCTCCCTATCTCTCTCTGTCCCTCCCTATCTCTCTCTGTCCCCCCCTATCTCTCTCTGTCCCTCCCTATCTCTCTCTCTGTCACTCCCTATCTCTCTCTCTGTCCCTCCCTATCTCTCTCTCTGTCCCTCCCTATCTCTCTCTGTCCCTCCCTATCTCTCTCTGTCCTTCCCTATCTCTCTCTGTCCTTCCCTATCTCTCTCTGTCCCTCCCTATCTCTCTCTGTCCCTCCCTATCTCTCTCTCTCTGTCCCTCCCTATCTCTCTCTGTCCCTCCCTATCTCTCTCTGTCTCTCCCTATCTCTCTCTCTGTCCCTCCCTATCTCTCTCTGTCCCTCCCTATCTCTCTCTCTGTCCCTCCCTATCTCTCTCTCTGTCCCTCCCTATCTCTCTCTGTCCCTCCCTATCTCTCTCTGTCCCTCCCTATCTCTCCCTGTCCCTCCCTATCTCTCTCGGAATTTTTTTGACTCTTAAAAATGCATGAAAAAATTGTTTCAGAAACCTGATCGATACATGTTTTGGCAATTTTTGAAATGACTTCTTCAAAAAGAAAACAAATAATGTTTCAAGTCATTGCAAATTCCGTAACAAACACATCTTATAAATTTCCATTCAACAATAAATCCCTTCATTTAAATTAAATAAAAAATTGAAAAAATCTCGTACACGACGCATATGGATCACTTTGTGCAAAATTAATATTTTTTGTTTTAAAAAGAGAATAATGCAATCAATATATAATTATAAAAACATATCTTTACAAATTTTGTAATACTCTGATATGAGTTATCTTAATATTTCAGTTTTTATTGCACACAGTGAGCGATATAGGTATAGTCCAGCACACGATAAATGGTCATAACTTGCCTGGCATCTCTTGAATAGAAGGCCCTTTACCATCAATAAATTCAGCAATAAACCGATAAAAAGTCGATTTACAAGGGCTTATCAGTACAGGGAGGTATTTTTATTTTTGTAATGTCAACACATTACAAATTTTAAAATCATTTGCGCTTTGCCGTTAGTGGTGTTACAGTTATTATTTGTCATGTTTCGACTGCGGATTGACGAAAATTTCGACGACATAATGAAGCAGAGCATTGAACCAACAAGCAAGTGGCATTTAAAGATAAACTGCAATACGTATATCTTTGTCTTTGTTATTGGACAATTGGACATTCAGTTTGTACGTATTTCATTTTTTTAAAACTGTTTGAAAAGGCATCAGCACGCGTTTACTATAACATTCCTGAAAAATCTATTAATAATTTATACATTTTCATGGAAAATGTGTGTGCTGCAGGTCTTTTTAAAATGATAGAGGGCATGAAAGCTACCATTGCGATGACAGTGGTAAACCTTCGCTTTAATTCCTTGATAATGGTTCACCAAAAAGGAACAAACAATATGACGAAGGCATAATGAAACTGTGCAATGATAATGCAGAGTCGATTCGCTGGGAAATGTATGAGAGTAATCAGATTTCGTCACTTGAATCATTGCAACAGAAATAAAAAAAATGGTCGATTTACTGGCAGTGGTAAATCATTGCGCAGATTTCTGCACAAAATCGCATTTACATTTTAAAAAATTGACAAGCGTAATTGCATTAAAGAGACCAAGGGATCGGAGGAATGGAGAGAACGATATTTAACTCCAATTCATGTATTCAATTTGTGTATATATATAATTTTAACTATACACTCCGCAATACAATGGAATTCATTTAGGTATTTTGAGTTTCAATTTCCTTGCTAGTATCTTCACCCGGTTTGATTTATTGGTCCAAAATTTTAACAAATTTATTACATCATGACCATTTATCGTGTGTCACATAAATTTAAAATTATCCAAAGTCTCTATTTGCAAATAGTAAATATTTTACAGTAAATGTAATAAAAATGAAAATAAAAACATTCTGACTCTTTTCGTGCAATACGATTAACTCCCTGTTTGTATACGTTGGGTGATTTCGACCGAGTAATCGCTCATAAAACATTTTCCTACCTGTAAACGCTTATTTGTAAGTTACAAGACCGACCGTTACGCCGTTAAAGGCGCGCCCCCTGGCGGCGGAGTTGCCCACCTTAAGCCTCATAGACACCAATTATCTCCAAAATTAACCCAGTTCGCTTTGGTATATGACATAACTTTTTCCACATAATTTTTTTTGTAACCTGCATACGAAGTGATTACACTTAACTAGGCATCTAATTATCCTAATTAAATCGCAGATTTCTATTGCAGCACCTAATAGTCTCGTCCTCGATCCAAATGCACTTATATATCTATCTCATTTGAAAATTTAATCGTTTTTTAGGTAAGATAATTATTATTATGTCATAAAAATTACGAAGCTAACCGGCCACGCAGCAATAATTTTGCACGCAGTGGAAGTGGCAATTTCTTGTTAGTCTTAATTAAACTACTAAATTACTATACATACCTACCAGAAAAACATATCATCAAAACAACCAGTGTACTAACCTAAACTAATCACCAATTTAGCGGCGAGCAACAAAAGAGAAATTCACAAAAAGAAATTTAAATGTCAAAAAAGATATTTTTTTTATCTTTGTTTAACCAGAACTTGTGCTCGATTAAATATAATCGTTGTCACAGGGTAATTGGAAGGCGTGAAGTAAGAGGGGTCCCGATGACCCTTGGTCACCCCTAAATGATACCCACGTGTCTTGTTAACCTGTAACCTAGGGTTCATTTCTTTTTGAGCCGTTTGACCTCTTCAGTCAATACCAAAAGTATATATTTTTTTAAGGGCTGTCTTCCAGCGTAATTACTGTTAGGAAACATTTGAAAAATATGTAATCAAAAATTAAAAAATATATAATTTTTCAAAGAAACTTCCACAGGCTACTGTAATACTTTTTTCAAAACTTCTGGATTCCCCCTGCATCGGTTTTTGCTGAGTCGAAATTGCTGACGTTTCGCCAATCACCCTATTGGCTTCTTCAGTTTCAGTCAAGCTCTGAAGAAGCCAACAGGATAATTGACGAAACGTCAGCAATTTCGACTCAACAAAAACCGACGCAGGAGGAATCCAGAAATTTTGCAAAAAAAACATATGTGAATTATATATTCATATTATATGAAATATCAAAGTTGTTGCTCCCAACTCAAAAGCTGCGAATATTTTTTCCTAACGTTTTAGAGATACAACAACAAAAATAAACTAAATAATACAGGTGCTTAGCGAATTAGTTCGCTGTAAAAAAATTATATCTTCCGATCGCTAAACCAGAAAGAACACTTATCTGAACAAACAAATCTGCGTCAGTTATTAGCAGTTTTCACTTTCGCGGCATCAAACGCTAAAGAAATCTGGATCCTTATTAATTAACTTACACGCGTGCGTCTTTCGCAAACCGTAACTACGGGGTCCGTTCGAGCAAAATTTAATCCGAAAACGTCATTAAAAGTATAACTGCCTTTGTAGATCTCGAATTATTCGTTTTGTCAGAAAATTCTGAAAAACTTTTGATGTGTTAATATTTAAAACCAAAAAATAACTATTTTACCTGACCAACACGAGTTGATTTGAGTAATTTTAGGGCGAGCAGTGTATATTGTGCTTGAATTGCTTTGCTTTTCAAAATACCACTTGGCGAAATTGTAAAAAATGTTTTTGACAAAATGCTTGAACGATATTTCTTCTTATTTTTTTGGGTTTTTCCTACATTTACTACATTGTAAATTATAAACTATAAATAAGTATATTGCTCTCTTGAATTCCCTCTAGTCGATTATTAAGATATTTAGTGAAAAACGATTTAAAAAAAAAGTTTCACAGCCTATATACTGAAAACAAACTAAACAAAGGATATAACCTCGCTTTTATCCACTCGTTCATTCGTGGTGTCAAGAAATGATCTGGTGATGTGCTAAGTTATAGGCAAGGCAATTTTGCTAAGGTATTTAAAAAGGTTGTTGTTGATCAACGATGGACGTTACACAACATAATATGTATCCCTACTCCGGGACAGAACGCAATATAGAGGTGTTTTATGACACGTCTTTAATGATGTTGCGCTGTTTGCTGGCGACCTAAAAATGATATCTTCTATTACTAAGTCAATTAGCCTCCAACGGCAGCTCGATGCCTTCCAAAAAGGATGCACTGACAATATTATATTTAAATGTTTCTAAATGTAAAGTTTGGAGTTTCATTCGCAACCTTCATACTAAATTGTATTTCTATGAACTAAATAATATGATTTTGGCATTGTGTTTGACATTTGAACATATTTCTCGCTTGGTGAATTCTGCTCTGAAGAGGTTGGTATTTATTTATACAAATTGTAGTATTTATTTGAATCTACAAACTCCCATGATTTTATTTAATTCAATAATTCGATCTAGAACGGAATATGTGTCTAAAGTACAGAGAGAAGATTCAAACATTCACATTCGCACACTTGATCGATCTACTTTAATTATTTAATATTATTTTAAGATTAAGTCAATTTGTGATATATATTTCAATACTGCTAGTTTGTAGGCTATAACAAGAAATATATTATCGTTCTAATGTTGCTTCTACGTAGGAATAGGAACTGATTTTATTTTTGAAAAATTGTTGTATTAACGATAACCACATTACCGTTTCTCGCCATTGAACCTGTTCGAGGCGTGCTTTGTTTTATTGACCAATCCCGATAGGACTGCGGAGGATGCCCGGACGAAAAATGCGCCAAAACGCAATCTTTTGTTTACAAGAGCATAAACCCGCGATAGAAAACGAGGCAATTATCATAATAATTTTAAATTTTTACGCGCAAATGCCCGCGAGAAATCGAATTATTCATCGCGAGTATGTAGAAACGTGGACGCATGCTCGTACACCCGGAATATATAGGATGAAACTTTAGAAATCTTAAATTTTATCTTCTTTCGACACGTATAAGTAGACGCATCTAACCTAGAAATTGCCACTGCAACTCACTTACGTTTAAATTTATATTAACGATTTGCCGAAATTAAAAAACAAAACAAACAAAATAAAGTTTTTTAAAAAAGTCTCATCAATCGCGAAGTCCTTTTAATGGTTGGCCTCTAAAATTGGATCAATTACCTAGAAATTGCAAAAAACTAGCTATGATCAAGAGTGACGCTCGTCTTAGGTCCCAGGTATATTTCTTGCTCCTTATTTACTGATAGTTTCCATTTTTTCTAAATATTGGAATTGGTATTGAAAGCACTACTTTAAAATCAGTTTTGGTTAGTGAAGTGGCGCACATCGTGGCAATTTTATGTACCTAGTGCCAACGTATATATTACACAAAACTTCCACAGAGTCTTCCAGGTCAAAATCTAAGGCGCTCAGATAGTGCAAGAAAATTACAATCGAAGTTGTAGCGCTTGCTATTAGAAATTAGCAAAATAACATTTTCATCTCTACCTATAGAGTGTAAAATAAGAACCACTTGTTCATTTATCTGTTGGTAAGTAATTTGCATGAATATTAATTATTTGCTCAGCATATCTACAAAACCTCTCTTCTGTTGACATTGATGTCTTCATTCTCGTGTCTTTTTTCTTTTACTAAACTAAAACAGTTTAGTGAACGTTGTTTTATGCATTAATAGAAAATTTCTAAAACAATATAGAACATTTCTTGACAATTATTTAAAAAAAATTTCACTCGTGCACTCTGATCTTCTCTTGCGATCCAACTGAACATGAATAACAACATAAATTGCAACCATGCATATAGTACTTCTTTTCCTCATATTGTTTTGCATACATTGCCTGCCTGTTGAGCCCCATAGTATGTTTAAGAGAGATGTATAGTAATAAAACCTCATAAGGTATGCTAAGGTACGGTACTGCAGAGTTAAACTAGTAAGCCTTGAAATCAAAAACTTTTATGGTTTAAAGTAGCAGGTTGCTGTCATAGGTCGAATGATATTATTTCGAAATGTGAATTATTTATTGCAACGATGCATTTTAGAAGCGCGAAGTAGAACAAGTCTTCCAAGTAAAAGGGATTTCCTACAAAACAATATTTAAATACAAAATTTTGTTCGTTAATCCTTATAGTTCCTATTTTTGTAGAAATAAATATTTGCCAGGAAAACCAATTTCCGTGGAGATGCCTTCTTAGAAAGAAAGTCTAATATTGCTATTATCAAAATACAGTGTTTGAGGGAAAGCATGTAGGAAAGCTACCAAAATGGAGTGATTTCACGTATATAATGGCGAACATAATCTTCGAACTTTAATCCCATTAAGAACCTTTGGGAAGAGTTGGAACATAAAATAATAACAATCTAGATAAAATTAACGAAGCTTAGACGAACATGGCGATTATTACTACCCCAAAACTTAATTTCATCCATGCTGCGACATTGCCAAAAAGTTACTACATTTTTCGAACAGTTTCAGTTAAGCTCTGAAGAAGAAAACAGGATGATTGGGGAAACGTCAGCAAGATTGACTCAACAATAACCGACGCAGGAGGAATCCAGAAGTGTTGTAAATGTCTTGTAAATTATTAACAAAATGTGTTAATGTTAAAACCCTTCAAACCTATTTCTTCTTTTCTATGTACTTAGATGAAATAAGTTTACTTATGTTATTTTATATTTATTATATAGCTATAATAGTCGTCTACTAAGACTATTTAAACTGCATGATTATTGATTTCCCCAATCATTCTTTCAATTACAAATTTTGAAATAATTGACTTCATCGTAAAAGTTCACTTTTATCCGATAGTGTATATCGAGTAACTATAGTGACACTTAGTATACCGAGTCTTTCAAAAAACATCATCGCTGAAGGGGAAATTCCTCACGTAAAAATAAGACTTTTTTTTATTTCAACATAGGTCCGATTCTGCTTCTACTCCAATAAACTTTGGAGGGTAAAATTTACTTAAGCTAGTACATATTTTACTACTATGGACAACTTGACCACTGCCGTACATATAGGCTGTCCCTGCAATAATGATAAAACTTTGGCGCCACTGACTTGTTTTTTCTTTGATAGTAAAATTACGAAAGCAAAAAAAAACTAATATGCCATGTCTTGGCCTGAAAGTTGTCATTGTCATTGACTTGTCAAAGTGATAAAAACTAAAATTTTAGTATTTTTTATAAGTGTTCGATAAATATTTAGTAATTTATATTTAGAGTTCTAAAAGTTTAGGTGTTTTTTCGTTACCGTTGTTGTTGTGGAAGAGAAGCAACTAGAATTTATCAAGACAGAATTCCCGAATGAAAAACACCCAGCGAAAAAATTTTTGAAGAGATCTGCAGACATTTAGGAGGAGCTTGTAATTTAAAGCCTTTAAAATCCAATTCCGGGTGCAAAAGATACCAATGAACTGTTTGGGTTAAGAGGCAGTTGTCAAGGCAGTGGAACGTGGTCCATTTCAAGTTGTCCAAACTCTTTTTGTAATTAAATAAGCACTAATTTAAATCGGATCCATTTTTATATAAAAAAAAGTCTTATTTTTACCTGAAAAAAAGTACCCGAACGCATAAATTCTAACATGGCAAAGCTGGAACGATAAAATCAAATTCCAATGTTGTCAGCTTTACCGCTTTTACGCAGCACGTCATAATTTTGTTATTTTATATCGTCTTATTTATTTTCCTTGCATTTTCGCATGTCTAATTTAGTAAAAGTCTCATAATTTCAAAATTTTGTTTCTTTTAATTACTGCACTACGACAATACCGCTTTTTCAATAAAAAATACCGGAATATTTAAATAATACCTCCAAAACTGCCAAAGCTGACACGATAAAATTCAATAACTGGGATTTTTTGAACATGCAGAATTCAAAATTGCTAGAGTTCTCCAAACGATATACCGTTTTTACAACATAATCCGGTATTTAACTTTGGTAATTTGTTATGAAGATCTAACCGCCGGCAGGCCTACTTCGCTTAAGTTTCCCTTTGTAACCTTGATTAAATAGATTCGGTACTTCGCGCATACAAATGCTGAAAGCTGTCGGATTTGATCGATCATTATTAGTCCAAGCACTGAAAAATCTATGCATACTTTAAAATGTTTATTATAAATAAACAAGAAAGAGAAAATTTAGCTATAAAACAATGTTACAATATTTATAAAAAAAAAAGTTATTCTACATAAAAATAATCACTATCGTCACTGGACCCTTTCTCAATATTAATAATTCATTCTGGCACTAGTTGACTTCTGTAAATATTTTCTTCTTCGATGATATATTCTACACATTTTCTTCCAACTAGAAGCAAATATTTTTTCTACTTCACTTCTATTTAATTCTATTGCCCCAGAACTAAATTTCGGCGAGGTGTTCTTCTTAAACTGGGTTTCAGCTGTCACTATATCAGTTCTATCGGATCAAAGTTGCAATTATATGGTAGAAGATGGTGGAACATGGGCAACTTATACTTCTTATCAAACGTTCCCGTCTTGTTCTTGACGGTATCGTGGGTATCAAACCAGGTCTCAACTAAATATAAATTTCTTGGATTTCTCTCAAATATCTTGTTCTCCACTACGAAATTATTTTTGCATGCAAAGTCATGTAGACTTTTTGGGGCCCCATTTTTCAGGGTTTTTCTTTCTTGGACACGTACCGTGGCATACGGTGTGTGGAAAATAATGTTTAATATTCTTTGGTTTGGTATACTACTTAGTTTAAGTTTATTAGTAATCATTCTTATTTCGTGTGTAATACAGAGTGTGTTGAATCGTGTGCGAATCATGCAAAATATGTGCGAGTCTAGTGTATCTCAGGAGATGCTCCCGCCCAAATGTAGAAAACACTATTCTATTGAGACTAAGGAAGTTATAAACAATGTTTATTTGACTCTCATTGAACGTGGTGCCAGCAAGCAAGCATCTTTAGAAGAAACGGCCACATTGATGAAAATTCCAACATCAACTGTATGGAAAATTGTGAATAATCCCATTTCAGCGAGGAAAAAAAGAAGCGATGCTGACATTTTCTCAAGTGTAGGTGAAAGTGATCAAGATATAATACGGCGTAAAATTTACCAGTTATACGAGGAACAAAGCGTGCCTACATTAGATATCTTAATTAGGAGGCTTGAAAAAGATGAAACCGATGTTAAATTTGGCAGAACTACCTTATGAAAGTGTATTCAACACATGGGTTTTAGATTTAAAAAAATTGACAAAAGGCAAGTTTTAATGGAATCTTTTAGAATTCGGAAATGGCGACTGGAATATCCAGAAAAAATTAGGATTTACAAAGAACAACAAAGGCTGGATGAAACCGGGTTCGACACTTTTGATGCCCAGGAAAAAGGTTGGGTTGACTCAACTGATAAGTGTAAAACAAACGTGCCATCAAAAAGAGGTAAAAGAATAACTATTTTGCATGCTGGCTCTAAAGATGGTTGGATTCCAAATGGACTTTCTCTCTCTGCGAAAAATATTAAAGATTCTTCTCTGGATTACCATGAATACACCACCGCTGATTTATTTGAAAGTTGGTTTAAAAACAACATTCCTCCTAATAGCGTAATTGTAATGGACAATGCAAGTTATCACAGTAGACAGTTGACTAAAACTCCTTCCTCATGTGACACAAAAGCAACAATCCAAAACTGCATGTAAAATAACGACATTTATTTTCACGAAGATGATACCAAAAAGCAATTAATTTAGGTTCTACAAATCTTGTTTTAGTTTCAAAAAAATTGACAAAGGGCAAGTTTTAATGAAATCTTTTCGAATTCGGAAATGGCGACTGGAATATCTAGAAAAAAATTGGATTTAGAGAGAACAACAAAGGCCAATTATTTACTTGGATGAAACCTGGTTCGACACTTATGATACCCCGGAAAAGGGTTGGGTGGAATCAAACTGATAAGTGTAAAACAAACAACATTTATTTTCACGAAGATTATACCAACAAGCTATTAATTGAGGTTCTACAAATCTTGAATCTACAAAAGGAATACGTCTGTGATAATTATGCAAAAAATCTAGGGAATACAGTTTTACCTTACCACTGTATATTTAATCCCATTGAACATGTTTGGCACCAACTGAAATCTGCCATTCGTCGTAACAATGTTTTTCCCCGTGTTAACTCCAATGTCCTCAAACTTATAGAAACCGAAGTTTTTAACATCCCTTCCACAAATTTGGGCAAATTCTGTTAAACATATAGAAAAAGCAGAACAATCGTATATCGATATTGCAAATAATGTAGAACAAATAATAATTAGAACAGGGGATGATAGCGATAGTGATACTGATATATTATGTGAATAATTTTAAGTAATTTAAGTAGGTAATAAAAATAATTTGTAATTTTATTTTAGATTTAAACATAAATATATACATGAATAAATAAATATTGTTTAGTATCCTTTCTAACAAAACCCCAAATAATTAAATTCTAAGCAAAATACGGACCTGTTCGGCCATATTTCATTCTTACAGCTTGCCCGGGTCTTTCCTTAATTCGTATCAGTTAGTCACTTTCTTATATCTATGAACAGACTTTATCGAATTTTATCGTTCCAGCTTTGGCAGTTTTGGAGACATTTAAGCGTTCCGCTACTTTATACTAACCCGGTATATTAGGCAACGCGCAGTTCTACCGGAGAACGACACGCAGCGTACGTCTGCATCTCGAAAGTAAAATTGCTTTCAAAACATCGTTACGGGGCGGCAATTATCCAAATTGTCGTATTAGTCTCGCAAGACGGATTGCGTTTGATCCTTTCCCGTAAATAAATTCCCCAATTGAGAATGATTTTGTTGTCTCTCACGGCGACCGACATGTCGTTTTGCAACCCGCGACGCAAAGATGACGTTTTACGTCGCCAGAGAGAGAGAGACGCGCACGGCCACCCAATTATCAGACCGGAAAATGGGTGGCGTATACGTGTATTTGCAAATTGGCGAGTTTCCCGACGTAAATGGAGGCGTCCGAGACGAGTCCCCGACGTTTCGCACTCCATTTAACCGATCTCGACCGTTTATATTGAATATTTAGAAAGTTTCTCGGAGCTCGTCTCGTAATTACGACCACAGCAATTTTATAACCACCTCTTTCGACCCGTCGATCAGTGAAAATTATATACCTATTAGTGAATATAATGTCCCCTCTTCATCTGGTGCCTTTGGCGATTATATTGGCCCATCAAGCTTTGTCTACTGCCGCCCTGAACAGTTCGACATATGTTTTTCCTGTCGATTGCCTAACCATGAGATTCTTTGCCTACCCAAACCTCTTTTGCCTTCTAGTTACTTTCGAAAATTGATGAAATCGAATTTTTCGAAAATATCTACGCCCGTATAAAAAATTTATTTCGCGGTAACGGTAGGTCCTAGAAGACCGTCGCGTCGTTGGTACAGAAATGTTCAGCGTCGAAAAAAAAATTTTTTTTGTCTGTTGGATGTTCTCCGTTCTCCGTTCGTCTTTTGGTTTCTCCGGGATAAACTTGTTTGGGCTACGAAAATGAGATTTACCTCCTTTTTAACATAGATACATAAGCCTATAAAAAATGGCCTCGATCTGACACCGACATCCATCTTTTTTTTTGCGATTTTCGACCGTTTTTTTGACATTGCTATGAAACACGATAAGTATCTGAAATTTAAAGAAATCGAGTTCATATTTCACACATATATGCAGCTTTGCCCCGTGATGGAACCTATTGAAAATGGGCGGGAGGGGGGAAGTATTTTAAAAAAAAATAAAAATCGCGCGTGCAAGGGTCTACGAAAAATATCATTTTTCAAAAACCGTTTAAAAAAACTGAAAAAATTCTTGAACAAAAAGCCGCAGAAGATTCGGCTCCATAAACGTTTATCCTTGACAATTTTTCTAAAATGTACAGGATGCGCCGCAAATTCAAAAAAACTGAAGAATGGCTCTCCCTATTATTGAAAATTGACTATAACCAGATTTCGCTTTATTTTACATTACCATATAGATCGTATAGACAGCTAAATCTTTTGTAGTTAAGGTTTTTACCTATTGTACAGGGTGTTAAATAAACCTTTTTGAGTTCTGGTCAAAAATTAGAAAAATCATACCTATTAAAAATAGCAACTTCATTAAAACAACTCACAAGGATTGTTATTGATAAAAAAGTAGGAATGGTCGTTTGTCGTGCAGAGAACATTTCAAATGCATTAAATATAAGGTTTTTTATTTCGGGTCTAAAATCTGTCCTTTACCAAGCACATCTTCCCTGCGTTTTATTATTTTGTACATTTCGTTACTTTCAAAATGAAATATTTATACAGGGTGTTTTCTAATTCAATATCAATAACAGACGGGGCAATTTTTAGGTCCATTTAAAAAAAAAAAGTTCATATGAACGTATGTCATGAACGTCTTAACTTTTGAGGATGGGTAATTTAATTTAGATATTTCAATGAAATTTGGCACACATGTACTATCTATCAAGAGGCTTTTTTTTGTTATTTCTCTTAAAATAAAAATTATTCTCCAATAATTTCATTTCTTAATTCTTTTCAATCCGATGTACGGTTTTCGTTGTCGTTAATATAACAGCATGCAGAGAAATTAGTTTTTATTTTTAAGTGAAAACCGTACCACTGACTGTCTATAAATAAATAATATTTTGGTTTATTAGGTTTCCACTGCGCTGGTTGGTTTTGGTTAATTATATGTATCTAAAACAAAATATCTAGTTTTTAGTTACAAACGACTGTTCTTTTTACTTTCGCAGTTTTAATGAGATAACATAACATTCTAACAAAAAGATACATAATAAACGATCCCTATTTAAATTTATTTTATTTATTTAAGTCTACGCACTTCGCATTCGAATTTCGATTTTTCAAAGTATTTTAGTAAAACAAATAATAATAATCAAATTTATTTCACATTGTGTTATAAATACATTACACAAAGGAAATCGCCGTCCAAAAAGGAAAAAGCACTAGATATTCTTACAAATTTCAATTACATCGTATTAATTAAACAATTATTTAAATATTACAGAAAAAATCTTCTATGGAGTAAGGTTCTAACTCTATCAATAACTTTTTTATTGTGTATTGAAAGATTTTTAGATTTGCAATTGTTTTTACCTCATTTGGTAATTTATTATACAATCTCAGGCACATGTAATAAGGACTCCTTTCAGTTAAGGTTAAACGGTGAATAGAGTAATTTACATTTAGGGTTCTGGTATTATATCTATGAAATATCTGTAGTTCGAAGTCCTTTCGATTTTTAAAAAAGAATATCAATGCTTCATAAATATATAAAGCATATACAGTAAAAATACCTGCAGCCTTGAACACCCCTCTACAGCTCTCTGTAAATTGCATTTTTTGACAGTGCGAAGAGTCCTCTTTTGAACCACGAAAATTTTCTGTAGTTGACCACTACCCCCCCAAAAGATAATTCCATACCTCATGCGCGACTGAAAGTTTGCAAAGTACATAATTTTTAAAGTGTCCTTATTCATATAATTTGCAACGATTCTAATTTCATAGCGAATTGAATTTAATTTATTTAGCAGATAATCAATATGTTCAGACCAATCAAGAAATTCGTCAATTTGTAAACGTAAGAATTTAGTGCTATTTACAATGCTAATATTTTCTTTACCTATCTCTATTCCTAATGGTATTTCAACTCTACATAATTTAGTTCTAAATATAATTAAATTCATTTTCTCTTTGTTTAATATCAATTTATTTCCTAGAAACCAGTCATAAGCCCTTGTAAAAATATCGTTGCCTTTATCACTAACCTCAGTGAGATTATTTCCACCTACAGACAGGTTGGTATCATCCGCATAGAATATTATGCTCTCTTGTTCTGACTGTGTTACGAAATACAAGTCATTCACAAAAATGGTAAATAAAATTGGACCAAGAATACTACCTTGTGGTATGCCCAGACTATTTTTCTTAATATCCCAAAAATAACTAGTGCCATTTTGGGTTATTCTTACTTGTTGTTTCCTTCCTATTAAGTATAATTCAAACAATTTTAGAACATTACCTCTTACACCGTATAGATCCAATTTTTTGAGCAATAACTCCCTGTCTATACAGTCGTATGCTCTAGAAAGATCTAAGCAAGTACCTAAAGCTATTCTTTCGCCCTCCAAGTGTTTTAAAATTGTTTTTATAAACTGAAATATAGCGGTTTCTGTTGATTTATTAGCTACATAACCATGCTGATGATTGTTGAACATTTTATATTTATTAAAAAACTCTAAGAGTCTTTTGCAAATAACCATCTCAAATGTTTTAGAAAATCCGGGCAAAAGGCTAATTGGATCTCCTCCCTCCCTTTTTATAGAGCGGTTTTATTAAAGCTGTTTTAAGTTGGTCTGGGAAAACGCAATTTTCAAAGGATTCATTAATCAAAAGACACAACACTTTACTTAACATACGGGACTAATGGTAATAATTCTCTGTGTGTTGTCATATTAACGATATTGTTATGACCATGCAAAGAAAAGGTTTTTATTTTTTTAAAGCAAAAACCGTACATCGGATTGAAAAAAATCAATACATTAAATTTCTTTAGAAATTATTGGAAATTGTCAGAATAGGATTTATTTTAAGAAAAATCAGTAGCGTACCATCAATGTTTGCTAAAAAAAATGTGGTACACTAAATAATGTCTCTTGATACATATAATAATAATAAATAAATAACATAATAAAAATAAATTAATAATAATAATAAGTTTATTTATCAATCAATACAAGCCACAATATCACGACTACAATATAATACTATTCATACTAATTCCCGTAAATACATAACCAAAAAAATAAACGTTAAAAAAATAAAATAAAACAAAAGATCATTTAGTAGAAGTGGAAGTAAAATAATTACGATTATTTGATAAATAGACTAAAATAACACCAAAGAAAAACTTCTTGTCGGTGAGAATTAAACTTATAGGTCTTATTTAATTATGGAAAGTAAAAAGTGTTAATGAAAGATAACGAATACCTACCTAAATTATACATGTAATTAAATATGGAAAAATCAATACAAATTGGAAAAGTCAAAAAGGTAATGAAAAATCGAACAGTAACAAATTGAATGAAAACTAAAATGAAAATGAAACAAGACGTTTCCCTCAAAAGCCTATTTTCTTGTTTCAAGGTTTCATTTTCTTGCCTTCTTGTCAGTTGCAGTCCATTCGATAACTCATCCTTCACTGAATTTATCTCGGCTCTAACGTCTTCTCTTTTATCTCCCCATTTGATGTAATTAATCCTTGAATCAAATCAAAAAGCTGTTTAGTTGTAATTTCGTTCTCTTTCATAATAATTTTAATCTTATAATTTATTTGTTGTGTATTTGTAGTGTATGGTCGCCTTTAATCGTTTGTTTGTTTGACTGAGTATAAAAAACTATCGAATTTAGCGATAAGGATTTTAAGACTCGATCTTGTAGGTTAATTTTAACAGGTTTTGTGTAATTAAGTAATTATAATTATTAGGGTCTAATACTATAATCTATTCGTACATACCGTATATCGTAATACATCATCTGCGTACGTTTTTACTTTTAAAAATCACTTTTTGCTTTAGTAACACAGGAGTTTACTTAGGACCCATGCAGTCGGGTATCTATCTGCTAAGGCCAACCACACAACACCAAAACATTAAAAAACATATTTTTTATTTTTGAAATTTTTACCACCCTGTATATCAAAAGATAAGACGTTTGGGACATATGTTTATATACACTTTTTTTTTAAATAGACCCAGAATTCGCAGTCTTAATTATTGATATTCAATTAGAAAACAACCTGTATATAGGAAATAGGAAGTCTGTTTTAGGTAAAACTACTTACTACTAGGATTGTGGAATTGACCGGTCAAATTTTTTTGTGTCAATTGAAATTAATATTTATTTAATTTATATTTATTCTTGGAACCAAATGGGGTCGATATTTTTATTGGGTTTACCCGAATCGTATTCGGATATTCCTTGAAGAGGGCCCCAACACTACTACTTCCATCTGAAATCAAAGTGAATACCAATTTAAAAGTACAAAAAACGCCAGCTTTTTGTATTATTTTAAATTCTGAACACTTTACACAATAACGTATTGAATTTACAAATTTTCTGGATTCTTCCGGCATCAACATCAACAAGTTTGATTTATAAACAGCCGACGCAGGGGGAATCCAGAAGATTTTTAAATAGTATCACAGTAGCCTGCGGAAATTTCTTTGAAAAATTAATAACATATTATTTAGTCGGAAGCAATGAGACAAAGAAAAAATGGCCGTTCATTATTATGTTAAATACTTTGAATATTAAAAAGCAGAAAAAATATATTAAAACGTAAACACGAAGAGCGAAGCTCAATATGCATTTTAAATGACCCATCTCAATATTTTTTTCCAAAGAATCGTAAACCTAATAGGATTGCCCAATCCCATAAGACGTTCGCCAAAATTATCGATCCCACGTGGTCCCTTGTGACGTAAGCGAAGTCCTGTAACGGTTTTTGTGTATTCTGTCAATGCATTTGAAGGCGTATTAAACCGTTGTATTTTGTGTTCTTTAAACAATTAAAATAATTTAAACTAGTGAGTAGTGCGCTTATGTTTGTGTTAATTGTATTTCTGTAAAAAAAAACTTGGACAAAACAGTGTTTTTAAGCTTTTACAAATACTTTAAAATTGTATGTGCTTGAGTGGCGAGAACTGAGAAAAACAGTATTTTTAACCTTAAACAAAGACTTAAAAGTTTAGTGTTCGTGCTGCTTATTAGCGATGTTATTAGTTAGGAGGTAAGCTCAAAATATTGAACATAATAATATAGGTACTTTTTCAGTGGGATAAGTTACATCAGAAAATAGTTAGGTATTGGTATTGGTATTGGTATTAAAGGGGGGCGCCCTCGCGGGCGTCCAAGCACTTAGGCTACCAGATGGGCCCGTTGTGCCCCCAGAATGCCGCCCCTCCTGTAGAAGGTCAGCAACTCCTTTAGCCCAATACCGTGCACTGAGTCCGGATCGATCAGGGCCGTTCCGAAGACTCCCAATCTTGCCCATGTCAAGGCAGGGCACTCGGTGAGCAGATGATACGGGGTCTCCTCCCCTTCCATGCACCACCTACACTCCGGGTCGTCTCCAATGCCTAGCAAGCAGAGATGCCTCCTAAGCCTGCAATGTCCTGTGTAGGCCCCTGTTAGTGCTCCACACTCCCTTCTGGTCAGTCTAAGCAGCTCCCTGGTCCGAGGAAGGGCGGGCCCATCCATTATAAGCCTCGCCTGCCTCATTCCCGGAGCAACTCTCCAGCCCCCCGCGGCCCGGTCTCTCGCCCAGGCTTCGAGAGTTCCCCGCCTCAAACACGGGGCGATCCCCAAGCGGGGCTCTGGCCCTATATGCCTATGCGAGGAGCCCTCCCTGGCTAAGGCGTCCGCTGCCTCATTGCCCCGGATACCGGTGTGACCCGGGACCCAGACCAACGTGATCCTTCTCTCCTCAGCCACCCTCCTCAGTACCCCTTTGCACTCCTTTATCAACAAGGAGCGCGTACGCACTGACTTCATCGCCATGAGTGCAGCCCTACTATCCGAGCAGAAAAAGAAATAGTTAGGTATGCCTGGAAGGAAATGTACCATGTATGGGTGCAATAACAACTATTTTGATGAAAAAGCAAGTAGTTTTCATCGCTTTCCCAAAGGGAAAGATCTAGCATCCCGAACTACTCGGAACGAGTGGATAGTTCGATGTAGAAGAGAGGACAAACTTAATCCAGGTAGAAGCTATGTCTGCTCAGTTCATTTTACTAAAAATGATCACGAAAGAGACTTACAAAATGAGTTATTAGGTTTTTTTGTTTTGAGTAACACATTAAATTTGCCACAAAATTTAAATTTTAGGTTTACCTTTAAAAAAGATTCTAAAAAAAGCTGCTGTTTCCACCCTATTATTATTTAACCAGAAGACAACAACACAAGCAGGATTATCTAGATCAAAAAGACTTCTTTCCAAAAAAGCCAAAAAAGAAGCTCAGCAGGTATTGTCTGAGCTTTTACCAAAAACATCGAATGCCACAAGTGAAATTTTAGAGAAAAATCCATCTCCAGAACCCATGCCAGAACCCCGACCAGAACCCACCTTCGAACCCCAAATAATAAATTATGATGATACCTGCAGAAAAAAAATTAGAAAGTATGGTAAAATTGTAAAATAAAGATTTAAGTATATGTAGTTAATTTGTTTTAGGTTACGCAACAAATTTGTGTATAAATTTGTTGGTACCAATCTGTAATTCCAAGATCACTCTGGTTCCCCGTATCCGAAGTAAAATGATCGTAATCATGCCCTGACTTACCCCAAATTTCCTTGTGGGGATGTGCTGGGTTGAAGGGAATGCGCTGCACGGTTCTACCGGAGGGTTCGACTCTTGAGCGTGTTGCACACTGCTTTTCAAAACAGGTGTTCAAATTTCCGACTCGCAACGCGCAATTCTCGATTCCGGCACGGCCGCTAGCGAAGTGCCGGAGGCAGGTAAAAATGGAGTAACAAAAAATGTATATATAAAAGAAGGAAAGGTTTCCCGGGAATAAAGGAGGGAGAACAAGACGGAGTATACAGTTGTCAAGGCATGTATATACGCACAAAATAATAATAATTAAACTATATCCCGAAACCCAAAGCACTTCCTAAAGTGAATAAATACCACCCAACGTAAACAAAAAAATCATTCGTAAAGTTAAACAAAAGTAAGATAAAAAAGAGAAAAAGAAATACAAAGTAAATGGAGACAGAACAGTAGTAATATGTATTTTTTATATTATCTACATACGAGGGTACATATAAATACATATTACTATTTACCTACCACCTATAAATAGTTGTTATGCATGCCTAATATATTTTTTGTTTTTTAATATATTCTTTAATATATCCAAAAATAGGGATTTCTACTTTATAAGTATTTGTTGATTTTTGTGTATTTTAAACACAAAGTTTTACAAGTAAATCGTTTTGTTCGCTAGTTCTATGTATTTGTGTGTGACAATATTTAATTAATATATGTATTTCAAGATAATACATATAAGCCACACTTGATTGCCATAGTATTATTTTTACCCGTCTGAGACCCTACCCTACGCTACTTCCCAATAATTATTAAATAAGTACTAAAACGATTTAATGTTGACATTAAATGAAAATGACGAGTGATTATCCAAACAAAATGCTATATTAGCTACTCAAAATACTCAAAGTCCATCAAAACTCATCAAACTCATCAATACAGGACTTCACCTCCGCACAGCCAGCGAGAGTTTTCGCATTGGACTTGCCGACAGATTTGGCGGATTAGGCAATCCTATTAGGTTTACGATTCTTGATTTTTTCCATTATCGCTTTAACAATCCCTATCTTGTCAACATAGGGCTCCTATAGATCTAGCAGCTATATTGTTATCCACTAGCAACTAAAGGTAGTCACTTTCCAACGAATACATGTTTTATTTACGAACAAAGAAATACAAGTCACTCCCCTCGCGTAGTTGTCAATGAATGTCACCGAATCGTCGGATATAAAATACTCTCGCACGTAAAAACCAAGTCTGTGATCTGTCATAAAAACCAAGTGAGCCATCTAAGCCAAGTTCTCTCCGGTAACCAGGCCGGATGGGCCGGGAAGCCCATGGTGGGAAGCGAGGAGAGCCGCATTTTTTATTGTATCGGTTAAATTTTTTTTGTGGACTAGTGTCAGTAAATAATAGTTAACCTTATTTGTACCGCATCATGATAGGCACGGACTTACGAGTATCTAAGGCTACACCTAGAAGAAGTTTTTTAATTACAGAGGGATAATGAGGAAACCGGTGAACTAGATCTAAATTGGAATGACAATAGAAAAGTGACACAAATTTTACAATGGAAAAAGGTGGACTAGTAATGGGGATTGTTGTCTTTCTTTTGCTCAATTATATATGTAGATAACAGTTTTTTACTCACAATATTTTATTTAAACAGTTCTGCAAAAAATAAAATTTATAATGAGAAACCTACGGAAAAAGCGCAGACAAATTGGTATACTTAAAAATTCATTCCACACTTAATCTTCTTATTAAAAAAAAAATATCAAAAAAACTTTCTCTAAAAATTTGTGTGAGAACAAAATGTAATATGTAAAGAATATCAAAATAGTGATGTGCACGATGTGTTTGTATTTCTTAATAATACTCACAAACTATATTATCAAATCATAGAAACGACAAAGTCTGATTAGAAATTTTCGTTATTACATATTCATATTTAAATATTTTATTCACATGATAACTCCATGAGCTATAAATCAAAATCAGATCATCATATGCAATAAGTGTTGCGTTACTGACTTGGTGGATATGTTATACAGAAGTAATACTATACAAGTTGTCCCGAAAGTGTTATAACTATCAAAGTTGTATTTTTAAAATTTATTTCTGTATACCTATTCTATCATTTTTGGATTTTCTGACCAAAATAAGGGTACGCTTGTTGATACCTTAAGGTTTTTAAAACAATTTGAATTTTGTGAGAATCTAATTTTAATTTCTTAAACACATAAGTATTTATAGTAAAATAAGGTAAATTTATCTTAATCTAGTAATTTTCAGTAGCTATAACATGATTAATTTAAATGAAACGTTATATTTTTTAACTTGCTAGGATATTTATTCTTCGTGTTTTCCCAGAATTTTCTCATTTTCTACCACTTCAATCATTTCGATAAATTTCTTGGACAGAGCAGTATTTTGTAAGAATAAAAACTGTGTTTTTGTTAATTCCTGGAAGACTTGTTTCACAATAGTTTTTGTTTTCGGATATGTGATTTTGATTAATATTTATATTTTGATAACTGAACCAACTACGGTACGTTTTCTTGTATTGGTTTTTTTTTATAACTAACAATTCCACACTTCGTTAAACTGTAATAGGTTGAAAAGTACATTTCCTGGAAAATTAAAAAATGTGGGGTTCCATTTAAATTAATCAAGTTATTTTTAAATTAGGATACATTTTTTACCACCCTGTATAAGATACCATTTTATAATTGAAATATTAAATATGGTGTATTGTTACACTCTACACAATTTATACCGTTCTTATGAGAAATTGAAATTAGAATACATTTTCACAATATTCAAATGATCCAAGGTTTAGGTATGAAATACCTTATTTAAACACGCACACGAGTTCCATTTGAAAAAATACAACAAATACTTTTAACACATTTGGGGAAATCTCTATGGTGATGAAAGTAAATTCAAAAATTGATCATGATAGAACTTTACATATATACATTACTGGGACTAAGAATTTATAACATAAAAATTGTCATTTTAAAGATGTTTAATGATAATGATTAATTAACACCGACGTAAAATTATTAATATTCTACACACACAAGTTTGTCACCGCCCCAAATAGTCACATTAGTTTAAAGAAGGATAATTTCACAAATTACCCGTTAAAAAACTACCCACGCTCAAAAACTCCAAGCAGGTAGAGAAATTGAGATATAATAAAAAAATCATCTCTTTTTTTATATCATTTTTACATTTTATTATTATTCTTATTAATGTGTATGGCAAAGAAAAGAATCCCCATTACTAGCCGTCTCACTCTAAATAAAATTTACCTAGCAAAATCGATATTGACTGCATTAACGCAACCTTTCCAGTTTAGATCGAGTTCATTGCCGTATAGATAACGTTGCATTCTAAAATTGCTGCCAGCGTGTGCTGCGCATATCAGTTACAAAAAATGTTTTCTACACCCTTTTATGATAACTTATTGAGTCACTCGTTTATTAAACCTCATAACTCAAAATGCAGTTCACCTCACTTGTTAGACTATAGAGCCCTACAATGTAAACAATTTTTGAGAAGGTCCGTTCAACGTGCGGATGCGCGAGATTTAAAATTTCGTTTTTAAGCAATGACAGCTCTAATTATATTCTGACGTAGGACCCATAAGACCTTGCGGCTTTCAACAAACAACATGGCCGCTGACAGATTGTCGATGTGATGATGCTGCATTTTTACGGCACTATTTTCTCAAAAATTGTCGAAATCCTATCAAATTTTCAGGCAAAAAAGGAGGTTTATCCTCCATTGAAATAACTTTGAAATGCACGTATAAGTGAAAAAATGTTCCCCCTATATAAATAGTAATAGATAAGGGATATTTCTTATGCTTGTTCTAGTGAAAATTATACTTGTGGCTTAATTGCTTGCTTATTGTTCTTGTAATTCTTGTACACTCAAACATATTATCCAAACATCCTTCGTAGCTATATAAGTATACCTAAAAATGTACGGAATTCTGTTTAGTAAATTGACATGTAAATATTTGTGTAAGTCTATTTTCCAGTTTGTTAAATGTCAAATATTAGGTCCTCATATTTGCCACATTTGCTCTAATTTCGTAAAAGAACAAAGTATGGAAAGCACAAATTATGCAAGTTTGTGAGTACGATACGGAGATATTGACACCAAAAATGAAAAAAACAATGACACAGGACACATACTGTTCTTCGACAATAGCAATTACTCAGCTCTGCGTTGCCACTTATGTTCGGATTTCAGAGGTCGATGTTGCGTTCTCATAAAAATTAATCAATTCTACAGAAAAATTACGGTAATGTAGCAACTCAGTTAGTTGGAGGGTGACGCATGCACAAAAAATCCGTACCTTCTCTACGAAAAAATCATTGCCATCTGCGGCGCATCAATTTTTACCGTAGTAAGGCCACTACATTATCTTATAGCTACACTATCAGACAAAAGTAGAGCAACGTCTTCAAAAATAAGATATATTTAACACAAGTCCCAACATTATGATTATACATGCAAGGTATTGTATACAAATACAATACATTTGAGGACATTAAAGTAGGCTATGATTTATTGATGATCACAAACAAAAGAAATGAATTTATTTTGACATTAGTTTTAAATGCGTATTAGCGGCGCGTCAAAAATAGAGCAACATTTTTAAAATTTGTTCAAAAGGAAGCTTTTAGTAAAAGTAAATGCAAAAATAACTCGTGTTGGGTTTATTTTGTGCTAAGTTAACCATTTGTGTGCAGGACTAGCTATGCTAAGAGGAATTCCAATTTCAAAAGACCTAAAGCAAAGAGTAGTAAATGCATTTATGGAAGGTACCAATCAAGCTGATATTCCAAAACAGTTTATGTTACCTCGGTACAGCGTATCTAGAGAGACAGAGGACACTTAGAAAAATTTCGGGAAGACCGACTGACTGACAGGCGCATTAAAAGAATTGCTCAACAAGATCCTTGGACGTCCGCACCTCGAATAATTGCCGAAATTCCAGAAATTACGGTTGGTATACGAACTGTACAAAGAAGATTAGTAGCTTCAAAGTTGTTCAGTAGACGGCCAGCAAAAAAACCGCTGGTTTCAGCAAGACACAGAGCAGCAAGATTGGCCTTTGCATGCCGGCATTTAAACTAGACCATCAATGACTGGAAAAAAGTTTTATTCGGCGATGAAACGCGATATAAAATATTCAATTCTGATGGAATGCGACGTGTGAGGCGACCAACTAATACAAGGTTTAACCCTAAGTACGTAACACCTACAATTAAACATGGTAAAGGCAGTGTTTTTTTATGGGGATGTTTCTCATGGAATGGAGTAGGTCCTATACACTTCATTAATGAGACAATGGATCGATTTGTTTATAGGGAGACTATGCAAAAATTATGCTCCCTTATGCAGAGTGGGAAATGCCGTTACGTTTTATTTTCCAACAGGATAATGATCCAAAACACTCTTCACAACTCGTTCAACAATGTTAGAGTTTTGCAGTGGCCGGCACAGTCGCCAGACCTTAACCTAATTGAAAATCTCTGGGAAGAAGTAGAACGTCGCATTCGTACACAAATGTTTCCAAATAAACAATCGTTGATAGAAAAAATTAATGAAGTTTGGACAAATCCTCCAGAAAATGTCACTCAAAGATGATAGAGTCAATGCCGCGCCGTTGCCAGCAGGTAATTCTCAATTATGGATATTCTATAAATTATTAAGGCATAATTTTAATTATTATTATTGTACTAAAAGATGTGTTTATTTTTTTAAAAATAGAATACAATACAATACTGTTAAATACAACTTTTTGAAATAAAATAAAATACAACACTGTTAAATACAATTTGTTGCTTTACTTTTGTCGCCTTCATTTTCGTCAAATTTTATATTAATTATTATTTAGCTTTCACCAACTAACTTAAGATACACCCAAAATGTTGTGAAAAATTACTTGCTATTCAAGGAAAGTATTTTATCATAACTAGCAAAAAATATGAACAATTTTTTTTTTAATTTGTTGCTCTACTTTTGTCCGATAGTGTATATAAGTTGAACCGACATATTCAGTTTCCAATGGTTTTTATTTGTAGATAAAATGGGAAAATTTACTTCAACGATATAATAAATGTCAGGTGAAATACTCAAATCCTAAATTATTTACAGAAGCCGTTTAAAACTCTTTATTTTTCAATTTGATATACTTAGGTATGATTTAATAGTGAACAACTCAGATGGTCAGTTTAATTGATTTACTGTCGTTTACAGACACGAGAGATATCATCCAAATATTCCGCGTATACCGTGCAATGTAGCTTTTTTTAATTAAAACAATTATTACTTAAAATATGCGTTTTACAATTAAAATATGTATTATTAGTCGATTTATTCTACTACTTAAATATCACACATTTATATTAATAATAATAAACAGCCTATTAAAAATCAAAATATTACAACATAAGTTCCATGTAACCACAAAAATTAAGCACCAACACCATAATTATCAACAAAATACACACCAGTATATACAAGTATATCATAAGTACAAGAAATAGAGGCCCATCATAAACGCATACGCTTTTGGTAGATACTGACGGGAGTAATAAACATTATTAACGCTTTTTTAGGGAGGCACTTTATAGCATAAGGCAATTCATTAAATATTTTAACTGAGTTATAGCTAAAAGATTTCTGGAAAGTTACCGAAGTGTGTCTAGGAACGCAATATCTCAAACAATGGCGGGTGTCTCGATTATGAATATCATTTGCTTTGTAAAGTTCATCAAACAAGTACGGCGTACTCTTATTGGAGTTTAGTAAAAAAAACAAAGGTGGCTAACTGAACTTTATAACGGTCCTCCAGCTTGAGGCAACCCAAATAGAGGGGCACTGGGAAATATGGTCATAATTTCTGAGATAATAACTAAAACGAATACAAGCATTCTGAACTCGTTGGAGTCTCTCCTTATCTCGATTTAGTATAGCTGGCCAATAGGCGATACTGCAATAAGCGGCATGGGATAAAACTAACATATCACAGAGCTTAAGTTTGACTTCTTTACTGAGCCAACCGCAAGTCACCGTCAACCCATAATCCTAAATTTTTACACCCGTATGAAGAAGGGGAGAATCTGATCATTTAGCGTAATCTTAAAAGAGGCGTTTCTTACAATTTCTTCCCTTTTATTTCCAAATAATAACATCTGCGTTTGGTGGTATTCAATAATAAGTCACGAGCCGCAGACGCCTCCGAAATTATTTTTAGATCTAAATTTATTTTAGTAGCAGCATTTAAAGCTGCACTAGCAACAAAAGATAAACATAACTACAACTACAAAATTTACTGCTCTCAATAAATCATCAGTAACATGAAGGAAGGCAGAAGTAGTGCTGTGAAGACCTCGAAAATCCGATTGAGTGTCTGAGAGGATTTTCTTATCGCACAGGAACTGACGAAGTTGTTTTTTCTCCAATTTTTTCAATAAACTTTGAGATGGTTGCCATCAAACTGGTTGGTCTAAAATCGTTAATCCACTTGCACACTCTTTCTTTTTGGAACGGGTATAACTTCAATTTGCTTTCAAGAGTCCGTAAAAGACACTTGTTAACAGTAGTAGTCAAAAGAATCATTTTTACATTAATATTGTCTGAGCCATGAGCGTTAGTTTTACTACTAATCAAAATTTTATTAACTTCCTCTGGGTAAACTTTAGCAAAACGGAGTGAAATAGGACCAAATTGTTTATTAGTGTAATTTGCAGACACAAACCCAGGATCAATACCACCAACAGCTCCAAAAGAAGTAAAAGCATTATTAAAACTATTAGGCTGGATTAAATTGTTTTCAAACATTAAGGTAGGATTACTGTCCACTTGAAATCTCCTCAAAGGACACCAAAAATTTTAAGGATCAGCCAAATACAGTACTAGCCAAATATGCCCTTTTATCGACTCTCACACGGGAGTTTTCTCAATTCTCTATATTGCTTTAAAGCAATATCTAACTTAAGACGTTTGTATCTTAAACGTGACCTATTTAAAGTTTTATCAAAAGTTTAAGGTTTTCGGTAAGCCAAGGGGCTTGGGGGTCTCTTAATTCTCACTGTTTTTCATAATTCAAAGTCAACTTGTACGTTTATATCATCAAAAGAGTATAAAAGATCCTAGTTGCGCTAAGAATATTAATAAAAAATACATTATCGAATGCCGAAAAACCTCTGAAGATCTGAAAAAGGCTTGCAACTTGAGATTACAAGAATCAATACCTCAAGAAGTTAACTAGAGTTACTAGTAACCGGAGCTTCAGTTTCTCGTGAAACTTCGAATGCCGCAAACAGAATTGTGCCACCTGGTTTCATTCCCGAGACACATCAAGGTGAAATAAAAACTTTGCAGTTTTTGGGGTTTTATTATATGTCGTAGGACAAAAAAAGTAAAACTCCTATTGATAGATATCTTTACGACAACCATAGTGGTGTAGTAAACACGCTGTATTTTATTATCATGGTTGATGATTTTATTATTTTATTTATAATGTAAACTAACTTATTAAAACGCAATTTGCAGTGTATATACATTTAAGCATTGTTGTTTTTTAAGTTGTATTGAATTCCTTTTGTGTGCGTTTTTTTTTTTTAATAAAACGCTTATGGTGGTTTTTCACAACAAATTATAAGAAAGTGCGAACGTCAACTTTATTCTCGTATACCTCGTATAATTATTGTTTCACAGTACCCAGTACAATTATTATTATTAGCACAGAACAGAATTAAGAAATTACAAACAGCACTCGTGGAAGCTGGTGGTGTAGCAATTCAATAAATAAATAGACAAATAAAAAATTTAAAAAAATATTTAATTATTCAAATTTAAATTTTAACACTATTGATAAAAACCGCTTTCGCAAATATGTAAATGTTGGAATTTAGTTTTCGTTTGAGGGCCAAAAGTTTCCAACGCGGCAGAAAGAAAAAATCGATAACCATCTCCGTCGAGGCGATGCGGCTCGGCGACAAGTACGTCGACTTTCACCTAAAAACTGCTCATCTATTCCTTATCAAAAACCATTTAAAATACCTGCAGCCGGATCCAGCTCGGCATTGGCATTCCCTTCGTACGTATATATTATAGTCTCTCCTTAATGGCATCTCTAACGATTTGTTAATCGGTTTCTTATGAGATAAACGGAGGTGGGTATTTCAAGTTACAAGCCTGTTTTTGGGATTCCTTCCCGTGTCCGGAAAATTCAGGTGATTTATACCTCCGGAAAGTGGAATAACCTCGTACGATCAGGATAATCCCTGATGGCTGCCGCGAAAACGCCATCGGGCCGCCGACCGCAATCTGTTTCATTTGTTTATCGAATTTAATGAGTCGAAAAAACGCGCACACGTTGGATATACCAGCCAGGAAACTGTGCACATTGTAAAGAAAATTATAATCCTTTGTTCGAAACTGGCAATCACCTTTGGGGAAATTTAGCTCTATATTGTCTGCGAGAAAGAGTAGGACTTTTGTTTTGTTTGTTTGTTGTTGTTTTCCTCCTTCGTATACATTATACAAAATAGACTCAATAAAAATGCAACTTAATAAAATAAATGCAAAATAGTGGAAGTCCGCTCAAAATATTATAATACACAACAGAGAACTACTATTGTTTTCAAAGCTACTGCGATGATTATGTCAAAAAGATCAAAATTAATAATATCAATTTTGTGCAGGTTTCTATATATTTGTTAAAGATATGTAGCTATAATATTAATAATATGAATACTAAAGACCGTTCTATACTAAAAACTCTTCATTTTCGTGTTGGGTGTATATTATTGGAAATAACAAACCCAACATAACAACCTGGCAAAGACTAAATGATATAACACGTTTGAAGTTTTGCAAAGCACCCATAATGGTAAAATAATATTTACTTCACCACCCAGGGACACTCTTCAAACCATTGGGGCCGTTTTCTCGAAAAATCTCTCGCATTACTGCGATTCTCATTACACTCGGAAACAACAACGTTTAAAAAAAAACGCGTCAAAATGGAAGTACTGAAACATACAATTTAATTTACCAAAATATTTTGTAAATATTTTGTTATCGATTTGATTATAAATCATTAAATCGGTCACTTAAAAATATAAGCAATTTTTTTTACTATAAAAGGATCTCTTCAATGTCCGGTTATAAAAACAATATGTCCAACTAATGTTTATAACATTTTTAAAACATTTATGTTTAGCAACCAATAAAATGAAAGGAATAACCGCTCATTCTTGCTTAGTGGTTAGTGCCTTTTGTATTATCTCTTGTGCCTTTTTATAAAATAGTGACACTCCCTACTGTATATTAAGTACCTTTTGTTATTTATTGTTCTGGAAAAAGAAAAATATCAACATATAGATCTTCTTCAGACGGTATTTGCAAAATATTGAAGGAAGACACTTTCCTCTGTAAACCTATTTATCTATTTAGCTGTACAGGGTGGTCGTAATTGGCGAGTTTTAAAAGGAAAACCGATTTCTGAACTAGATAGAGCAAAATCGATTTACAATTGTCACGGGCTGGATTTTATGAAAGATTTAATGGTTAAAACCCCACGGCGATATGATCACTATACCAACCGGGATAAAGCGCGTTTCTCAATTTTCGGCCTTTTTGGATTCAGATAAAAACATTATTAGCACATTTTTAAGGCAAATGCAGTGGCGTACTCAGATTCTTTCTACGGTTCTCAAACATAGTGGCTATGGGCTTAAAAAATGCCTGTTTTAGTCATATAGATTTGTTGGTATCTGTGATGACAAAAATTGGTAGGCCATGCATATAGCGCATATAGCGCAATGTCACCGAATATTTCGGAAGTTAAAAAATAATTTATCCAATTACGGAAGTTTTAAAAAGTCAAAAGCCAAAATCAAAACCACCTAAATGAAAACCAGGAAATCCAAAAATTCAATATAATTGGAGAAGTATTGGAAAATCCAAGTATATCCTCACGAGCACTAGCAGACGCACCAAATGCTGAAAAAATTAAAGTTTTGACTACATCGTGCAAGAAAAGTCCACCAATTACATGAATGGATGCCGGTAGAAGAATCCAGTTTTGTAACTGGTTTATCGGAAAATGCAATGAAAACATTTATTTCGCATTGTCTATTGTTTGGAGTGATGAAGCGAGAATTGACTGTTCCGGAATATTTAACAGATGCAATTCTTATCGCTGGAGCATTGAAAATCCTCATGCTGTAGTGTATCAAATTAGATTCAGTGTATGGGTAGAAATTTTCCGAAGCAGATTTGTGGGATCTTATTTTTCCAATGAATGACAGCGGATGGTTTTATAAATATTTTGCGAACATGTGTTGTTCCATTTTTGAAAGACTTGCCATTTATTCTTGGAGGAAGTATTTATTACCAGTAATATGGTTGCCTCGCTCGCAACACACTGCGAGATTGTTTGATCCAACTCCTTTAGAGTTTTTAAGCATATAATAAGATCTGCAATCAATCTCAGGTGATAAAAATTCGTGGAGCTTTTTGTTTTTTTTTTGCATTTTTCCATGACATGGTAAAATAAGACTCTATGCACGATTTTATCATATGCGTTATAATCGGAATGATGACAGGATAATATAGCTTCATTAAAATAACATTTAACTGCTCACTGTCCATAGCTTCAGATTTTAAAGTGTTGCTTTAAATATTCAAAATACTCATCATGCAGATACTTTAAAAATTATTATAGAAAATTACTGTTACAACACATTAGCAAGTATCTTGTAAATTTAGCTAATACTGTAAAATATTTTTGTAAAAAACGATGCATTTGCTAAATTACATATTTAAGCAAAATTTGTGATAAAACTTTAAAACAAATTGAAATTTATTTTCCGTATTTTACAACATCATGTGATTTTGCAATATAAGAAATGTATAAACAGCATTTTAAAAATACATTGCAAAATTAATATGCGTATACAGTGTGTCCGTGAATCGAGCGTACACATCCGATAGGAAATTTTTATATAAATTAGACTTCTCTACAAGCTGAACTGTTAATAAAGAATGACTTTCTCTCATCTAATAAAAAATAAATACATATTTTGTTCCTTTTGTGCATGTCGAAATATCTGATCTGATAGTAGAATAAAATTATTTATATATTGCATATATTTTGTACAATTTTAAAACCTGAAAAAAAGTCGAATTTTTACCAAACGAATTTAATTATACAAATTAAAGAATATCAATACAACTAATATGCTGCTCATAATCCTTATTTTTAATATTTTTATAATAGTCGTATGTGTATGAATGTACATTTAGTTGATATCTAAAAACACATATATTTAACATATTTATAGCTCTTCTTCATATGTTGTTCCAAAAATTTCAGCTGTTGTTTTTGCAGGGCATTTTCTTAAATCTTTCAGCCACGAGTCTCTTCTACGTCCAGCGCCCCTTTTACTGTTAATTTTTCCTTGAATTGTCAATTACAATTCATATGATATGTCCGAAATACTCAAATTTCACTTTTTGATGGTACAAAGAAGTTCTGTTTGAGCATTCATCCTGCGCAGAACTTCCTCATTCCGAACCCTGTCAGTCCACGATACGTGTAGCTTGCGCCGATATGCCCACATCTCTTTGCTGCTGCGCTGATAACGAAGACGAACACGTTTGCTCTCGCATATATATTTATTTCTATTGTTGTTGTTGTTAAGGATAATATTTTATAAACTTACGTTTTATCATTTCTGTGGTGGTACAAGTACCCTTTGGATACATTAAAATTAGTATAAAATACACAATATTAATTTTCTAGCTTCCACAAATGAGTCGTGACACAGCAGTCTCCCTGGCTACACTCAGTAAAAAAATCTGCCTTTTAAAGTGCAAAAGAAATCACCTTGTAATAAATCAACTCTTTTTTGCAATTTCACTAATCAAAATATAACATTTTAGGTACACTGGAAAATATTTTCATATTGTCTTGTTTATAAATTATTAGTTTAGTCATTTTAAAACATCAACAATTTTCTTTTGTTAAATGGAATTATGTTCAAAACAAATTATTACGTGCTTATTACAAAAGGACGTTTTCCGTTCTCTTATAATAATAAGACTTGGAAGTTTATATTTTAAAGGACGTTAAGGATATCTTTAACATTTTAAACAGAATAGAGAGTCTGCTGTCATTTGACTTTTACCAGTCAGTAGAACAAAGGGATAAAGCCGCTATTAACAACTGCGTGCTCATTCTCGGTAGTCCATTTGTTATGTTGTTAGGCCTCCAAGTTTTTGTAACCGTTTTCTTGGTGGTTTTAGGAATAGTTAATTTTTTTAATTGTCGGCGATATGCAAACAAGCAATGTAAATTAAGCATTACAAAATAGTGTAACCATTATTTATCCTAAACCTAAGTAAAGGCAATTTGGTATGATATGATTCAATGATTTATTTTAAGTAAAAAATTTATATTTTATAACAAAACCTGTTACATTAATCTTGCATGACCCTGAAATAAAAAATAGGACATTCTAACCCAAAGATAGCTTTAACAGAAAAAAAGGACTTTCCTTATAACTTATAATGATAGTAATAGATAGAATAAGTAATTAAAATTGTCATGCACATGTTAGTTTTAAAAAGGCATTATAGAATCATATATCCTCTAAAAAGCACCAATGAAGCAAAATCGTATTTAATTTTCATCCAATCATTAACATTTCTTTTAAATTTTACAACGTTTTTTCTCTGAGTGTCTAAACACAGATCAGTTTTCTGCAAATAAAATTATATGTGGTTTTGAATTTACCACTATATCCATAACTTTTTTTAAAAGAGCAGGTTAATTGTTCCTTGTTTTGAATATGTTTATAAATAACTCTTTTCTGAAGTTTTATATCGGCAAAGGTTACACGAAAATTCATTTCAATGTGTTTCAATATTAGGTGTTTGGTTTTTATGTAATCTACGCCATACGTCATAAACTGCATAAAGCAATTGTCATGTTGCCAAATAAAAAACTGAGACCAGTTTCTATGAAAATATTGATGCTTATCCTAAAGTCTAATAGACAGCCAAACATTATAGAAAATATATTATGCTTGCACATATACGTTTAACAACCACGCACACCAATATTTTGTTCACAATAATAACAAGCCCCTCATACTAATAATTAAATGGAGACTGCTGGCAGTAAACACCAACATGTCCAAACTTGAAAAAAAAAACATAGAAGGCGGCGGCGTCGCTCTTTGCTCCGCGTGTCAGTGTGATTCGGGTGTGAATTTACATTTATTTTGTGAAAATCACAAAAATGTTATAAATTTATCATTCCATAACATGAATTTGATACCATCACATTGTGAAATCACAGTTAACACGGGGATTAGTATATTATGCAACAAGTGTGGTAAACGGCATTTGACTCAAGAGTCTATTTGGCACGAGCGGAGCGCACTGGAGCGAGTGCTTAATAAACGAGTGAGATAAAAAGTTTACCAAACGTGTTGCATACTATGCTTTTTCTACGATCGTCACGAAAAAATTACAATTTAACAAATTAAAAATGACTGACTATCGGATTACTGGATTCCGTACCATTCAAACAAAATATTTACTAGTTTACATTAAACCTACTCGTTTATCGTTCCGATCGATTCTGCTATTATTATCTCTTTTTAACTGTGTACTTTAGACAGAGAGAAATGTATTATTGGATATGTCATATAAACAACGGAATAAACACAATTTTAAAACGTTCTGTTGTTTGTTTAACTTTTCAATTGATCACTAAGTAGTTCCCTTTAAGAAAAAGATTGTAATTGGAAGATAGTATAAGCAAGAAAAACCAGGTCCCAACCTTCAATTTTGTTTTGTTTGTACTGATGAGACATGGATATTCGAAAATCGTACAATTAGTCTTGGCAAGATATTAATATAAAAACTGTAAAAGAAGTTCGTGAGAACCGTATGTAATATTTCTCTGGGAAACTTAAATTATAAATGTGACTTTACTTACCGACTAGATTTTAATTGTAGCTTATAACACGTAGTATCTAAATTGTTTGATATATTGAATAACATTTTTCTGTGTATTAGTTTTTGGGTACATTATTGCAAAACAATAGGAATACATTTACTGACATGACCATCAGCATTAACAAACGTCAAAATTCAAACCTTGCGGTAATAGTAAATTATGCAACAAGTGCGGTAAACGGCATTTGACTCACGAGCGGAGCGAGTGTTTAGTAAACGAGTGACTTGAAAAGTTTACCGAACGTGTTGCATATTATACTTTTTCTACGACAGTTAGTTTTTGGGTACATTTTCACAAAACAACATTTACTGACATGACCGTCAGAATTGAAAAACTTCAAAATTCAGGGCGTGGGAAGTATTTTGATTCTGTAGTGTTTTTTGTCTGACAGTACCAAGTTAAGATCGCCTTTCGACCGGTTCGAACCACCCTGTATACCCGCTTATCCAGAGAGCGCCGAGACCCTTTATACGTCTATATGTATATCTGCTGCCCGCATATTACCCATACGCGTCTAGCGATCTCGCTCCCGTCCACCCACCTGCCGTTCGTTTCTCTCACCTGCGCTCACCTGTACCCCTTCCACCGGACGATCGGCCAATCGCGCTTCGTCCGCCACCTCAGAAGAGTCGATCTTCCGAATTCGTGACCGTATTCCGCTTGCCGCTTCTCGCTGAGGACGCTGCACGAGCACTCCAAGACGCTGCACGTCAGTCGAGACAGAACACG
Organism: Cylas formicarius; assembly: GCF_029955315.1. Classification (NCBI taxonomy): domain Eukaryota; kingdom Metazoa; phylum Arthropoda; class Insecta; order Coleoptera; family Brentidae; genus Cylas; species Cylas formicarius. Next base: position 43,364,645 of record NW_026844214.1, on the reverse strand, counting down.
ACGGGATCGACGAGGTGCGAGATCGTCCAGTGGCGTGGTGTCGCGTGGTCCGCGCGATTTCTGACTATTTATTTATTTTTTTTTTGCTCGTCGGTCTGTCTTTTTATATTGGTTGTTCGCGCCGGTATCGGTTGGTTTTCGGTGTTTTCGATCGGCCAGTATGGATTATCTTTTCGAGTTCCTGAGGTAAGTCGGTTTTAATGGTGGTTTGTGTCTTTCGTCTGCGTTCTCGATCGATCCGGCTTTCCCGAGCTCCTCGCAAAAAACGGCGAGAGTTGTCAAAGCGGCCGTAATACGAAAGTGGCGAGAGTTCTTACCTAAATCTTGAGAAAAGAATATGTTTAAAATACTTTTTGTCGTCCCTTCGCTAGTAAAATATATTAAGTTCATCTAAAAGTCACAAAATTGACTCATACCCTATCTTCATAACCCTGATTCCCTGGAAACTTTGCGTTCCAAGTATTTTACTTAAATTAATATTTTTTGAGATTTCTGAGAATTTGCCAAAACAATCGCTTGAAATTCGTTTTTTAACTCTTTTTGTCGTCCATTGATGAGCGCAGAAAAAAGGATAACGCGTATTTATAAGTTCCAAAATTTCGGCCAAAATGATTTTAAGTTGCCTAACTTGGCAAGTCCTTCATTTTCAATATGAATTTTTGCTTGTTTTTTTTAAATGAAAATGTGTTTACAATACGGGTTCTTTCGCTGGTTTTTGCGGAACTTTTATTATGTTTTTTTATATATAAAATCAACTTATTAGGGATATGACATCGACTATGGGATTTTTTGGTGTGGTTAGCTAAAACTATGGACTATAACTATATGAAACTACATATTGTAACTAGAGCAAATAAAGATCGCGGTCTAAACAGAATTAGACTAAATAATTTATTATTTTATTATTTCGACAAGGACTGAGTTTGGACTGAATTCCCTTACATATCGGGATCTCAAGTTTCTTTCTTTAATCAACAGGCCTGATATGCTATAAGTTCAAGAACGTTTCGTCTAAATAAGTAAGAACTAAAAGTACAGATTTTCACGAAATTATATATTTTTTTACATGACAATTGTTTCGACATCACCGTGTCTTTATCAAATGTCGACACGGTGTTGTCGAAACAATTGTCACGTCATAATATATAATTTCGTGAAAATCGGAACTTTTAGTTCTTATTTATTTTGATAAATGGATTTTCATCAAGTAAAAGCCACCTCAGTTCACCGTTTTGTCTCTTGGTTGCAGTTTAGTAATTATTATAATTAATAGCACTGGCTAACCTTAGGAATATTGTAATATTTTGTACAAATTTTTACATTAACACGATAATCCCGTCAATAAATAAACAAACATTGAATTTTTTGGTTAGTGTCGCAAGAACTTTTTCAATTATTTTTTCGATTTTTACATTTCCGCGGAAATTAATCGGTTGATATGATGGATTCACGCAAGCATGAAATGAACACTAACACTAATTTAAATGTTAGGGTAAAAAGTTAACTGGGTCTTTCGACAATCCAGATACACATAATACTTTTAATTATTTTCAATAAACCGACAAAATAAATGATTTTTAGAGATTTCATAACCTCCAAATCGTTCAATTGGCGATTTTAAAAGCAAAATTGTCAAAGACAATTTTTCAAAAACCAAGTTGGAGATACTCTTTTTTAAAATTAATATATTCTTTTAATATATTTATTTATATTATATACTCAGCACTGCTAGTTTTTTTTTTCTGTAGGCGATTCTGTTAAAATTGGCGGCAACAATATTTATTAAGCTTTTCTTACACTTTTGTTATGCGAATTAAATTGTATGTCCTTGTTAAAAATAAAGCATAGGAGTAGTATACGGAACACGAAGCTCCTAAAACAAATGAATGAAGTACATCAATATATGTCGTGTGACAAAATGACTATCCCTATACTTCCATTCATATGTACATAGCAAATATTCAGATAGTTTTAGCTGTTTTTGACTAGTTATAGTTATTTTTAGTTATATTTGAGTTAGTAAAAATTTAATACAAATATTGAGATTACATATTATTTTATGTAACTTAAATCAAAAAGTGGTTCGAGTGTAACCACCAAATACTAATACCGTGCATAATGCACGCCTATACCTATGCATACAAATAATAACAGGGATGCAATATTTGTCATAACACTTTGATATAATTGAAAAATTTAAAAAGCTCAAATTAATCGCGTCTCTGCTTCTAGCCCCCCGCATTGCCGCATTGTATGCCTTAATTTTGAATGCTTGAATGCATCAAGAGCACGAATTTGAACGGACAACATTTTAATTCTATATAAAGTTCGAGCAATAATATTAAATTAAGCTTAGTATGTTTTGAGATTTGCCGTGACGCTTGTCAACATTTCCCCTTTATTGATGTTCGTCATTGAATAGTGTTGTCGTCAGTTCGCCATTCGCCAATCTTTGTCCTGGCAAATTATTGTTTGTGAACGTCCATTTTCTTATATCCCAGTTAATGTTCGCGAATTTTTCTTTTCTCTTATTTCCCGCAACGATTAGGCGATCGATCGTTTATAGCTGAGACGAGCTTCTCCGTAGTAATTCCTATCGATTTAAACGGGTCCTGTTCTTAGTAATGCCGCCGCGTGGCCATTGCTTCAAGATAAGCGCTATGGCTACCTCTAACGCGTCACGAACCGGTTCATTACTATGCGAAATTAATAGAAATAACCATAAATTATTCAGCGTGCGTTGCGTACGGTACTTTTTCTCTAAACGCTTTCTCGCTAGTAATTTGATCACATTCGGGCGGTATGTATTTTAGGTATTCATCGCGCAAGCGGGAATCACCGATCAGCAATCGCCGCCTTTTAGATCACCAATCATATACGAAATATGGTTTGAAATGACAGCAACATCAATTTTTTCAAAGGTCGACATTTCTCGACGATATATCTATATAGGGGACAATTTTAACTCAACTCAACTGAAAAATTGATTCCTACTTTTTTAAATCATTGAAAAGTAGGTACTTGAAATTACATTTCCAAAAAAATTTTTTCCATTTCGAACAAGTATAATACCCATAATAAACAAATGCGTATTGGTAATTGTGAATTTGGTTGTAAAAAAATCGGATTTTATAGTTGGTTTTTTGAAATCCGAGAAGAAAGGAGAGACAGCAAGCAATTTGTACTACATATATGCAACAACTTCTTAAATACATTGAGGCCACAACCTTAACAGTAGTCAGTTTAAGAAGAAACTGTCAAAAGATATATGAGTTACAAAAAATGGTGGTTTTAGGAGCCTTAAAATATAATTCTACAGAATCAACATGAAGAAATAACGACCAATAATTTAGAAAAAGTTGTTGATTCTTTGAAATTTATTTTAAAAGTTAAAAGGCCGGGTTTATCACCAAAAACACAATTTCTCTACTCCTAGTACGCATTCGTTTTCTGTATTACAGTTGCACTGTCCAAAGCATGCTATATTTTTGATAATTTTAAGTTCTTTTCAATGATACAAAAATATACAGAGTTTCCCAGCGACTTTTTAAAAATGCACATTTTCCAAAACAACCTGACACTAACTAACTAACTCTGAAACGGAAACATTCATTATTATTTTAATGAAAATTGAGCTCCAGACACCGAGATCTGGAGTTGTGGAACTGACAGGTCAATTTTTTTGTGTCAATGGACCGAAATAATTTAAAAAATGCAATGAAATTTATAATTATCGTCATCGCGTTGTTCTGAGAACTCAATGGAGTGGATATTTTTATTGGGATTCCCCGAATTGCTAAGCATCGAATTCGGATATTCCTTGAAGAGGGTTATAGGTAAATTGGACATCGCATGCCCATAATAATTGATTATAAAATACTTGTTTTTATTAAATAATGATAGATAACACTCTACAATTGTTATTCAAAACATTTTGTCAATTGTCGATCAATTGACCGGTCGATTAAGAAGTGGTCAATCGACCAGTCCCAACACTACCGAGATCGGAATAAAGTGCTGTATCTCGGAAACTATAGTCAACGGAACAATCTTTAAAATCTTTGAAATCCGTACGTAAAAGTATCAAAAAATATATGACTTTCATGGCTAAGGTTTACTCGAATGATTTTTGTTTAAGCACTTTTTCATATGTCGATTCAGATTAACTTATTTTTTTTTAAGTGATAAATTTGAAATAAGCAACTTCTAAACGACTGACCGAATTTTGCATTTGCATCGTCTTATTGAAAAAAACTTAAAACATCGAACCCGTATAAACTTGACATTTCCCATGCTTAGAGATGCCGCTAGAGCGCGTTTTTGGATATAGTAATTGATGAATCCTCCAGAAAATTATCTCATTTCTTATAACCTAAACGAAGACAGAAAATTTAGTTTTGGTTAGTAACTATAAAATTTTAAAAAGATGTTACCATACTGGTATTTATTCTTGTTTATTTTTTTAAGATTCGACCATAATATTTCTTAATATTGTATAATTTTCAAATCATAAAGTATTACGTAAAAAAGAAAATTGAGATTATAATTCTTTTTTCAAAACTTCTGGATTCCTCCTGTGTCGGTTTTGCGGAGTCGAACTTGCGGACGTTTCGCCCATCATCCTGTTGGCTTCTTCAGAACTTGACTGAAACTGTCATCGCAAATATACTTATGGAAGCCTTTGAGAAAAAAAGCTCTCGACACCTTTCATCTACCCAGAATTAAAATACCTTACCTCTGCTCTTCTCTCTAAAAACTTTACATTAAAGATACTAAGCGTTCTATCAAAAAATACACTTCACCACAACCTTCCAATAACAATGAGGCCGAAAGCAATCCTACACTTACCTCTGTGGTCCTTCCTTACATTCAAAACATCTCTGACCACATATCAAAAGTTCTTAAGAACCAAAACCAGATTTACCACATTTGAGATGCAAGGGAGTTTACAGCATTCCATGCATTTGCGACAAGGAATACATTGGAGAACACGAAAGATCCTTAAGACAAATATACTCAACAGCAGTTGCCGAACATAATCATGAAACCAGACATAAATTTTATTATGAGTTCGACTCAACAACAACATGAGATGAATCTAGAAGTTTTGTAAATAGTAGACTTAGATCCTTTTCAAATTGAAATATGAAAAATAGTTACCATAACCCCCTCTTACATAAATATTTAAGCTTATTGTATGTGCGTTATGTTACGTTATATGTTTCCGTTTTAGTTCCTCACTTCTCTGGTGTTCCTCATCTTGTGCAAGTATAACGTCAAAACCAGATTTACCACTTGTCCAAAAAATTCTTAATATCTTCGGTCCGTCAAAGACAAAATTCCATTTGAGATGCCAGGACTTTACAGCATTCCATGCATATGCGGCAAAAAATACATTTAAGAGACCGGACGAAAAATATCAACTAGACTCAAAGAACATGAAAGAGCCTTACGACTAAGACAAATAAACTCATCAGCTGTTGCCGAACACACTCATGAAACCGGACATAAAATTTTATGCGATAAAACTAAAATTCTTGCATGTAATCCGTTCTTCTACCAACGAAAAATCCGAGAGTCTATAGAAATCTATAAGTATCTTTTCAATACTGTATCAATTTTGGAAATGTTATATTGTATGATGTATACGCAATTAGATGTGGAAATCCGAATAACATACGGAGCTGACTCGCTATCTCCGCTTACTTTACTTCTTGTTTCCCAGAAGAAAAAAAAAGGGCCACAAGGGACTGCGGCAATTGGTGGGGCGAGTGTGTTGTGAAACGGCGTCCCCATTGCCTCCACCAAACACACACAAAAAAAAGGTCAGGAGAAGGTTGGGGTTTGGGGGGAGGGGGTTGCGTTGTCGCGGGGGGTGTGGGAGCAGGTGTCCGCGCGATGTGAAGTAAAGCATCTCCATGGTGACCCCCCCAGGTGGCAGATTCAGCGTGCTGATCGATACGGCGACAGAGTGCAGCCAGTGGGCGCCAGCCGCCAGCCGGCCGCCATTTTGGGTGCCGGGGCTTTGCTCTCGAGAGAGAGATCCCGCCGAGAAATCGAATAAGGGCACACCCACCCGATGTTTCGTTTTCTCTTTGTCCCGTTGAATCCGCTTTCTTTGTACGTGTTATTATATTATCAATGGTATCATTTACGATTAATGAATGTTTATTGATGAACAAGTTATCCAAGAAGCTCGAAAAAAAGGTTTTGTTATTTCTTCTTCCTTTCATTTATGGGTGGCTAAATGAATGGAAACATTTGATGGCAGTTACTAAGTTTCGTTGATAACTAATCAAAACTATTAAACTTATTTTAAAACTTATATAAATATTACTCTTTCGCAATACCTCCATTTTAAATGAACTTTTGTGTCTTCACTATTTGGTTATTTTTATTTGAAGTTGTTCAGGCAAGTATAGAATTTTTATGTTAAGTGACGTCATATTTAAATCCTTTTATATTTACTCAACATTAACACAATACAAGAACAAAAACCGCACCAAATTCTGCAGCCATGCATTTAGATGCATTAAAACTTATTATGATCTAAGAAACATAACATTTTATGTACGTATGTAAATATTTCGATATTAGTTAGTTCTTTTTTCCTATATTTAATGTATATTAAAGAATTTAAAATGTCGGTTTTTATTTCTTTCTTACATGTACTGATATTATTAATTTAAAGTCGTGGCAAGTTTAATTCCATTGGAAACATTACATTGTATAATATTGCTTTCTTTCATTTAATTTCTTTGAGTTTGATGAATAATGAATTTTTCAAAGATTAACATTATTTAAATAATAAAAAAATAGTGTATAATACTTAATTATTACTAGAGATTTTTAAATTTTGCGATTGTAAGGTATTTTCAAAAAAAAAACTGTCATTATCATGCATACATTTTTATTACTTTATAGATGGGTATTATTATTTAATTATCATATTTAAGTGCCTTCTGTTTATTGCCTGCTGTAAATAGTCACCGCTACTTTATAGAATCTGCTTAATTTAAAAAATCGTAAAACAACATACTATTTAATTACTGCAAGCAACTTACGTGTAGAAAATTACGTTAATAATTACGATGAGCGCGATTAATCTCAATAACTCTTCTGTTTTCAAGCAGACGTGCTAAATTTTGCAGTAGTATTACTTATAATATTCTATTAAATTTGATTATTTACATTTACATTGATAGTATTATGCCAGATAACTTAATCATTTTTTATTGTTATGGTTATGTTAATAACAAAAAATCTATGTCATGCTTTTCTAAAAAAAAATTATTATAAGAGAAAATACTAAAGTTAATAAAAAATAAAAAAAGATATTTGAAAATTTTTTTTATTTACATTCTTATTTTTCTATTTTTTATTTAGAAAGGTGTTTCATGGGGGCTTGTCAAATGTCAAATTTGTTCCATTTTTTGACATTACTGTCAAGCAAACGACAGTAAGTAGTAGGCGACATTTCTTTAGTGCTCTTTTGTTTTTTTTCTGCCATACCAATAGCCGTTTAGCATTTTTACAATATATCTACAACTTCTTAAAATAATAAACTTTATACAAAGTTGCCATTTTTTTATATGTGAAATTTGACAAATAATAATAAAAATAAAAATAAGATGCTTCAATTTTTTTATTATTATTTTTATCAGTTTTCAATCTATCTAGTTTCAAATCTATAGAAATATTTAAACCTGCCGAAATACGTTAATATAGAGGGCGCTTAATTTAAAATAAGGAAGTTGTTTTTTATCCACGAAAATACAAACACCTTGAATATATTGAAGTATAATATTTTAGATGTATTCACGCAACTTTTTGTGTTTGTTTTTTTCATAATAAACGTACGCCACCCCGTACGTTTTCGAGTACATCAGCGATATATGTGACGCCATATTATTTCGCTCTCCATGTTCCGACCAATGGCCAACGCGTTGTTTAAAAAAAATTATCGTATAAGCCAACCAGACGACGTAACGGCTTCTAGATCCCGCAAACAGAAGAAAAAAAACTACTACCTACGGCACTTTGTCACGCATTCAAGGTGTTCTCCCAATATCATTATCAGACGAGTGCAAACGGCAAGATGTCGCGCTTAATTGACGATCTATGTAAAATTTGTTTAAGTGCGACGTTAATAACGCTCTTAATGGATCTATTAAAAAAAATAATGGGCCGGAGATATCTGCGCGCGTCTAAGAATCGAATTAATAACAGTAATTACGCAAAAGCAAGCGGGTCGAAATTTGTTTTGTCGTCGCAAGAGAAACCAGCACTGACGATATCCAATTCTGGGATATTTGCTCATATTGTTATTGCTTAATACTGGGTGCTCCGAATTTGAATAGAGATACTTTAACAACATATTCAGCAGATAAAAATAAGTTAAAAAGTTCATATAAAGTTATGTCTTCAAAATTGATCATTCCTGTTGTTAAAAGATCTCTTGTAGAATTTGCTTTTAAACTTGGTAGGAATTCTTGCAACATAAAAACCAATTTATAGCATATATAAACTTGACTTTGTGTAACCTTTGACGTTCGTGAGAAAGGTTTAATTAATTTGAATAACAAAAAAGTGGTGCGCCAATAGTTGGTCAATTCTAAACAAAACTGGCCTCTTCAATCTTTTCGCTAAAACGAACCGTTTTTGAGAATTTTTTTTTTGTGCTTACAAATTTATTATTTGAATTAATTAAAAGACTCTCACGAACCCCACTGGCTGACAAAATAAATTTTTTGCTATAAACGTATTTTTTGAGATTTTTATTGAAACAAAAAAAAGATAAATCATTTTAGGACATAAGATTATATGACCTTTTTTACTTATTTTTATCTACCGAGCACGCTGTTAAAGTTTGCCCGTATCTATACAGGGTTCCCCAAACTCGGTGGCCTATTAGAAGAAAATTGATAAAGATACATTATAAAAAATTTACGACGAAAAAATTTACAACATTTCTGTAAGAAAATTTTCTTTTTTCAATCTGTCTCATACAAAATTTTGCATTGAATTTTATTGTGGCAATAAAACGCATCTAAAATTTGTAATGAAAAATGGATAATAATTTTGTTTTGAACCGTTTTGTGGCGAGAAACTAGAATGGATATATTTTGACTTAGATAATATTTATCAAACAATTTATTAAGAAATTTTATGTTATATTGACGTGGCTTATTCCTATTCAAACCACAATTTATATAACAAACAAAGTGGGGGTTGCTGTGATCCAAAAGTATGAGTTTCTTTTGTTGGGCATTTCTTTATTTGAAAATTTATACTCGCAGCTCCTTTTTAAAAAGTTTGGAACTTCTTGATATTTAATCAAAATCTGAATCGAACACATTTAAATATAAAGTACATATCTTTATTTATTTTTTTTTTTTGAGTAAGCTAAGGGAATAAAAGTCCCTCTTTTTCTAATGTGCGTTGTCAAAGAGTCATGACATTTCGTAATTATTAATTTATCTTCAAAAAATGATAATTATGAAGAATTGAAGATATAAAGGGTAAGTAATTATTCGGAATAAATTATGTAATTTATATTAAGAAAATCTGAATTTTCCATATTTCTATACATTTTTTATTTACAAAAAAAACAAATTTAGCGTATATATCAAAATTTGAAAGTTTTAGACGTCCTACGTAACAAACCCTATTAAGTTAACCCAGCTACAAAGGCAGGTCAAAAATACAACATTTTCAAAATCCAAGATAACTTTGACATTCCTGTTGCGTCAACAAAGACGTTATCTTTATTAATAAGGGACACACCGTACCAGAAAAGAAACCCATTTTCATTAAATAAATCTACAGAAAGCTATGCACAATAAAATTTCCGTATTAACCAAATGAATTAATTTTTCAACAAAACTTCTACAGGCTACTATTATTCATTTTATAAAACTTCAGCATTCCTTCTGCGTCGGTTTTTGTTGATTCAAAAGTTAAGTCAACAAAAACCGACGTAGGAGGACTCCAGAAAGAAGTGTTACAAAAAGTATAACCAAATTAATTGTTCATTTCTAACTTCGTTATTTTCATGTCAGTTTTTGCATTGCATTGAGTAAATAAAAAAAATATTATTATTTTATAGATGAGCGCCATATATAGTGTCCAATGTAACGCCGGCGAACTTTATTTTAAAACCAAACTCTGTAAAAATTCAAACAATCAGAATAATCAAACAATTATATGTAGGCCATGTCTATATTGGGAATAACATAGGAATTTTTTTATGGACTATTTAATATAGCGGCGTTCAAGAACCAACATCTCTATCAACACTCCATTATAGTATAAATTAATTATTCACAGTGTTTAAAGAACACTGCATAACCGTTGCTACGAGTGCTATATACCGTCCAGTTATATGTACTTTGAAAAGGGTTGATTATAGTTCCTTAGTGCGTAATTAATTTTTACTGAGTGGAGGCATGCACCAATAGTATATTATGCAACAAGTGCGGTAAACGACATGTGACTCACGAGTTTATTTGACACAAGCGGAGCGAGTGTTTAATAAACGAGTGAGTTAAAAAGTTTACCGAACGTGTTGCATACTATACTTTTTCTACGACCGTTAGTTTTTGGGTACATTTTCGCAAAACACGAATACATTCACTGGCATGATTGTCAGAATTGACAAACGTCAAAATTCAAAGCGTGGGAAATGTCTCCGAAAAAATCCGATTGCTTCCAAACCGGTGGGGCAAAATCTCGGAAATGTCCGAAGTGGCTCGGATTCGTGGGAAACGAAACTGACGTCGTAAAGCGACGCTTTCCGCACGCTAGATCGGTGCGTAATTGGGTATTTTACAGGCGGGAGTAGAAAAAGATCATTTCCATCTCTTCAAAAATATCATAGCTTATCTACTATCTGTATGGCCCCGCCGCACCCTCCACCTACGTCCGAATACCCTCCCCTCACCGCGCGCCGATTAAATCGTAAACTGCCACCCCCGTCATGCAGCCAAAACCAAAACCGGAAATAATGATCTGACAATCGGGGTCCCATTACCGCGTGATATAGCGGTTGCCATGGTAACTCGAACGTAAACACTGGCGGCGACTGCAGACTGGAAATCGAGGGGTGCGTTTATCTTGTCACGTCGTGATCATGATGGGAAAAAAACGCCCCGCGCGCCCCCGCCCCTTCGCCGTTCAACGGTTACGTGTTCTCGCTAGTACTCCCACCCCATTTTACAAGGACACCGGCCGTTTATTTATTTATTTATTTGAAGGGGGTTATTTGCACATTCGCGCGACTCTGTGGTAAAAATCGTAATAAGGGAGAGGGGAGAGGTTAATTCGGGATGATTAATTAGAATTAATTCATTAATGAATTGGGCTAGTAGCAGTAAACCCTTTCAAAAAAACGGATACAAAAAAATTCTGATGTACAGTCCTACATGTTATCATAAAATACTTTTGTTACATCTTTCAACTTTAATGGTAGTTGTTAAAATTTGTAGTTATTTTTAAAAGAATGTTAAATAGTATAAACGATCTAATATAGTTTGATTGCTGTACAAATTTCTAAATCTTGATTTAATATGTGCCCCACATTTTTGCCATGTTGTGGTGTTCTTCACTAATCCAACCGAATATAGGACTATAGATGTGAGACTTTTGTTCCTGTCATACATACTGAACTAAACTATTTTTTTCATACCCAAGTCTTCTGAAAGTACTAAAAGAACTATAAACCGCTATATCGTTTTGTAATACAGCCATCGACACTGCAGTATGCTCGTCGCATAATCAAAGTCTATCAAAGCGATCCACAAAACGCACTAAATTTCATTTGTTCATTTTTGCCCGCGCCCAGTATATACTATTCCCTTTCCCAAAAGCAGCAGTTCCTATCTTTACCGGTAGTGGGTATAATTACCATTTCGTGGAAGAAATATAGAAAATAGTGGAGACAAAAATACTCTCTTGCCAGTACAGCTAATATTGAGCATCTGTTTGATTAAACGCCTCATATTTTTAGCACTTTTTTTTCTCCTAAGTTCAGTATTACGAAATTTCGCAAGCAATGGCTCTCGCTTTTTAAAATTAATAAAACCGGACATGGAAAACTATTTTTTCTACAAAGGTTCATTTTCCTACGTTACCATGACACATGATTTGTATATTAATCTTTATGGTCCCCAATCAAGCGAGTTTCACCACTATATAAAGTAAACTCAACACAAGCTAAACTTTTAGATCAATTTTAAGGGGTAGAGTAGCGTTTCATGCAGTAGAAACTGTAGAAAGTGTATTTCCAAGTATATCCTTTTAGTTAATTATTCTAAGACAGTGCCAGAGGTTACTGTAATACTATTTATAAATTTTCTGTATTTCTGTTGCATCGGTTGTTGATGAATCGAGCTTGCTGATGTTGCGTCAATCATCCTGTTGGCTTCTTCAGAGCTTATGAACTGATTGGCGGAACGTCAGCAAGTTCGATTCATCATATTCATAATTAGTATATATACTCTTTTGGGTTTTGACGTACCTTCTCCAAAAAAGTTTAAGTTTCGAAAAAAGCTTCTTACGAGTATTTACTGTTATTTATACCAATGTAGCGTCGAAATCGCTTGTCATTAGATCCAAAACATATTGTGAAACTTCTGTATGAATATTTAATAAGTAGGAATAGAGGAAACTTTAAAAGAAAACTACATCCTTACAAAAACGCTATTACGCGTGACTTGTTGAGTATAAGCAAAATACATAGTGATTGTCAATCCATGGAATGTAGTAAATAAGATATGATGAGAATGAAAATATATCCACTCTATTAAAACCAGGTTGGTTCTACTTTGGATAATCTGAAATGGAAAGTAGAGGATTGAGCAGTCGTCTATGTCTTACAATATCGACTGGTCAGCTGTTATTATTGAAGTCGACAATTTATTTCGATACTTGCCACGACTGCTTTGAGACAAATCACACATTTGTCAAGGAGCGCTGTTTATCTTCATTGGTTTGCGACTATCTTCATCAAAAGCTTGAGGTGATCGTGGAAAGTGAGTTTTGACAGAAGAATTGTTAAGTCAAAAAAGTAAATATATATTGCAAGAGCGTTTTAAATAACGTAGTGACGTCCCGTTCCTATTGTGCGGGAATTAAACAGCTCGCGCGGTAGCAAACCAATCTAAATGATGAATGGGGCCGATTTTTGATGAGATCACGTCGGTTCCCGACCCGTACAAAAGGCCCGTTGGTACAGATTGTTAACGATGGGGGAGTTAGGGGGTTTGCTTTCACGCCGGATACTTATTGACTTTCGACTGCGCGAGGGCGATGAAAAGGCCCATGCGAAAAAGAGCATCTGATGTATTTTCACGCTCCTAATAAGGCGTAATAAGACTTTTTGGCATTTGAGTGGTTGGTAGGTGCGAGGGGAAGTGTTGAATAGGCCGCCGGTTATATTCGGATATTGACTAGCAGCTCGACTGTCAAATTGCTTTGCTCATGGGAGACAAGAGGTCCGGAATAATTTTTATTTTTTAATTTTCTTCTGGTGTTTACATCCGCCCTCATACTTCGCTTTAAGATGATTCTAGATTTTTAGTCAAACATGGTAATCATGTAATCATGATATATCACCCATGTTTCCGTTATATCCGACGAGATCAATTGCTATTAGATGTTTAATCAGTAGTGAATTCATTAAGCAAGAAGTTTGATAAGAATCATAAATACTTACAAACCCGCCAGTATCCTCGATAAAGGATACTATTAACGGTTTAAAACCTTTGGATAAAGTGAATAGGAAGGTAGAAGAAGATGATAGATATTTTTACAAAATAGGATTTAAATGCCGCAAAATAGACAAAAAATAAATGGTAATGGAATGTCAGAGATCATACATCCGATAACAGGTCTATAATTTACCTTGATGAAATTTGATTCGATACACATGGCCTGATAGAAAAATGAGGCAAATTTTACTATAGAAATAGACTGCTAGTGATAGTAATTGTTGTATTTCTCTTGTCCTTTTATATACCCAAGCGAGACAGAATTATATTTCAAATCAAAACATGCTTATATTTTTGAAATAAAGTATATATCACTATATTATACGCCACCCAGGCCCATCAGATTTGGGGTAAATTTGATCTATAGTTATTGGTAAATTTCTTATCAACGCAGCTTTAAAAATATTTTCACCGTACTTAAAAAATGTTTTAGTTAATTAATTAAAATTAATTAAATTTAAAAAATAATATTTCAATTATTAAAAAAAAACAATTTTCTTCTTAAGGATGGGTTGATTCCAGTAAACATTTGTGGCTACAAGTACAATCAAGTATCAGAGCATAAATTTAATTAGAAATGTAATTAATAATATACCTGTTGAGATCTGGAAAAATGCGCTGCAAAATATAAGATTCTTACATTTGCATACAAAACATCATAGAAACCATTGTAATTAATCTTAATAGCGACTCTGAGAGCGAGACAGAATTATATTTCAAATCAAAACATGCTTATATTTTTTAAACAAAGTATATATCACTATATTATACGCCACCCAGGCCCATCAGATTTGGGGTAAATTTGATCTATAGTTTTTGGTAAATTTCTTATCAACGCAGCTTTAAAAATATTTTCACCGTACTTAAAAAATGTTTTAGTTAATTAATTAAAATTAATTAAATTTAAAAAACTACAGAAATATTTCAATTATAAAAAAAAACAATTTTCTTCTTGAAAATTTAACACTCTGTGTGTCAGAAACGAAACAGCAGTGAACTCGATTTAAATTGGATCGGGACGGCCTGATAGAAAAATGAGGCAAATTTTACTATAGAAATAGACTGCTAGTGATAGTAATTATTGTATTTCTCTTGTCCTTTTATATACCCATTTATTCTTACAGTAATTAGTTACACATAATTATTTCGTAATAAAAACGATATTTCCTTTAAATAAAATAAGACTTATACGTGCGCATACAAGTATTTCTAACGTTTTGAGAAATTCATTTATCAGATAACAGCATTATGTATTATGTAAAAAAAAACATGAAATACTAACAACAAAATACTGATTTATTTTTTATTTTGAAACTTGCAATTATGAAGTAGGTATTGGAACTTAAAAGTGAAACAATTGTATTTTCATTGGCTTATTCAAAGTAAATAACAAAAATTGCAAAAAGGATCAGGAATCTCTTTGATTATACTATATTGTTAAGGCACCTCCCTAGTTAAAGCAAAATTCAATTTCGACGAAATCGGAAAAAAGGTATTTACCATATTGTATGTTAGATCTTTTGGATGTCGAATGTCCAGCTCAGCCATTATGCAACACAAGAATTTATTCTTTTAAAAAATTTTAATTAGCAGCAGTACGAAATTATTAGTATCGGAGGGTGAGGCAAGGCGGCCCCCTGGGGCATGAAGGCCCACCTCAAAAATTAACCTTTTTTTTTCTAATCAAAACCAACCAAAAAAAAAATTTATAAGCTTCACCAAAATTTGGGTAAATTTAGTTAAAGTTAGTCAAATAAGTCGACTTAATGGTTAAAAAACATAAAAAATAATAAAAAGCTTAAGCCCCCCTAAATACTGTACACACACAAGATTGTCACCATTAAAATACATATATCATAATCAATTAGTTCAAAGAAGAATGAGCGATTGGAATGATTTCACAAAGTACTCGTTAACAACGCTTTACTCCCAAAAAGGCCAAATAGGTATCAAAATTAAAAAATAATATAAACAATATCTTATTACAGTTATCTGCCATTAGTATAAGCATATAAGACAAAGAGAACAATTTCTATTACTATACCAGTCTCATTCTAAGTAAAATTTTCCTCACAAAATCCATATTGGCTGCATTCCAATTCCATAGATGGAGTTTACTGCGAAAGAGTTTAAGAGATCGGCATTAACTGTCATGAAAAAACTATTCGGGGGTTTCACACAGGCGAAATCGTCGGTATTAAAAAAAAACGCATCTACAGATGCCGTTATCATTAATCAAATAATTGGCAATATTTCCGCGAACATCTGTATCAAACGGCAGATAAGTTCGCGGGTGCGGTAATTTTCGCGGAAATTCTCAACAATCTCTCGACATACGACGACTATTTTCCGTTTGTTTTGCCGGTTTCCGCGAAAATTGCTATTCAAACGTCGAAAGTGCCACAAGACGACATCGGAATGCCTCAAGGCACGGTCTTAGCGCCATCCCGTCGTGCCAGATTATATAGGATAGCTCATGAATACGGGTTTATATTAATTTTGCATAAGGTTATATTTTCTGGGTTATCATTTACGGGGTGTCCAATATTTACCAACCAAGTTCATTATTTTTAAAGCTGCAAACTTTGACTTTTTTATATGCGACCCTCTGTATGTAATTGTATGATCTTTCCAACATTTAAACCTATATCGATTGACTACGCCCTTCTATAGAAAATATAAAACAACAATAGAAAAGCATAGCCAATCAATGTTGGTTTAAATTAAGCATTCATAGTTTTGGTTAGTTATGCCAATTCTCTACTTTGTTTCCGGTTGCCGAAATAATCAAGATGCCTTGGAAACCATTGAAATTATACTATGTTTCTTCATGTGAGAGAGTAATAAAATGTAAATTTGCAGTGAGACAGATCATTAGACAGAGTATTTCAGTTTTTAAGACCTATAAGTAAGAGGTTTGCTGGTGGGGAAGCCTGCAGGATCTTACCATTTAATATATCCAAGTTAAGTGTTGTTGAATATTAATGAGACACCCTCTACAAACTTTTGTATGAAATGAAAATGAAAATAATTTATATCTACCCGGTTTTCGAAAAACATAAATTAATATTTTTCTTAGAAAATTATTACATACACAGTGTTTCATTTAAGAACATTCGATATCACGTATGTATCTTAGCTGAAAATAATGCCACAATAAGGGTATACATTGAAAATGTGGATCACAACTTCCCATGGCAGGAACCAAAATTTGAGATACACCAATATCTCCCTCAGTTCTCTAAACATTAATGAGAATAGGTCATTGGATTTGGAATAATATTTCATATATTAGCTAAAAAGTTTTGTACACTTTAGTTACGAGCGCAGCGGAGCCAGTTTTTAATAAACTGGTGTATAAAGAAGATTGGTTAATGAAGCACGTGACATCTTACGCACTTCTGATTTGTGCATAGTTCGGTATTTTGGTTGGGCATTATATTTTTTATTTAAACTAGATAATTGTAAATATTTTCTTTCTGTTCATCCCGCCGTAGTTTTAACGCTATATGGCGGAATCTAAAGAAACATACATTTTCTTTTGCGTAAACGGAACCTCCTTGTGGGATATTAGTTGTTTTTTTATACTACAGCGTTTTTGTTAATCGTTTGTTTCCCAAGTTCGTTGACTAACCTACAGCCTGGATGTTTTACGGAAGGTAATGAATTTGCCTCGTCGTTTCCTTTTCTGAGGTTGGGCAATTATCGACACTATGCCGGTTCATCGCATTTCAAACTGAATAAACTATCAAAACCGTTCACGTTAACAACATTTCGATTTCCGAACTCGCAGATCAGCTGTTTGAGCAATATATATTAGATTCAAATTACGCCATCGTCGTTGCTGATCTTGCATTTTGCCAGATTCGGATTTCATACCTAGGTAATAAATATTGTAGATACTAGGAACTCAAGAAAACTTTTCTTTAACAAAGTTTCGGTTTAATTAAAATTTTATCTAGCGAAACCGAAAAACACGATTTATTTTCTGACTCCTGAGTTACAATGCCTTACCAAATCACTTGAACAATTTACAAATTAATACTAAGTTTTCTCTTTTAGTAAATAATGGTAAAAGTTGTGTTTGGCTATATTTTTAGAACTCTAACAACATAAAATTATAATTTTTTAAAAAAGTACTTGTTGAATACCGCAAGGTCAGCTTAAAAGTTAGATTTTAAATTTCGCTCATGCGCTCTTCTCATAGTCGCTTCATAAGATTATGTATTTTCGGCATTATAGAGGTAGTAATTTAACAATTTTTAGATTGTTCCGCAGGAGGAGGAACCATTTAACTAATAAAAATTGTTTCCAACCAGTATAGCTTTTGTTTTTTTTATGGAGCATAATGATCTACCTGCGCCGCTGATATGTATGCACTCATCTCGGTCTGATGGATTTCGTCTCGGATTCGAGAAAGCGTATATAGCGCAATAGAAGATATTTTTTCGCTACGTATAATAATAACCATAATCGCGTTTCTGTTTACATAGTTGCCCAGCGTGTATGTGTACCTATATGGAAAGTATATTGCTCGTAGAATTATATAAAAACGACCGTTTCGTTCGAAATTGTTGTTACGCCCGCCATTTTACACGTAAAGCCAGTAAAAAAACAATACGTTTGTGCTATTTTGTCTAATTATCGGGCTAATTAGTGATTATTATATTTGAATATTTTTAATGACGCCATTTGTTTTAAGAAGCCTTCTTTTATTTATTTTTCTTTCCTTCCCTATTCTGTTAAAGTAAGGCACTAACATATACTTACGCCTCTAAAAGGTTTTTTTATTAACTTTTTGGTTTTGCTTATAATTTGTATTTTTGTTTGTTTCCCAATAATTGATTTGTCTACTTCTTTGCTTTACTACATACTTCGTCATCCTTGTTGTTTTTTGTTTTTGTTGTACTGTAGTGGTTCTTTTTAGGCAACAAATTAACATTGACCAATTCAGGAATCCATTCTGTACATTTACATGTGTTCTATAACGTAGTAATTTTTTTTACATATTTCTCCTCAAAATTTCGATTTTTTTTTTAAACAAAATTGTTATTTCTCTCTCAGATTTAAATCGTGCTTAGCAATATTTAGGCAACAACGGAATAAACAAACAATTTTCAACATAAACGCATCCAGCCGCCTGTAGCGATTCGAGTAAATAAATGTAAATAAAACGAGTATACCGATTGATACATATATCCGTATCAATTGTCTGATGTGTTACCCCGACTTTAGGAACGGCATATGTTGTTTCCACCTGCCTTATACGTAGCCCCTTTTATTAAACACCTGCTCTGTCGCGTGCGATCTGCTTGGGGTCCAGAGGGTTGCGAGATAAAGATTAGCGCCCCCCACTTCGGAGCATTAATGCGGACACGCGACGGGTTAAAGTTCAAGAAGACCGGCGTATATTATAACCTCTAAATGCGCTCTCTAACGGCAGACAAAAGACTCGACAACCTGTTTTGGTTAATGTCATACAGGGCGGTCGCGTAGTGATCAAAAAGCAACCTAAGTTTAAGGTTATGAAAGACATTGTTTTTGACAATAATTTTCGTGTCAATTTTAATAATTACCAATACCCAAACAAAATTCACCCGACTCTTTACCTTTATATTTGGTATTAGATTGGCTTTCAATTTCAAAATTAAGCGAATTCCAACAGAACACATAGATTCAAAAATTCTGTAGCTTATCGTTAAAATTTCCTGGAAGTATTGTAGCAAATTCATATTTATAGTACAAGAAATTTTTCAATAAATAATGATAAAATAAAACCCGAGAAAATAATATCGTTTCTAACCGGGATCGAAACCATTCGATGGTGTTACGATAAACATTTCTCAGCGTTACACATTGTATTTCAGATCATAAATTCGCCATGCAAGGGGTCGTCTTTATGCCGCAGAATCCTCAGCAAGGCTCCCCACCTCCGAACGGCGTAACCGGTAAGTACATCCACGTTTCGGCAACTTAAAACTCGAACCAAGAATAATAGAGTTCGATAATTATTTTCGGTTAAAGTCGGTTCATAGATATATGAAAGTGACTAACTGATACGAATTACAGGTACAGGTTCGTACTTTGCTTAGAATTTAATTATTGGGGGTTTTGTTAGGAAAGATACTAAACAATATTTATTTATTTATGTATGTATTTATGTTTAAATATAAAATAAAATTACAAATTAAGTCAACTGTCTACTGTGACAACTTGCATTGTCCATTACAATGACGCTATTATTAGGAATGTTTGGAACTAGTTTGTTTTTAAACCAACTTTCAAATAAATCAACGGTGGTGTGTTGATGGTAATCCAGAGAAGAATCTTTAATATTTTTCGCACACAGAGAAAGTCCATTTGGGATCCAACCATCTTTAGAGGCAACATGCAAAATAGTTATTCTTTTACCTCTTTTTGATGGCGCGTTTGTTTTACACTTATCAGTTGACTCAACCCAACCCTTTTCCGGGGTATCATAAGTGTCGAATCAGGTTTCATCCAAGTAAATAATTGGCCTTTGTTGTTCTCTGTAAATCCTGATTTTTTCTAGATATTCCAGTCGCCATTTCCGAATTCTAAAAGATTCCATTAAAACTTGCCTTTTGTCAATTCTTTTAAATCTAAAACCCCTGTGTTGAATACACTTCCATAAGGTAGTTCTGCCACATTTAACACCGGTTTTATCTTTTTCAAGCTTCCTAATTAAGATATCTAATGTAGACTCGCTTTGTTCCTCTTATAACTGGTAAATTTTACATCGTATTATATCTTGATCACTTTCATCTACACTCGAGAAAACGTCAGCATCGCTTCTTTTTTTTCCTCGCTTAAATGGGATTATTCACAATTTTCCATACAGTTGATGTTGGAATTTTCGTCAATATAGCCGTTTCTTCTGAAGATGCTTGCTTGCTGGTATCACGTTCAATGAGAGTCAAATAAATATTGTTTATACCGTCCTTAGTCTCAATAGAATAAATAGTGTTTTCTACATTTGGGCGGGAGCATCTCCCGAGATACACTAGACTCGCACATATTTTGCATAATTCGGACACGATTCAACACACGCTGTATTACAGACGAAATAAGAATGATTACTAATAAACAAACTAAGTAGTATACCAAACCAAAGAGTATTAAACACAGAAACTTTGAGTAACAATCTTGTTGCATTGTATGTTAATGACCACCCTTGGATAATCCCATTCAAAAGCAATTGGTCACTTTCTTATATCTATGAACAGACCATACCTGAACCTAATCAAAATGTTCCCTGCGGCAGGCTTGGAGGTTAAGCGTGTGCTCTGACACGTTCGTCTTTACAAATTTTTGTTGGGCGTTTAACAGCAAGGAATTGACAAAAAAAGAGCATTGTGCATTTTGTTTCATTTTCTGTAGTGCTCCTGCTGACCACTATGAAACTTTTGCAAAAAAAATGCACGCTGTATAAAGAGCCTTTCAAATGTGCATTCAACCTAACATCAAAGTCATGTCAAACTTTGGCGATATAAAAATTTGTACAAGCGATTTACAATTATATTTTCCAGGTATTTCGCGCACCCTGTATGATAAAGATAAAAATTGCTGCCTAAACGAAATTTCTCAATTTTTTACGGTTTTTCATTTAATAATGAAGCCATTTAAAAGTTAATTTTTAGTGACTTAGTTCTTTGCATACAATCGACATACTCTGTACAGGGTGGTCCAAATTCGAGGGGCCCCTATGGCTTTAAGCATTTGCAGCATAGTTAGCCCAAAACTAATATGCATGTGACGGGCTCGACTTTCGAGAGAAGTCGAAAACTTAAAACCGCATCGTGATATGTCAAAGCGTTTCCAAGCTAAAAGTAAAAAGCTAAAGCTAAAAATGTGCGCTTCTAAAAACCCGTTATAACTTTTTTATTTGTAAAGATAGAGATTTTTATTAAAAACCTTTTTTGAAGATTTTTTAAGGGCAAATCTACCTATTTCACCAATTTTGTCTTAAAGCCTTTAGTTCAAGAGATATAACACAAAGTTACATTTTTTTAAAATGGAATGCCCCATTTTTTTTTAATTAGTTTTCTAATAATATGAAAGAAGGCAACCTAGCTCAAAAATATTTTTAAAGTTAAAACGTCATCTACAAGAATACGGATCCTTTACAAAATCGAGGCTTTGGACGTATGGAAGACCAGCCAGAGTTAGAGAGTTGAAAGAACTAACGGAATACTAGAAGTTAAAGTGCGAGGTTACTGTGTCCCCTCGTGTCGTAGCCAACTTCATTTTGTATTACAAAAAAAAAACAATAAAATTTGATCTACATACTTAGGCTGCGTACGGCGCCTACTATGGTAAATATCAAAAATTGCAAACATCAACTATTTAATAAAAGTAGGTGTGTGGCACATCGTTCGACAGGAAATTTTATTATAAAACTGATTTTTCAGAAAAATTGGGGGTATCCCATCTAAAGAAATATAACTTTGTGTGATATCTCGGGAACTAAAGGCTCTAAGACAAAAAAATACAATTAAAAAAGTTATAGAGGGCCTTTAAAATCGCACATTTTTGAGGATCACTCTGAAACTCAAAAACGACTTGACATATCACGATGCGGTTTTCAGTTTTTGACTTCTCTCGAAAATCGAGCCCGTAACATGTATATTAGTTTTGGGCTAACTATGCTGCAAATGCTAAAAGCCAAGAGGCCCCTTAATTGGCTTCATTATTAGTTAAATGAAAAACCGTAAAAAATTCAGAAATTTCGTTTAGGCGGCAATTTTTATCATACAAGGTGCGCGAAATACCTGAAAAATATAATTGGAAATCGCTAGTACAAATTTTTATATCGCCAAAGTTTGGGCTAACCATGCTGCTGTAACTATGCAGCCATAAAGGCCCCTCGAATTTGGACCACCCTGTACATAATCGAAAAAATCACCAAAATAAAAGTTTTAGTTCCAGCTCTCTAGCGTTTAATGGTCTAATAATATTTCCGATCAGGTGAATGGTTTTCGATAAAAAAAATAAGGGGCCCAAAATAACTCAAAAAAAGTTATTTTTTTAAATACCTCTTATGAAAGCCAGGTTTTGTAGCATAGACCTCTCTGTGAAATTTCAAGTCGAAACATGCAAATTTTGGACAGATCTTTGATTTAGTGCGGCTCATCCAACACACCCTGTATAATGTGCAAAAACCATATTAACAAAAGTTGATACGGCCTATATAGACAAATGGAAGAAACCGCCAATCGAATCATTCCCCAAGATGGAACTAAATTTTCAATTTTTTGCCCATAATTGGCACACCCGGTAGATATTTCTGATATAGCCCATAGTCTCGTGTCGATACCTTGAACTTTCAAATAGTCACTTTAAAATCGGAAAAGAACAGGTGGTTATGCGATTCGACAGCGAGCGGAGAACAGTAAATAACACAAAATATGAAAACTTAATTTTTCGGCAACTCTCTGCAACATCCGAGATATGAAATTTTGTAGTGTAGATACTTTCGAAAAATTCCATTTAATCGATTTTTTAAAAGTAACAAAGTCTTTTTTCCCAAAAAAGTTCCATTTTATCGACAATCGACCAAAATAATGTGTTCAACATATAAACATTAAAAGCCAGTAAACTAATAAAACAAAATATACTTTTCAACAACGCATGTGCATAGCAACTCACCGTTTACTATTTTTTGTGTTCTATCTGAACCGAACGCGCCCTGTATATACTTTAGCGCGACGAGACACGAAAACAAGGGGATTTATCTCGTGTTGATGGAGCGCAACTTGCCAAAACACAACCGCAGGCAGGTTGCACTTCCTTTGTTGATAAAATGTTATCGCAGTTGAGAAAAATCTTCGATAACGACATGCACGGTGGGTAGGTGCAGTATATGCTGCGGATATCAAGGTTGCGTCATTGGAGAATGTAGTGCTCGGGTTTTTGTAATGAATGGAAAGGCAATTCCAGTGCATATACTAAACCAGTAACTTTTAAAAGTGGCTCTAAATAATAATATAAAAAACAGTTATGAGTAGCCTAAACTTACAAAAAATATAAAAAAAATAATGCAAAACTTCTATAAAAAAATGATAAAATAGAAAAAATGTGTTGTACACTTTTGGTAGGCAGGACTGCATAGAGCAAAACTCTAGAGACACAACACTTTGAAGATTCAATTATTGTACAGGAAAATGCTGATCATACAAAAACCAGAAAATAGGAAAACACTTTGACAGCTAATGAAATATAGTTTGCACTTTCGCAACTTACAAATAAATCGAGATCTTTTAATGTATGAAAATTGAAAATTAACAACGATGCTACTAGTGCTTATTCATTCAACATCAAATATTAAATATATTTAGTATTTATTTATGTAATATTTAGTGATGCAGCATTAGATTTAGAGTAAAATGACATCCTGTACTGTGGGCTAAACAATGAGTAGTCTCAGAGGTATAGTTAATTTGATGCGTTACAGAAAAATATGAATCAAATTGTAGCTGGTAGAATGACATCGGGATTCAGCTCTCCATATCGATTTTTTTTGGCGGCCTGGTCAATTTTTATTCAATTTTTTTTGGGAACAGTCGATCTGGAGGTATACGGTATACACGTAATGCATCGAAAACGACTGATGGCCAAATTTTATTTCGCTTATCACCACGAAAGGAGAAAGCTGACTGGTATAATCTTTGTGTCGAAACCCGTAGCCTGCGAAATCGTTTATAAACCGGGTGTCTCTTTCCAATAAATGAGAAACAAATGTCGCAAGTTACAAGTGTTTTTTTTCCCTTTTTACCTGGGGTGACAATCTGGACACCAAATTTTGGAGAGTAAAATAATTGCTACAAAATAATTTTACTTGGTTGTTAAAAAAAAAAGCATGGAAAAGTTTGAAAACCAAAACATCCACCTTTTCGACTTAAGTAAATTAATGTTATACCAGGTCCCAACTAGTTTATAGGACCAGTTTTATGGCTTATTAAAAATTCCTTTTCGCCGTTGCAGAACTTGGTTTATAAAAACATTATTTAAAGAGATGTCTTAAAACTCATTTCACATTGCCATGCAACTTTTTTTCCTCTTCAACTTGGCATATTAAGTCTCGTTTGTATTCTATCCTCATCGATTTATTTTCTTATATACAGACCTGGTCCTCAAAGAAAACAATTTTTTTTTAAACTAAGATAATAATAAGATAATGGTTCTGGAACGAAACGTCGTAGATACAATCTAAATACATCTTATAAAAAACAATAAAACTTTCAATCTTGGGTTTTCTTCCTAAAATCAACCGATTTCGAAAGATTTAACAGAGTAATTTCGATTTTTATAAATCACCTTGTATTTCTGAAACAAACGGAAATTTGGAAAAGACAATAAGACACTTTTAACACGTTTTAAGATAAACATCCTTTTTTCTATTTAACCGTAACCGTAACTTTAACCGTTCCGCTGCAGTCCCGATGGATTAGTTTGGACCAAGTATAGACCTTCACTACACTTGGACGAGAAAATTCTTGTCGCCGTATCGGTAGACCGATGAAATTCTCGTTCACTTGACCCGATTCGTGCAGGCCTATTGTTTTCTTCTTTAAGGTCTTGCGCAAGAGCTTATATGGAAAACTTCGGTGTCGACGTGATGGTCCTCTTAAACAGCCACGTACGCGCATCTAATTACCTGGGTTATACCAGCTATGGCGTTGTATACCAGATAAAGATATTAGTGAAATCATCTACCCCGGTACAAGTTTCTTCTTAAAATTCGTCGATGGAATTAAATTCTTTTTGGAATCTTTTGTTGATTTGCTGTTTCCTTTGTAACCTGTTATTTGTTTCTCACCTATATATTGCTAGTTATAACTACTCCGACACATTCACCCCTAGCACTACCTTTTTCTATGGTTCCAGTCACCGACATGGAAGAACTGCCCGACATTAAACAAGAGCTTTGTGCCGCCGGTCAGAGCTACCAAAGCGACTCAGGCGTCTTCTCTGCCAACACGACTCAGGGCGACGCTGACGCCCGCAGCGACTGCAGCTCGCCCGAACGCAAGTACGTCTGTCCGATCTGCGATACCATTTTGGCGTCGCAGCACGACTTCACCCTCCACATCAGATCGCACAACAACGAATCCGAAGAGCAAAAGTCGTTCTCTTGCAAGATATGCCGCAAGGTGCTCAGCTCCAACTCTAGCCTCGACAGGCACGTGTTGGTTCACAGCGGCGAGAGACCTTTCCAGTGCAAGCACTGCGGCGACACATTCACCACCAACGGAAACATGCACCGGCACATGAGGACTCACTCGACCAAAGAGAACTACGAATCGGATGGCAGTACGACAGACAGCGGCAGCTCCAAGAGCACCGAGTTTAACAACAACAAAGTAGACACGAAATTCAACAACAAGAGGAAGCTGGACACGACCGATTACGTTAGCAAAAGACGTGAAACGCGTCGCGATGGCGAAGAAACGTCGCGATTCCAGTGCCCCGTGTGCGACAGGTCGGATTTCAGTACCGTCGGCAACTTGGATGCTCACCTGGAAGACAATCATCCAGAGTATCCGGCCAAATGCACCTTGTGCAAGCAAGTGTTCTCCAATAACAAACTGTTGATGGTCCACAAGGCGGCGGCTCATGAAACCAACCAGCCCAAACACCCATCTATACTCGGGTTCAAAGATTTGACCTTCGTTGATTTCTCCAGCAACAAGTTCCCTATCATCGCTAAGCACGAGTGCGAAACGAACCTCCATAAGGTGGCGGGAGGATTAAAGTTTCAATGCCGCAAATGCTCGCGAGCTTTCCCTTGCTCCAGCTCTCTGGAGATCCACGAGAACTCCTGCGCGGACGTGCAGGCTTTGAAATCGCACGACCAGAACATATCAGGTGCTGACATCAGACGCGCTGAGTTTTTCTCCAGGTTGAACTTGATGCAGGACGAGAAATTCGCAAAAGAAGACCCGATCAAACTCAGGGAACACCTCGCCAAAGCGATGGACAACACGAGAGACTTAGCCGACATCCAGTCGATCTTATCCAACATCAACCTGCAGAAGATGCACGCCAAACCGGCAGACCACAAACCCGCAGTCAAACCCAACGTCGAAGACTGCTCGAAGGGCGAACAGGACGAGGAGTCGCAGGACTCATTCGCCATAGAGTTCAGGAAAATGAAGATGCGAGGCGAGTTCCCCTGTAGACTGTGTACCGCCGTGTTCCCGAACCTGCGCGCCCTCAAGGGCCACAACAGAGCCCATTTGAACGGTAACGCCAACGGCACGTACTTCTGCAACATGTGTCCTCACTCGTCCGTCGATAAGGCGGCGCTTATCAGGCACATGCGCACTCATAACGGCGACAGGCCCTACGAATGCTCACTTTGCAACTACGCATTCACGACCAAAGCAAACTGCGAGAGACACTTGAGGAATCGGCATTCCAAGACTACCCGCGAAGACGTAAAGAAATCGATTATTTACCACCCCTCCGAAGATCCGACCAACGACGATCTCAATAAGCTCAATGTCAAAGACGAACCGAAGAAAACTCCGACCCCATCGGGAGTTGACTTGAGCGACTTCAATCCTGTCAAGCTTCACTGTTCCACTCCCAAAACGGAGACCAAGCCTGATTTTGCTTCACCCCCTTTGATTCCCGACCTACAGGCACTGCAACCTACCAGGTTTCCAGCAGCGGTCGACTTTATTCGTAACGAAAACATTCGATCGTTAAAGAGAGGCATCTCGAATTTCTTCCCCCAGCCATTCGGTCTCCTCCCCAAGCCCGAGAACCTAACACCATCCCTCCAGGTGAAAAAACTCGACCAGTTGCAAGACCAACCACGAGTATTCGAGCCTGAACCTTACCGGGAAGAACCGCCTGTGGTGGAAGAGGCCCTAGATTTAAGCAAGAAAAAAGTAGAGCCTGCGGACGTGGCCATGGACGTTCCTCAAGACCTGACCAAAAAGTCGTCGCCAGCATCGCCGAGATTTCCCATTAACGAGCTGCTGTTGAAATCGCCTCCACAGATTGACCCAGCCGCCCTTTATGCCACCCACCTAGCGCACCTCTACCGAAGCGGTTTTCCTGGATGGACGGGCTTTCCAGTCAACCCCCTGCTCTTCCCCGCCTTGCCCGGTCCTCAAGAGATCAAGGAGCGCATGCAACGGTTTCAATTGTGCGGAGGCAGCGTCATTGGCGAAGACTTTAAACCATTCCCGAATATTCCGCCTCCAACGGCCGACGTTACGGCTGCTAATTTGACCCGGGAACCAGAGATGAAACCGTTGAATCTAAACGTGGAGACCGGTTTCAGCGACAGCAGTCCGAGGCTTCAGAGTCCTGGTCAGCAGACGGTCAACGGAGACCCTATGCAGTCGCCCAACTCGGTCAAAATGGTAATCAAGAACGGCGTGTTAATGCCGAAACAGAAACAGAGGCGCTACCGGACGGAAAGACCGTTCACCTGCGAGCATTGTTCAGCTAGATTCACGCTGCGCTCGAACATGGAGCGACACATCAAGCAGCAACACCCTCAGTATTGGTCGCAAAGACAGAGAGGTAATATCGGCCACCCACCCAGGAAGATGGTGAGCGGTGTAGTGACGAAACCGACCTTTTGCGACTTGAACGTGCCCAGTTTCGAGATGCCGAAAGTGTACGACTACCAGGAGTCGAAGGAACAGATCAGCGAAAAGTTGAAGTACGCGATACTCGCGCAGCAGTTGCGCTCGAATCTTGGAGGAGGAGCGAAACCCATAGAGAACGGTAAGAAAGAGGAAGACGAAGACTGCGAATTGGTGATCGACGAGAACGATGATGTCAACGGCCAAAGGAGCGATCAAAAAGCAGTAGGAAAGGGAGAGGAGGACCTGGTACCGGTGTCGAGGTTGCTTGATAACGCGTCGCAGCAGCAGTTTAAACAGTTTTTTAAGCGGGATCCGGAAGACTCGGAGGTGGGGGCGAGCGAAGAAGACGAAGAGGGTTTAGTAGCGGGCGGCAGCACCAGCGAGGAGAACGTCTCCGGGACCGATGAAAACAAGTAAGTATTTCCTTCTATCGTTAAGTCAACACTTGTAAGATCTTGTATTCCTCAAACTTCTTGCAACACTAAAGAGTGAATTTGTGTGGTTGAACCATTAGCCTAAACCGGACACTCTTTCCAGATCGGAATCGGAAACTGCGGCAACCGCAGCACCGGCCAAGAAGAAATCCGCGTACTCTCTAGCTCCCAATCGAGTCAGCTGTCCGTATTGTAGCCGAAAATTCCCTTGGACCTCCTCTCTACGACGCCACATCCTCACCCACACCGGTCAGAAACCGTTCAAGTGCAGTCACTGCCCTCTCCTCTTCACCACCAAATCCAACTGCGACCGTCACCTGCTGCGAAAACACGGCAACACGGCAACCACCATCACCAACGAGGTGGCTGGCAACGCAGCGGCGGCAGCAGGCTACCTCATGCGGAATGTACCTGAGAGGCCGTTTAAGTGCTCCAGCTGCCCTAGCAGCACTTTCTCCACGTACTCCAACCTGAAAAAACACATCAACGGCAAACACTCGACCAATGCGCAAGGCGACGACATCAAAGCTCAGGGTTACGAAGCTGGCAGTTCTGAGGACGAGAAAGGAGGGACCCAAACTGAGACTAAAAACGAATGGGAAAACCAAATCGGATACGGCAGGTTCCCCGTCGAACCGCACGCAAACCAAACGCTCAACTCTGATCTGCCTTTTAAGTGTCATTTATGTGAAGGTTCGTTTGCCGAACGTCACGACGCTTTAGACCATACCAGGGACAAGCACGCTTCCGAATACGATCTGCTGATGTCCAAGAATGCGTTGGATACGAATGCGACTACACCAGATGATGCTGCCCACCATGACGACGACGACCAAGACGCTCGGGGCAAGTTCCCAGATTACAGTAACCGGAAAGTGATATGCGCATGGTGTATGCGAAGGTTCTGGTCCGCAGAAGATCTGCGCAGACACATGCGCACACATACAGGTGAACGACCGTTCAGCTGCGACATCTGTAGGCGTAGGTTCACCCTGAAGCACAGTATGTTGAGGCATCGAAAGAAACACAACGTTAATGGAGGTCCGGATCAGGATGGAAACGGGAGCGAGGATGAAGGGATAGAGAAAAAGAACGGCGAAAAGACAGACGAGTCGGACGGGAACGAGGGTGATCTTATCAGTAACTTGTTGGGAATTAGGGACAGGTCGATCATAGATCGGGTGTTGGACGCGACTGCTGACGACGCAGCTAAACTGCTAGGCGTGAAACCCAACATTAAGTAACGCAGCAGGGTTGGGGGTATTTTTATTTCAATAAATTGAATGGGTTTTTGGTATTCGCCAAACGGAGCCGACACGAAGTCTGTAGAAACAGGACGATACAGGTGTGAGCGATGACCGTTACGCTATTATTTATTTCAGGGAGTTGGTTTGCCCGACCGAATATTGACACACAATTCTAATAGATTTCTCACTAGATACCAATATGTTCTACTTTTGCTCTAACGCCCTTAATATTTTAAAACAATAGATCAAATAGATCAAAAACTCCAAAAATAAAAACCGAAAACTTAACACAAAACATTAGTAAATAGTAGATGATTTATCTCAAAACACATATAAATGCTTTTGTAAACCGTAACCTCACTTACTGTTTGGTTAAAATGTTGGACGAGTCCAAGTTCTTCCACTTGATTCATATTCCACTGACTTGAACCTAATAATGGCAAAGTGCAATAGGTATCCTAATTGTAAACTAATTTATTAGACTGTTCCTGAAAAGCTGAAAGGTACAAATCCTCCTTACGGCTTCAAAGTAAACAAAAAAAAACAAGCTAAACGCTAAACGCTTGACAACTTGACAAAAATATTAAAAATTATCAACGATGCATATTCCATATTATGTTGTTGTTGTTGTTATGAAACATTGGGCTGCTCGCTTATTTATGCATATATTGTCGTTTTAAGTAAATTTCCAAATGGACAAGGACGAAACGACCCGAAATGCTTAAGTGAGGTTATAGTCACATTTTCACTAGGTTACACAGTAATTAAATCAAATCAACAGGTTCGCAAAAAACGTTTTCTCTCTGTGGTCCGCTACTGCCAAAGAGATTATCGAGTATCGATCCAGTTCACACTTTAAATATTTGCCACTTGCCTGGATCGCTCCGTCTGCGCCTCGGGACATCGTGTTGGCTTCCGTACTCGCGCAGAAAGGGAAAACAACCGAAAAGAATTGTGCCGATGGTAGCGTCACAAACGCCATTTATTTCGGACAGGTCAGAGCCGTGTTACGCATATATTTTCGAACTGCATAACGAAAATTATTCGGTTATTTTCTGTTTTATTTAAGGTGTAGGGTTTTACGTGAAGTAATGATATAAAATATCGATTTTCTCTAGTCAGGTTTATCCAATAATATAAGCATTCGATGCGAATGTTGCTATTTTATCTAACTTTTGTTATGACGTTTTTAATGACAAAATCAAAAATCGAGTGATTTAGAGTGTAGTAGACTAGTAGACAGTTTTACGTATATATCTGAGTATGTTATAAATTATTTTCCATTTTCGTTGTATTTTGTACATATATTAATTTAACAGAATACGGTCTAGGTATACCAAAAAGTAAATTATTCCACGGTTGTGCGGCGTTGCCGCATCGCGGTCGCCGAAAAACTGAAGATTTTGGGTGTGTACATAGATATTGTAGTGCATTCGCCTTATATCTTATAGAAAAATAATGTGTCTTACATTGTTGCCTCAAAGTTTATGTATATACACAGTTTACAAGCAATATATCTATTCTTTTAAATATATATTTATACATGAGGTTTCTCGAGCGTTCTAAATAATTAGCTTAAAAAGATTAAAACTGCACCTAGAATAATGTGTTATGAAAATTTGGAAATTTTATTCGTTTTTTTTTATTTCGTTTGTTTGGTAGGGTCGGACGATACTTTCAAGTGATTGTTTAATGATGCAATTATATTAATGTTCGCGTACATGTCGGGAGGGTAAAACATTTTTAGCGATGGCAACACTGTCGGCAGCTGTTGTCTGTTATTTAATTGCAAGCTTGTACAAAAAGCAATTATTTGCATCGTTAAACAAGTGTAGATAAATTTAGTGTTAAGTTGTTTCAAATCGGTAAAGTAATTCAATAATTTGAAACATTTTTTTTCTTCGAATTCTCTATAAAAGCTAGACGTAAGGTTTTTCTTTTTGTTTGCACATTGTATAATGTATTTTTCACACATGTTCACACCGCGTGTCTTATTACGAGCTTTTGATGAAAACCCCTTATTTCCGCGTGGAAGGTTTCTTCGGATGAAAAGCTATTTTTAGAGTCTTTGAAGCAATAAAGTATGTTAGATTCGTAAGAGGTTATCGTTAGATTAATCGCGGGTATTTCCCTGACCATCATGTTTGTATCATTGTAAATTATTGTCTATGCCATATTACGATGTACTTAAGTTGTTTGGTTTGAAATGTGCACCCGGAAAATTGTCATTTGTTATGTACCTTTTCTTTTACGCTATTTAAATAAATTGTCATATAAAATAAACCTGTTTGCTTTTTTTTCCTAGCTTCTAAAAATACTGCAAAGTTTAAACGAGGTTTAACTTTAAAACAGATCGACCAAGCCGTCCATGGCCGTTACTATAATGAATGTTGACACACTGCAGATAAACATTTGACATCTTAGCAAAAAGTTTTAGGTTATAAGTTAAACGGTTGTTTGCATAAAGTTTATTTGAGGTAAAAATGCCGAGAAGTACTCTGATTGATTTAGATGTTGACAAATTGTTTGAGGAGAAAAGTGTAGATGAAATTATAGAGATAGAAAAATTAATAAATGGGGAAATTGACAAAAAACGATCAGAACTTCGGTCTATGGTGGGGTAAGTAACGGGTATCGCTGTTGTGGCAAATCTAACGAAAAACTGTCATGAAGGGATCGCTATAAAGACATACTAGCCGCCTCAGATGCCATAAAGTCAATGAAAACTATATCCGAAGACATTGTTAAAACTATTGACCAAATTACGAATACATGCAAAATATTAATAACAGCACCGGATTCACCTAAAACAAATGCTACACGTGATACTATCCTTCTCAAGTAGGTGAGTAAATGAGCTTAGGACTTTATATAAAGATGTCGCAATTTTGCAGAAGAAAGAATGAAGAGCGTACTTTGATAATTCAGCTGAGATTAGCAATTTCTCTTAATGAACAAATATGGATCGCTATTGAAGAAGAAGACAATTTAATCGCAGCACAACATTGCTTGTTGGCCCAACATATCTACATGGGTATAAATATTTAACTAGCAAATACACATATAAATAGTTATTCCTGCAGGTCTGGACTTAACTGATTGGAGGTACTTAGAGAATATACATTTATTGGAACATTTGAAGCAAAATTTGTCTAGTCTTAAGTCCAAAGTTTTCCGAAACATCTCTGAAAAGTTAGAATATATGGAAATCAACTCAGATGTGAATTGATATCTGTCAATGTGGGTTCGCTATTACCAAATTGGATGTTTTAGGAAGCCAGTAAAAATTTGAATGCCCTAATGCTTTTGGAGAATCAAACGGGGCTCAAAATACTGGAGAAATGTATTGAACATCGAAAGGCAGCATTGGATGGTGTTATTTCGTCCCAACATCCTAGTATAAGATTGTTAGTTATGGCAGTGATTAGGTGTTTACTTACGAGTGTCATATTATTCCATGACTGCTTTATTAGTAATCAGTTCAAGTGAATCGTTGAACATTAGTGGTATTGTTTTTGTTTTTAGAGGCTAAAGAAGGCAAAACGCAGAATAACGAGGACTACTTAAATATTCAAATGCCAGTTACCCCTTTGCTCTCCTATATCCCAGATGTGGTGAGGCAATACAGGTATTTATTTTCAAAGGTCCATGTCAAGTCCATCGAGTAAACTCCTTTTAGACCTCAATCCCCAGTTTTACAAGTGGATAAATTGAATGCCAAAGGCTTGGTTAATAATTGGCTACTCTGTGTGAAGCAATCAGTAGAGGAGGGATTAAAAAAATCTCTGCAATCTGTAACTACTGTCAAGGCTTTGCAGCTGATTCGTGAGGAGTATAATAAAATTAGTAATTCCATATAAATATGGGAGCTTCTTTGTATTTACTATAATTTTCTAGAGATGCCTGAGAACTGGATTCAAATTTGTGTGGATTTGCACTTTCCAGAAAGCTTTGACATGTGGCAGTACTTTTTACAAGATTTGTTGACCTCCAAAGCCAAAAGCCTTATCTCCAGTATAATTTCGCGCAACACAGAAGAGATTAAAAGTGATGTTACTGCGGTGCTTCAAAAAATTGCTAAAACTAAGGATTTCGAGGTTGATTTAAGAGGTTACGCCTGGACTGAGGAGCATTCGGATGTTGATAAAGCAGATCCAAGTCACACAGGTACTTTTTTCTTAGTACACTTGCACTTTTATTTATGTGTAATTTCCGATTTGACAGGTTTAATTATGAAAACCAAAGGGTTTTCCCAAACCCTCATAAATCTCTGTGGGACAGTCGACTCAAAATATTTAGCACTGCTAAAAGATGTTTCGCCATATTTGTATGGTGTTGAAGTGCCTGATAGCTCCAGTAATGGACTTGTCACCACAGGTAAATGTAGGAAATATGTTGATGGTGCCCAATTGGAAAATCATTTAGCAGAGGAATGCATAAGTTACTCACTACGGTAAGTGAATTTTGAAAATATTAAATTTGTATGTAAGTGGAGAAGTGTTTTCTTTATGACAAAAATTCAATGAAATAAATGATGTTATATAAACACTATTATTCATATATAAATCTTCCAAAATGGAAATAGGAAAACAGCGAAGTCTTAAACTCCATCATATTTTGTAAAAGAACATTGCAACGCCCAAAGCACTGACTAGAAATAGGTTTTGCCTGATTTTATAATTTGAAAAGCACTAGATAAGATAAGTGCTTTTGTAAATAGTTACTCCGCATTTGTCATAAAAAGCATGAAAATTTTATAAGACAGTAGCATAGCTTTATAAAATAAGGAATAAATATAATTGTTACATTTCATAAAACTTGTATGTTGTATTTTTTTTACTTGTGGAAGAGCGGCAGCTTTGTTCAAGAGGGAGGGAGCCTGAAAGTTTGCTAAAAAATGCGGATGACTCCTACCTAAATTGGAAGAATTAGCAAGGTACTAATCCAACCCACAACCTTCGGCAGTTGGGCCGCATCTGGCACTGGGAGACATAAGGGGAACGCGCAAAATTTAACACAAAACCAGAGAGACACAAGCGTTATTGCCTGATTTTTCTACTTATGTTTATAAATAAAGTCATAGACATGGAAAAACTACGAAAAACCTTTAACGAGTTCTTGTAAACCGCCGTTGTTTTGTTAGTATAATCAACGTCACGTGATTGGTATAACCAATGGGTTAGGCGGTTATCAATACCAATGAAATAAGTAGACATAGGGAACCTTTTCCTAAATTGGACTGAGGTGGCTTTTATTTGATGAAAATTCATTTAACACAATTAAATTAAAACAAAAAATGTTCAGATTTTCAGTTATTTAATGATAGTTAGAATCCGAACTTTTATTTTTATACGCCCTTTTATGTTCGTTAATGCGTTTCTTAAATCTTCTACCGGTTTGTCCGATATAAATTTGGGGACAGGATCCATATTTCAACTTGTAGACTCCAAATTTTTGAGTTTTTCGGAATTTAGTTTTGTTTTTTAAAAAATGTTCTATGGTGTTTTCAGTTTTAAAAGCAATCTTAAGACAGAATTTAGATAGATGTTTCGAAATTTTCTTGCTAGGCTCTCCTACGTATTTTATTGTTTTGGGTTCGATGCGTAATATGGGATAGATAGAGTTCAGAAACTGCTTTTTAGTTATAATCTTATCTATCACAGAAGGGTGGTGACCATTGTTAATAGCCATTTGTTTAATAATATTTAATTCTTTTCCAAAATTTTTTTGTGGAAAATGGTATATTAAGTAATCTGTGGATAAAAGCATAAAAAGCAACCATTTTGTGTGTGTAAAGGTGATATGAGTTATTATGTATTATTGTGTCCGTGTGTGAGGGTTTACCATAAATTGAAAAATCTAATTTGTTCTGTAGTTTAGCTATCATTAAGTTCAGAAAGTTTAAAGGGTTATCTAGTTCGCTCTCTATGGTAAACTTTATACAGTTATATATGGAGTTAATATGAGTCAAAAAGGACAAGCAGTTGTCTTTCCGTTCCAGTGAAACAAGCAAAAACATCATATGTATGATATTTTCTGAATTGTCCATAAAAATTTCTGCAAGGAATGGTCTGAGTGGGTTACCCATAATTAATTCTTCTTTAGCAATATAACATTAATCATTAACAAATAATCTTGGTCTAAACAAAGTATTAAACTATCTAGCAAGTCTTGTCTCTAAGTGAGAATATTGTCTATGATGTTTATTATTTTAATTGGTGGAATGCTAGGAAATAAATTTTGAAAGTCAAATGAAACTAGAACTGCCTTAGGAGGAATTTTAATACCTTGTTAATTAGTTCGAACCAATTTGATAACATATCTAGGTTTAAACGCAATATGATATTCTAAAATTTTTCTTAATCTTGTTGAGAATTTTACTGATGGTGCTGTTACAAAAGAAACTACAGGCCTTATTGGCATGTTTTTA
Source organism: Cylas formicarius (assembly GCF_029955315.1). Lineage (NCBI taxonomy): Eukaryota > Metazoa > Arthropoda > Insecta > Coleoptera > Brentidae > Cylas > Cylas formicarius. The sequence continues at coordinate 43,328,135 of NW_026844214.1, read as the reverse complement.
AAATTGTTAAAAAGACAAAAAATAGCATTTATCCTGCGAAATTAATATCGTATAGTTCAATGCTGCGGTCGCCATTCTCAAAGTCATTTTCAGGAGTAATGTCTTGGTGTAGAGGTGTAGAGACTTTTTAAAGAAAAGTTAAATCAAGGTTGTCTTCCCATGTTTCTCCATAATGCGTCTTTAGAAATGAAGTTATTGACAATTTGTCACCCTTTACTTGCCAGCCAATATCGAGTTCAGTAATACTTGATCCAAAAGCTGGGGCACTGGTCGCATTCAGCGAACGAAACTGTTGTGAACTGTTACAAAACTGCAGCGGAAACGTTTGGTGCCACATGTGCCACAAACACAAGGCTTTGCAACCGCTATTGATACCTAGCAGTAGCGTTTTGCATTACATACAAGGAAAATACCGCTACATTTTCTGTTACTTTTTAACTTCTCTTTTGATTTTAAACAAACACTATTTGGGGAACCAAATCCAATATTCGAATGGATGTTTCAACCCCAATTTGACACACACTTCTGAACCTTTGAATGATAATTATTCAAAATTTTTGTTATACTTAGGTCACATATGATACGAGTACCGGTTTGATTTCAATGATGAGTTTTTATTGTCAGCTTTTTGTCGTCAGTTTTATCAAGGATGCGATCTCCTCTCCATTTTTCAAAATTTTTCATAACCTGTTCGTTTTGAACTCTGTTAAGGAAAGTAATTTCAGCAGGAGTTGTTGGAATATAATATTTAATAGATCTTTTCCCTGGCAATTTTAGATCTTTTGTATTTTTGCCCTTCACACCAACTACAAAACTATCTTGTTTTTATTTTTTTTACAACTTTGTATGTGAAAATCTTAAATTTGCAGGCATTGCTAATGTGGATCAATAATACGATTTGCTTGGCTATCTATTATGTCCACAGGTGGAAAATTCGAGCAATTTTTAGCAAATTGCAAATAGCTACTAGAGATGTAGTCTAGCCTATAGCCTATGCCGATAATACAAAAAACTATAAGAAAAATATATAACAATAAAAAAAAATTGAGGACTCGCCAGATTTTAAATCTCCTTTTTAACAAATGACCTTGAGGCATTCAACAGTGCCATTAACAGATCGTCGATGTAGAGGCATGCGTGGAAAATCTTGTCTACGAAAATATCAATGCCGCTTGGGGCGCATCAATTTTTACCGCAATAGGGTCACTATATTATCTAGTAGCTATATGACCTAAGAGTGCGAATGCAACTGCAAGTTTTAAACCAGTTTGTCATGCTAAGTCCTATCCCACACATGGCGGTCTAAAGGCGGAATTTCCGTCTGCGGAGTCCACTTGCGAAGGGCGGACCACACATAGAATAGTAGGTTGAATACCACACACTCTAGCGGAAGTGTCGTTGAACGTACGAACGCGATATTGTTTGATGAGAATTTAGTTAACTGTATATGCATCTCGTTGATTAGTAGAATGATGGATATTGATAAATTTATCTAATTAATTCAGCAACGGCCACGTGTTTGCGATAAGGGGGGGGGGGGGGGGGTGAATAAATAGAAAGGGAAGTGCTGGTGGAAAATTTTTGAATTGACGGAAAAAGTTGAGAAGCTTGGACCAAGAGGGAAACTAAACCTAACTAAACTAAACCTAAACCATTTGACTTTTGAAAAAAATAATTTTTCTACTCCCGCCTGTAAAATACCTAATTACCCACCGATCTAGCGTGCGAGAAGCGTCACTTTACCACGTCAGTTTCCTTTCCCACGAATCCGAGCCACTTCGGACATTTCCTTCCGGGATTTTACCTCACGGATTTGGAAGCAATCGGATGTTTTCGGAGATATTTCCCACGCTTTGAATTTTGACATTTGTCACTTCTGACGGTCATGTCAGTGAATGTATTCGTGTTGTTTTGCGAAAATGTACCCAAAATCTAACGGTTGTAGAAAAAGTATAGTATGCAACACGTTCGGTAAACTTTTTAACTCGTTTATTAAACACTCGCTCCGCTAGTGTCAAATAAACTCGTGAGTCAAATGCCTTTTACCGCACTTGTTGCATAATATGCTATTCTATATCTCGAAGTTTTACGTTCACGATGCCAGTTAACAGTATCGTCTAAAAATGAATATAAGTAAAACCAAGTTCATAATAATAAGTAAAAATGACATCCGAAACTGTTTATCAGGCAGATTCAGCTAGAAATATGGCCCAAATTCAATTATTCGATTATTAATGAGCAATGGGCCACTCTAGAGAGATTAAATGCCGAATAAAAGAAGCAAGACAAAGTTTAATTAAATTTTAAAACTGTTTAAAAGCCACAATGTGAACCTAAACATCAATCACAATCCTTCGATGTTACGTTTTCTCGACACTCTTCTACTCTTCTAACATTTCAAAATGTGGCTATACAGGAGAATTCTGGGGATCTACAGAATGTCTAATGAATCAGTACTGGAAAGAATGAGTAAAGGAAAGTATTTGACAATTATTATAAAAAGAAAAAACTTGAATATCCGGTCTATATAATGCCAATCAAAAACCATATCTATAACCATTTGACGTTAAAACTTGTATTCTTTATCTGAAAAGTAATGTGCTGGCATTTGTTTCTTAGAGACGAAAAACCGACGAAAGCGGAAGCGGATCTTATTCCGCTAAGTTACCTCCTCCTTTATTTTGCCCCATAATACTTAAATACGTTAATATGTATTAGAGAGAGTGTTTTCAAATTTTTGTTCGAAAGCGAGTTTTGCATCTCGGGCACTCAGGTCTCGTCAGAAACCCTATTGAACGTACATTCAAATATTGTTCATTTCCAAAATCCAGTAATACCTTTACACGCAACGCCCTTTTTTTAAATTTTATCATAGGTTACCTGCGTTTATAGAGGAGCAAATAAGTACCGACATGGACGTGACCAAGGTATCGAAATCGTTGTTCTTTGCGAGATTTTTGGGCGCTGCTTGCGAAATGTGCACAAGCTTTGTTAGGTCCTGCCAATTTAACGGCGACGCTACCGGTTGGAATCGCGTGTGCCGCGACTTCTTGTCGTCCAGTGACCGTTTGTGGGGGAATTGGGTCGACGCCTGCGTAAAAGTCACCGTCCATCTTTCCAGAGAGATGAACGACACGGGTCCGAAAAAAGTGATTCGAGAATTATACGTACGTAAAATGTCTTATAGTGCTGGTCGATCATTTATGCTTAGATGCTTCATTTTTTGGTGATATTTTAAAAATGACTGAGACACCTGTGCACACCTTAATAAATTTGTTTCCTGTAGCTTCGGAACTAAGTGGAACTTTTCTTTTATAAAAACCACAAGGTTCTATCTTTACTATTTAATTAAACCGAAAATATTACAGGCGATTGACACGTGTCACACAACTGACGCATATAAACGGACCTTTAGGGGACATTCGGCGTTAAAATCGTATTTTGGTCTAATTTCAGAAGTGGGATGAGATCGAGATCCAGGAACAAACCGAGGAGAAAACGTTCAAATCCCATATCAGGGTACCGCTCAGACCTAGCGTTTCGCTCGTAACCGTTCTGGCCAAGCTCAACGCCGATCTCGCGCAAATACTACCGTTTACTCTGCCCAATTCCATACACGACCAGTTTTTAATGCGGAACTCGCGCGTCATTTTGGCCGAATATGAAAAAATCGTCTCCCAACCCCTTAACCAGATAACAGCGCTGCAGTTTTTGTTTGACGTGCGATTTTTCGTTAGCCTCTGCGTTCCCAGGGAAAACGTAGATGTAGGGGGCAACGCTCAGCGCATTTGCGACGAGCTAAGACAAAAAATCGACCCATTCGACCTCGATGTCTTCTATTCGTACCTACAGAGTAACGTGAAGAAGGCCGTCGGGCAGCTTCAGACGATGTTCGGGGGTCTCGTGCCTTACAACGCTCAGCCGCACGCCACTGAGACTGTGCCGGCCAAGCACAAAAGTCAAGAAATAACGCCGTCGCTACTTGCATTAAGTAAACCGTCGTCTGACGCTTGGTTTCCGTTGTTGCCGATCACAGGGCCGTCGCATAAGGTCGCCCCGCCTTCCGGTAACCTGGAAATTAAGGTGGGTGAATATTTTGATGCTTTGTAGTTCCATGATATGGTTCTTCCGGTACTTCAATACTGAATGGTCGTTCCCATCAACATTTTTATGGGTCACCTAAGTTTAGGTAAGGGTAGACTTTTGTTTGCTAGAATTCTAAAGTAATCACTAAGACACTTTAACAATAACAATCGTTTAATTTTTTTACTTGCACTTTGTATTTTTTCAACCGGCTAAGCTATTACTTAAGATGTGACACTTTTAAAGACTTGGGTGTAACATTTGACCTGACCTTTGGAAGCCTTCATCAAGCCTGAAGAGAACATATTTTAAAATTGTTTACTTTAGTTATGTACGTACAGTGGTGTCCATTTAAGATACTCCGACACCTTATCTCAATAAGTACTCCACTGAGAAAAAAAAGTTAAATACAAAAACGTTTGACTCTAGTATTTTTATGTATACAGGGTGTTCAGTTGTGCCAGGACAGTAGCCAACTTTTTTTTTAAATGAAATGCTATGAATATTTTTAAAAATTCTAATTACAATTCGGTGGACATTTTTTTTCTGCTACTTGTGTCGAAAATGCGTGAGAAATAGTATTTTCTCAAATTATTGATGAGTGCTTGTAATGGTTGTTTTCTGTTTTGCGATGGGATAACTAAATAAATTGCTGGTTGCATATGCATGCATTAAAATGGCTAAGGTTAGCAAACGTGTTAAGTCAGTAATTACTGATCATAATGGTATGAAGTTGCTATCTTTGATATCAAAGTATCGTAATCTCGTGATTTTCCAAGTGACTTTTATTATTGTGGGATTGTAATATTGTAATATCATAGATTACAAAATAACTAATTTTCTATCTTCTACTTTAAAATACCCAATTATGCACTGACCAAGCTTGCGCAGTGTCATTTTAAGGCGCTTGTCAGTTCTGATGTCCCTGTCACACCTCGCTCAGTGAATGAGATTCATGCTATTTTGCAAAAATATTTGCTGACCACATGTTTTTACTTTCTTAGTGCTGCTGTTAGAGATATGTTTTTAAACACGTATTTGAACTAAGGCAAATTAATATTTTTCAAGCCAGATAAACAGGTTTCCTCTATTGCAGGAAGAACGGAAAGCCCCCGGGAAAACGCTCCACGAGTCGTTCTCCTCGAGACAGCTCGCCACTTCCATATTCGGAGGCATCGCCAGCGACTGGTTCTCTTAATGTCCCAAATAATGCAGTCTCTTTTTTTAAAGCTTTAAGGAAAATAAAACAAAGCAAAAAAAAATACTTCGCATTTTATTTGACACATTCAAAGGGGCCTCGGCGAAATTAAAAATAAATATTAAAAATAGTAACATATAAAAAATAACTCATCTATAAAGTGTAACTGAATAGTGACGTCTCGAAAACTTAAAACTCTTCCGGGCGGCGCCAAAGTAAAGGGATTATTTGCTTTTGCGTGACATGTCGTTACATAAGGCCTCCATTTAAGATATTCCAACACACTATCTCAATAAATACTACACTGAGAAAAAATGTTAAATACAAAAAGTGTTTGACCCTAGTATTTTTATGTATACAGGGTGTTCAGTTGTGCCAGGACAGTAATCAACTCTATTTTTTAAATGGAATGCTATGAATATTTGTTAAAATTATAATTACAATTCGCTTGATTTTGGGAATTTTTTGTCATTACATAAGCATGCCAAATTTTGAGATTTGATAAAAATGAACTTTTCCACTTTTTTGCCGAAAAACAGGCCTTGGAAAAATGTGTTTTTTTATACTTGAAAACTAAAATTGGAAATTTTTATTATGGATCCATGATCCATAATATATAATAATATATAATGATATATAATTCTTTGACCTATCCACGGCGAAAAAATACATACAGTTGCCAAAAATTACCATCAGAAAATGTTTTTTCCAATTAACAAAAAAAAAACATTTTTTTATTTATAAAAATTCCGTATGTATCACGTTTATTGGGCTTGGTATTTAATTCTGTATCATTTCATATACATATATAGCTTGCTAGTTTAAAAGTTATGGCCATTTTTCTACAACTCGTGTATTTTATTATAATATATTATCCTAAGTGTTTTACACATTTATTACTTAATTTTAATATAAAATCAACAAGTAATGCAAGTAAATAAAACTTATTACTAATTACAAAACATTTTTTAGATAACCTCCCTCCATCGTTGGCATATGGTTTCCATTTTCGCAATAGCATTTCTAACCGCGTCTGTTGCATTAAGTCTTTCTACCTCTTTCCGAATTCTCATTTTATTTTCTAACACGCACTGCGACAGATTATATAAAATACTGGGCCTATTATTCGATTACCACACATAAACACTTCTCAGAGCCTGTTTCTTAATTTCTTTTTTCTACTCCCGTCTGTAAAATACCTAATTACCCACCGATCTAGCGTGCGGGAAGCGTCACTTTACCAAGTCAGTTTCGTTTCGGGTTTTTACCGTACGAATTTGGGAGCAATCGGATGTTTTCGGAGATATTTTCCACGCTTTGAATTTTGACGTTTGTCAATTCTGACTATCATGTAAGTGAATATATTCGTGTTTTGCGAAAATTTGACCAAAAACTAACGGTCGTAGAAAAAGTATAGTATGCAACACGTTCGGTAAAGTTTTTAAGTCACTCGTTTTTTAAATACTCGCTCCGCTCGTGTCAAATAAACTCGTGAGTCAAATGCCGTTTATCGCACCTATTGTATAATATACTATTTTTTATTCGATTATTGATTATCACTCCATGTTCAAGATAACGAACAATTCGTGAACAAATATGTTTCATGGGTACCCATCTTGCAGGATACAGCAAGCTATATTCTCTTAGGCATAATGCTGGACTCTTATTATTACTCACGAAGATATAAAAGTTGTTCGACACTGTAAAATTCAATTTTTTCTTAAAGTTGGTAACAAATAAAGGTTAAATAAAAACTGGGCACTTCTGTTCAGGTAAGCAACTATTTTATTAGTTCTTTTTTTCCATGGATATCTTGTAAAAATAAGACGCCGGTTCGGGGGGTTAGAAAACGTTTTCTCAGTAATAAGTTCTATTTACCAGCATTATTTGTCGATTTTGTATTCAATTTAAGTAATTCATATTTAATAAAAAAACTTTTATGTTGTTATGTTATGAGTTGTTGCAGAAAACTGGCCATAACTTCCAAACTACCATTTTTTGTAATAAAAGCTATATAAATAAAAGTTTTCCATTTGTGACCACCCTGTATAATATATTTTCGCCATAGATAGGTCCAAGTATTAAATATTCACCACTTCCATGGATCCATAATAAAAAATTCCAATTTTAGTTGACAAGTGAAAAAACATTTTTCCAAAGACCTGTTTTTTTAGCCCATGCACTAAAGTCGTAAATGTTGGGAACGAAAGCGGGGACCAAACTAGAGACAAATTGGAAACATTTCCTATGGTGAGCATCACGCCAAATACAGAATTACCGATATCAAACCAAGTAGAGGTCAAATCCGGTGCAGATGCCGCAGCGAATTTAACTCCCACATTAGTTGAAGATGAGAAGACCTTCTCGGAGCAATCAAGCAGTGATTTAAAACCAATTCCGGAACCTACTGCGACAAATACTATTGGGGAGTGTAAAAAACCAATCGTAAATGCTGAGAACGAAAGTGAGGCCCGATCTAAAGACAAATTAGAAGCATCTGCCACCGTGAGTATCACTGCACATGAAGAATTACCGGAATCAAACCAAGTGGAGGTCGAGTCCGGCGCAGATACCGCACCGAATTTAACTCGCGTATTAGTTGAGGATGAGACCTCTTCGGAGCCATCAGGTAGTGATACCCTAGGGGAGTGTAGAACAACAATCGTGGAAGCTGAGAAGGCAAGTGGCAACCGACTTAAATACAAAGTAGAGACATCTGCTAAAGTGAGTATGACGCTAAATGAAGAACTACTGAAATCAAACCAAGTAGAGGTCCAGTCCGGGGTAGATACCGCGGTGCATTTAACTCGCATATTAGTTGAGGATGAGACCAGCAAGAGCAAGCGAGAGACGGAGCAATCAGGCATTAATTTGAAACCAATATCTGAGGCTTCTGCGGCAAATGCTATTGGGGAGTATAAAAAAACAACCGTGAATGCCGATAATGAACGTGAGGATCAATCTAAAGACAAATTAGAAATATCTGCCACCGTGAGTATCACTGCACATGAAGAATTACCGGAATCAAACCAAGTGGAGGTCGAGTCCGGCGTAGATACCGTAGTGAATTTAACTCGCGTATTAGTTGAGGATGAGATCTCCTCGGAGCCATCAGGTAGTGATACCCTAGGGGAGTGTACAATCGTAGAAGCTGAGAACGCAAGTGGCAACCGACTTAAATACAAAGTAGAGACATCTGCTAAAGTGAGTATGACGCTAAATGAAGAACTACCGAAATCAAACCAAGTAGAGGTCCAGTCCGGCGTAGATGCCGCGGTGCATTTAACTCGCGTATTAGTTGAGGATGAGACCTCTTCGGAGCCATCAGGTAGTGATACCCTAGAGTGCGTGACATGTCGTTACATAAGGCCTCCAACTCTCGACACTCTCGCGTCTTTTGCATCAGCGCCGTCTCCAGGGAAGAGCATTTGATCTCGAGCAGCTTAATCATCGCCCTCAGGGACGTGTGCAATTCCTCGTGTTCTTTAGTTATGTTCTCCTTCTCCAATGCGATTCTGCGAAATATTCAAAATTAATTAAAATTAAAAAAATCAAATCAATCATATTTAATTGAAATAAATCAAAATAGTCCTCGTAAATTCGGACGTAGATAATGTCACTTTTAAAGACTGGGGTGTAACATTTGACCTGACCATTAGAAGTTACATTCATCAAGCCTGCGGAGAACATATTTTAAAATTGTTTACTTTACTTATGTACAGGGTTGTCCATTTAAGATACTCCAACACACTATCTCAATAAATACTACACTGAGAAAAAATGTTAAATACAAAAAGTGTTTGACCCTAGTATTTTTATGTATACAGGGTGTTCAGTTGTGCCAGGACAGTAATCAACTCTATTTTTTAAATGGAATGCTATGAATATTTGTTAAAATTATAATTACAATTCGCTTGATTTTGGGAATTTTTTGTCATTACATAAGCATGCCAAATTTTGAGATTTGATAAAAATGAACTTTTCCACTTTTTTGCCGAAAAACAGGCCTTGGAAAAATGTGTTTTTTTATACTTGAAAACTAAAATTGGAAATTTTTATTATGGATCCATGATCCATAATATATAATAATATATAATGATATATAATTCTTTGACCTATCCACGGCGAAAAAATACATACAGTTATGCCAAAAATGACCATCAGAAATTCTGTATCATTTCATATACATATATAGTTTGCTAGTTTAAAAGTTATGGCCATTTTTCTACAACAACTCGTGTATTTTATTATAATATATTATCCAAAGTGTTTTACACATTTATTACTTAATTTTAATATAAAATCAACAAGTAATGCAAGTAAATAAAACTTATTACTAATTACAAAACATTTTTTAGATAACCTCCCTCCATCGTTGGCATATGGTTTCCATTTTCGCAATAGCATTTCTAACCGCGTCTGTTGCATTAAGTCTTTCTACCTCTTTCCGAATTCTCATTTTATTTTCTAACACGCACTGCGACAGATTATATAAAATACTGGGCCTATTATTCGATTACCACACATAAACACTTCTCAGAGCCTGTTTCTTAATTTCTTTTTTCTACTCCCGTCTGTAAAATACCTAATTACCCACCGATCTAGCGTGCGGGAAGCGTCACTTTACCAAGTCAGTTTCGTTTCGGGTTTTTACCGTACGAATTTGGGAGCAATCGGATGTTTTCGGAGATATTTTCCACGCTTTGAATTTTGACGTTTGTCAATTCTGACTATCATGTAAGTGAATATATTCGTGTTTTGCGAAAATTTGACCAAAAACTAACGGTCGTAGAAAAAGTATAGTATGCAACACGTTCGGTAAAGTTTTTAAGTCACTCGTTTTTTAAATACTCGCTCCGCTCGTGTCAAATAAACTCGTGAGTCAAATGCCGTTTACCGCACCTGTTGTATAATATACTATTTTTTATTCGATTATTGATTATCACTCCATGTTCAAGATAACGAACAATTCGTGAACAAATATGTTTCATGGGTACCCATCTTGCAGAATACAGCAAGCTATATTCTCTTAGGCATAATGCTGGACTCTTATTATTACTCACGAAGATATAAAAGTTGATCGACACTGTAAAATTCAATTTTCCAGTTTTTGCATAAACTATGTGGCTCATTGGTTGACTGCCCTGAGTTGCTGAGCTAACTGCCAACTGAGACAAAACAATTCAGTTGATAAAATTATTTCATTTCTGTAATGATATTGACGTTTTTTGTCTTAGTCGCTCACAGTTTACCACATAACATACATTGTTGTTAGAGTGAATTATGTGCTTTTCCTATTGCATTACTGGAGAGATTATTGTCAGTTATAGTTTATAGATATTAAGATAAAATTGTCTCGTAAATGGATGTTAATGTCCGACTATTTTCAGGGCATTTAGGGATTCTCGGTCAATAAATTCTTTTTTCATGAAAGTCTTTGGCCAAGATTTTCTGAGAAAAAGAATTTCTGTTTACATCGGCCAAGAAAAAACGCTGTAAAGAATTCTTTACAGCGTTTTTAATTTTACTATATCATTTTAATTTAACCCAAATTATTTTTCGCTCACCGAGAAACCTCATCACCCGAACATTTCTTTAGCTTTTGGTATTTCTCTTCCCATAACTTCAGCGCTTGCTCGGAGCTCTGCAAGTTCAATTTCAGAATATTCTCGTTGCTCTTATATTTGTCTATAATCACTTTCAATTTTTCGTACCTTCTGCAATAAAATGATATAAAATAGTAAATTAATTAACCGAAATAAAATGGCGCTTACGTGAAGACATCAGAAAAGGCCAACTCGAGGTTAGAAAATTGCTTAGCTGTCGCTTGCTTCTCTGACATCAACGTTTCCAATTGCTTGGTCTGCTCTGCAATCCGCTTCTCGTACTCGTCGAGGATCAGCTTATAAAATAGAAAAACTTAAAGATATCGCAAAGAAATCTTAACTCGCATAGTGGTTGAGAAGCAATCGGATCGTGATTTGAACCAAGACTTGAACCGATTGCGTGAAATATCACTGGGGAGTGTAAAAGAACAATCGTAAACGCTGATAACAATGAAAGTGTGGACCGATCCAGATTATAACATCTTCTATAGTGAGTATCACGCCAAATAAAGAACTACAAAAATCAAATCAAGTAGAGGCCAAGCCCGGCGCAGACGCCGCAGTGAATTTAATTCGCATATTAATTGCGGATCAGACCTCTTCAAAGCAATCGGACAGTGATTTGAACCTACTGCGGAAACATACCGCTAAGACGTGCAAAAAGACAATCGTAAACACAACGAACGAATGTAACTGACATATTTCTAATTTGTCTTTAAGTTGGTTCTCACTTTCGTTCTCTGCGTTAATGATTGCTTTTTTACATTCCCAAAAGTATTTGCCGCAGTAGGTTCAGGTCTTGGTTTCAAATTACACCCTGGTTGCTGCGAATAAGTTTTATCCTCAACTAATATGCGAATTAAATTTACTGCAGCATCTACGGCACACTTGACCTCTACTTGTTTTGTTTTAGATAATTCTTCATTTGGAGTGATACTCACGGTGGCAGATATTTCTAATTTGTCTTTAGGTCGATCCTCACTTTCGTTCTCGGCATTCACGGTTGCTTTTTTATACTCCACAATAGTATTTGCCGCAGTAGACTCAGATCTTGGTTTCAAATTAGGGCCTGAGTGCTCCGAAGAGGTCCCATCCTCAACTAATATGCGAGTTAAATGCACCGCGGCATCTACGCCGGACTGGACCTCTACTTGGTTTGATTTCGGTAGTTCTTCATTTAGCGTCATACTCACTTTAGCAGATGTCTCTACTTTGTATTTAAGTCGGTTGCCACTTGCGTTCTCAGCTTCTACGATTGTACACTCCCCTAGGGTATCACTACCTGATGGCTCCGAGGAGATCTCATCCTCAACTAATACGCGAGTTAAATTCACTACGGTATCTACGCCGGACTCGACCTCCACTTGGTTTGATTCCGGTAATTCTTCATGTGCAGTGATACTCACGGTGGCAGATATTTCTAATTTGTCTTTAGATTGATCCTCACGTTCATTATCGGCATTCACGGTTGTTTTTTTATACTCCCCAATAGCATTTGCCGCAGAAGCCTCAGATATTGGTTTCAAATTAATGCCTGATTGCTCCGTCTCTCGCTTGCTCTTGCTGGTCTCATCCTCAACTAATATGCGAGTTAAATGCACCGCGGTATCTACCCCGGACTGGACCTCTACTTGGTTTGATTTCAGTAGTTCTTCATTTAGCGTCATACTCACTTTAGCAGATGTCTCTACTTTGTATTTAAGTCGGTTGCCACTTGCCTTCTCAGCTTCCACGATTGTTGTTCTACACTCCCCTAGGGTATCACTACCTGATGGCCCCGAAGAGGTCTCATCCTCAACTAATAGGCGAGTTAAATTCGGTGCGGTATCTGCGCCGGACTCGACCTCCACTTGGTTTGATTCCGGTAATTCTTCATGTGCAGTGATACTCACGGTGCCAGATGCTGCTAATTTGTCTTTAGATCGGGCCTCACTTTCGTTCTCAGCATTTACGATTGGTTTTTTACACTCCCCAATAGTATTTGTCGCAGTAGGTTCTGGAATTGGTTTTAAATCACTGCTTGATTGCTCCGTGGAGGTCTTCTCATCTTCAACTAATGTGGGAGTTAAATTCGCTGCGGCATTTGCACCGGATTTGACCTCTACTTGGTTTGATATCGGTAATTCTGTATTTGGCGTGATACTCACCATAGGAAATGTTTCCAATTTGTCTTTAGTTTGGTCCCCACTTTCGTTCTCAACATTTACTTTAGTGCATGGGCTAAAAAAATTGCAACTGCTATAAAAAAAAACGAAGAACTGATAAGAGAGACCTTACCTTGCGGGGTAGAGAGGATCGAATTCTTTCAAGACTGATCTTCGAGTTTGGCAAAAATTGGCCAAATCTACATCGAAGTTCGCTAAAAAAAAAGGCATAACAACTTTGTCCAGACTCATGACAATGTTCTATTAAATCTTCGCAAATATTCAAAATATATTTAAGATTTTATTTTGGACAATTGCCTGGCATTTCCGGATTTTCCAGACTGATGTTTTATTAATGAGAACATCTCGGTACAAGTTAAGCGGTTTATTGACATTCAATTAAAAAAAAAACGACGATATTAATCAAACAAAAAATGTTCAGTTTAAAAAAAATGTACAGAATTAGTAAGGACAGTCCATTCAAATCCAAACATCTTCACGTTTTACATAAAATGTGAATTGAATAGATGAAATGAAATTAATGTGTCTGGTTTTGTATGAACTTTTGTACTAATTTTCCTTCAGATTTTTTCCTGCTTTATTATTAACCAAAACCTTAATCGTAAAATACATCAATTTTTTAAAAGAACCACGCGACATAAGACAGCCTTAAACTTTTTCCCGAATTTTCTGACCAATCCAAACAATCAATTAAAAACCGACAAAACACTCTGTATATAAATCGAAATAATAGGCGCTACCTTTTTCCAAGGGCGGGGGCCGGGTACAGCTTTGTTGCGAGTTAGAATCATTCTGAAAAAAAAAACGCATTAAATATGAACAATTAATTGTTTATTCGCAAACGGCTTATCTGTCGAGGGAGAATTGATAAAGCTATCACAGACAGTAAGTTTGTAACGAAGTATCGTTGTCATCGACTATGTGGAGCCCGATCGGGAACTTCGTTCATTGTTATTGTAGTTCGCTACTAAAGTATCGACAATATTTTATTAATAATGAAAAGAGATTGCTCCAAAAATGAAAATTACATTTTTTATAGCTTCAGGGCGTATCTTTCTTATTAATAAAGCCAGCTTTCGTGACCCAAGGCTAGTTTTTCATGAAATGAAACAAATTTGAGGTCTATTCAACATGTGCATGCGCAAGATTCATTTTAAATTTCGTTTTGAACCAATTAGCTCGTCAGTAAGGTTACAGGAGTATTTTCTCCAAATAGGTCCCGATCCCGTTACAAGGAGTTAGGTGTGTGCACAAAGAGCAGGTTAGCGGGTTAGCATGCCTTCTTTACGAAAATATCATAGTCATCTGAGACGCAGCAATTTTTTACCGTAGTAGGGCAGTTATGACAATTCGTCATTATAATTTTAATTTCTGCCTCCTCTTCTTTCTCTTATGGTTACAGTTAACCCAAAATATTACAAATATGAGAAATTGGATATAATATACGAACAAACAAACCTACTTAAATATAGGGTGTTCCATAAAAAAAAAACTCACAAGTATAGTTTAGATATCAAAATTTGTGAGTTTCATAAGAACACTGACTACACCACTGGATACTACGTAATAAACGATATTCAGATCAGTTTGCACCTTTTCCATAGGTTCATGGAAAACCGAATGGGTAGAAATGCAAAAATTACGAAACCACAACACTTTATCGTTATTAATAAGGGAAATACGCCATCGTAAAACCATCAAAAATGAGACACTGTAAACATATTTTAACCGGTCACCACGATGCCTAAATCTATGATGCTACATGCCAGTAAACCAACCACGTTGGTGGGGAAACACAGTTGGCAATTACTATTGGGTCTTAGTTTCCTTATCGCAAGAAAAAACACAATTTTGAATTTTAAAAATGGAGTAATTCTATTTTTACCAAAAATATTATACAGAGCCGAACAAAAAGTTATGAGCCATTGAGAGCGAAAAGGTCATACAGGTAGAGCCCCCAACAAGAGCTGAGTTAGGAACACATTCGGCAAAAATCCCCAGGAAGCAATTTGGTTCAGTTATTTCGGAAATAATAAAATTACGCATTTGTATTAACTTTTTACCTCGCTTTTTAACTTGAAAATATCTGCGTAATGTCAAACACTATTAAAATAACACGCCGTATATGTATTCTAACTCGAAAAAGACACAATTGAAGAGGAAGAGACCTTCGTGCTGTTTTCTACTCCACGAAATAATTTTTCAAGATGCCCGAAACTACGACAAAAATTTCGATGGCGCAATACTCACTTGAATATATTTTCTGTAAATGTTAGCGGCGAACTCCATAACGCGGGAATTTTTCGCGGAAAACTGAACGAAATATTATGTTATTGTCGCGATTTGGAGGCGTGTACACCGATATAACATCTAAAAATAAGCGCGCCTGCTTTATTATGGACGCTGCCAATATTTGAAAAAAAGACAAAATACTCTCCGTTGAGCGTCGAAAAAAAGACCAAACCTAAAATTTACAAAGAAAAGCGAGCAGACTGCGAACGCTATTGAATAAAAACGTATACGGTGTATATTTAAAACCGGCGGCGCCAGTGGCGTAGTTCGGTAATTACAGTAAAACAAAATTAGCATATACAGGGACTGAAACATATTTTTCTGGTAACGGTCAAATTTATGAAATGCCAGGAACAACTATGCGTTCTCCATTATCACCAATCATCGGAAATATATTTATGCAAGAATTTGAGAAGAAAGCCCTCGACACCTTCCACCTAAAACCAAAGTTATCGAGACGCTACTTTGAAGATGCTTTTGTTATTTGACCTCATGGTCAAGAATCCATCAGAGATTTTCTTAACCATTTAAACTCTATACACCCTAACATACGTGTTAACATTAAATTATAAACTAATAATAATTATCTCCCATTCTTAGATATTCATATCAACAGAAAACCGACACACACAGACCGATATCTGAACACATAATATCACCATCCCACCCAAAAATCATGGGTTATCAAACTCTCTTGTTTAGAGAGCAGTTAAACTGCATATATCTCCACCCGAGTCACCGAACCCTAAATTACACAATTACACTTTAATAATTTCCACATTAGAGGTACTAGGCGTTCCATTTCAAAACATCGCAAAACGTTTCACCCTTAAACCAGATTTACCACCAAAGAACAAAAATCTTCGACCCGTCAAAGACGAAATTCCGCTTGAGATAGAGTTTACTGCATTCCATGTATATACGACAAGGAATACATTAGAGAAACAGGACAAAAAAATGTAAATTAGGCTAAAAAAACATGAATCCGAACATCAAATATTTTTGTCTACTAAAGAAATATATGAGAAGCCATTGAAATCTATAAGCAACAAAACAATCTTAACCGCGACTCAGGTGTTTAACTTTCGCCAATATGGGAATTAGTCATCCGAGACAATGTTTAGCTTTGCCCTTCTCAAGCAATATATAAGAAGGCATGCGGTGCCAACTATTAGTCGTGATTTTAATTATGCATGTTCCGATTTCTCGAATATTTGGAATCGGAAGTGCTAATTTGCACAGCATAGTTTCACATTTACACCGATTAACATTTGTTCTTATAAACTTAATAGTTTTATGAAGCAAAACGAAATGAACTAGTTAACCCCGAAACCTCGAAAAAACAATTTTTCCTGTAGCTTCGTTATCGTGACCGAAAAGAGTTATGATTGACAAAATATGTGGTTGTGTCACACACCAGTAACTATCTGGCGTTTTACAATTTCGAAGGTAATACTAAAATAACGTAAACTAGGTAAAATAGTAATTAGTTTATATTTTATTATATAATATTTTATACCGATATATATAAAAAAGAATTATAAACTGTATGGTACAGTTAAGTACCATATACTTGAGATTGTGACATGATCTCCGTTGTTGTACTCTGTACTGAGTACATTAAATAAACTACCATTAAATTTATTCAGATTTTAAAAGAAGCAAGAAAGATGCGAGATACATGCCGTACCTAGCACAATCCCATTGGTCAGATTTAAAATTTAAACCAATTAAACTTAGTGTTATTTGCGTGTACCAAGTATAACTGGGTTTATTAATTTGTACAATTTGCGAAAAATCATATTTCAATTAATTAATTAATAATCTTGAATGTAAAAACACATGAATTATTCACCATAATAATACACGTTTTAATCATTTTCTACGACTTTTCGCTTTTTGGAAGCTTTTTCTAGAAAACCAATATTTTTGCTTTCAATTGTTTTATTCTTTTTTGTGCAAAAATTTGTTAAAATATGTAACGTTAACTTATTTTTCTTTCCCACACTCCGTATGATAGAGCGTACCCTCTGTGGTTGCACTGTCTAGAACGTCTCTATAAATACACCTACCAAATCGGTCAGCGAGGGCGGATAACGTCGACAATGATCTAGAGGCAAATCCGTCCTAATTCAACCGCAACTAACCTAATACTATTATCTATGCCAAATAAACACATAAAACCGGAGACTATTGTACACTCGTCAATGGTTTACAGTTCATATTATAAGATTATAGGAGTTGATACCACACTATATATCCAATATATCACAACATAAAACGAAAAAAGAAATGCGTACACCTGCCTTTGTTTTGACGAAAAGATTAATTTTAATAATTCAAAAAAAAACGTACAATATACCTGGGAAAGTTCAGTGCTTCTAATAAGACCATCATCGGATGGAAGATGCAGAAAATATACACGAGCACTGATCGGGTTCAGAAATGTTTGTAACATACTTTTAAAAGTTTCATAGACAGACCAAATACAACCTGCAATGTTCAGATGCAAGATCAGCTTATGGTTTAAATGAAATCAATGAAAATGTAAGGATATATCCTTTTATACATTCTTCGGAATATCGTTTGCCCGGATTTTGCGTACGATCCTACATTATTTGCTTTTTGTATTTTGTTTTAGTTCGTTACATTGATCAAAAAGTCAGTGGGGTCTTGAAATCGTTTTACTATGAGACTTTAAAAAGATTACTACTTGCCTCCTTATCTTCAGCATCAATCATTTCGAACAACTTGAAACCAATAACCTCTCGTAACGAACAATTGCACCAAATTTTTTAACGGTTTCATGTGCTTTTGGCACGACTTTCCGTTCAAATTCCGTTTAAACGCGCATGTTTCTTTCCTAAAGGTCAAATTATTGGCAGTGATGTTTGCAGAGAAAACATTAAAATTGTTGCAGGACAAATAACTTCGATCACACGCCCATTTCAATTGAATAATTATTCATTAATATTGTTTGGCATTAAAGCATTCGGTATTTTATAGTTGAATATAGTTCGTCCTTAATGTTAGAGATACTTGTAATCTTATGGAGAATGACTCTTAAGAAGAGATTACTGACGTCCTTTCTTTTACTGGTCGAATGATCCTGGCAGATTTGCCTACCACCAGATAATTAATTTAAAAAAACTCATTTTAATGCGGTCAGTTTTTGACAGTAGTAGCTTGTTTAGCAACAAAAAAGTTGATTTTGAAATCTACTATTTGTGATGTAATAATTATTAACGCAATCCGCGCTAACTATTGCTGGGGTGCATCAAGTCGCAAAGATGACTTCGTTAGATTTGACCCTGTCGGAATTTTCCTCTTTCTCTTTTTGCGCTGCGGCGTTGGGTTTTTGTGCCATATTTCTTTACATAACGAGGTAAGTATCGCGAATTTTACACAGCTTCTTTCAATAAGTAATCTTGTTGGTATAGGAATATGTTGTATGTCGGAGATCAGAGGACAGAGTGGGCTTTTCCGACTTCTGTTCAACGTGGGTCTCCTAAAGTCCCGCAGATGAACATGGTTCGAATCGAGATTCCATTCACGTTTAAATTACTGAGAGCACAGAGTGCTTCCTATGAAGGTATTTAACATCCTTAAACAAAAGCCAAGCTAAGGTGTCTCTTTTTAGAATTACAATTTTCCTTATTGAGTGAAGTGCATTATGAAGTGCACTGTTTCTGGGGTGTAAGCGTTAAACAGTTTCACTTGTTTTTGTGTCGACCCTGGTATGACATTAGAGACGCATTTGCTAGGGGTGACTTTTTGAATGGATATTATGAACAATCGGGCCTGCAAGCAGTGTAAGTTTCAAATTGTAAGCTGGATGAAAAAAATTGTTTACCTTCTACAGGAATGACGCGAACACGGAGGAAACATACACCGTTAGCTTGAACAAAACAAGTTCTGACTTTTTAAAATCAGGAACACTGCCTAGGAATTACTATCCTTTAGTTGTTATTGTGATTAGGAATGTAAGGGATCAAAATGTTCTTTCAAATGAAACGGTAATTATATATCACTAATCACTCTTTAAGATGTGAAATAATAATAACAAATGGTAAATATTGTAAATATTTTAGGTTGCACTAATCAACATAATTCACATAAAAGATTCAATATGCACTTTACCTACCTGTATTTTGGCCCAGTACCTAAAGCAGGCAAATGGGCAATTGTCTTCATTAAAGGTAAAGCCTTGTGGTCACACCAGCAACAATTTAACTATTGACTTTTTATTTTTAGCAACTTTATTTGTCCACTGAGAGTTTAAACTATGAAACGGCAAACCAGAAGGACAGAGAAGCAGAGCAGCAGTACTGTATAGTGTGCCAGTATTTTGCATTATCGAGGGCCATTTTGCCATGCAGGTAGACTGACAAATGGATCCAAATTTTGGATTAACACATTTTTGGTGGTTTAGGCAAACATGTGTCTGTGCCAACTGTTTTTCCAGATTAGATCGGTGTCCAATCTGTCGAGGCTCCATAAAAAGCTACTTCTGCATTAGAGATGAGCATTATATAACAGATTGCTCAAGCTCGAAGCAGATTCAAAGCCGTTGGTCACTTCTTGACTGGCTCCACACCTGGGATGACCGCCTGACTGATTTTCTTGGCTTTCAAAGATAGAACTTGAAATAGACCTTGTATAAGAAAATTTCTGTGATGTGAATGATAGTATTTGTTTTTTTTTTAATATAGTTTTCGAACAAAAACACTCCTTTACTTGTTCTAAAAGTGTACTACTGGAGTCAATTTATGGTATTTTCAGGCATTACTAAACAATATTCTGCTAATTTTTTAAAAATGTATAATAAATCTTATTAGACAAAGGCAAGTATGTGGTAATGAAGCATTTATACTCTATATTAACAATAACTATTAAGCAGCCAAATATAATATACAAAAGCAAGGCTTATACAGCTGCAAAAATCAATAAACAAACAGTGGCAATCTTAAACATTGTGTTAACTTCAACAATGCTTTTTCTGATCCAAAGAACTGCAAGCTGTTAATTAGTAACAAGTATAGCGCAGGTAATCCTCATCGTTTAAGGAAAATGAGCAGTTCTTGCAGAAAGTGTTTTTGCAGTCGATGCAATCTTGCAGACAATCCAAACAGGAACTTTTTTCACAGTAGTAGCATTTCGTTTCGGTTTCGATAGACACGGAGCAGTTGCAGCAGTGAAAGGCAATGTTAATCATTTCTAGCTTGGGGATCGGCTGAAACTGCTTCTTGCTCCCCTTGTAGAGTAATTGCAGCGTTTTTTCTGATGCAACGGATGTTATCTCCCGAACTTTTAAACCGGTCTTTAACTCCTGCTTTTTTACAGCTTGACTGGCTTCGTCGAATGGGCACAGGCGTTTCTTAGACATCACAGTTACCTTATTTCCCTTTTCAAAAAATTCAAATTTCGGCTTAACCTACAATTTCTAATTTATAAACGTACACAACTGTTAGCCAAGTTTGCTATGATCATTCGACCATTTACGACTTCCGTCGACGATTATTAACTATATAGGCATAGAAATATAGAGGCCCTGTCTATGCCGATAATACAACAATTTGTGAATCAACTATGAAAAAAATTTGAGAACATCATTTCATACATGCGCATGCACGACATAGCTAAAGACAATAGCGGATTCAATAGGGAGTTGACAAGATACAGCCTGCCACTTGCCCTGTCACAGAATTTGAACTTATAGTTATTTCTTTGGTTGTTTTTAAAAATATCGTTCCCATTATTATAACACTTAATAGTTTTTTTTTTAAAAGAAACATGGCCAACTCATTCTAGCAGTGATGGCCAATAGAAGAATATAGAAAATGCTTGATTCCGTTTTGTCTCTCTTATCAAATGATCCTAGCAATCGCGCCCAACATTTTTTGTGAAACGCATAATTGACTTGACTTGTCTCTCTTATCTATAGTTGAATTTTATCGTAATTGATTTGGCAGTGGGTGGTAATTGCCATTCTGAGCTTTAAATTGATATAGGTTATTTATTTATGTTCTTTAACTAATTTAATAAAAAAAGGTGTCATATTATTCCTTCATGATTATTTTGAAAATTCCGAAAATGTTTGCCGAAAATTCAAAAACATTTACAGCTTCAGATATGAATGTTCGTATAATCGCTGTTTGTTGAAATGGAATTTGTATATTCTTATTTTCAAAGGAAATTGAAGAATTAAAAAATGATCAGGGTATTCAGGTATGGGGCCAAAGTCAGGAGTCGCTGGAAAATCAAGCTGCTCTAGAGCTGGCGTTGATTACGAAAGAATCGAGTCATGAATTCTCAGATGCGCCCAATACATGCCACAAAAAATTGAATGTCAGTATCAGTACACAAGCTGAAGCTCCTTTAGAATCCCAAACCGTCGAACTCCAGCACTCCATTTCAGAGCACGACGATGATTTTGAAGAGCATTATTCAGCTGCCGATAATAATTCTGGCAGTGAATATGTCCCTTCAGCAGACGACACTTCAGGTGATAATTTTGAGCTGCAATGGATAGCATGTTAATGCGTGTTTGCAGATCATGACAGTTCAAAAAGGAAACCAAAACGACCAAGCAAAAAATCTTCAGTTAACAAGAGTGCAGGTTTAAAAAAAAGTAAATCCCCACTAAAAAAACCCATTGCAAAGTACAAAGACGACGCATTGGTGAAAAATTACAAAGCGAGGCTTGACAAGTATTATAAAAAACTAGAGGAGCACAAACACTTGATGACCTTGAAGACGAGTCAGATGTTGCCCTTAGTGGTGGCCTGAAAGTGCACAGAGAACTTTGGGAAAGACTCTATGGGTATGTTCCTCTATGTAGCTCTTTGCATATTTTATATTTTATGACAGTTACCAGCAGGACGGTGTCGAATGGTTGTGGGATATACATCAGAAATCCGTTGGTGGTTTGTTAGGTGATGAGATGGGCTTAGGCAAAACAGTTCAAGTGATTGTCTTCCTGCATTCACTGCAGTACAGCAGGATTATTTCGAGCCACTGCAGGTTAGTAGAACAAAACTATGTAAAACGAATCTGTGATAGTTAGGTAAGTATCATTGTAGGTATAATGGCTTAGGGCCCACAATGATTGTTTGCCCAGCTACAATTATCCATCAGTGGGTGAAACATTTTCACGAATGGGCACCGGAATTTAGAGTCGCTGTTCTTCATCAATCCGGCACCCATCAAGGTAAATAATAACTGATGCACGTGTAAATGTCTCTGTCAGTGTTAGAGCTTATGTTTGCTATGCCTATGTAAATTATTTTATTAACTGTTAGGGAACAAAACGGCCTTCATAAAAGACATGAATCAATCGAAAGGAGTGATAATAACCACTTATGCTGGTCTCCTTAAGTACAAGGGAAACTTTGCGGAGTACAACTGGCATTATCTCATCCTCGATGAGGGTCACAAGGTAAGAAACCCATCAGCCAAGGTGACGGTAGCGGCGAAAGGATTAAGGACGCCACACCGTATCATGTTAACGGGAAGTCCAATGCAGAACAACTTGGTGGAACTATGGATACTTGGCGATTTGGCCACCTTCCAGGAACACTTTATAAGCCCGATTTTGAAGGGTGGTTTCGCTAACTCCAGCTCGATGCAGGTATTTAAGCAAAAAATCCTTGATCAAGATTTATTTATGCTAATGTTTTTCTTCAAAATTAATTTAATATATACAGAATGTGCAAATATATTTAAAATATGTCTGAATTGTGAAAAAATTTAATCGCACCAGCGATTGCCTTCCAGATTTAGGTGAAATGGAAAAAAATTATTTAAAAAATTAATTTTAAGGCGAAAAAATGGCAAAACAAATATGTCAAGTAATAATACATATTCCCGTAGGAGGCGACCGCTCTGTCAGTTGCATCCACTCTGAAAAACATAATCTCACCATACCTGCTGCGGAGATCAAAAAACGACGTGCAAAACTACCTCCAACTCCGCAACAAGAGCGAGCAAGTTTTATTTTGCACTTTAACTGACGATCAAAAGGACCTATACAAGAATTATTTGCTGGTATGGTCAATTGCCAACGTAAAGGCAACACAATTTCCGATTTTGAACGCGCTGGATTGCAGCAGCATTGCATGATTGAAATTTCAGTATTACTACACAAAAATTACTTCAATTTATTAGGAGATAAAATAGGAAACCTAACCCATCATTTTTTTGACAGCACCACTTTCTGTTGCAAAAATGACCGCTCTCTGAAAAAAATAAACATTTTTTAATTCTGTACATTTATGGGTTTGGGTGTCAAGAATCCGGTGATCCATGGAGATCAAAAATTTTGTTACCTCTTTGTGTTTCTTCAAATGAGAGGGCTCACCGGTCGCTTTTTAGGGAGAGAGGGTGAGCTCCATCATCGACAATGGTTCAAGAACTTGGCGCAGCGAGAACGCTTTAAGGGCAAACATGCTGGTCGCCATAACCGCATTACGAAAGTTATGCAACCACCCGGATTTGTTTCTTTTCGACGAAAACGAAGCTAAAAACGTAGGTCGTATTTGTGTCACCCCGAATTCCCAAAATATAATAGAATTATTTACTTTTAAACATTGCGTAGTTGGCCAACCAGTGTTATATAAATGACGCGCTAGTTTCGTGATGGGATGGGTGGAAACAGTTTTTATAAATTTTACTTTATAAGGTACAACTTTGGAACCGACAATTCATGTGAATTTACAACGTGAGCGTGAAGTTAAGAAGCAACTAGCTATATTTTAATTACTGAGAGTCTGCACTTTATCAACATGTAACTTCTCCCCGTTAAGACCGAACTACCCTTCTTCGGGATTAGGCCTACTTTTCCATCGATGTACCCATCATCCAAAAGAAGTGAATAAGTTTCATACTTATTTATAATTTATTAATGATTAATTTTTATTTAACTTTAAGAATTTATGTTTTCTTTAATATTTTTTATAGTTTATAGTTTAAAATTGCGCGGCAACGGCAACGAAATTTCTACGGGCGACTTTTTACGCGTTCCCTCTTTTTTTTTGGCCCATAACTTAATTTTCGGGTCGAGCGGCAGTCGATAAAAACCACGCTGTTGGAAAGGTAGTTTTCGCAGTGCTCTTTCCGCTTTAGCTTCCTGTTTTGCATTTCGCTAGTCGTTAATTTTGCCAAATAACATTTCCGCATCACCATGAGGTACCCGGAAGACGAACCCAGAATACAAGGCAGCTCCTTGGCACCAAGGTAAGTCGCTACAGTTATTTCGTTGCCCCGCTCGGCTTACATAGTTTTCATTTCAGTCCACTTAACCAAGAAGGATTAGGAACAAACCGATGTAAAGGAATAATGTCTACATACTGAATCCTTTTAAAGTTACTGTTTTTTCTTTAATATCTTTAATTTTATTTTTTTGTGTTTCCAATACAGTTCCAATAGTTTTTAAGTTATCCAGTGGAATCATATCCAATACTAGCGGGTGAAAACTATTTTCTTCATTGTTACTTATAGCTGTTAAATAGTTAAGATTTGGAAGGTGAATTAGCTTAAATTTCAGTTTAGACTGTTGATAAATTCTTAAAGTTGTTTGGTCCAGTTTTACTGCACAATCTGGGGCAAGTTCCACGATATAGGGTTCTTCAAGCGAGATTTATTTTTTCTCTTGTCCACACTTTCGTTCAGTGACTAATTCTGTTGGGACAATTAATAGGAAATGCCTTCTTGACGATTTTTATAGTTTAAAATTTGAACTAATTCGAGTTTCATTTATTAATTGCTTCTGCCTATACGTGCCAAACATGTGGGGTTGTACCCGGGACTTCCTATGCTAATCGTTGTCCAGGTCCCTTGAATATATCGGTCGAATTTATAACGCGAGCGCTTTGAGGTTAAGAAGCAACTTTAAAACATCGAGAAACACGGCAGAATGAATTGTACTTGATGCACTTATCAGCAACCGATTCGGGAAAAGCTATATTTTAATCATTCAGCGTCTGCACTTCATTAAAATGTAACTTGCTTACGACCCACCATTTTGTTCTTCTATATCTAATTTACTTTGCTATTGTTTACTCTTTGCTTTTACATAGAAAATTTTGAAATATATTTGTCTTAGATAGTAGTAGAAAAAGCAAAAAACTGCCACATTTCAATTAAATAATTTAGGGAAACTAAAAGAAAAGATAAAATAGATAACTCGCAAGCTTCTTTAAAGTCTAGTCGGGTCAACACGAATAAATATTGTTACAGTTCTACATCTGAACTAAAACGAGTTTGATTCACGCAATGTTTGTTGTGTGTGTGTCAGACGAGTTCTTACTGACCGAGTTAACGCCTACAGGACGACGCGGACCTGCCGGACAGTTTCGGATATTACAAAAAATCGGGTAAAATGGTCGTTGTGTCTGCGCTGTTAAAAATTTGGAAACGTCAACGTCACAGGGTGTTGCTTTTCTCGCAAGGCCGATCTATGATAAAGATTTTCGAACAGTTCCTCGTCCAACACCACTATACATACCTGAAGATGGACGGATCGACCAGCGTCGCCTCGCGTCAGGGATTAATCGACAAATTTAACCAGGTATAGGCTTCGTGCATCGTCGAAAACATCACAGCTTTGCATGGATGATTACAGGATTCGAGCTACGACGTGTTCCTGCTGACTACCAGAGTGGGCGGTCTGGGAGTTAACTTAACAGGCGCCGATAGGGTTATCATTTATGACCCGGATTGGAATCCGGCGACAGACACGCAGGCGCGGGAACGCGCCTGGCGGATCGGGCAGGATAAGTCGGTGACCATCTACAGGCTTCTGTCTGCCGGTACCATAGAAGAAAAGGCATGTCTCGACACTAGGTTTTAGGAGACTGCTGTTCGGTCCTAAGTCATTCTAATGGGTACTAACTTTAGGTGCTCGATGACGGCTGCCTAAAGCACACGTAACTAAATGCAACCTCAAAATGGTGTCAAAAATTTGTGAGAAAACAGCTTTTTGCCCGCGAATCATTTTTTCTTGTAAGAGACTGATTCTATTAAGGGACACCCAATTGTATATATGAAAAATAGCATTAGAACTGCTTCAGCCAATTCTGTTTAATAAATTTGGAGCAATTTCCGTTCCATACTTCTGTTTTTCCATACATTGCCATAAAAATTGAGATAGTTTTGGGTAGTTAATAAATGACAATAAAAACAATACATTAGAGGATTTCAAATAAAAATACATGTTTCTGTGGTAACTTGTGTATTCAAAACATTTACTTGGGGTAATCAAAATAAGTGATTGGGACAGTAGACTAAAATTTTGTATATGAAAAATGAATATATTGCCTTCAGGTTTCTCTCCCTACTAAGAGATAGTCGAAAATACAAATGGTGCAACAAAGTGAAGCTTGCATGTCCCCTAGCTTTTCTCTAAATTTTACTGGTTCCCTAGTTATCCCTATTTTAGACGAAGTTTTGTGTTAATATCAACAATTTAAGGCAGTAATCTGAAACATTTTTCCAGATGTACCAGAGGCAGGTGTGGAAGCAACTGTTAAGCAATAAAATATTAATCGACCCAAGCACTAACAAGTTCTTCAAGTCGTCGGATTTGTTTGATCTATTTTCGCTGCCCTCGGATCCGAAACCGGAGACGACCAATATATTTCAGGAGTCCAGGGTCAGTGGCGGCGCCGTTTGGAATCATATTATATAATAATACGCGGGTGCGTTTTAACGTAATCTATTTTAGGTTAGGCTGCAGGAAAAATACAAGGAAAAGCAAGAATCGAGGGCGAAGAGGAAACTGAAAAATCGTCAAACGGACGAAGCGTCGGGCGAGTCTATATTCACTGAAGAGAGGGTGGAGGCTATGAAAGCATTGGCTCGCCAAATCGCCAAAGGAATTACCGCGAATCCTGAACCTCACACACAGAAGGCGGAGAGACTCTGTTACCTAACGGAGAAACAAAGGTTGAGAGAGTTGACACCGCCTGAACTAGTAAAATATAACCGGTTAAACTTCAAGGAGCGCAAAGGCGATGCTGACGAGTTGGTTGCTGGTTGCAGTTTTGAAAAAGCCTTGGAGGCAAGTGCCAAAACGTCATTGAACCAAAAGATCGCGAAAGAGGAACGGAAAAGAAGAAAACGTTTGAAGAAAGCGAGCGTAGGACCCGAAGCGAAAAGAAAGAAGACCGTAGACACGTCTGGTAAGATTGATGGTGTGGATGTGACGGGTTTGGTGAAGCGTGAGGTTCCAAAACGCGAGAAGAGGTCCAAGACTGGGATGAAGTCTCAAGACTCATACATATTGGAACATTTGTTTTCAAAAAAAGGTGAATATGGGCTAAAGTGAAGAGTTTAGGGGGGTTTCGAGGGATAATTTTAGGGGTTTCGGGAGCTCTAGAACATGAATCGGTAGTCAACCAAGGAGTTCGTAAGTATACTTTGAAGATACGCGAAGAGGCCGAGCGGAAGGCGTCGAAAGCATTAGAGGCGCTGAAGAAGTCAAGGTTTAAATAGTTGTTAATTTTTCTTATAATTTTTGTAATATAATTGTTGCATTTATTTATTTTGTTTCATTCTATTTTTCTTTTAGGGTTTATACACGCTATTTAAAATAATACAATAAAAAAGTGATAAATAAAAGGCAATATAATTTTCCCCATTATAAAATTAACCGCGACATTTTCAATGAAATGAAAACTCGTAAATTATACGGGTATTATCAAAACTTTTTGTAGCTTCATCTGAAAAAAGTAAACTAAAAGTGGCAATTAACTGGATTCACCAGAATAAAAAATTAATAATCGGCGACCTTATATAGAAGCAATTCAATTCAATTCAATTATGCGTTTCACAAAAAATGTTGGGCTCGACTGCTAGGATCATTCGCCCATTGCCGACTTCCGTCGAGGATTTTCGCTTCTGATCAATGACCACCACGTACAAAGAAGAAAAATAACCAATAATTTGCTCAGCTAGCAAAAAACGATTCTGACCGATACCAAAAAAAATCGGCTTCCCCCCGCTTCCACCAAGGACCATCCGGGCCCATCCGGCCTCCATACCGGCGTGAACGGGGAAAAACGACGGGGCCGACGACGATTATCACTTTAAGACGTACACTGAACACTCAGAACACTAAATCCACACCGTGGATACCGATATCAAAATTTTTGGGACGAATACATGGGATTCTTTCGGGAGCGAACAGAGGTTAAACCGCCGCGTGCAATGCTCTACCACAGAATCCTACATAGAAGCAAATAATTTCTCTTACTCTCTTCTGAAAAGGTATTCGGGTAACTGGGAAACGAATCATTTTAGGGTTTCGGTTAATCTAAGAAAAGAAAAATATTCTCACCTCAAAATGCTTGGCCGAATGTTCCTGGCAGTCTTAGCCAATAGCAGTAAAAAAAATAAAATGGTTAATTCCAAATTTTGTTTGTTATTTGTATTTTTGGGATTGAAGTTGTCCGAAAACGAAAAAGTTAGTGACATGAATTCCGACGATAAGTTATTTTCCGTTAAATTCGAAATATACGGTAGAGTTCAAGGTATGTTATATTAACAATTGACTTCCAGATACAACATTCATTTGCACTTTTCAGGAGTATTCTTTAGAAAGGTGAGATGCACATTTCGTGAATGTGTCGTTTAATTTCGCAGTTTTATAGTACACCCAGAGCGAGGCCACAAAACTGGGCGTCAAGGGCTGGTGTAGGAACACAGACCGAGATACAGTTGAAGGCACGTTGGAAGGCAGTAAAAAGCGACTTAACGCGATGTAAGGCTCCAAGAAGGAATAAACACATTTCTTACAATATTCCAATATTTTAGGAAGCACTGGTTGCAAACCAAAGGCAGCCCTAAATCCAGAATTGACAGAGCTGTGTTTCAAGATGAACATGAAATAGAGGGGTTCACTTTTGATGGGTTTACGGTAAAACATTAATTAAAGATTTATTATTAGACAAATGTCATTAGAATATTTATTTTGTGTTTGTTTAACTTCTTAACTCGTTAAAAAAGTAGTTCATAAGTGCAAGGTTTTAAATTTTGATTAAGTACAGGAGTGAGGCTGCTTTTCAGTTTTTCCAATTAAAAACTGTTTTTGTTTTTGAAATAGTGAAATTCCCTGTTATTCTCACCAGTCTATTTTTTTATGGATTGATAAGGTTAAATTTTCGAATAATTTCTTAACATGTATGTAGGAGACTTGAAATAAAATGGTATGGTATTAGTCAAGCAAAGAAGAGAAAGAAAACCATCGTAAGTCCTCGATATTTAAATTTATTTACCTAAATTATAATCATAATATATTCAAACGGAAAATAATAACAATACCTATATTCAAAACGCGAGATGGAAATGTAAAAAATAATGCGAAACGTCAATACTGATCCGCAGCTCGTAAAATATATATACGCCGCGTGGGCATGGCGAATTTCGCTCACCTGAGCGGGGAAGCGGGTCGGCAATCTCTGACGTCATCGCGACGTCCGAGCTGAGTATTTTAGTCGTAACGACGCCGGAGACCCCCGAGACTAGTTTAATAATGTTCTGACTAGTATTTATTTTAAACACTTTTAAAAGTGACGACACAAATTAAAAAACACGACACATTCAGACTTTTGGCAAATTAAAAAAAACGCGAGCGGGAGCGATTTCGGGGAAACGTCAGGCAGCGCCACCTACTGGCTCAAGTGCAACGCAATGCCTATTTTTTGGACGAAAATAAATAGTGCAATGCATAACAAATTAATAACTTTAAAGCTTTACCGATAAAAATTTGGTGGTGAATAGTAGTGGATGTGCAGATCAAAAATAGTTTAATTTTGACATACAGGATACCCAGTTCCAGCTGTGTTGATTATTTCCTTAGTTTTTCTACTTATATAAACCTTAGTTTATCAAGTTCAATCAGAATTAAATATTTTAAGTACTTTTTCATAGAAAAATATCACAAAAATTTGTTCTTAGGGTGACGTTTCCCTACTGCCGCTGCCCCGGAAAATCTCTTACTACAATAATAATAATAAACAAGCAGCTATATTTGTACTACGTCCAAAACACTGGAAAACATCAAATAATATATTTTGTCCATTCTTTTCCTTACTGATAAAATTAAAAAACTATAGTGACAAAAATATGGTGTAAAATATATCTTCAATGAGCTAAAAAAATGATTCCAATCATTGCAAAGAATAACCCCATCAAGAAGTGCCAATGAGAGCAATTTATAAGGGCAATGTGTGTCCCATTAACGTTTAACCGAGACAAGTTCTGCAGAATCATAATTCTTTGTGTCAATAAATGACATTATTAAAAAATCTCTGGGTTTAAGTGCAAATTATAAAGAGACTGGGTCCGCGGAAAACCTGTTTGAAACTAACCCATTTGACCGCTCGATACCTATACAAGGTGTAAATTAAGTAACTAATTTTAAAATAAAAAGGTGTTAAACAAAACATTTTTTTTGTTATATTTTTGTTCAGTAACATGTCAATTAGACGAAATTAGACCTACTCTCAATTTTAAATGCAAAAGGTAAAAGGTTTAATATAAGCTGAAAGTTAATATTTCAGTTTCTTGTCATTAATAAACCCAGTATCTCGAGTTTCGTCTAATTGCCTTTTTACTGAACAAGAAATATAAAAAAAACAAATAAGATAGTTTTTTTTGACGCTCTGTACTTAATTAACACTCTGTATAGGTGCAGACAGTTTAGGTCCACCAACAAATATTGAACTGAATCCTCTTTGCGGCTTCTGAATGGTGTTTATCTATGTTGCGACGCGGTACAAATATACGCGACTCGCTCGTATTAATAATATCACCGTCATTTGCCCGTCGTCCGTTAGATGGACTAACTGTCGACTTGTTTCGCGCCTATGCTCGATGAGGACGGCGACGAACCGATAGAGTTGGGAAACGCGCGAGCCGTGACGAAAGTGCATGCGACTGGCGTCGGCGACATGGATTCGGAGCGACCGTCTAACATTACTTGCTGAACTTTCTCCGCGTCCTGCTTCTCCAAAGACTCGGTCGAATGCACGCGCCCGCCCACGTCGGCAACGAACTTGTCCGAGTCGTCGCGAATTTGTCGGCAAATCTGCGGGTAGCGCGTGCGTATCGTGTCTACGACGTCGAGCAGGTTCTTCGAGTCCATCGCGAGCACGTGGGCCGCCCCCAACATGCCCCTGAAACACCGACATAGTCTACCGGGTGTCTCATGGTTGATGAAACTTAAAACTTTTTGGGAAAACGAGAGGTAGGAATAAATTACACAAGCAGGATATGCCAATAAGGCCTGTAGTATCTTTTGTAACAGCACCATCAGTTAAATTCTCAACAAGATTAATAAAAATTGTAGAATATCATATTGCCTTTAAACCTAGATTCGTTCAAACTAATTAACAGGGTTAAAGACATTAAAACAACTGCTAAGGCAATTCTAGTTTCATTTGACGTCCAAGATCTATTTCCTTTTGACGTTACGTTGACGTAAAGAGGGTGGGCGCTTTATTACGGGCCTTTGCTCAGGAATTACTGATATTAGAAAAAAAAAGTTTATACAAAAGTTTTATGGTTTAAATTATATTTTAAAATTATTTATTTTTTATATATACAGGGTGTCCGATAAGTGCTGGACCGACATTAGTAAAATTTAATTAATAAAAAAAAAGAACGATATGCTTTTTTAAAATTCTTTAAAATAATTAGGTGTCAGTAGTTCGAAAACCATTAAATTTAGGTATAGGACATGTATATACCAAATATAGGTATTTTGACGCACTTTGAGAAAAAAAAAATCAAAAACATGGGCGTCTCATTAAAGAAAATAAATACTGCAATTTGAATTTAAAAAAAGAGTCCCTTAATTTAAGACACACTGTATAATTTTAAAATGCCTAGTCATCGCAGCTTGTTAGAAGGAAGTCTTCTAAAATTGTGTTTAAAATTTGAACAAGTTATCATTACTGACACCCGTGGAAGACCATATTTACTCAGAACATAATTTTGCATACAAAAATGTATAATCTCAATTTCTGTCTAAACTACACAAAATTTGAATAATTAGTTTCTATAAAAGTGTACCTTTATTTTTGGCAAGGATTATAAAAATATCAAAATAAATGGGGTTTTCCTTTTAAAATTTTAAAACTAATGTCGGTGCAGCACCTATGTACATATAAAAAACCTTGTATATATAAAAAATAAATAATTTTAAAATTTAATTTAAACCATAAAACTTAACTTTTTTTTCCTAAAATCAGTAGTCCATGAGAAAAAGTACAGGCCTCTACCAAAGTGCCCACCCTGTACGTAACACACATAACAGATAATCTCACTCCAAGACAAGTCCACCCTATCATAAAACACGAATTGCTAGATAGTTTAATAGTTTCTTTAAATCAAAATTATTTTGACTTTAATGGTCGATCTTATATTGCTAAAGAACGTTTAATTATCGAACCCACATAGTCCACTACTTACAGAAATTTTCATGGACAATGTGGAAAATATCATTAACGAACATAAAAAGGTGTATAAAAATAAAACTTAGGATTCTAAATATGCCATTAATTTAAATTCAGAAATTCGCAAGTTTGACGATAATTTTGATATTTGATATTTCAATCAAAAAGCGAAAAACTAAATTTGTTGGAATCTATGGAGACTAATAAAATGAGATATTCGAATCTATTACTTAATGACCAATTAGATTTAAATGCGTCTCCGTTGTTAAATTTAAATTTGTAGGAGTACACCAGTAATTAAAAATATTGTGATGGTGGTGCTTAAGTGTCAATCATATTAAAATTGCAACCATTTATGCTGTATTTTGGTGGCCACATTGAAAACGCAACTGCTTCTGTTAGAATCTATACAATGGAGTATCCTGTATTAGAACGGAAAGATGTTAGTGTTTTATCTGTATTATTGTTTTTCAATACTTTAATATATTTCACTCATATGACTATGAGAATTAATCATTATTGACATTTAAAATATAATGTTGCCGTTTTAACAGTAAATTTTTTTGTTGCTAAAAGAAGCAATACTAGTATTTAATAATATATGAAATATTCCCAGAGACGGTGACATTATTTTGTGTGTTACACCCTTATTGGATTATCTTTTGTTGCAATAAAAGAGATGTCATTTCATTTAGTTTCCTAAAGAAAATTAATTTTATTTGTAGTGATGTCGCAAAACGCCCTTTAGCTGCGATACATGCAATCGAAATCAGGGCAGCGCTTGTCAACGACTCCCACAAAATACGTTCAGCCATTCAAAACTTGTTGACATTTATGTCCGAAAAATTTCGGAGGCCACTTTCTTTTCAAGACAGAGCAAAAACTATTCCATGAAAAAGGGTCGAATGTACCCCAACTTTAAAACGGTGTTGTTCATTTTGGTTATCTGTGATATACGGTCATTTCTCAAAAAATGGACTTTAGAAGAATGTGATTGGTCCCATAGCAGGTATTCCAGAAATTTAGATATAATTTCCAGAATTTGCTCTTCGCAGTTTTAGTCATAAGTTTCTTCAACCACGCTCTTTGCGACAATTACTTTTCACGATAGGACAAAAGTAATCATTTTACTGTATTACACAAATAATTAAAATAATTAGATTTTGTTAGAAAACTGATTTTATTTCGAAACGCTTACCATTTAGGTATAGGAACATAATTCATCAATTGAAAGTGCTTTTATCTACTATCCTATTTTAAAATAAACGTGGTATTCCATCCGTACTTTTCGCCGATTTTGTGTAAGACGATTTGTAAACATTGTGCATATTGCAGGAGGCATTATTCGACACTCTACAGAGTACCATACCCAGGATACTGATAATCTCTAGCCAAGATTTCAGATTTCTAAATACTCAAGTATCTGAGCAATAAGAACTTTAACTTAACGAACAATATAATTAATTAATATCTTGAAAACTGATTGAAAAAATATCATGCAGCAATAGCAGAGCGGAAATTTAAACATTGAAAAAATGAATATTATAGTTCGCTGGAGGAGAGTCAAAAACTTATCGTGACCAAAGTTTTGGTAGTTTTGAGTAGTTTTCTGGTTAGTTCTATAACCTTCGTCCTCAGATGTAAAAAAAAGAATTCTGATTTACTGTTAATCTGATATCTTGACATTCTATAAGTAACCGAACGAATTTTTTTCTATTAAATTTACCAAGTAAATTCCAATTCTTCTTACATTCTTTGTAAGCGAAGGGCCACCGAGACGTAAATTAAAAATCAAACAAACATAGCTACCCGCCAAGAAAAGCACAGTCTGACAGATTCAATAAACAACTCGAAGCGGTTTTAGAATGCACTTAAAAATCTTAATATACATTGCAAAAAACAGCCAAATAAAATACCGGACGAGTTACACAAATCCATAACTTTAAATAAACATTTTTTAAAATCCAATTCAAATGAGGGAACATATTGACTGATTTTGCACTTTACCAACGTGTCAATCTGCTCTCTTAAGTATAACTGACGATATCATTAATGCACCCTAATTCGATTAAATTAATTAAAAACTATTTAGAGAGAGTTCAGTATGTAGAGACAAATGTTGGTGTGTCACCGATAACTAAACAAGTTCAGTTATGTACCACAGGAGTCAACAATTTTGGGCCCTTTATTATTTTCAATTTACACATGTGATATTAATAGCTGCATTAAACAATTCAAAGTGCATCTATATGCGGATGCTCAACTTTATATTAACGAGGACTTAATAAGAACTCATATCACCCTTACCCACGCAAAATGGTTGCTTTTTATGCTTTTATCCACAGACTACTTAATATCCCAGTTTTGGTTAGTTTTGGTTTTGGTAAATATCGCTCAACTTTATATTAACGAGGACTTAAATAATCTGGTGTTTTTTGCTGTTAATAAATGCAACAAAATCAAAATTTTTGGTTATTCGGAAAACATAATGATAGATTGTGTCAAAACATTAAAATTAAAATCGGTGACGATGATGTTCCATATTCCAATCAGAGCAAGAATCTTGAGCCAATTTTTGATTCTGAGTTAAGATTTAAATATCAAGTCAAAAATGTATCCAAATCCTTTTTCTAGGAGTGACAAGATCAAACTGACAGATTCACTTGTTCTTAGTCATTTTAATTTTGCCGATGCTCGCTTAGTGTACAACCACAGAATACAGCGCGTCCAGAAAGCATGCCTTCGATTCATTTATGGCATTTGCCGTAGAGAACCTGTCACTTTTAAATTAAAGGAAACAAAATGGAGAAGGCCAGAACTTTACACGCATGTGTTGTTTCATAAAATTGTGGCCAACTTACTCCACATTGCCTTAAACTCCTTTATATCTCTTTGGTTCACTCTAGACTGGAATATGCATCCGTGATATCTTTGGCTTCAATATCTATAATGGGTATCAGATCAACTATAGTATTATAGCTAAGGCCTTCAATATTGGTACTCTTAAAACCAGAAGATCTCAGAGTGATTTAGTTTTTTTCTTTAAGATTCTGACTGGTTGCTATTATTGTCCAGCTCTTTTACATAGCATACAATTTAACGCATATTACAGGAGCTATGGTAGCTCAATGTTCCGTATAGCTTACCTTCGTGCAAATTATAGATTTTATTCACCCCTTACTAGAATGCTTAAAGCGTGCAACTGTTTAAAGCTTGATCCTTTTCAAAATAAATAAGAACTAAAAGTTCAGATTTTCACGAAATTATATATTTTGACATGACAATTGTTTCGACAACACCGTGTCTTTATCAAATGTATATTTGATAAAGACATAAAGACAATTGTTTCGACAACACCGTGTCTTTATCAAATGTATATTTGATAAAGACATAAAGACACGGTGTTGTCGAAACAATTGTCATGTCAAAATATATAATTTCGTGAAAATCTGAACTTTTAGTTCTTACTTATTTTGATAAATGGATTTTTATCAAGTAAAAGTCACCTCAGTTCTGATTTCTAGTTTTTATACTGCAGTCTTACTCTCTTTGTCTTTAATGAATGTAAAAGTTTTGTAAATTAGTTAAACCGTAAATAAATAAATAAATAAATAAAAATTATAACTACAGATCGGCCACAGTATATAACAAATAAAATTCGATATCGTACAGATGTACACACTCTTAATTTAAGATTTCCCTACTACATATCCCCTCCGCCCCATAGCACAGTCTACTATGAAAGGTGTTTCACTTATAATATTTATATTTTATCTAAACATATTTCACGCAATTTAAAAACATTATCAGTGGGCGCATTAAAATATCAATATAAACAGTTTCTTTGAAGTTAATATTATATGAGTGACTTTTTTGTTTTTTTATATAGAGTGGACTCTTTTTCTACATATTTTCCTTCCTTTTCGTACAGTGTTCTTTTTGCAGAGGATCTAAAACTTTAGTGTAATTGGCATTGTCAACATTAATAGACATTATATGTATACCTTGGTTTCTCAACTAGAATCTTTTTTAAATTGAATTTCGGCCTCCTTTAGATTTAGATGCTGATTATGTAAATTCTTACAGCAAATAAATTATTATTATTATTATTTCGTGTCTAATCTATCTACTATCTACCTTATTTTGGTTTTGTAAAAATAAGACAACATAAGCATTGGTTTTTCGATGTAAAAAAAATGCAAAAATATTTTATATATCATCTTACTTTCTATATTCCGCATCCAGAGTCGTTCGACTGTACTGGTGAGCGAGTTTCATCGCACCAACCAACTCAGCCATATCTTTGGATAGCACCTTGTGCGCCATCTCGACCTCTCTCTGCGCGGCGCACGGGAACGCCCCAACTATGTCGTCGACGCTGGCCAGAAGCGACCGCAACTCTAGTCCCACCTTCTTCACCAAGTCGAGGTACTGGTCTGCGTGTGATTGCTGCACACCCTGCGACAGCGACATGACAGCCCTCACTACGTCTGTCGTGCACTCGTACACCCGATCGTGGGTTCTATCCGGTATGGCTGTCACGTGATGAACATCCTTGAAATCAAAATAACGATGAGCTTATAAAGCGATAGTTTGGATGGAAAAATAAGCAATTTGGTACCTTGGATCTTTCAGAGTCGCTGCCGAAATCGGATCCGCTCTGCTGTCCGCTTAATGTCATCGTGTTTG
The DNA here is from genome assembly GCF_029955315.1 of Cylas formicarius. Taxonomy (NCBI): domain Eukaryota; kingdom Metazoa; phylum Arthropoda; class Insecta; order Coleoptera; family Brentidae; genus Cylas; species Cylas formicarius. The sequence goes on along the minus strand of NW_026844214.1, from coordinate 43,290,646 downwards.
TCAACGAGCCCACAGGCGAATGGCTTTTGCTGCTCGAGAGCGAGGCGGTGCCGCTCTGTTGCCCGCGGCAACGCCCACCACGCCGTCCCCGGACCGCTGGTGCTCGGAGCAATTCGACGGGCTCGCGGGAAGGGATGACTGATGAGTGTTTTCTAGGCACGAGATCGTTTCGTTGAGAGGGCCAACGACGGTCAATTTTTTCTGCAATGGAAGCAGTGTTTTATTATTACTATTATTTATTGTTTATATTTCTACAACAAGAAATCCGTATCAGACATTACATAAGCCTAAAGAAAATAAAATAGTAAACTAATAGGGATCTATCAGTAAGTATTTTCTAATAGTTTTATTTTTACTCATTTCTTAGAAACGCGCGGGTCTTTAATATAATATCATAAAAAAGGCAAGACGTTTTGAGCCACGAGAGTCCAAATTGTTTAAAACAATAATAAATATATTTATTATATTGATATAGAGAGCATTATACATCTGACAAGTGAGTAGAAGGTGGGAAATTATTTCAAATTGTTTAGTGTTACATACGTACATATATACGTAAGTACGCGCAGCCCTTATAGGAGAATTTCAAAAAAACGTTATTACTCAATCTTAGTTGTGCGATAATTATTAAAATGGACATTGGCAATTTAAATAGCTGGGTGGTAGATCAGAGGGTGCAAACCTGAGTAAAAATTCGTGTACTGTGAACCGGCTGTAATGTTGACATCTCACCACAACACAATTCACAAAACAGCTCTCTAATCTGAGATGCCCAGTTGAATTTGGTGTGCTTTGATTGATCGAGATAGCTCGGGAGACGACCTTGGTCCATTATTTACAGTTTCATAAGAAAACTGTGGCAAGTTTTAAAGGTTTGGTAAATTAAGTGTGTGTGTGTGAAGTTGATTTAGGGAGTATCATCAAATCATCTTTTTTCAAAGTTGGTCTCTACTAGCTCAAGTATGTCGGTATAACGTATGCGTCGAACTGGAAGACATCCGGAAAAATTATTTAAGATGGTTGTTTGGTATATTTTTTAAATTGCGTCCCAAGAGGAAAGCCTACTCTTTCTCAGCATCGACTATGCGGTCCTCGCTGCCTCACTTGCTTTCGAAACTGTTGTGCCTGCCATTTCCCTTAACAAAGAGAAAGACGAGAATGTCACAGCAACGTAATTAACCGTTTTGACCACATCTAACCATGAATCACCCAAGAAAAGCTTTGACTTAGTTGCAGAAGGGGAGTTACTAAAGCGCATAACTTTAGTTTTTTTGGTATTGATTGCAACAGAATTTTCGTTGGCGTACTTGGCCAGACAAGTCAACATTTTCTGTAATTGGCTCTGTGATTCAGCTAATAAAACGACAGCGTGTGCGTAGGCCAGTAAGTTGAGCCTATGCAACTTCAATCCATTGAAGAAAAGTAGTCAATATTAGCAAGACCAAGGGAAAAAGGTAGAGGGCTAAGCAATGCGGCCAGAAGGACACCCTCAGTGATATCCAACATTTTAGTGAAGTCATCCTCGGCCTTAATTTTAACTGTCGCCACTTCTTAAAGGGTAGATTATTTAAAAATTCGTACGGTTTAAGATCCATGCCAGGTTTACATTGTTTTAAAATTGTTTTGATATCATCGACAGTTACACTAGAATCAAGTAAAGGATCTGAAGCGTCGAAGAAATGTGTGTAATCTATGACACGAAACAAGTATGTCGAACAGAGAAAAGCCTCCCACTCGTAAACGGTTGAATTGTTTTTGTTATCATGATTATTAAACCAGAATTCGCGTTGATTTTCCGTTTTCGATAGAGTAGAGATAAGAGAGTTTTCATATAAGCCCTTTTTAGTCAAAATTAAGGTGCGACAGTGTTTTTTTGCTTTTAAGATAAAGTCGTTCTAAACGACGAGAAACGTTGAAACCCGTGCGCTAACCCTTACCAAATTCGTTTTCGATTCGGCGAGCCACCTAGAGTCTTCTTCGGATTCAAGCTGTTGCTGCCGTAGCCTCTGCTCGAGCACCTGGTGACTGAAGTGGCTCGACGGTTGGTACTGGAGATTTTCGAGCAGCTGATCGCCGTAGAGGGAAGCCGGCTGTGGAGTATAGTTACGTCAGACGATGGGTGGAACTTTCGAATTGAAGTTGACGCGGCAAAGTATCACTTTCTGCTGAACTAATACTTATTATTATTTCTTACTTTAAAAAGTTTATTGTTAATTAATACTCTTTTAATGGCAATTTTCGTATTTCGATTTAAAATGATTGTGAATCTAGTTTGAAAGTAACTACAATATCGAGAGCTTTAGTAATAAAAATTTATGCTTAATATACCTAAAAATGTAAATTTAAAATTGAGCGCTTTGGGAATATGTCCAATTAACGGGTTTAGTTATTAAGTTCCAGAGAGTGTTTCAAGTAAAATATTCATATTTTCCCTTTTTATATCTTATTTTGGTTAGTTAAAATTAATTAAAAACCCCTTTAAACCTTGAAAAAGCAACTGGCAGACAAAAGACTTTAAGTAATTATTTACAGTAAATTCATTACATTTAGTGGTCGCTTGGGTGATTTTTGCCACGCCCACGCAAAGTAATCACGCAACGCAAAAATACGGGAGAGGCGGATAAAGGGAAAAAACTTATAGCTACTGTGGATTGCAACGCATTCGCCAAAAAAGTCTATCAAAAACTGTCACGTGCACCAACAGAAAAACCAAACGCAAACAAAGAAAAAAAAGAAAAGTGACGGAGGGGCATCCAAACTACTACGCAAGTGGTCCTGTCGTCGTAGTCGCGCAATACACAAGCCTAGAGAGCTGATCTAAAAAAATTCTAAAGTGTAGCTAACACAATACCAAAATTTCAAAAAAAGGGGCTCCAAACTCTTCTATTAAAACATGAAAAAAAAAAGCAAAAAGTTTAAAACAATTTAGGACACTGGTATGTGGCAGTTAAGAAAAATCCACACAATTGTTAGAAATAAAATCATCAGAAAAAATAAAATTAAAAAAAATATACTGACCACTTGATTTCTATATATTGAACTAGTCGTCTGAAATTTAATTTTGTTTTTATTTAGTGACAGATAATTCTTTTATCATAAAAAACGAGCATTATATTCATTGGTTTGGGAATTACAACTTTTTAATGAAAAACAATGTTAACAACTTTTAAGAATAAATTATTGTCAATTAATTTTTAATATATCATTCTTAAAAAAAAAAGGTAAGTTACTTGGAAATATCTATTAATATTTGTTTTCATAATGTTTAGGACAACTCTTGTCACAAAAAAACAAAAACTTAAATTACTACAAAATCAGGATTGGAAATTGGAAACACAAAGTAATTGAAAAGACCAATTGTTAGACAAGACCCCCACCCTCCAACACACCGAAGTACCTCGGGCCGGCGTTCGATACGACTTAACCTCAAAATTAAATTCTCCTCGACGATCGACTGCAATTTACCAAACTCGTATTTGAAACCGGCTATTTCTTCCTCCAATCGGCCTTGTCTCTTCTCTATCGCGACAATTTTAAACTGGTTCTTGCAAATATTCAAACGGTGGGTGTTTAAGGTTTCGTTCGTGGTCACCCGAAATTCGGATTCGAATTTGGCTCGATTTTTGGGCTCCCATATCCGGTTCTCGATGTAATCGACCAGGGATTCGTCTTCCGGCCCGTCGCGACCACCACAAGCCGTGCAACAACTTAGCATATTAATATCACCGCTTCGCAGCACTTGATTCACTTACTTTGAACGTTACGTTTGAACTGGCTTGTTATCGTTTTAGATAAGAAAAAATACAATTCGCATATGCAGCTGATAACGTATCGGACAAATGATAAGGACTAGATGCAATCCAAAATTCGAACTTAGTTGTGAAATATGTCTGTAGGCAAATAAAATATTCAGAAGTCCCCTGATGTTTGAAAAACCAATACGTGAATATTGACTGAGGACAAATTTTCTTCGGCAACGACTTTCAGATAACAAAAATTAATAACCAAAGCAATGTAACCCAAAACCACAATCAGTTTATTGAGCGAAAATTACTCATATTGAGCAATAAACATTCTCAATGATGAAAATGCATAAAACATAAAGCACATTTTTCACTAACTGACGTCACGAACATCTAACTCGATGATTTTACTGAGAGATAATAAAAATCTCTAACATCGACCAATTCCTGGTAACTGGACCTGAAAACACGAGTGAAGAACGATGCAAAAAAGTAAAACAGACACGCGAGCGCGCCCGGCCACACACACACACACACACACACATGAAACTCCCAACAAAGATGCTCAAAAAATAATTTTACTTTATCACTACCAAACCAATTACGCATCAGTATGGTTTTTGAGCCAAATCCACAAAATTCTATCGTCAGAGTAAAAAACAAAACAGCAAATCTCCGACACCCACCCAAAAATAAACGAATAAAACGACGTCACTGTCGATCGACAGCCACTGGGAGATGAGATAAGGTGCCAAAACAAAATGCACGCAAAAGAAAAAAAAACGCTACCGCGCATGCGGCACGAAACCGGCGGGAACGCCCACCAGCCAAGCGTCATGCTGCATGCGTCCACCAAACCTGTTGCTGGTGGGAGGTTGGTGGCTGTACGAAAAACTGCCGCTTGCGCGCGCAGCTCTTGACGTCGTCGCCACCGAAATCATAAATGCACTCCTCGACGTACTGAGGCCTCGCCCCCTCGGTCTCGCCATACTCGTACATGACAGGGTCGGGATGGTAAACCGGGACGAAATCGAAATGACATTCGATTGGGTCGCCACCAAGCGGCGGCGGCGGAGAATTTTTTGACCTCCTCTCCAACGACCCGGCACTAAACGGCAAGGGTGGCGGCCCAGTCTTATCCAGGCTACCTCGCGATCCATAGACCACGCGACCGTTCTTCTCGAGCGAGTTATATTTAGAGGACGGTTGTTTCCGTTCCAAAGATCCCATCAGGGGCGTCGAAGGACCGGTAGTCGCCCTGGACGGTGTCCTATCCACGGTATTTTTTTTTTGTTTCAGTGGGTGGCACCTCGGGATCTAACTTCTGGAGGTTTTGGATCGGGATCGGGCAGGTTTTGAGGACGGGTTCCGGGACGCGATCTTTGCGCTCGAAATCTACCGCTACCGTGTTAAATACCGATGCGGGAACGGTGTACATGGCCGGCGTCACGCCCCTGTTTTCGTTCTCGCGCATCAGATGCGCGAGCACCTCGGGATTCTGCGCGATGATGTACGTCTGCGGCACCGGGTCCGACGCAGCGTCCAGCGAAGACGACAGCAACGACGCGTCGAGCGCTGCCGAAATGAGAAAAATCTAATAACCGAACGAGTTTTCGCGTCTTCAGATAAATTCAAGCAAATTTTTCTATAAGACCAATAGAATGGTCCACCAGATAATTAAACGGCTAACAAATAAATTAATTAATCACAACCTAGACAGTTTTTGACATGTTAACGGGAATTACTTGGAGCATGACCACATGACACGTTTATTTTATTCACTAAAGACAAATTAATCAACCAAAAATTTAAAGAACTAAATCCAAGACATTTCCCAAAATTTTGAAAAAATACATGTAGTCCCTTTTTTCATTATGTAATAATGTTCTTCCGCGAAAACTAACCAAAACTCACAAAAAATTTGATTACCAACGTCTCAAATAAGTCAGCTTTAAAATAACAAAATATGAATAAAAAAAAATTAGGAATAGACGTTTTCGATTTATTTCACAAACCTTGCATGGGATGCCTGCTAGGCTTCGGCGAGGGGCAACACTCATTTGCGGGTCCCCACGACATCGCCGCCGCCCTCCTCGTCTCTCGCCGCGAGCACTCTTGCTGCGCCCGCTTCTCCTCCACCAGGATCTCCTGCAAAATCTCTTTGATGTCCTTGAAACTTGGCCGTTTGCTCGGCTCGTACGCCCAACACTGCGACATCAGCGAGTAGAGGCGGGGCGGGCAATCTGGCGGCAACGCCAGTCGCTCCCCGTTCTCGATCTTTCCGATCACGTCGTTGTTCTTCACGCCTTTGAATGGTTTTACGCCTAACATTAAGATTTCCCACATGCACACACCTGAGGACAGAGAAAAGAGACACAATTGTGGGAACATGTCTCTCACAGACTAGACGTCAAGCCCTTACCGAACATCCACACATCGCTGGCGGTCGTGAACCGCCTAAAGTTGATACTCTCCGGGCTCATCCATTTGATGGGCAGTTTACCCTTAGAGGCCTTGTAGTAACTCTGGTCCTCGCCCATCCACCGTGACAGACCGAAATCAGCGAGTTTGACGCATCTAGAATTGAATCACTTATATATATGCGTCCCGATTGAAAAAGAAACCGCCTAGCATTATTGAATTAAGTCTGATTCCACCTTTTTCGCAAAAATGATATCCATGTTGCGGAAAAATCTATAAAAACATAAGAAATCTTCAGGTCTTGCTTGTGGAACGTAACATTTACTGACTTGGCAATACTGCGGCGCGCTTGGAATGTAATGTGGGAAGGGGGAAACTGCACAGGGCGGGTGTAATTGACAATGACTTTTTTATTTATGATACCGAGAAAACATTTTTTGGGCACTTTTTTGTATCAAGTGCAGTAGCGTATATAGATTTTTTCTATATTCTTCGTTATCCCATTAATAGTTTTTAAAAATGCCTGTTTTGAGCCGTTTTCAATTATATGTTGATTTCTGTAATCAAAAATGACATAGATATAAGGCATTTCTTATACGTAGGCTCAAGGTTTAGGAAAGGGCTATTTATAACTTAATTTAACTTTTTTCAGAGTTTTTATGGTTTTATACCATTTTATAAAACCATTGGTGTTACAAGTTTTATAAGACGTTCGACAAATACCAAAACACTTTTAAGTTTGATAATATATATAATCTTTGGTGTAGGTTGCTTCAGAGTTTTTAACATGCTTTTTAAAGGGTTCTTAAAAACCTTATTACAAAACTTTTTTTTTGTAACTTGCCCCGTGAAACTAGATATTTCAAGAAAAATAAACACACTCCTTTCAAGGACAAATAAACAACTGAGTAGATATATAGTGCCGATATAAGCAACAGAAACCGTACATAACCTCAATTTCCTAACCCCCCCGCAGCGGGGGGCCCCCCGCGCGTGGCGTCCTAGTGTCCCCCCTGTCTACCAGAGTGCGCTCCGCCCCCCACCTAGCTTGTGTAGCGTCCTGTTTTGCCCCGGTTCCGCCCGTCGCTGCTAGATGTCGCGCGCTTGTGTCGCCAGCTTGGGTAGCGTCCTGTTTTGTCCCGGTTCCGCCCGTCGCTGCTAGATGTCGCGCGCTCCGACCTTCGTAGGCCCCCCCGGTAGAGGGCGGTGACGGTGCGGCGCGGAGACGGTGTGGCGCGGTGACGCGGGTGATCGGGTCGTCGGTAAACAAGTCGAGTGACTTATACAGAGTGTCTCAATAATCACGGTTTAATAAAAGAAAAACTATAGATACAATAGTAAATATTTATTAGCTCATATGTAGACAACGTAATGCTTCGTACAAGCGGTGTTTCTGGTCCATGAGATTTTCTACTTCATCGCGGTCGAGGATAATTTCGTCGCCATGATCCTGTTTCAGTATCAACTCACAGCTCTCTTCTTCGTTCGAATAGGTCACCTCGATACTGCTCCCGATGTAGACTGTTATGTCGTTCCAGAACATGATTTCTCCCACCTCGTCCTCCAGAAAGAACAAAAAATCCCAAAAATCCTGGACTTGAAAATCTATGTGCTTGTTCTTGAAGATGAAACGGACACCTGAATTCTTTATTTCGAAAATCGTGTTTTTATCGATAGTGACCACTTTGTTACACATTGCGACAAACAGACTGACTTCGGTATCAAATTCAAATGTACTTATATATCAACAACCCCCCACTATCGGTGTAATTAAGAGAGATATTTACATTTAGTCAATTTGAATAAGCATTTTGCCAAAAGAAGCAAACAAGCGCACGTAGTTACATATAGCGGGATTAAAATAGTTTTTCGATCTGCCGAGATGTTGTATTCGTTACCGCAATTGTCGTTAACGCCGCCGCTGGTGTTATTGGAATTCTTGATAGCGATCGTTTGCCATTCGCCGTGGTCTTCGTAGCTCCGGTTCGCGAAAACGAAACGTACCTTGTAATTTAAATACGGCTTATCTGCGGTAGTGTTATTCGACAATGTCACGCTAAAAGTTTGTAGCTTGTCGATTCCGTTGACCTGAGCGAGTTGCATACGCGTCCACGTATCGGGCCAAATGCACCGATTATTATGATTTTTGAAACAAACGAACGCTTCAATCACATCCTTAGGTTTATGTATATAGAAAACGTTTTGTACCACAGCCGACAACAAAACATGTTTCTAGCCCGAATGAATCTATCCTAGATCTCGGTACCTGCTTTTATAACACTCAAACAATAATGACATTTATTCTGGGGAGGTGCCGGGCCGTCGATATGCATTTTGCTGTCCGGTCTGTTATAGTGAACAAAGCAGGGCAAATGAGTTTGCAATTCAAAATTGTTGCGATGTCGTACTGGTAACTTATGCCACATATTTAACAAATGTTGCACAGGAATCAATTCAAGTTGTTCGGTATCCAAGCTTCTAAAATCGTCGAAGAAAACTAACTTCTTATTCATTGTTGTGAAAGATCGATAACTTTCTTAACAAATCCCTAATTTGTTTAAAGACACTCTCTGTGGGACAATTAATTCCGACAAGACTCAAGTCTATTTCACCGACTCTCGTTAATTTATTCAAAAATTCGTTGTATTCGTAATACGTTTTCTCTTTGAAAAAATACAAATGTCCGTTGGTGTATCGAAACGCGCCCGACAAATCGTCGGGCAGACCCGGAAACAGTTCCGTAGAACACTCGTCTATTTCTGCATAGTAGCGTTTACCGTAAAATATATACGTTCGACCACCATACGTATTAAAAATAGCGTTCACTGTTTTACCCGCAGGCACACCCAGTCGCTGGACGCTTTGTCGGTCGCCCACTACCGTGAAACTCGGGAAGTGAAGTAAATAAAACGAATCACCGGTGACTACCAAAAGTTGTCCGTTGGGTCTCTGGTAGATATGCGAAATAGGAGCATAAATAGGGACATAATCTGATATCATTTTAGGTTCCATGTAGACTTTATCACCTAATCTTATTATCCAAACCCATTTGTCGTAAAATAGATACATATGATGGTTAGACGTAACCAAAAATATGGATGGATTTACGTGACACAAATCTGGTAATTTTGTTTCGTTTTTCCCTATCGGAGGTTTCGTAGTTGTGGTAGTTGATGTTGTTGTAGTCGGAGTTGTTACGCGGGCGGTGGTTGTGGTTTTTTTACCATATAAACGTTGAAGACCTGCAACATCGTCGTATGACAATGTCTTAGAATTTAAGCTATACCAAGGGTACATAATGGCATTGCGATCGTTACTGTGCGCCAAACCCAACGTATGTCCAATTTCGTGGAACAACACAGTAAACAAGCTCGTTTTTCCTCCGGGCGCAGGCACTTCTAAACCGTAGTACCAATCTTCGGATTTATCCAAATGAACTTCCACGCACTCTTGTTGTTGATTTGGAAAAAATGCATGTCCTAATATGTTACCCCTTCCGTCGAAAGCAAAAGGACAGGATTCGTTCCCTTTACATCTTATGCTTTGTATGTGGGTAGTATATTTGTCAGACATCAAAATCATTATATCCGGCTCTGAGTAATTTAAGAAAAAATTTAAATTTGATTCATCACTCCATATTTTAAAAACCTCGGTTGCCAGCACTTTTAACTCTTGATAGTGACTGGGCGGTACTTGAATATACCAATTTAAATCCGTTTTCTGCCATCGCGAAACAGTCGTGAAGGCATTTTCTATTACACCACATCGGGGTTTATTTATTAGTTCGACGGTTTCGTTATTAAGAGTACCATCCACCGGTAAATTATAGAAATCTTGAAAATCCATTAGGGCACGTTGCAAACTCGACGCATTGATCTGCGTTAAAGATTCGTTGTCGTTAGGTGAAAGGAATCCGAATTTTTGTAAATATTCAATCACACCTTCCTCGGGCAGCGCGGCGACTATCGTCGACACGTCCGAACAGGTAGTAAAGACAGCGTAGCATAGCAACAAGACTCTCATCTCGTTCAAGGTCAGTAAAATACTAAAATGTATTCGGTTCCTAGCTAATCTGATGACGCAGAATATTACTCGAGAAATGGAACGAAAAAAGAATTATACTTCAATAGATTACAGTTTCGCAGTTTGTATTCATATCATAGCATTAGCGTGCTTTATTTTTACGTGTAAATGTATTATTAATTTTTTTGGATTGAAATAAAAAGTCTTATTTAAATAAAAAAAGTTTTATTTCATACAGGGATCCTTGAATACAACCAATTATATAAAAGGGCAGAATTTCTCAACGCGCACATGCGCAGTCTTCCTCCGGAGTGAAACATGCAATGGGCGTGATCCGGTTGAAATTTCGGCGGATTCAACCAATTATCATCATCGAATTTCTCCACCTTAATGACTCTGCATGCGACACCCTCCTGATCCATTTTCGACATTAAAAATTCCATTTTTGATCTTCCTCTCACGTATATCAAGTCAGCATTTTCTATCAGTAGTCCGATCAACGTATCAATGTCGGAATATTGAACAAAACCAGAACTGTATTTGAGACCGTGATGATATTGTTCGAGCCAGCGTACCGTTCTTTTTTCTGCACCGGTCAACGTGCAATATTCACGCGGCGGTTTCAAAACGTAATGACTAATTTGGCATCCATTGTAGACAGCCATTTCTTTAACGACAAATCCATCTTCTAACTGGAAGCCTTGAATATCTACCGCAACGATGCGCATTTTTAATATGACTGGTTAAGATTAGGTTCCTCCGGCGGTATTTATGTTAGATTTCGAACAATCTCGCTGAGCGGTAGTTGTTCCACGATACAATCGTGAATGATGATGCAATAGGCACATGTATTCGCGGGAAATCCCTTTTTTGCTTCGATGTCTAACTTTACGTCGACAGTGCTGGATTTTACACTGTCGTTTCTTCGAGAACAGTCAATGACGAAAATCGCGCAGTTTTTGAAAGCCATATAGTCAAGCAACGCAGTTTTTTCCTCACATCCCTTATAACTGGGGTAGAAATCCGTGTAATTATGATGCGCTTCCACGAAGTCATTCTTTTCAAAATCTAATCGTAAACGTTCGTGAGGGTAATATTCTCCGTTTAGTGTTAATCTTATATCCGTTACGTCGACGTGATCGAAAAGCGTCGCATTTTTCGCTTCGTTGTCTTTGCGATTTGTTTGAAAAGCGACTATTACGTATCGGGGGCTTTCGATAGCCGCGCACGTCTTGACAGACCAAATTTCTTTGGTAGAGCCCGCGGTTAGGGCAGGATATTCATGAAGTTCCCATCGTCTATAGGGTATCAATATGGGTTGATCTAATCTAATCGATTTCAGCAGAGCCAATTTGATTTCGTCGTTTGGAAATATGTGCTTGACCCTAAGATCGACACTATCAATTTTTAATTCCGCCGTTGTTTTAATTGCACTGGCCGCAACACCGCCCATTGGTTTAATTATCATACAATTTTTGTCATGTCTGGCTCTTACCAATCTTATGGTTTGTTTTCCACAAGTTATCATATTATAATCATTAAATATATTTAAAAAGTGTCGTAACGGGATTCGCATGCTAAAATGTCCATTTTCTGTATCGTGAATCGCATTTTCAGGGAAATTCCAGCCGGAAATATCTAGATGCGATGAGTCATCTTTCGAGTAACATAAATAACCTCTAATCGTACTAACTATACCCGGATCACGCACGCTATCCACTTCTTTCCCATTCAGCTCGTACGATATAGTTTCAAAAAAAAATGCTCCTGCATTGTTTACAAATTGCACTTGATCGGTTCCCGTGAGACGTTTCAGCGATCCCTTAATGCAAATAGCAGCGTCGTACATAAGCAGCCAGGCATCTCCTTGATTGATCGTGATCTCAATGGTGTCGTTGTTCAAAAAAGATTTCACAAAGGGATGATAGGTGCGGGTCTCCACGCGCTGGATAGATTTTGGCTTTCTGTGTATGTCGAATATTTGATTCGATAACATCGTAGCCCAGTGATCGGAGAAATTGTTTGTTGCTCAATGTAAGACGACCTTTACGGATACGCCTCGGTTTTGTTACTAACCCTACCGTTTGGATGTTCGCTTTTTTATATTCACCAGCGTCTCCGATTGAGTTGAAAATCAACATTACGTTAATTTTTTAAGTTCCAATCTAATGATGATTTCTTCACCTCGGAAATTAACCAACTCAAAGTTTTGATCCAGAACCTGTAGGGTAATGTTGTAGATTTGTCGTTTGTTTACTGGCAAGTACGTTAGATATTTAGGAGTTTCGTCGATGGCGTACCCCGGATCGACACATTACAACACATATTCAAATCACACAAAGAGTACCGGGGGTTAGAATTCCCGGTACGACATGAAACGACAAGGGAACATCACCAGCAGCAGGAGCAACCCGGTGGATCAAAAGAAACAAAGGAGCAGCAGGAGTACCCGGATGGGTGGTCGACGGAGTGGGACGGCGAGGAGTGCACTTCGTATTTAGATTTTCTCCGGGAACGGGAAGAAGAACAACGCAAGGAACAGGAACAATGGTATGGTCGACTGAATCGACATAAAAAGAAGAAGAAACTCCTCGCCAGACCAATTTTATAAATAAAATATATTAAAATTCAAGTTTATTTAATTATCCTCCCGATCCACCGCGTCACCGCGCCGCACCGTCACCGCCCTCTACCGGGGGGGCCTACGACGGTCGGAGCGCGCGACATCTAGCAGCGACGGGCGGAACCGTGGCAAAACAGGACGCTACACAAGCTGGCGACACAAGCGCGCGACATCTAGCAGCGACGGGCGGAACCGGGGGCAAAACAGGACGCTACACAAGCTGGGTGGGGGGCGGAGCGCACTCTGGTAGACAGGGGGGACACTAGGACGCCACGCGCGGGGGGCCCCCGCTGCGGGGGGGTTAGGAAATTGAGGTTATGTACGGTTTCTGTTGCTTATATCGGCACTATATATCTACTCAACTGAAAATTGACTGACATTTCATATAATTTTATAGCGTTTATACATTAATTTTAATAAACAAACAAAAAAATTTATAAGTAGCTCAAAGCGGTAGACAGCTGTAATGCGTACAGCAACAATGTGGCGAGGTCCAAGATGTGCTTATTATTTTGCAGATATGCCCTTAGTTCGCCCAGCTTGGCTAGCTCCATGATGATCCATACGGGCGAGTCGGAACACACTCCTATCAGCTTTATGATGTGGGGGTGATCGAATTTCTGCATGATATCTAATGAAACCGAAACATATGACGTTTTCAAAATTCTTCGACTGTTCCGGACAAACTCTTAACTTTCAATTCAAAGGCTTATGTTAGTAAAACATAAAATATCAGTAATTTAGCAGAAAAAATGAAATGGTAGCAAATGAACGAATGTTCAAATGACCGAAAATCTTCCTTCGATGCAGTAGAGGCAATCGAATGTAGATGTAGAACTGAAAGACTTGGCTAGAGTTCTGGGAGCAAGCGAGTGACCTAGATATTCATTTGGTTATACAGTTTGGCACAAAAGCTTGGCACGAGCCATTTTTGTCGCAAGGTCCTGTATGAAAGCATATTAACCAATTTGTTGGACCTACCCTTCATCAAATATGGGCATAAATTTTGATTTTTTTCTGGGATTAGAAAGTATTTTATAGGTAGGTACCTCTACCTTTATATAAGTTAATAAGAACCACCAAGAAATATTAAATAACAATATATATATATATATATATATATATATATATATATATATATATATATATATATATATATATATATATATATATATATATATATATATATATATATATATATATATATATATATATATATATATATATATATATATATATATATATATATATATATATATATATATATATATATATATATATATATATATATATATATATATATATATATATATATATATATATATATATATATATATATATATATATATATATATATATATATATATATATATATATATATATATATATATATATATATATATATATATATATATATATATATATATATATATATATATATATATATATATATATATATATATATATATATATATATATATATATATATATATATATATATATATATATATGATGACACTATACTCCGGGATATCATCCGTTCGCTCGTTGAACTCCGACTGGAATCCTGCATCCGACTGGAATCCTGCAAATCCTGCATCCGACTGGAATCCTGCAGACGTTTCGCCAAAATCTCACTTGGCATCTTCAATGCTCGCGCTCCGAAAACACTTCGAACACTGGGAGGTTATCGGCGGTGCGTGCGGTATTTATACTCTACGCCGGAGATGGTAACGGTGCTGCTTGTGCGTGGGGGGAGGTGGCTCCGCCCCCTGAATTGTCGCGTTGTTAATTTCGCCCGATCGTAGTTGCGATGTCCCCGTTGGCTGCTGCGCATCGCTCTGCTGTTTGATTATCGTTCTCCACGTGTTGGATAAATGCAGAGCGTCGTCTCTCGTATTGAGGTGTCCGGACTTTTCTATTTCGATGGCCTCTCGTATAATCCTAGTCCTAAAATCATACACGCACCAGAAAGACACAAGCTATCCTGGACAAAGCAAGCAAGGCCCTACTCCAAGACCAGATCAGGCGGACCCGGTACGAAATTAGTGAGACTGAGCTACAACTTTTCAGACTCCACCTGAAACTGAGCAACAAGATCCATCAGTTGCTGTGGGACCGCATAGAATTATTAACATCATGGCGCACTGAGAAAGACAAGGACATCACGTCAAAAAAACTGTGGAAGAAATTAGAAATCCTTCAGTCAAATTCCAAAAAATCAGGACAAGTGCCAAATACAAACCGAAGCAATACAGTTCATAATATTTCAGCATACCATCTTTCCGATACAGAAGTCAGCGTACTGAATAAAGGATTTAACTATGCAATAGCTCCAAAAAGAGTACCCGTCGAAGAGATCGTTTCCAACGTCGAAGCAAGTCTTTTCACCATAGACGAACAAGATGCGGAGTTAATTAGGCAAGATGTCGCCAGAGTCTTAAGACAGTCAAAACCACCGCAGCCAAACTTAAGCAGAGAAGAAATGCAAGCCTTAAGGAATCTAAACAAAAACGAAAACATTCTAATAATGCCAGCAGACAAAGGAAATGCCACTGTCGTCATGAATACGTTGGATTATAATGCAAAATTGGAGGATATTTTGAACGACCCAATATACAAACTAGTCACCAGAGATCCCACGACATATTTGGAAAAAACAACTAAGTCCAAAATTCTCGATTCATCAATAAACGAGGATACAAAGAAGAAACTTATTCCGAGGGAAAAATCGAGTCGTTGCCCAAAATTCTACGGGCTCCCAAAGATCCATAAGGACGGGGTTCCCCTGCGTCCAATCGTAAGCGCCTTTAACTCACCATTATGCAAGCTGGAAAAACATCTGGCCAGTGCACTTCAGCCTATAGTGGAAAAGGCAGATTCCTATGTTAAAAACTCAGAAAATTTCACTCAGATTTTAGGTTCTCTCAGGATGGACAAGGACGACATTATGGCAAGTTTCGATGTCAAATCCCTCTACCCGAGTATTCCAGTAGAAGAGGCACTCTTGCTTATAGAAGAAAACGAAGATCTTCCGCCATACATAATGGATCTGTCAAGACATTGCCTGAAAAACGCTTACTTTATGCACAACGGGAAAATTTACCGGCAAATAGATGGAGCAGCAATGGGATCATCTCTCTCACCTGTGATTGCTAACCTCTTCATGATTTAATTCGAAAAGAAAGCAATAGAGAAGGCAAATCTGAAGCCAAAACTATGGACAAGATACGTTGATGACGTATTTGTTGTATGGCCTTTTGGCAAGGAGGAGCTTTTGAAATTCCTAGATCATCTGAATTCCATCCACCCAAGGATTCAATTTACAATAGAACTTGAAGAGGATAACAGTCTGCCCTTTTTAGATGTGCACATCACAAGGACCGAAGATGGACACTTGGAACACACTGTCTATAGAAAACCAACACACACTAATAGATATCTGAACGCTAAATCTCATCACCACCCATCACAGATACAGGCAGTGGCAAATACATTAATTGCTCGGTCCTTCAGGCTCACAAACGAGAGGAACAGAGATAAAGAACTGAAGAAAATTAGTACCTGTCTTCGACAAAACGGATACCAAAGGCGTACCATCAGCAAGGCAATCAGTAAACAACAACAGCCGCAGCAGAGAGTGCAGGACGAGACCCAACGAAGATCGATCGCTGTCCTGCCATACATCAAGGGGGTTACTGATAAAATCGGCCGAATATTACGGAAACACGACATATCAACGGCATACAAACCTGACCATACCATCGGAGCAATATTAAGAAACCCAAAACAAAAAATTACTCTGGAAAACCAAGGAGTATACAGTGTAGCATGCGGATCGTGCAGCCTGACGTATGTGGGACAGACCAACAGAAGGATTTCAGCCAGGCTCGAGGAACATCGTTTAGCCATAAGAAACAAACAAACAACATCTGCTTTGTTTCAGCACCAACATCAGACAGGCCATAAAATTGATTTCGGCACTTGCAAACAAATAGCTAATATTCCTGATTTTAGGACTAGGATTATACGAGAGGCCATCGAAATAGAAAAGTCCGGACACCTCAATACGAGAGACGACGCTCTGCATTTATCCAACACGTGGAGAACGATAATCAAACAGCAGAGCGATGCGCAGCAGCCAACGGGGACATCGCAACTACGATCGGGCGAAATTAACAACGCGACAATTCAGGGGGCGGAGCCACCTCCCCCCACGCACAAGCAGCACCGTTACCATCTCCGGCGTAGAGTATAAATACCGCACGCACCGCCGATAACCTCCCAGTGTTCGAAGTGTTTTCGGAGCGCGAGCATTGAAGATGCCAAGTGAGATTTTGGCGAAACGTCTGCAGGATTCCAGTCGGATGCAGGATTTGCAAGATTCCAGTCGGAGTTCAACGAGCGAACGGATGATATCCCGGAGTATAGTGTCATCACATTTTTCCATCCGTGAATCAATACGTGAGAATATATATATATATATATATATATATATATATATATATATATATATATATATATATATATATATATATATATATATATATATATATATATATATATATATATATATATATGAAATTAAAATAAGTTTCCGTTACTTGTGAAACATTTTATTTTTTGTGACGTTTCGGCCTTTAACCTTAAGCCAAAAATCAACGGTTCACTATATAGTTGTTTGGTAATTTACAGTTTTACAACATTCACAACAGACATATCGAATATGTAAATCGACAAGCCACATTGATAAGACGACGAACCAAAACAATTGTTTTGGTTAGTTTTGGTTGAAACTTATTTTAATTTCACTAAAAAAGGACCAAAAAAAAAACAAGAACTATTTCTTAAGAATGTATAAGTCAAAAGGATCCAAGAACTCACAAACTAGAAAATATATATATATATATATATATATATATATATATATATATATATATATATATATATATATATATATATATATATATATATATATATATATATATATATATATATATATATATATATATATATATATATATATATATATATATATATATATATATATATATATATATATATAATCAAAGTGACCTTTCTTGGTAATTTTTGAAATCTTAAATAAATATATTTGACGTTTATTAAAAAAATTACTGGTAACTGCTAATAAGGTGTATAAAGGTAGAGGTTACCTTTTACACAAAAATAAAAAATGTTATTATTATAGGCTTTTACTTGGACAAGACACTATGGATTGTTCATCAAATACAAGGAAATGTCGATGGAAAAAAATTATTATATTAAGTTTTGGGAATAGTTATTAAAATTTTTGTTTCATTTCATCCATCTGAACAGTTTTACATCATAAAAGAGAACAATCAGTACAAATATTTTTTGCTACACCGATGCAATAACAAAAGATTTGGTGCGGCCATTAGGGACATTTCTGGGGCCGTGAGTCCAGAAGCCAGGTCCACGATATGCTGCAGATTTAAAGTATTTTTGTAGCACCATAAGTCTATTTTTATGTGATTCTCATGTGGCTATGGGAAACGCCCCATCTTATTTGTAAAGCAGCCTAAGGGTAGGGACCCATAAATGTGTATTACCCCAAGACTCACTCGCAACTGGCTAGGACAAATTCCACAGTGAATTCAGTCAGCTTTATTCCCATCATCCTTACCTATTTTGTTTTGTCATTCATAAATTTGATTTGAAAGATGTCAACTTTTACCTTAGCCGGTGGCTGTAATAAAAAATATTCTTTTGAATGTATCTTTAAAACAAGCACCCGTTTCCTAATTCGTATTCGGATTATACCTATCTAGTATACCATTTGAGCGTCTGCTACATCGAGATCCCTCGCGAGACGAGACGCACCGAGGCTTTCCGAAACAGAACCGAACACCGCTCGGGATTTTCGGTCATGTGAACATTCGATCATTTGTGGTGTTCCCCAAAAAAAAATGGTTCAGAAAAATGTAAGGGTGTTAAGATATCGTGAACTGGTTATTGAAAAAAAAAAGGTTAAAAACTCGCAAATCCGTCTTATAAATTGATCTAAAATCGATTTATTTCAATACCGAGCGTAAGACACTGCCAGAGGTTACTGTAATACTATTTATAAATTTTCTCTATTTCTGTTGCATCGGTTGTTGATGAATCGAACTTGCTGATGTTTCGTCAATCATCCTGTTGGCTTCTTCAGAGCTTATGAACTGATTGGCGGAACGTCAGCAAGTTCGATTCATCATATTCATAATTAGTATATATACTCTTTTGGGTTTTGACGTACCTTCTCCAAAAAAGTTTAAGTTTCGAAAAAAGCTTCTTACGAGTATTTACTGTTATTTATACCAATGTAGCGTCGAAATCGCTTGTCATTAGATCCAAAACATATTGTGAAACTTCTGTATGAATATTTAATAAGTAGGAATAGCTTTAAAAGAAAACTGCATCCTTACAAAAACGCTATTACGCGTGACTTGTTGAGTATAAGCAAAATACATAGTGATTGTCAATCCATGGAATGTAGTAAATAAAATATGATGAGAATGAAAATATATCCACTCTATTAAAACCAGGTTGGTTCTACTTTGGATAATCTGAAATGGAAGGTAGAGGATTGAGCAGTCGTCTATGTCTTACAATATCGACTGGTCAGCTGTTATTATTGAAGTCGACAATTTATTTCGATACTTGCCACGACTGCTTTGAGACAAACCACACATTTGTCAAGGAGCGCTGTTTATCTTCATTGGTTTGCGACTATCTTCATCAAAAGCTTGAGGTGATCATGGAAAGTGAGTTTTGATAGAAGAATTGTTAAGTCAAAAAAGTAAATATATATTGCAAGAGCGTTTTAAATAACGAAGTGACGTCCCGTTCCTATTGTGCGGGAATTAAACAGCCTGCGCGGTAGCAAACCAATCTAAATGATGAATGGGGCCGATTTTGATGAGATCACGTCGGTTCCCGACCCGTACAAAAGGCCCGTTGGTACAGATTGTTAACGATGGGGGAGTTAGGGGGTTTGCTTTCACGCCGGATACTTATTGACTTTCGACTGCGCGAGGGCGATGAAAAGGCCCATGCGAAAAAGAGCATCTGATGTATTTTCACGCTCCTAATAAGGCGTAATAAGACTTTTTGGCATTTGAGTGGTTGGTAGGTGCGAGGGGAAGTGTTGAATAAGCCGCCGGTTATATTCGGATATTGACTAGCAGCTCGACTGTCAAATTGCTTTGCTTATGGGAGACAAGAGGTCCGGAATAATTTTTATTTTTTAATTTTCTTACGGTGTTTACATCCGCGCTCATACTTCGCTTTAAGATGATTCTAGATTTTTAGTCAAACATGGTAATCATGTAATCATGATATATCACCCATGTTTCCGTTATATCCGACGAGATCACTTGCTATTAGATGTTTAATCAGTAGTGAATTCATTAAGCAAGAAGTTTGATAAGAATCATAAATACTTACAAACCCGCCAGTATCCTCGATAAAGGATACTATTAACGGTTTAAAACCTTTGGATAAAGTGAACAGGAAGGTAGAAGAAGATGATAGATATTTTTACAAAATAGGATTTAAATGCCGCAAAATAGACAAAAAATAAATGGTAATGGAATGTCAGAGATCATACATCCGATAACAGGTCTATAATTTACCTTGATGAAATTTGATTCGATACACATGGCCTGATAGAAAAATGAGGCAAATTTTACTATAGAAATAGACTGCTAGTGATAGTAATTGTTGTATTTCTCTTGTCCTTTTATATACCCAAGCGAGACAGAATTATATTTCAAATCAAAACATGCTTATATTTTTGAAACAAAGTATATATCACTATATTATACGCCACCCAGGCCCATCAGATTTGGGGTAAATTTGATCTTTAGTTTTTGGTAAATTTCTTATCAACGCAGCTTTAAAAATATTTTCACCGTACTTAAAAAATGTTTTAGTTAATTAATTAAAATTAATTAAATTTAAAAAACTACAGAAATATTTCAATTATAAAAAAAAAACAATTTTCTTCTTGAAAATTTAACACTCTGTGTGTCAGAAACGAAACAGCAGTGAACTCGATTTAAATTGGATCGGGACGGCCTGATAGAAAAATGAGGCAAATTTTACTATAGAAATAGACTGCTAGTGATAGTAATTATTATATTTCTCTTGTCCTTTTATATACCCATTTATTCTTACAGTAATTAGTTACACATAATTATTTCGTAATAAAAACGATATTTCCTTTAAATAAAATAAGACTTATACAAGCGCATACAAGTATTTCTAACGTTTTGAGAAATTCATTTATCAGATAACAGCATTATGTATTATGTAAAAAAAAACATGAAATACTAACAACAAAATACTGATTTATTTTTTATTTTGAAAATTGCAATTATGAAGTAGGTATTGGAACTTAAAAGTGAAACAATTGTATTTTCATTGGCTTATTCAAAGTAAATAACAAAAATTGCAAAAAGGATCAGGAATCTCTTTGATTATACTATATTGTTAAGGCACCTCCCTAGTTAAAGCAAAATTCAATTTCGACGAAATCGGAAAAAAGGTATTTACCATATTGTATGTTGGATCTTTTGGATGTCGAATGTCCAGCTCAGCCATTATGCAACACAACACTTTTAAATAATTTTAATTAGCAGCAGTACGAAATTATTAGTATGGGACGGTGAGGCAAGGAGGCCAACCTCAAAAATTAACCTGTTTTTTCTAATCAAAACCAACCAAAAAAAAAATTTATAAGCTTCACCAAAATTTGGGTAAATTTAGTTAAAGTTAGTCAAATAAGTCGACTTAATGGTTAAAAAACATAAAAAATAATAAAAAGCCCCCCTAAATAATGTACACACACAAGATTGTCACCATTAAAATGCATATATCATAATCAATTAGTTCAAAGAAGAATTAGCGATTGGAATCACTTTGTGAAGTACTCGTTAACAACGCTTTACTCCCAAAAAGGCCAAACAGGTATCAAAATTGAAAAATAATATTAACAATATCTTATTACAGTTATCTGCCATTAGTATAAGCATATAAGACAAAGAGAACAATTTCTATTACTATACCAGTCTCATTCTAAGTAAAATTTTCCTCACAAAATCCATATTGGCTGCATTCCAATTCCATAGATGGAGTTTACTGCGAAAGAGTTTAAGAGATCGGCATTAACTGTCATGAAAAAACTATTCGGGGGTTTCACACAGGCGAAATCGTCGGTATTAAAAAAAACGCATCTACAGATGCCGTTATCATTAATCAAATAATTGGCAATATTTCCGCGAACATCTGTATCAAACGGCAGATAAGTTCGCGGGTGCGGTAATTTTCGCGGAAATTCTCAACAATCTCTCGACATACGACGACTATTTTCCGTTTGTTTTGCCGGTTTCCGCGAAAATTGCTATTCAAACGTCGAAAGTGCCACAAGACGACATCGGAATGCCTCAAGGCACGGTCTTAGCGCCATCCCGTCGTCCCAGATTATATAGGATAGCTCATGAATACGGGTTTATATTAATTTTGCATAAGGTTATATTTTCTGGGTTATCATTTACGGGGTGTCCAATATTTACCAACCAAGTTCATTATTTTTAAAGCTGCAAACTTTGACTTTTTTATACGCGACCCACTGTATGTAATTGTATGATCTTATCCAACATTTAAACCTATATCGATTGACTACGCCCTTCTATAGAAAATATAAAACAACAATAGAAAAGCTTAGCCAATCAATGTTGGTTTAAATTAAGCATTCATAGTTTTGGTTAGTTATGCCAATTCTCTACTTTGTTTCCGGTTGCCGAAATAATCAAGATGCCTTGGAAACCATTGAAATTATACTATGTTTCTTCATGTGAGAGAGTAATAAAATGTAAATTTGCAGTGAGACAGATCATTAGACAGAGTGTTTCAGTTTTTAAGACCTATAAGTAAGAGGTTTGCTGGTGGGGAAGCCTGCAGGATCTTACCATTTAATATATCCAAGTTAAGTGTTGTTGAATATTAATGAGACACCCTCTACAAACTTTTGTATGAAATGAAAATGAAAATAATTTACGTCATGGTATATCTACCCGGTTTTCGAAAAACATAAATTAATATTTTTCTTAGAAAATTATTACATACACAGTGTTTCATTTAAGAACATTCGATATCACGTATGTATCTTAGCTGAAAATAATGCCACAATAAGGGTATACATTGAAAATGTGGATCACAACTTCCCATGGCAGGAACCAAAATTTGAGATACACCAATATCTCCCTCAGTTCTCTAAACATTAATGAGAATAGGTCATTGGATTTGGAATAATATTTCATATATTAGCTAAAAAGTTTTGTACACTTTAGTTACGAGCGCAGCGGAGCCAGTTTTTAATAAACTGGTGTATAAAGAAGATTGGTTAATGAAGCACGTGACATCTTACGCACTTCTGATTTGTGCATAGTTCGGTATTTTGGTTGGGCATTATATTTTTTATTTAAACTAGATAATTGTAAATATTTTCTTTCTGTTCATCCCGCCGTAGTTTTAACGCTATATGGCGGAATCTAAAGAAACATACATTTTCTTTTGCGTAAACGGAACCTCCTTGTGGGATATTAGTTGTTTTTTGTTATACTGCAGCGTTTTTGTTAATCGTTTGTTTCCCAAGTTCGTTGACTAACCTACAGCCTGGATGTTTTACGGAAGGTAATGAATTTGCCTCGTCGTTTCCTTTTCTGAGGTTGGGCAATTATCGACACTATGCCGGTTCATCGCATTTCAAACTGAATAAACTATCAATCAGCAGAAACCGTTCACGTTAACAACATTTCGATTTCCGAACTCGCAGATCAGCTGTTTGAGCAATATATATTAGATTCAAATTACGCCATCGTCGTTGCTGATCTTGCATTTTGCCAGATTCGGATTTCATACCTAGGTGATAAAAATTGTAGATACTAGAAACTCAAGAAAACTTTTCTTTAACAAAGTTTCGGTTTAATTAAAATTTTATCTAGCGAAACCGAAAAACAATTTATTTTCTGACTCCTGAGTTACAATGCCTTACGAAATCACTTGAACAATTTACAAATTAATACATAAGTTTTCTCTTTTACTAAATAATGGTAAAAGTTGTGTTTGGCTATATTTTTAGAACTCTAACAACATAAAATTATAATTTTTTTAAAAAGTACTTACATTATTATACAAACATATATTTAAAAAGTTATTTTCAATATTTATTTACTTTAATCTATTTATTAAAAGTGTAGTTGACAATTCGAAAAAAAAAACCTATGAATATTTTGAATTATGGAAAATACAAAGACATCGCAAGACAGGAATTAGCGTATTCAAGAACATTCAATTATATTTGGTTATATTTTGGAAAAGAATATACTGTTCAATGCTGTAGAATCATATTTATAGTTGTTAGATAATATAGTCACCCTACCACAGTAAAAATTGTTGCGCCGCAGGTTGCATTGGTGTTTTCGTAGAAATGGACCTACTAACCTGCACTTTGCGAGAAAATGCTGCCTTAAAAATGCCGTATCCGAGCTTATTGACGATCTGTCAGCTGCCATGTTGGTTGTTACCGCAAGGTCAGCTTAAAAGTTAGATTTTAAATTTCGCTCATGCGCTCTTCTCATAGTCGCTTCATAAGATTATGTATTTTCGGCATTAGGCAGAGCCTCTATATCTCTAGGAGCTGAGTGTATAGAACGCTTGATTATTTAATTTTAAAATTTTCTAAATGTAGAAAACTTTAAAAAAATTAAAAGTTAAATGGCGGTGATAGTTTGACCCTAGTTTGCTCACCTTTAATCGAAACAAGTCGTCTGATATATCGAATATATGGATACACTTGGACGTCGTTACTAGACTTTGATTTATATACAAATAAACGATTTGGGTAGTAATTTAACAATTTTTAGATTGTTCCGCAGGAGGAGGAACCATTTAACTAATAAAAATTGTTTCCAACCAGTATAGCTTTTGTTTTTTTTATGGAGCATACTGATCTACCTGCGCCGCTGATATGTATGCACTCATCTCGGTCTGATGGATTTCGTCTCGGATTCGAGAAAGCGTATATAGCGCAATAGAAGATATTTTTTCGCTACGTATAATAATAACCATAATCGCGTTTCTGTTTACATAATTGCCCAGCGTGTATGTGTACCTATATGGAAAGTATACTGCTCGTAGAATTATATAAAAACGACCGTTTCGTTCGAAATTGTTGTTACGCCCGCCATTTTACACGTAAAGCCAGTAAAAAAAATACTTTTGTGCTATTTTGCCTAATTATCGGGCTAATTAGTGATTATTATATTTGAATATTTTTAATGGCGCCATTTGTTTTAAGAAGCGTGCTTTATTTATTTTTCTTTCCTTCCTTATTCTGTTAAAGTAAGACACTATCATATACTTACGCCTCTAAAAGGTTTTTTTATTAACTTTTTGGTTTTACTTATAATTTGTATTTTTGTTTGTTTCCCAATAATTGATTTGTCTACTTCTTTGCTTTACTACATACTTCGTCATTCTTGTTGTTTTTTGTTTTTGTTGTACTGTAGTGGTTCTTTTTAGGCAACAAATTAACATTGACCAATTCAGGAATCCATTCTGTACATTTACATGTGTTCTATAACGTAGTAATTTTTTTTACATATTTCTCCTCAAAATTTCGATTTCTTTTTTTAAACAAAATTGTTATTTCTCTCTCAGATTTAAATCGTGCTTAGTAATATTTAGGCAACAACGGAATAAACAAACAATTTTCAACATAAACGCATCCAGCCGCCTGTAGCGATTCGAGTAAATAAATGTAAATAAAACGAGTATGCCGATTGATACATATATCCGTATCAATTGTCTGATGTGTTACCCCGACTTTAGGAACGGCATATGTTGTTTCCACCTGCCTTATACGTAGCCCCTTTTATTAAACACCTGCTCTGTCGCGTGCGATCTGCTTGGGGTCCAGAGGGTTGCGAGATAAAGATTAGCGCCCCCCACTTCGGAGCATTAATGCGGACACGCGACGGGTTAAAGTTCAAGAAGACCGGCGTATATTATAACCTCTAAATGCGCTCTCTAACGGCAGACAAAAGACTCGACAACCTGTTTTGGTTAATGTTATACAGGGCGGTCGCGTAGTGATCAAAAAGCAACCTAAGTTTAAGGTTATGAAAGACATTGTTTTTGACAATAATTTTCGTGTCAATTTTAATAATTACCAATACCCAAACAAAATTTACCCGATTCTTTACCTTTATATTTGGTATTAGATTGGCTTTCAATTTCAAAATTAAGCGAATTCCAACAGAACAGAACAGAACAAAAATTCTGTAGCTTATCGTTAAAATTTCCTGAAAGTATTGTAGCAAATTCATATTTATAGTACAAGAAATTTTTCAATAAATAATGATAAAATAAAACCCGAGAAAATAATATCGTTTCTAACCGGGATCGAAACCATTCGATGGTGTTACGATAAACATTTCTCAGCGTAACACATTGTATTTCAGATCATAAATTCGCCATGCAAGGGGTCGTCTTTATGCCGCAGAATCCTCAGCAAGGCTCCCCACCTCCGAACGGCGTGACCGGTAAGTACATCCACGTTTCGGCAACTTAAAACTCGAACCAAGAATAATAGAGTTCGATAATTATTTTCGGTTAAAGTCGGTTCATAGATATATGAAAGTGACTAACTGATACGAATTACAGGTACAGGTTCGTACTTTGCTTAGAATTTAATTATTGGGGGTTTTGTTAGGAAAGATACTAAACAATATTTATTTATTTATGTATGTATTTATGTTTAAATATAAAATAAAATTACAAATTTAGTCAACTGTCTACTGTGACAACTTGCATTGTCCATTACAATGACGCTATTATTAGGAATGTTTGGAACTAGTTTGTTTTTAAACCAACTTTCAAATAAATCAACGGTGGTGTGTTGATGGTAATCCAGAGAAGAATCTTTAATATTTTTCGCACACAGAGAAAGTCCATTTGGGATCCAACCATCTTTAGAGGCAACATGCAAAATAGTTATTCTTTTACCTCTTTTTGATGGCGCGTTTGTTTTACACTTATCAGTTGACTCAACCCAACCCTTTTCCGGGGTATCATAAGTGTCGAATCAGGTTTCATCCAAGTAAATAATTGGCCTTTGTTGTTCTCTGTAAATCCTGATTTTTTCTAGATATTCCAGTCGCCATTTCCGAATTCTAAAAGATTCCATTAAAACTTGCCTTTTGTCAATTCTTTTAAATCTAAAACCCCTGTGTTGAATACACTTCCATAAGGTAGTTCTGCCACATTTAACACCGGTTTTATCTTTTTCAAGCTTCCTAATTAAGATATCTAATGTAGGCTCGCTTTGTTCCTCTTATAACTGGTAAATTTTACATCGTATTATATCTTGATCACTTTCATCTACACTCGAGAAAACGTCAGCATCGCTTCTTTTTTTTCCTCGCTTAAATGGGATTATTCACAATTTTCCATACAGTTGATGTTGGAATTTTCGTCAATATAGCCGTTTCTTCTGAAGATGCTTGCTTGCTGGCATCACGTTCAATGAGAGTCAAATAAATATTGTTTATACCGTCCTTAGTCTCAATAGAATAGTGTTTTCTACATTTGGGCGGGAGCATCTCCCGAGGTACACTAGACTCGCACATATTTTGCATAATTCGGACACGATTCAACACACGCTGTATTACAGACGAAATAAGAATGATTACTAATAAACAAACTAAGTAGTATACCAAACCAAAGAGTATTAAACACAGAAACTTTGAGTAATAATCTTGTTGCATTGCATGTTAATGACCACCCTTGGATAATCCCATTCAAAAGCAATTGGTCACTTTCTTATATCTATGAACAGACCATACCTGAACCTAATCAAAATGTTCCCTGCGGCAGGCTTGGAGGTTAAGCGTGTGCTCTGACACGTTCGTCTTTACAAATTTTTGTTGGGCGTTTAACAGCAAGGAATTGACAAAAAAAGGGCATTGTGCATTTTGTTTCATTTTCTGTAGTGCTCCTGCTGACCACTATGAAACTTTTGCAAAAAAAATGCACCCTGTATAAAGAGCCTTTCAAATGTCCATTCAACCTAACATCAAAGTCATGTCAAACTTTGGCGATATAAAAATTTGTACAAGCGATTTACAATTATATTTTCCAGGTATTTCGCGCACCCTGTATGATAAAGATAAAAATTGCTGCCTAAACGAAATTTCTCAATTTTTTACGGTTTTTCATTTAATAATGAAGCCATTTAAAAGTTAATTTTTAGTGACTTAGTTCTTTGCATACAATCGACATACTCTGTACAGGGTGGTCCAAATTCGAGGGGCCCCTATGGCTTTAAGCATTTGCAGCATAGTTAGCCCAAAACTAATATGCATGTGACGGGCTCGACAAAGCGTTTCCAAGCAAAAAGTAAAAAGCTAAAGCTAAAAATGTGCGCTTCTAAAAACCCGTTATAACTTTTTTATTTGTAAAGATAGAGATTTTTATTAAAAACCTTTTTTGAAGATTTTTTAAGGGCAAATCTACCTATTTCACCAATTTTGTCTTAAAGCCTTTAGTTCAAGAGATATAACACAAAGTTACATTTTTTTAAAATGGAATGCCCCATTTTTTTTTAATTAGTTTTCTAATAATATGAAAGAGAGCAACCTAGCTCAAAAATATTTTTAAAGTTAAAACGTCATCTACAAGAATACGGATCCTTTACAAAATCGAGGCTTTGGACGTATGGAAGACCAGCCAGAGTTAGAGAGTTGAAAGAACTAACGGAATACTAGAAGTTAAAGTGCGAGGTTACTGTGTCCCCTCGTGTCGTAGCCAACTTCATTTTGTATGACAAAAAAAAAACAATAAAATTTGATCTACATATTTAGGCTGCGTACGGCGCCTACTATGGTAAATATCAAAAATTGCAAACATCAACTATTTAATAAAAGTAGGTGTGTGGCACATCGTTCGACAGGAAATTTTATTATAAAACTGATTTTTCAGAAAAATTGGGGGTATCCCATCTAAAGAAATATAACTTTGTGTGATATCTCGGGAACTAAAGGCTCTAAGACAAAAAAATACAATTAAAAAAGTTATAGAGGGCCTTTAAAATCGCACATTTTTGAGGATCACTCTGTAACTCAAAAACGACTTGACATATCACGATGCGGTTTTCAGTTTTTGACTTCTCTCGAAAATCGAGCCCGTAACATGTATATTAGTTTTGGGCTAACTATGCTGCAAATGCTAAAAGCCAAGAGGCCCCTTAATTGGCTTCATTATTAGTTAAATGAAAAACCGTAAAAAATTCAGAAATTTCGTTTAGGCGGCAATTTTTATCATACAAGGTGCGCGAAATACCTGAAAAATATAATTGGAAATCGCTAGTACAAATTTTTATATCGCCAAAGTTTGGACTAACCATGCTGCTGTAACTATGCAGCCATAAAGGCCCCTCGAATTTGGACCACCCTGTACATAGTCGAAAAAATCACCAAACCAAAATAAAAGTTTTAGTTCCAGCTCTCTAGCGTTTAATGGTCTAATAACATTTCCGATCAGGTGAATGGTTTTCGATAAAAAAAATCCGGGGCCCAAAATAACTCAAAAAAAGTTATTTTTTTAAATACCTCTTATGAAAGCCAGGTTTTGTAGCATAGACCTCTCTGTGAAATTTCAAGTCGAAACATGCAAATTTTGGACAGATCTTTGATTTAGTGCGGCTCATCCAACACACCCTGTATAATGTGCAAAAACCATATTAACAAAAGTTGATACGGCCTATATAGACAAATGGAAGAAACCGCCAATCGAATCATTCCCCAAGATGGAACTAAATTTTCAATTTTTTGCCCATAATTGGCACACCCGGTAGATATTTCTGATATAGCCCATAGTCTCGTGTCGATACCTTGAACTTTCAAATAGTCACTTTAAAATCGGAAAAGAACAGGTGGTTATGCGATTCGACAGCGAGCGGAGAACAGTAAATAACACAAAATATGAAAACTTAATTTTTCGGCAACTCTCTGCAACATCCGAGATATGAAATTTTGTACTTTCGAAAAATTCCATTTAATCGATTTTTTAAAAGTAACAAAGTCTTTTTTCCAAAAAAAGTTCCATTTTATCAACCAAAATAATGTGTTCAACATATAAACATTAAAAGCCAGTAAACTAATAAAACAAAATATACTTTTCAACAACGCATGTGCATAGCAACTCACCGTTTACTATTTTTTGTGTTCTATCTGAACCGAACGCGCCCTGTATATACTTTAGCGCGACGAGACACGAAAACAAGGGGATTTATCTCGTGTTGATGGAGCGCAACTTGCCAAAACACAACCGCAGGCAGGTTGCACTTCCTTTGTTGATAAAATGTTATCGCAGTTGAGAAAAATCTTCGATAACGACATGCACGGTGGGTAGGTGCAGTATATGCTGCGGATATCAAGGTTGCGTCATTGGAGAATGTAGTGCTCGGGTTTTTGTAATGAATGGAAAGGCAATTCCAGTGCATATACTAAACCAGTAACTTTTAAAAGTGGCTCTAAATAATAATATAAAAAACAGTTATGAGTAGCCTAACCTTACAAAAAATATAAAAAAAAATAATGCAAAACTTCTATAAAAAAATGATAAAATAGAAAAAATGTGTTGTACACTTTTGGTAGGCAGGACTGCATAGAGCAAAACTCTAGAGACACAACACTTTGAAGATTCAATTATTGTACAGGAAAATGCTGATCATACAAAAACCAGAAAATAGGAAAACACTTTGACAGCTAATGAAATATAGTTTGCACTTTCGCAACTTACAAATAAATCGAGATCTTTTAATGTATGGAAATTGAAAATTAACAACGATGCTACTAGTGCTTATTCATTCAACATCAAATATTAAATATATTTAGTATTTATTTATGTAATATTTAGTGATGCAGCATTAGATTTAGAGTAAAATGACATCCTGTACTGTGGGCTAAACAATGAGTAATCTCAGAGGTATAGTTAATTTGATGCGTTACAGAAAAATATGAATCAAATTGTAGCTGGTAGAATGACATCGGGATTCAGCTCTCCACATCGATTTTTTTTGGCGGCCTGGTCAATTTTTATTCAATTTTTTTTGGGAACAGTCGATCTGGAGGTATACGGTATACACGTAATGCATCGAAAACGACTGATGGCCAAATTTTATTTCGCTTATCACCACGAAAGGAGAAAGCTGACTGGTATAATCTTTGTGTCGAAACCCGTAGCCTGCGAAATCGTTTATAAACCGGGTGTCTCTTTCCAATAAATGTCGCAAGTTACAAGTGTTTTTTTTTCCCTTTTTACCTGGGGTGACAATCTGGACACCAAATTTTGGAGAGTAAAATAATTGCTACAAAATAATTTTACTTGGTTGTTAAATGTTAAAAAGTTAAAAAAAAAAGCATGGAAAAGTTTGAAAACCAAAACATCCACCTTTTCGACTTAAGTAAATTAATGTTATACCAGGTCCCACTAGTTTATAGGACCAGTTTTATGGCTTATTAAAAATTCCTTTTCGCCGTTGCAGAACTTGATTTATAAAAACATTATTTAAAGAGATGTCTTAAAACTAATTTCACATTGCCATGCAACTTTTTTTCTTCTTCAACTTGGCATATTAAGTCTCGTTTGTATTCTATCCTCATCGATTTATTTTCTTATATACAGACCTGGTCCTCAAAGAAAACAATTTTTTTTTAAACTAAGATAATAATAAGATAATGGTTCTGGAACGAAACGTCGTAGATACAATCTAAATACATCTTATAAAAAACAATAAAACTTTCAATCTTGGGTTTTCTTCCTAAAATCAACCGATTTCGAAAGATTTAACAGAGTAATTTCGATTTTTATAAATCACCTTGTATTTCTGAAACAAACGGAAATTTGGAAAAGACAATAAGACACTTTTAACACGTTTTATAGTATAGTAGTATAGACCTTCACTACACTTGGACGAGAAAATTCTTGTCGCCGTATCGGTAGACCGATGAAATTCTCGTTCACTTGACCCGATTCGTGCAGGCCTATTGTTTTCTTCTTTAAGGTCTTGCGCAAGAGCTTATATGGAAAACTTCGGTGTCGACGTGATGGTCCTCTTAAACAGCCACGTACGCGCATCTAATTACCTGGGTTATACCAGCTATGGCGTTGTATACCAGATAAAGATATTAGTGAAATCATCTACCCCGGTACAAGTTTCTTCTTAAAATTCGTCGATGGAATTAAATTCGCGTCATTGGCGAAGACTTTAAACCATTCCCGAATATTCCGCCTCCAACGGCCGACGTTACGGCTGCTAATTTGACCCGGGAACCAGAGATGAAACCGTTGAATCTAAACGTGGAGACCGGTTTCAGCGACAGCAGTCCGAGGCTTCAGAGTCCTGGTCAGCAGACGGTCAACGGAGACCCTATGCAGTCGCCCAACTCGGTCAAAATGGTAATCAAGAACGGCGTGTTAATGCCGAAACAGAAACAGAGGCGCTACCGGACGGAAAGACCGTTCACCTGCGAGCATTGTTCAGCTAGATTCACGCTGCGCTCGAACATGGAGCGACACATCAAGCAGCAACACCCTCAGTATTGGTCGCAAAGACAGAGAGGTAATATCGGCCACCCACCCAGGAAGATGGTGAGCGGTGTAGTGACGAAACCGACCTTTTGCGACTTGAACGTGCCCAGTTTCGAGATGCCGAAAGTGTACGACTACCAAGAGTCGAAGGAACAGATCAGCGAAAAGTTGAAGTACGCGATACTCGCGCAGCAGTTGCGCTCGAATCTTGGAGGAGGAGCGAAACCCATAGAGAACGGTAAGAAAGAGGAAGACGAAGACTGCGAATTGGTGATCGACGAGAACGATGATGTCAACGGCCAAAGGAGCGATCAAAAAGCAGTAGGAAAGGGAGAGGAGGACCTGGTACCGGTGTCGAGGTTGCTTGATAACGCGTCGCAGCAGCAGTTTAAACAGTTTTTTAAGCGGGATCCGGAAGACTCGGAGGTGGGGGCGAGCGAAGAAGATGAAGAGGGTTTAGTAGCGGGCGGCAGCACCAGCGAGGAGAACGTCTCCGGGACCGATGAAAACAAGTAAGTATTTCCTTCTATCGTTAAGTCAACACTTGTAAGATCTTGTATTCCTCAAACTTCTTGCAACACTAAAGAGTGAATTTGTGTGGTTGAACCATTAGCCTAAACCGGACACTCTTTCCAGATCGGAATCGGAAACTGCGGCAACCGCAGCACCGGCCAAGAAGAAATCCGCGTACTCTCTAGCTCCCAATCGAGTCAGCTGTCCGTATTGTAGCCGAAAATTCCCTTGGACCTCCTCTCTACGACGCCACATCCTCACCCACACCGGTCAGAAACCATTCAAGTGCAGTCACTGCCCTCTCCTCTTCACCACCAAATCCAACTGCGACCGTCACCTGCTGCGAAAACACGGCAACACGGCAACCACCATCACCAACGAGGTGGCTGGCAACGCAGCGGCGGCAGCAGGCTACCTCATGCGGAACGTACCTGAGAGGCCGTTTAAGTGCTCCAGCTGCCCTAGCAGCACTTTCTCCACGTACTCCAACCTGAAAAAACACATCAACGGCAAACACTCGACCAATGCGCAAGGCGACGACATCAAAGCTCAGGGTTACGAAGCTGGCAGTTCTGAGGACGAGAAAGGAGGGACCCAAACTGAGACTAATAACGAATGGGAAAACCAAATCGGATACGGCAGGTTCCCCGTCGAACCGCACGCAAACCAAACGCTCAACTCTGATCTGCCTTTTAAGTGTCATTTATGTGAAGGTTCGTTTGCCGAACGTCACGACGCTTTAGACCATACCAGGGACAAGCACGCTTCCGAATACGATCTGCTGATGTCCAAGAATGCGTTGGATACGAATGCGACTACACCAGATGATGCTGCCCACCATGACGACGACGACCAAGACGCTCGGGGCAAGTTCCCAGATTACAGTAACCGGAAAGCGCATGGTGTATGCGAAGGTTCTGGTCCGCAGAAGATCTGCGCAGACACATGCGCACACATACAGGTGAACGACCGTTCAGCTGCGACATCTGTAGGCGTAGGTTCACCCTGAAGCACAGTATGTTGAGGCATCGAAAGAAACACAACGTTAATGGAGGTCCGGATCAGGATGGAAACGGGAGCGAGGATGAAGGGATAGAGAAAAAGAACGGCGAAAAGACAGACGAGTCGGACGGGAACGAGGGTGATCTTATCAGTAACTTGTTGGGAATTAGGGACAGGTCGATCATAGATCGGGTGTTGGACGCGACTGCTGACGACGCAGCTAAACTGCTAGGCGTGAAACCCAACATTAAGTAACGCAGCAGGGTTGGGGGTATTTTTATTTCAATAAATTGAATGGGTTTTTGGTATTCGCCAAACGGAGCCGACACGAAGTCTGTAGAAACAGGACGATACAGGTGTGAGCGATGACCGTTACGCTATTATTTATTTCAGGGAGTTGGTTTGCCCGACCGAATATTGACACACAATTCTAATAGATTTCTCACTAGATACCAATATGTTCTACTTTTGCTCTAACGCCCTTAATATTTTAAAACAATAGATCAAATAGATCAAAAACTCCAAAAATAAAAACCGAAAACTTAACACAAAACATTAGTAAATAGTAGATGATTTATCTCAAAACACATATAAATGCTTTTGTAAACCGTAACCTCACTTACTGTTTGGTTAAAATGTTGGACGAGTCCAAGTTCTTCCACTTGATTCATATTCCACTGACTTGAACCTAATAATGGCAAAGTGCAATAGGTATCCTAATTGTAAACTAATTTATTAGACTGTTCCTGAAAAGCTGAAAGGTACAAATCCTCCTTACGGCTTCAAAGTAAACAAAAAAAAACAAGCTAAACGCTAAACGCTAAACGCTTGACAACTTGACAAAAATATTAAAAATTATCAACGATGCATATTCCATATTATGTTGTTGTTGTGTTTATGAAACATTGGGCTGCTCGCTTATTTATGCATATATTGTCGTTTTAAGTAAATTTCCAAATGGACAAGGACGAAACGACCCGAAATGCTTAAGTGAGGTTATAGTCACATTTTCACTAGGTTACACAGTAATTAAATCAAATCAACAGGTTCGCAAAAAACGTTTTCTCTCTGTGGTCCGCTACTGCCAAAGAGATTATCGAGTATCGATCCAGTTCACACTCTAAATATTTGCCACTTGCCTGGATCGCTCCGTCTGCGCCTCGGGACATCGTGTTGGCTTCCGTACTCGCGCAGAAAGGGAAAACAACCGAAAAGAATTGTGCCGATGGTAGCGTCACAAACGCCATTTATTTCGGACAGGTCAGAGCCGTGTTACGCATATATTTTCGAACTGCATAACGAAAATTATTCGGTTATTTTCTGTTTTATTTAAGGTGTAGGGTTTTACGTGAAGTAATGATATAAAATATCGATTTTCTCTAGTCAGGTTTATCCAATAATATAAGCATTCGATGCGAATGTTGCTATTTTATCTAACTTTTGTTATGACGTTTTTAATGACAAAATCAAAAATCGAGTGATTTAGAGTGTAGTAGACTAGTAGACAGTTTTACGTATATATCTGAGTATGTTATAAATTATTTTCCATTTTCGTTGTATTTTGTACATATATTAATTTCACAGAATACGGTCTAGGTATACCAAAAAGTAAATTATTCCACGGTTGTGCGGCGTTGCCGCATCGCGGTCGCCGAAAAACTGAAGATTTTGGGTGTGTACATAGATATTGTAGTGCATTCGCCTTATATCTTATAGAAAAATAATGTGTCTTACATTGTTGCCTCAAAGTTTATGTATATACACAGTTTACAAGCAATATATCTATTCTTTTAAATATATATTTATACATGAGGTTTCTCGAGCGTTCTAAATAATTAGCTTAAAAGAATTAAAACTGCACCTAGAATAATGTGTTATGAAAATTTGGAAATTTTATTCGTTTTTTTTTATTTCGTTTGTTTGGTAGGGTCGGACGATACTTTCAAGTGATTGTTTAATGATGCAATTATATTAATGTTCGCGTACATGTCGGGAGGGTAAAACATTTTTAGCGATGGCAACACTGTCGGCAGCTGTTGTCTGTTATTTAATTGCAAGCTTGTACAAAAAGCAATTATTTGCATCGTTAAACAAGTGTAGATAAATTTAGTGTTAAGTTGTTTCAAATCGGTAAAGTAATTCAATAATTTGAAACATTTTTTTTCTTCGAATTCTCTATAAAAGCTAGACGTAAGGTTTTTCTTTTTGTTTGCACATTGTATAATGTATTTTTCACACATGTTCACACCGCGTGTCTTATTACGAGCTTTTGATGAAAACCCCTTATTTCCGCGTGGAAGGTTTCTTCGAATGAAAAGCTATTTTTAGAGTCTTTGAAGCAATAAAGTATGTTAGATTCGTAAGAGGTTATCGTTAGATTAATCGCGGGTATTTCCCTGACCATCATGTTTGTATCATTGTAAATTATTGTCTATGCCATATTACGATGTACTTAAGTTGTTTGGTTTGAAATGTGCACCCGGAAAATTGTCATTTGTTATGTACCTTTTCTTTTACGCTATTTAAATAAATTGTCATATAAAATAAACCTGTTTGCTTTTTTTTCCTAGCTTCTAAAAATACTGCAAAGTTTAAACGAGGTTTAACTTTAAAACAGATCGACCAAGCCGTCCATGGCCGTTACTATAATGAATGTTGACACACTGCAGATAAACATTTGACATCTTAGCAAAAAGTTTTAGGTTATAATTTAAACGGTTGTTTGCATAAAGTTTATTTGAGGTAAAAATGCCGAGAAGTACTCTGATTGATTTAGATGTTGACAAATTGTTTGAGGAGAAAAGTGTAGATGAAATTATAGAGATAGAAAAATTAATAAATGGGGAAATTGACAAAAAACGATCAGAACTTCGGTCTATGGTGGGGTAAGTAACGGGTATCGCTGTTGTGGCAAATCTAACGAAAAACTGTCATGAAGGGATCGCTATAAAGACATACTAGCCGCCTCAGATGCCATAAAGTCAATGAAAACTATATCCGAAGA
Organism: Cylas formicarius; assembly: GCF_029955315.1. Lineage (NCBI taxonomy): Eukaryota > Metazoa > Arthropoda > Insecta > Coleoptera > Brentidae > Cylas > Cylas formicarius. The sequence continues at coordinate 43,253,640 of NW_026844214.1, read as the reverse complement.
CATTGTTAAAACTATTGACCAAATTACGAATACATGCAAAATATTAATAACAGCACCGGATTCACCTAAAACAAATGCTACACGTGATACTATCCTTCTCAAGTAGGTGAGTAAATGAGCTTAGGACTTTATATAAAGATGTCGCAATTTTGCAGAAGAAAGAATGAAGAGCGTACTTTGATAATTCAGCTGAGATTAGCAATTTCTCTTAATGAACAAATATGGATCGCTATTGAAGAAGAAGACAATTTAATCGCAGCACAACATTGCTTGTTGGCCCAACATATCTACATGGGTATAAATATTTAACTAGCAAATACACATATAAATAGTTATTCCTGCAGGTCTGGACTTAACTGATTGGAGGTACTTAGAGAATATACATTTATTGGAACATTTGAAGCAAAATTTGTCTAGTCTTAAGTCCAAAGTTTTCCGAAACATCTCTGAAAAGTTAGAATATATGGAAATCAACTCAGATGTGAATTGATATCTGTCAATGTGGGTTCGCTATTACCAAATTGGATGTTTTAGGAAGCCAGTAAAAATTTGAATGCCCTAATGCTTTTGGAGAATCAAACGGGGCTCAAAATACTGGAGAAATGTATTGAACATCGAAAGGCAGCATTGGATGGTGTTATTTCGTCCCAACATCCTAGTATAAGATTGTTAGTTATGGCAGTGATTAGGTGTTTACTTACGAGTGTCATATTATTCCATGACTGCTTTATTAGTAATCAGTTCAAGTGAATCGTTGAACATTAGTGGTAGTTTTTGTTTTTAGAGGCTAAAGAAGGCAAAACGCAGAATAACGAGGACTACTTAAATATTCAAATGCCAGTTACCCCTTTGCTCTCCTATATCCCAGATGTGGTGAGGCAATACAGGTATTTATTTTCAAAGGTCCATGTCAAGTCCATCGAGTAAACTCCTTTTAGACCTCAATCCCCAGTTTTACAAGTGGATAAATTGAATGCCAAAGGCTTGGTTAATAATTGGCTACTCTGTGTGAAGCAATCAGTAGAGGAGGGATTAAAAAAATCTCTGCAATCTGTAACTACTGTCAAGGCTTTGCAGCTGATTCGTGAGGAGTATAATAAAATTAGTAATTCCATATAAATATGGGAGCTTCTTTGTATTTACTATAATTTTCTAGAGATGCCTGAGAACTGGATTCAAATTTGTGTGGATTTGCACTTTCCAGAAAGCTTTGACATGTGGCAGTACTTTTTACAAGATTTGTTGACCTCCAAAGCCAAAAGCCTTATCTCCAGTATAATTTCGCGCAACACAGAAGAGATTAAAAGTGATGTTACTGCGGTGCTTCAAAAAATTGCTAAAACTAAGGATTTCGAGGTTGATTTAAGAAGTTACGCCTGGACTGAGGAGCATTCGGATGTTGATAAAGCAGATCCAAGTCACACAGGTACTTTTTTCTTAGTACACTTGCACTTTTATTTATGTGTAATTTCCGATTTGACAGGTTTAACTATGAAAACCAAAGGGTTTTCCCAAAACTTCATAAATCTCTGTGGGACAGTCGACTCAAAATATTTAGCACTGCTAAAAGATGTTTCGCCATATTTGTATGGTGTTGAAGTGCCTGATAGTTCCAGTAACGGACTTGTCGCCACCGGTAAATGTAGGAAATATGTTGATGGTGCCCAATTGGAAAATCATTTAGCAGAGGAATGCATAAGTTACTCACTACGGTAAGTGAATTTCGAAAATATTAAATTTGTGTGTAAGTGGAGAAGTGTTTTCTTTATGACAAAAATTCAATGAAATAAATGATGTTATATAAACACTATTATTCATATATAAATCTTACAAAATGGAAATAGCGAAGTCTTAAACTCCATCATATTTTGTAAAAGAACATTGCAATGCCCAAAGCACTGACTAGAAATAGGTTTTGCCTGATTTTATAATTTGAAAAGCACTAGATAAGATAAGTGCTTTTGTAAATAGTTACTCCGCATTTGTCATAAAAAGCATGAAAATTTTATAAGACAGTAGCATAGCTTTATAAAATAAGGAATAAATATAATTGTTGCATTTCATAAAACTTGTATGTTGTATTTTTTTACTTGTGGAAAAGCGGCAGCTTTGTTCAAAAGGGAGGGAGCCTGAAAGTTTGCTAAAAAATGCGGATGACTCCTACCTAAATTGGAAGAATTAGCAAGGTACTAATCCATCCCACAACCTTCGGCAGTTGGGCCGCATCTGGCACTGGGAGACATAAGGGGAACGCGCAAAATTTAACACAAAACCAGAGAGACACAAGCGTTATTGCCTGATTTTTCTACTTAAGTTTGTAAATAAAGTCATAGACATGGAAAAACTACGAAAAACCTTTAACGAGTTCTTGTAAACCGCCGTTGTTTTGTTAGTATAATCAACGTCACGTGATTGGTATAACCAATGGGTTAGGCGGTTATCAATACCAATGAAATAAGTAGACATAGGGAACCTTTTCCTAAATTGGACTGAGGTGGCTTTTATTTGATGAAAATTCATTTAACACAATTAAATTAAAACAAAAAATGTTCAGATTTTCAGTTATTTAATGATAGTTAGAATCCGAACTTTTATTTTTATACGCCCTTTTATGTTCGTTAATGCGTTTCTTAAATCTTCTACCGGTTTGTCCGATATAAATTTGGGGACAGGATCCATATTTCAACTTGTAGACTCCAAATTTTTGAGTTTTTCGGAATTTAGTTTTGTTTTTTAAAAAATGTTCTATGGTGTTTTCAGTTTTAAAAGCAATCTTAAGACAGAATTTAGATAGATGTTTCGAAATTTTCTTGCTAGGCTCTCCTACGTATTTTATTGTTTTGGGTTCGATGCGTAATATGGGATAGATAGAGTTCAGAAACTGCTTTTTAGTTATAATCTTATCTATCACAGAAGGGTGGTGACCATTGTTAATAGCCATTTGTTTAATAATATTTAATTCTTTTCCAAAATTTTTTTGTGGAAAATGGTATATTAAGTAATCTGTGGATAAAAGCATAAAAAGCAACCATTTTGTGTGTGTAAAGGTGATATGAGTTATTATGTATTATTGTGTCCGTGTGTGAGGGTTTACCATAAATTGAAAAATCTAATTTGTTCTGTAGTTTAGCTATCATTAAGTTCAGAAAGTTTAAAGGGTTATCTAGTTCGCTCTCTATGGTAAACTTTATACAGTTATATATGGAGTTAATATGAGTCAAAAAGGACAAGCAGTTGTCTTTCCGTTCCAGTGAAACAAGCAAAAACATCATATGTATGATATTTTCTGAATTGTCCATAAAAATTTCTGCAAGGAATGGTCTGAGTGGGTTACCCATAATTAATTCTTCTTTAGCAATATAACATTAATCATTAACAAATAATCTTGGTCTAAACAAAGTATTAAACTATCTAGCAAGTCTTGTCTCTAAGTGAGAATATTGTCTATGATGTTTATTATTTTAATTGGTGGAATGCTAGGAAATAAATTTTGAAAGTCAAATGAAACTAGAACTGCCTTAGGAGGAATTTTAATACCTTGTTAATTAGTTCGAACCAATTTGATAACATATCTAGGTTTAAACGCAATATGATATTCTAAAATTTTTCTTAATCTTGTTGAGAATTTTACTGATGGTGCTGTTACAAAAGAAACTACAGGCCTTATTGGCATGTTTTTAAAATTGTTAAAAAGACAAAAAATAGCATTTATCCTGCGAAATTAATATCGTATAGTTCAATGCTGCGGTCGCCATTCTCAAAGTCATTTTCAGGAGTAATGTCTTGGTGTAGAGGTGTAGAGACTTTTTAAAGAAAAGTTAAATCAAGGTTGTCTTCCCATGTTTCTCCATAATGCGTCTTTAGAAATGAAGTTATTGACAATTTGTCACCCTTTACTTGCCAGCCAATATCGAGTTCAGTAATACTTGATCCAAAAGCTGGGGCACTGGTCGCATTCAGCGAACGAAACTGTTGTGAACTGTTACAAAACTGCAGCGGAAACGTTTGGTGCCACATGTGCCACAAACACAAGGCTTTGCAACCGCTATTGATACCTAGCAGTAGCGTTTTGCATTACATACAAGGAAAATACCGCTACATTTTCTGTTACTTTTTAACTTCTCTTTTGATTTTAAACAAACACTATTTGGGGAACCAAATCCAATATTCGAATGGATGTTTATGTATCAACCCCAATTTGACACACACTTCTGAACCTTTGAATGATAATTATTCAAAATTTTTGTTATACTTAGGTCACATATGATACGAGTACCGGTTTGATTTCAATGATGAGTTTTTATTGTCAGCTTTTTGTCGTCAGTTTTATCAAGGATGCGATCTCCTCTCCATTTTTCAAAATTTTTCATAACCTGTTCGTTTTGAACTCTGTTAAGAAAAGTAATTTCAGCAGGAGTTGTTGGAATATAATATTTAATAGATCTTTTCCCTGGCAATTTTAGATCTTTTGTATTTTTGCCCTTCACACCAACTACAAAACTATCTTGTTTTTATTTTTTTTACAACTTTGTATGTGAAAATCTTAAATTTGCAGGCATTGCTAATGTGGATCAATAATACGATTTGCTTGGCTATCTATTATGTCCACAGGTGGAAAATTCGAGCAATTTTTAGCAAATTGCAAATAGCTACTAGAGATGTAGTCTAGCCTATAGCCTATGCCGATAATACAAAAAACTATAAGAAAAATATATAACAATAAAAAAAAATTGAGGACTCGCCAGATTTTAAATCTCCTTTTTAACAAATGACCTTGAGGCATTCAACAGTGCCATTAACAGATCGTCGATGTAGAGGCATGCGTGGAAAATCTTGTCTACGAAAATATCAATGCCGCTTGGGGCGCATCAATTTTTACCGCAATAGGGTCACTATATTATCTAGAAGCTATATGACCTAAGAGTGCGAATGCAACTGCAAGTTTTAAACCAGTTTGTCATGCTAAGTCCTATCCCACACATGGCGGTCTAAAGGCGGAATTTCCGTCTGCGGAGTCCACTTGCGAAGGGCGGACCACACATAGAATAGTAGGTTGAATACCATACACTCTAGCGGAAGTGTCGTTGAACGTACGAACGCGATATTGTTTGATGAGAATTTAGTTAACTGTATATGCATCTCGTTGATTAGTAGAATGATGGATATTGATAAATTTATCTAATTAATTCAGCAACGGCCCCGTGTTTGCGATATGGGGTGGGGGGGGGGGTGAATAAATAGAAAGGGAAGTGCTGGTGGAAAATTTTTGAATTGACGGAAAAAGTTGAGAAGCTTGGACCAAGAGGGAAACTAAACCTAACTAAACTAAACCTAAACCATTTGACTTTTGAAAAAAATAATTTTTCTACTCCCGCCTGTAACATACCTAATTACCCACCGATCTAGCGTGCGAGAAGCGTCACTTTACCACGTCAGTTTCCTTTCCCACGAATCCGAGCCACTTCGGACATTTCCTTCCGGGATTTTACCGCACGGATTTGGAAGCAATCGGATATTTTCGGAGATATTTCCCACGCTTTGAATTTTGACATTTGTCAATTCTGACGGTCATGTCAGTGAATGTATTCGTGTTGTTTTGCGAAAATGTACCCAAAATCTAACGGTTGTAGAAAAAGTATAGTATGCAACACGTTCGGTAAACTTTTTAACTCGTTTATTAAACACTCGCTCCGCTAGTGTCAAATAAACTCGTGAGTCAAATGCCTTTTACCGCACTTGTTGCATAATATGCTATTCTATATCTCGAAGTTTTACGTTCACGATGCCAGTCACCAGTATCGTCTAAAAATGAATATAAGTAAAACCAAGTTCATAATAATAAGTAAAAATGACATCCGAAACTGTTTATCAGGCAGATTCAGCTAGAAATATGGCCCAAATTCAATTATTCGATTATTAATGAGCAATGGGGCCACTCTAGAGAGATTAAATGCCGAATAAAAGAAGCAAGACAAAGTTTAATTAAATTTTAAAACTGTTTAAAAGCCACAATGTGAACCTAAACATCAATCACAATCCTTCGATGTTACGTTTTCTCGACACTCTTCTACTCTTCTAACATTTCAAAATGTGGCTATACAGGAGAATTCTGGGGATCTACAGAATGTCTAATGAATCAGTACTGGAAAGAATGAGTAAAGGAAAGTATTTGACAATTATTATAAAAAGAAAAAACTTGAATATCCGGTCTATATAATGCCAATCAAAAACCATATCTATAACCATTTGACGTTAAAACTTGTATTCTTTATCTGAAAAGTAATGTGCTGGCATTTGTTTCTTAGAGACGAGAAACCGACGAAAGCGGAAGCGGATCTTATTCCGCTAAGTTACCTCCTCCTTTATTTTGCCCCATAATACTTAAATACGTTAATATGTATTAGAGAGAGTGTTTTCAAATTTTTGTTGGAAAGCGAGTTTTGCATCTAGGGCACTCAGGTCTCGTCAGAAACCCTATTGAACGTACATTCAAATATTGTTCATTTCCAAAATCCAGTAATACCTTTACACGCAACGCCCTTTTTTTAAATTTTATCATAGGTTACCTGCGTTTATAGAGGAGCAAATAAGTACCGACATGGACGTGACCAGGGTATCGAAATCGTTGTTCTTTGCGAGATTTTTGGGCGCTGCTTGCGAAATGTGCACAAGCTTTGTTAGGTCCTGCCAATTTAACGGCGACGCTACCGGTTGGAATCGCGTGTGCCGCGACTTCTTGTCGTCCAGTGACCGTTTGTGGGGGAATTGGGTCGACGCCTGCGTAAAAGTCACCGTCCATCTTTCCAGAGAGATGAACGACACGAGTCCGAAAAAAATGATTCGGGAATTATACGTACGTAAAATGTCTTATAGTGCTGGTCGATCATTTATGCTTAGATGCTTCATTTTTTGGTGATATTTTAAAAATGACTGAGACACCTGTGCACACCTTAATAAATTTGTTTCCTGTAGCTTCGGAACTAAGTGGAACTTTTCTTTTATAAAAACCACAAGGTTCTATCTTTACTATTTAATTAAACCGAAAATATTACAGGCGATTGACACGTGTCACACAACTGACGCATATAAACGGACCTTTAGGGGACATTCGGCGTTAAAATCGTATTTTGGTCTAATTTCAGAAGTGGGATGAGATCGAGATCCAGGAACAAACCGAGGAGAAAACGTTCAAATCCCATATCAGGGTACCGCTCAGACCTAGCGTTTCGCTCGTAACCGTTCTGGCCAAGCTCAACGCCGATCTCGCGCAAATACTACCGTTTACTCTGCCCAATTCCATACACGACCAGTTTTTAATGCGGAACTCGCGCGTCATTTTGGCCGAATATGAAAAAATCGTCTCCCAACCCCTTAACCAGATAACAGCGCTGCAGTTTTTGTTTGACGTGCGATTTTTCGTTAGCCTCTGCGTTCCCAGGGAAAACGTAGATGTAGGGGGCAACGCTCAGCGCATTTGCGACGAGCTAAGACAAAAAATCGACCCATTCGACCTCGATGTCTTCTATTCGTACCTACAGAGTAACGTGAAGAAGGCCGTCGGGCAGCTTCAGACGATGTTCGGGGGTCTCGTGCCTTACAACGCTCAGCCGCACGCCACTGAGACTGTGCCGGCCAAGCACAAAAGTCAAGAAATAACGCCGTCGCTACTTGCATTAAGTAAACCGTCGTCTGACGCTTGGTTTCCGTTGTTGCCGATCACAGGGCCGTCGCATAAGGTCGCCCCGCCTTCCGGTAACCTGGAAATTAAGGTGGGTGAATATTTTGATGCTTTGTAGTTCCATGATATGGTTCTTCCGGTACTTCAATACTGAATGGTCGTTCCCATCAACATTTTTATGGGTCACCTAAGTTTAGGTAAGGGTAGACTTTTGTTTGCTAGAATTCTAAAGTAATCACTAAGACACTTTAACAATAACAATCGTTTAATTTTTTTACTGGCATTTTGTATTTTTTCAACCGGCTAAGCTATTACTTAAGATGTGACACTTTTAAAGACTTGGGTGTAACATTTGACCTGACCTTTGGAAGCCACATTCATCAACCCTGAGGAGAACATATTTTAAAATTGTTTACTTTAGTTATGTACCTACAGTGGTGTCCATTTAAAATACTCCGACACCTTATCTCAATAAGTACTACACTGAGAAAAAAAAGTTAAATACAAAAACGTTTGACTCTAGTATTTTTATGTATACAGGGTGTTCAGTTGTGCCAGGACAGTAGCCAACTCTTTTTTTTTTAATGAAATGCTGTGAATATTTTTAAAAATTCTAATTACAATTCGGTGAACATTTTTTTTCTGCTACTTGTGTCGAAAATGCGTAAGAAATAGTATTTTCTCGAATTATTGATGAGTGCTTGTAATGGTTGTTTTCTGTTTTGCGATGCGATAACTAAATAAATTGCTGCTGCAGACTGTGAGTCATATAAGGGTTGCATATGCATGCATTAAAATGGCTAATGTTAGCAAACGTGTTAAGTCAGTAATTACTGATCATAATGATATGAAGTTGCTATCTTTGATATCAAAGTATCGTGATCTCGTGATTTTCCAAGTGACTTTTATTATTGTGGGATTGTAATATTGTAATATCTTAGATTACAAAATAACTAATTTTCTACCTTCTACTTTAAAATACCCAATTATGCACTGACCAAGCTTGCGCAGTGTCATTTTAAGGCGCTTGTCAGTTCTGATGTCCCTGTCACACCTCGCTCAGTGAATGAGATTCATGCTATTTTGCAAAAATATTTGCTGACCACATGTTTTTACTTTCTTAGTGCTGCTGTTAGAGATATGTTTTTAAACACGTATTTGAACTAAGGCAAATTAATATTTTTCAAGCCAGATAAACAGGTTTCCTCTATTGCAGGAAGAACGGAAAGCCCCCGGGAAAACGCTCCACGAGTCGCTCTCCTCGAGACAACTCGCCACTTCCATATTCGGAGGCATCGCCAGCGACTGGTTCTCTTAATGTCCCAAATAATGCAGTCCCTTTTTTTAGAGCTTTAAGGAAAATAAAACAAAGCAAAAAAAAATACTTCGCATTTTATTTGACACATTCAAAGGGGCCGCGGCGAAATTAAAAATAAATATTAAAAATAGTAACATATAAAAAATAACTCATCTATAAAGTTTAACCGAATAGTGACGTCTCGAAAACTTAAAACTCTTCCGGGCGGCGCCAAAGTAAAGGGATTATTTGCTTTTGCGTGACATGTCGTTACATAAGGCCTCCAACTCTCGACACTCTCGCGTCTTTTGCATCAGCGCCGTCTCCAGCGAAGAGCATTTGATTTCGAGCAGCTTAATTATCGCCCTCAGGGACGTGTGCAATTCCTCGTGTTCTTTAGTTATGTTCTCCTTCTCCAATGCGATTCTGCGAAATATTCAAAATTAATTAAAATAAAAAAAATTAAATCAATCATATTTAATTGAAATAAATCAAAATAGTCCTCGTAAATTCGGACGTAGATAATGTCACTTTTAAAGACTCGGGTGTAACATTTGACCTGACCTTTAGAAGCTACATTCATCAAGTCTGCGGAGAACATATTTTAAAATTGTTTACTTTACTAATGTACAGGGTTGTCCATTTAAGATACTCCAACACCCTATCTCAATAAATACTACACTGAGAAAAAAAGTTAAATACAAAAAGTGTTTGACCCTAGTATTTTTATGTATACAGGGTGTTCAGTTGTGCGAGGACAGTAACCAACTCTATTTTTTAAATGGAATGCTATGAATATTTGTTAAAATTAAATTCGCTTGATTTTGGGAATTTTTTGTCATTACATAAACATGCGAAATTTTGAGATTTGATAAAAATGAACTTTTCCATTTTTTTGCCGAAAAACAGGCCTTGGAAAATATGTGTTTTTTTATACTTGAAAACTAAAATTGGAAATTTTTATTATGGATCCATGATCCATAATATATAATAATAAATAATGATATATAATTCTTTGACCTATCCACGGCGAAAAAATACATACAGTTATGCCAAAAATGACCATCAGAAAATGTTTTTTCCAATTAACAAAAAAAAAACATTTTTTTTATTTATAAAAATTCCGTATGTATCACGTTTATTGGGCTTGGTATTTAATTCTGTATCATTTCAATATACATATATAGCTTGCTAGTTTAAAAGTTATGGCCATTTTTCTACAACAACTCGTGTATGTTATTATAATATATTATCCTAAGTGTTTTACACATTTATTACTTAAATTTAATATAAAATCAACAAGTAATGCAAGTAAATAAAACTTATTACTAATTACAAAACATTTTTTAGATAACCTCCCTCCATCTTTGGCATATGGTTTCCATTTTCGCAATAGCATTTCTAACCGCGTCTGTTGCGTTAAGTCTTTCTACCTCTTTCCGAATGCTCATTTTATTTTCTAACACGCACTGCCACAGATTATATAAAATACTGGGCCTATTATTCGATTACCACACATAAACACTTCTCTGAGCCTGTTTCTTAATTTCTTTTTTCTACTCCCGTCTGTAAAATACCTAATTACCCACCGATCTAGCGTGCGGGAAGCGTCACTTTACCAAGTCAGTTTCGTTTCCCATGAATCCGAGCCACTTCGGACATTTTCGGGTTTTTACCGTACGAATTTGAGAGCAATCGGATGTTTTCGGAGATATTTTCCACGCTTTGAATTTTGACGTTTGTCAATTCTGACTATCATGTAAGTGAATATATTCGTGTGTTGCGAAAATTTGACCAAAAACTAACGGTCGTAGAAAAAGTATAGTATGCAACACGTTCGGTAAACTTTTTAAATCACTCGTTTTTTAAATACTCGCTCCGCTCGTGTCAAATAAACTCGTGAGTCAAATGCCGTTTACCGCACCTGTTGTATAATATACTATTTTTTATTCGATTATTGATTATCACTCCATGTTCAAGATAACGAACAATTCGTGAACAAATATGTTTCATGGGTACCCATCTTGCAGGATACAGCAAGCTATATTCTCTTAGGCATAATGCTGGACTCTTATTATTACTCACGAAGATATAAAAGTTGATCGACACTGTAAAATTCAATTTTTTCTTTTAAAGTTGGTGACAAATAACGGTTGAATAAAAACTGGGCACTTCTGTTCAGGTAAGCAACTATTTTATTAGTTCTTTTTTTCCATGGATATCTTGTAAAAATAAGACGCCGGTTTCGGGAGGTTAGAAAACGTTTTCTCAGTAATAAGTTTTATTTACTAGCATGATTTGTAGATTTTGTATTCAATTTAAGTAATTCATATTTAATAAAAAAAACTTTTATGTTGAGTTAGATTTAAAATAAAATACACGAGTCGTTGCAGAAAACTGGCCATAACTTCTAAACTACCATTTTTTGTAATAAAAGCTATATAAATAAAAGTTTTCCATTTGTGACCACCCTGTATAATATATTTTCGCCATAGATAGGTCCAAGTATTAAATATTCACCACTTCCATGGATGTTAATGTCCGACTATTTTCAGGGCATTTAGAGATTCTCGGTCAATAAATTCTTTTTTCATGAAAGTCTTTGGCCAAGACTTTCTGAGAAAAAGAATTTTTGTTTACATCGGCCAAGAAAAAACGCTGTAAAGAATTCTTTACAGCGTTTTTAATTTTACTATATCATTTTAATTTAACCCAAATTATTTTTCGCTCACCGAGAAACCTCATCACCCGAACATTTCTTTAGCTTTTGGTATTTCTCTTCCCATAACTTCAGCGCTTGCTCGGAGCTCTGCAAGTTCAATTTCAGAATATTCTCGTTGCTCTTATATTTGTCTATAATCACTTTCAATTTTTCGTACCTTCTGCAATAAAATGATATAAAATAGTAAATTAATTAACCGAAATAAAATGGCGCTTACGTGAAGACATCAGAAAAGGCCAACTCGAGGTTAGAAAATTGCTTAGCTGTCGCTTGCTTCTCTGACATCAACGTTTCCAATTGCTTGGTCTGCTCTGCAATCCGCTTCTCGTATTCGTCGAGGATCAGCTTATAAAATAGAAAAACTTAAAGATATCGCAAAGAAATCTTAACTCGCATAGTGGTTGAGAAGCAATCGGATCGTGATTTGAACCAAGACTTGAACCGATTGCGTGAAATATCACTGGGGAGTGTAAAAGAACAATCGTAAACGCTGATAACAATGAAAGTGTGGACCGATCCAGATTATAACATCTTCTATAGTGAGTATCACGCCAAATAAAGAACTACAAAAATCAAATCAAGTAGAGGCCAAGCCCGGCGCAGACGCCGCAGTGAATTTAATTCGCATATTAATTGCGGATGAGACCTCTTCAAAGCAATCGGACAGTGATTTGAACCTACTGCGGAAACATACCGCTAAGACGTGCAAAAAGACAATCGTAAACACAACGAACGAATGTAACTGACATATTTCTAATTTGTCTTTAAGTTGGTTCTCACTTTCGTTCTCTGCGTTAATGATTGCTTTTTTACATTCCCAAAAGTATTTGCCGCAGTAGGGTCAGGTCTTGGTTTCAAATTACACCCTGGTTGCTGCGAATAAGTTTTATCCTCAACTAATATGCGAATTAAATTTACTGCAGCATCTACGGCACACTTGACCTCTACTTGTTTTGTTTTAGATAATTCTTCATTTGGAGTGATACTCACGGTGGCAGATATTTCTAATTTGTCTTTAGGTCGATCCTCACTTTCGTTCTCGGCATTCACGGTTGCTTTTTTATACTCCACAATAGTATTTGCCGCAGTAGACTCAGATCTTGGTTTCAAATTAGGGCCTGAGTGCTCCGAAGAGGTCCCATCCTCAACTAATATGCGAGTTAAATGCACCGCGGCATCTACGCCGGACTGGACCTCTACTTGGTTTGATTTCGGTAGTTCTTCATTTAGCGTCATACTCACTTTAGCAGATGTCTCTACTTTGTATTTAAGTCGGTTGCCACTTGCGTTCTCAGCTTCTACGATTGTACACTCCCCTAGGGTATCACTACCTGATGGCTCCGAGGAGATCTCATCCTCAACTAATACGCGAGTTAAATTCAGTGCTGTATCTGCGCCGGATTTGACTTCTACTTGGATTGATTTTGGTAATTCTTCATATGGCGTAATGCCCACAATAGCATATGTTTCCTTAGGTCGGTCGCCTCTTTCGCTCTCATCTTTTACAATTGTTTTCCACTCCTCAATGGTATTCGCCACAGCAGGTTCTGGTATTGGTTTAAAGGCACCGCCTGATGGCTCGAAGGAGGTCTCATCCTCAACTAATATGGGAGTTAAATTCACTGCGGCATCTGCGCTGGACTTGACCTCTCCTTGGGTTGATTTCGGTAGTTCCTCATTTGGAGTGATAATCACAACAGCAGATGTTTCTAATTTGTCTTTAGGTCGGTCCTCACTTTCGTTTTCAGCATTTACGATTGCTTTTTTATAGTCCCCAATAGTATTTGTCGCAGTAGGCTCAGATCTTGGTTTCAAATTACTTCCATATTGCCCCGAGGAGGTTTCATCCTCAGCTAATATAGGAGTTAACTTCACTGCAGTATCTGCGCCGGATTTGACCTCTACTTGGTTTGATTTTGGTAATTTTTCATTTGGCGTAATATTCACAATAGCAGATGTTTCATTAGGTTGGTTGCCACTTTCGTTCTCATCTTTTACAATTGTTTTACGTTCCCCAATAGTATTTGCCACAGCAGGTTCTGGTATTGGTTTCAAGTCACTGCCTGATGGCTCCAAGGGGGTCTCGTCCTCAACTAATATGGGAGTTAAATTCACTACTGTATCTACGCCGGACTGGACCTCCACTTGGTTTGATTCCGGTAATTCTTCATGTGCAGTGATACTCAGGGTGGCAGATGTTTCTAATTTGTCTTTAGGTCGATCCTCACTTTCGTTCTCGGCATTCACGGTTGCTTTTTTATACTCCACAATATTATTTGCCGCAGTAGGCTCAGATCTTGGTTTCAAATTGGTGCCTGATTGCTCCGAAGAGGTCTCATCCTCAACTAATAGGCGAGTTAAATGCACCGCGGCATCTACGCCGGACTGGACCTCTACTTGGTTTGATATCGGTAATTCTGTATTTGGCGTGATACTCACCATAGGAAATGTTTCCAATTTGTCTTTAGTTTGGTCCCCACTTTCGTTCTCAACATTTACTTTAGTGCATGGGCTAAAAAAATTGCAACTGCTATAAAAAAAAACGAAGAACTGATAAGAGAGACCTTACCTTGCGGGGTAGAGAGGATCGAATTCTTTCAAGACTGATCTTCGAGTTTGGCAAAAATTGGCCAAATCTACATCGAAGTTCGCTAAAAAAAAAGGCATAACAACTTTGTCCAGACTCATGACAATGTTCTATTAAATCTTCGCAAATATTCAAAATATATTTAAGATTTTATTTTGGACAATTGCCTGGCATTTCCGGATTTTCCAGACTGATGTTTCATTAATGAGAACATCTCGGTACAAGTTAAGCGGTTTATTGACATTCAATTAAAAAAAAAACGACGATATTAATCAAACAAAAAATGTTCAGTTTAAAAAAAATGTACAGAATTAGTAAGGACAGTCCATTCAAATCCAAACATCTTCACGTTTTACATAAAATGTGAATTGAATAGATGAAATGAAATTAATGTGTCTGGTTTTGTATGAACTTTTGTACTAATTTTCCTTCAGATTTTTTCCTGCTTTATTATTAACCAAAACCTTAATCGTAAAATACATCAATTTTTTAAAAGAACCACGCGACATAAGACAGCCTTAAACTTTTTCCCGAATTTTCTGACCAATCCAAACAATCAATTAAAAACCGACAAAACACTCTGTATATAAATCGAAATAATAGGCGCTACCTTTTTCCAAGGGCGGGGGCCGGGTACAGCTTTGTTGCGAGTTAGAATCATTCTGAAAAAAAAAACGCATTAAATATGAACAATTAATTGTTTATTCGCAAACGGCTTATCTGTCGAGGGAGAATTGATAAAGCTATCACAGACAGTAAGTTTGTAACGAAGTATCGTTGTCATCGACTATGTGGAGCCCGATCGGGAACTTCGTTCATTGTTATTGTAGTTCGCTACTAAAGTATCGACAATATTTTATTAATAATGAAAAGAGATTGCTCCGAAAATGAAAATTACATTTTTTATAGCTTCAGGGCGTATCTTTCTTATTAATAAAGCCAGCTTTCGTGACCCAAGGCTAGTTTTTCATGAAATGAAACAAATTTGAGGTCTATTCAACATGTGCATGCGCAAGATTCATTTTAAATTTCGTTTTGAACCAATTAGCTCGTCAGTAAGGTTACAGGAGTATTTTCTCCAAATAGGTCCCGATCCCGTTACAAGGAGTTAGGTGTGTGCACAAAGAGCAGGTTAGCGGGTTAGCATGCCTTCTTTACGAAAATATCATAGTCATCTGAGACGCAGCAATTTTTTACCGTAGTAGGGCAGTTATGACAATTCGTCATTATAATTTTAATTTCTGCCTCCTCTTCTTTCTCTTATGGTTACAGTTAACCCAAAATATTACAAATATGAGAAATTGGATATAATATACGAACAAACAAACCTACTTAAATATAGGGTGTTCCATAAAAAAAAAACTCACAAGTATAGTTTAGATATCAAAATTTGTGAGTTTCATAAGAACACTGACTACACCACTGGATACTACGTAATAAACGATATTCAGATCAGTTTGCACCTTTTCCATAGGTTCATGGAAAACCGAATGGGTAGAAATGCAAAAATTACGAAACCACAACACTTTATCGTTATTAATAAGGGAAATACGCCATCGTAAAACCATCAAAAATGAGACACTGTAAACATATTTTAACCGGTCACCACGATGCCTAAATCTATGATGCTACATGCCAGTAAACCAACCACGTTGGTGGGGAAACGCAGTTGGCAATTACTATTGGGTCTTAGTTTCCTTATCGCAAGAAAAAATACAATTTTGAATTTTAAAAATGGAGTAATTCTATTTTTACCAAAAATATTATACAGAGCCGAACAAAAAGTTATGAGCCATTGAGAGCGAAAAGGTCATACAGGTAGAGCCCCCAACAAGAGCTGAGTTAGGAACACATTCGGCAAAAATCCCCAGGAAGCAATTTGGTTCAGTTATTTCGGAAATAATAAAATTACGCATTTGTATTAACTTTTTACCTCGCTTTTTAACTTGAAAATATCTGCGTAATGTCAAACACTATTAAAATAACACGCCGTATATGTATTCTAACTCGAAAAAGACACAATTGAAGAGGAAGAGACCTTCGTGCTGTTTTCTACTCCACGAAATAATTTTTCAAGATGCCCGAAACTACGACAAAAATTTCGATGGCGCAATACTCACTTGAATATATTTTCTGTAAATGTTAGCGGCGAACTCCATAACGCGGGAATTTTTCGCGGAAAACTGAACGAAATATTATGTTATTGTCGCGATTTGGAGGCGTGTACACCGATATAACATCTAAAAATAAGCGCGCCTGCTTTATTATGGACGCTGCCAATATTTGAAAAAAAGACAAAATACTCTCCGTTGAGCGTCGAAAAAAAGACCAAACCTAAAATTTACAAAGAAAAGCGAGCAGACTGCGAACGCTATTGAATAAAAACGTATACGGTGTATATTTAAAACCGGCGGCGCCAGTGGCGTAGTTCGGTAATTACAGTAAAACAAAATTAGCATATACAGGGACTGAAACATATTTTTCTGGTAACGGTCAAATTTATGAAATGCCAGGAACAACTATGCGTTCTCCATTATCACCAATCATCGGAAATATATTTATGCAAGAATTTGAGAAGAAAGCCCTCGACACCTTCCACCTAAAACCAAAGTTATCGAGACGCTACTTTGAAGATGCTTTTGTTATTTGACCTCATGGTCAAGAATCCATCAGAGATTTTCTTAACCATTTAAACTCTATACACCCTAACATACGTGTTAACATTAAATTATAAACTAATAATAATTATCTCCCATTCTTAGATATTCATATCAACAGAAAACCGACACACACAGACCGATATCTGAACACATAATATCACCATCCCACCCAAAAATCATGGGTTATCAAACTCTCTTGTTTAGAGAGCAGTTAAACTGCATATATCTCCACCCGAGTCACCGAACCCTAAATTACACAATTACACTTTAATAATTTCCACATTAGAGGTACTAGGCGTTCCATTTCAAAACATCGCAAAACGTTTCACCCTTAAACCAGATTTACCACCAAAGAACAAAAATCTTCGACCCGTCAAAGACGAAATTCCGCTTGAGATAGAGTTTACTGCATTCCATGTATATACGACAAGGAATACATTAGAGAAACAGGACAAAAAAATGTAAATTAGGCTAAAAAAACATGAATCCGAACATCAAATATTTTTCTCTACTAAAGAAATATATGAGAAGCCATTGAAATCTATAAGCAACAAAACAATCTTAACCGCGACTCAGGTGTTTAACTTTCGCCAATATGGGAATTAGTCATCCGAGACAATGTTTAGCTTTGCCCTTCTCAAGCAATATATAAGAAGGCATGCGGTGCCAACTATTAGTCGTGATTTTAATTATGCATGTTTCGATTTCTCGAATATTTGGAATCGGAAGTGCTAATTTGCACAGCATAGTTTCACATTTACACCGATTAACATTTGTTCTTATAAACTTAATAGTTTTATGAAGCAAAACGAAATGAACTAGTTAACCCCGAAACCTCGAAAAAACAATTTTTCCTGTAGCTTCGTTATCGTGACCGAAAAGAGTTATGATTGACAAAATATGTGGTTGTGTCACACGCCAGTAACTATCTGGCGTTTTACAACTTCGAAGGTAATACTAAAATAACGTAAACTAGGTAAAATAGTAATTAGTTTATATTTTATTATATAATATTTTATACCGATATATATAAAAAAGAATTATAAACTGTATGGTACAGTTAAGTACCATATACTTGAGATTGTAACATGATCTCCGTTGTTGTACTCTGTACTGAGTACATTAAATAAACTACCATTAAATTTATTCAGATTTTAAAAGAAGCAAGAAAGATGCGAGATACATGCCGTACCTAGCACAATCCCATTGGTCAGATTTAAAATTTAAACCAATTAAACTTAGTGTTATTTGCGTGTACCAAGTATAACTGGGTTTATTAATTTGTACAATTTGCGAAAAATCATATTTCAATTAATTAATTAATAATCTTGAATGTAAAAACACATGAATTATTCACCATAATAATACACGTTTTAATCATTTTCTACGACTTTTCGCTTTTTGGAAGCTTTTTCTAGAAAACCAATATTTTTGCTTTCAATTGTTTTATTCTTTTTTGTGCAAAAATTTGTTAAAATATGTAACGTTAACTTATTTTTCTTTCCCACACTCCGTATGATAGAGCGTACCCTCTGTGGTTGCACTGTCTAGAACGTCTCTATAAATACACCTACCAAATCGGTCAGCGAGGGCGGATAACGTCGACAATGATCTAGAGGCAAATCCGTCCTAATTCAACCGCAACTAACCTAATACTATTATCTATGCCAAATAAACACATAAAAACCGGAGACTAATTGTACACTCGTCAATGGTTTACAGTTCATATTATAAGATTATAGGAGTTGATACCACACTATATATCCAATATATCACAACATAAAACGAAAAAAGAAATGCGTACACCTGCCTTTGTTTTGACGAAAAGATTAATTTTAATAATTCAAAAAAAAACGTACAATATACCTGGGAAAGTTCAGTGCTTCTAATAAGACCATCATCGGATGGAAGATGCAGAAAATATACACGAGCACTGATCAGGTTCAGAAATGTTTGTAACATACTTTTAAAAGTTTCATAGACAGACCAAATACAACCTGCAATGTTCAGATGCAAGATCAGCTTATGGTTTAAATGAAATCAATGAAAATGTAAGGATATATCCTTTTTTACATTCTTCGGAATATCGTTTGCCCGGATTTTGCGTACGATCCTACATTATTTGCTTTTTGTATTTTGTTTTAGTTCGTTACATTGATCAAAAAGTCAGTGGGGTCTTGAAATCGTTTTACTATGAGACTTTAAAAAGATTACTACTTGCCTCCTTATCTTCAGCATCAATCATTTCGAACAACTTGAAACCAATAACCTCTCGTAACGAACAATTGCACCAAATTTTTTAACGGTTTCATGTGCTTTTGGCACGACTTTCCGTTCAAATTCCGTTTAAACGCGCATGTTTCCTAAAGGTCAAATTATTGGCAGTGATGTTTGCAGAGAAAACATTAAAATTGTTGCAGGACAAATAACTTCGATCACACGCCCATTTCAATTGAATAATTATTCATTAATATTGTTTGGCATTAAAGCATTCGGTATTTTATAGTTGAATATAGTTCGTCCTTAATGTTAGAGATACTTGTAATCTTATGGAGAATGACTCTTAAGAAGAGATTACTGACGTCCTTTCTTTTACTGGTCGAATGATCCTGGCAGATTTGCCTACCACCAGATAATTAATTTAAAAAAACTCATTTTAATGCGGTCAGTTTTTGACAGTAGTAGCTTGTTTAGCAACAAAAAAGTTGATTTTGAAATCTACTATTTGTGATGTAATAACTATTAACGCAATCCGCGCTAACTATTGCTGGGGTGCATCAAGTCGCAAAGATGACTTCGTTAGATTTGACCCTGTCGGAATTTTCCTCTTTCTCTTTTTGCGCTGCGGCGTTGGGTTTTTGTGCCATATTTCTTTACATAACGAGGTAAGTATCGCGAATTTTACACAGCTTCTTTCACTAAGTAATCTTGTTGGTATAGGAATATGTTGTATGTCGGAGATCAGAGGACAGAGTGGGCTTTTCCGACTTCTGTTCAACGTGGGTCTCCTAAAGTCCCGCAGATGAACATGGTTCGAATCGAGATTCCATTCACGTTTAAATTACTGAGAGCACAGAGTGCTTCCTATGAAGGTATTTAACATCCTTAAACAAAAGCCAAGCTAAGGTGTCTCTTTTTAGAATTACAATTTTCCTTATTGAGTGAAGTGCATTATGAAGTGCACTGTTTCTGGGGTGTAAGCGTTAAACAGTTTCACTTGTTTTTGTGTCGACCCTGGTATGACATTAGAGACGCATTTGCTAGGGGTGACTTTTTGAATGGATATTACGAACAATCGGGCCTGCAAGCAGTGTAAGTTTCAAATTGTAAGCTGGATGAAAAAAATTGTTTACCTTCTACAGGAATGACGCGAACACGGAGGAAACATACACCGTTAGCTTGAACAAAACAAGTTCTGACTTTTTAAAATCAGGAACACTGCCTAGGAATTACTATCCTTTAGTTGTTATTGTGATTAGGAATGTAAGGGATCAAAATGTTCTTTCAAATGAAACGGTAATTATATATCACTAATCACTCTTTAAGATGTGAAATAATAATAACAAATGGTAAATATTGTAAATATTTTAGGTTGCACTAATCAACATAATTCACATAAAAGATTCAATATGCACTTTACCTACCTGTATTTTGGCCCAGTACCTAAAGCAGGCAAATGGGCAATTGTCTTCATTAAAGGTAAAGCCTTGTGGTCACACCAGCAACAATTTAACTATTGACTTTTTATTTTTAGCAACTTTATTTGTCCACTGAGAGTTTAAACTATGAAACGGCAAACCAGAAGGACAGAGAAGCAGAGCAGCAGTACTGTATAGTGTGCCAGTATTTTCCATTATCGAGGGCCATTTTGCCATGCAGGTAGACTGACAAATGGATCCAAATTTTGGATTAACACATTTTTGGTGGTTTAGGCAAACATGTGTCTGTGCCAACTGTTTTTCCAGATTAGATCGGTGTCCAATCTGTCGAGGCTCCATAAAAAGCTACTTCTGCATTAGAGATGAGCATTATATAACAGATTGCTCAAGCTCGAAGCAGATTCAAAGCCGTTGGTCACTTCTTGACTGGCTCCACACCTGGGATGACCGCCTGACTGATTTTCTTGGCTTTCAAAGATAGAACTTGAAATAGACCTTGTATAAGAAAATTTCTGTGATGTGAATGATAGTATTTGTTTTTTTTTTTTAATATAGTTTTCGAACAAAAACACTCCTTTACTTGTTCTAAAAGTGTACTACTGGAGTCAATTTATGGTATTTTCAGGCATTACTAAACAATATTCTGCTAATTTTTTAAAAATGTATAATAAATCTTATTAGACAAAGGCAAGTATGTGGTAATGAAGCATTTATACTCTATATTAACAATAACTATTAAGCAGCCAAATATAATATACAAAAGCAAGGCTTATACAGCTGCAAAAATCAATAAACAAACAGTGGCAATCTTAAACATTGTGTTAACTTCAACAATGCTTTTTCTGATCCAAAGAACTGCAAGCTGTTAATTAGTAACAAGTATAGCACAGGTAATCCTCATCGTTTAAGGAAAATGAGCAGTTCTTGCAGAAAGTGTTTTTGCAGTCGATGCAATCTTGCAGACAATCCAAACAGGAACTTTTTTCACAATAGTAGCATTTCGTTTCGGTTTCGATAGACACGGAGCAGTTGCAGCAGTGAAAGGCAATGTTAATCATTTCTAGCTTGGGGATCGGCTGAAACTGCTTCTTGCTCCCCTTGTAGAGTAATTGCAGCGTTTTTTCTGATGCAACGGATGTTATCTCCCGAACTTTTAAACCGGTCTTTAACTCCTGCTTTTTTACAGCTTGACTGGCTTCGTCGAATGGGCACAGGCGTTTCTTAGACATCACAGTTACCTTATTTCCCTTTTCAAAAAATTCAAATTTCGGCTTAACCTACAATTTCTAATTTATAAACGTACACAACTGTTAGCCAAGTTTGCTATGATCATTCGACCATTTACGACTTCCGTCGAGGATTATTAACTATATAGGCATAGAAATATAGAGGCCCTGTCTATGCCGATAATACAACAATTTGTGAATCAACTATGAAAAAAATTTGAGAACATCATTTCATACATGCGCATGCACGACATAGCTAAAGACAATAGCGGATTCAATAGGGAGTTGACAAGATACAGCCTGCCACTTGCCCTGTCACAGAATTTGAACTTATAGTTATTTCTTTGGTTGTTTTTAAAAATATCGTTCCCATTATTATAACACTTAATAGTTTTTTTTTTAAAAGAAACATGGCCAACTCATTCTAGCAGTGATGGCCAATAGAAGAATAAAGAAAATGCTTGATTCCGTTTTGTCTCTCTTATCAAATGATCCTAGCAATCGCGCCCAACATTTTTTGTGAAACGCATAATTGACTTGACTTGTCTCTCTTATCTATAGTTGAATTTTATCGTAATTGATTTGGCAGTGGGTGGTAATTGCCATTCTGAGCTTTAAATTGATATAGGTTATTTATTTATGTTCTTTAACTAATTTAATAAAAAAAGGTGTCATATTATTCCTTCATGATTATTTTGAAAATTCCGAAAATGTTTGCCGAAAATTCAAAAACATTTACAGCTTCAGATATGAATGTTCGTATAATCGCTGTTTGTTGAAATGGAATTTGTATATTCTTATTTTCAAAGGAAATTGAAGAATTAAAAAATGATCAGGGTATTCAGGTATGGGGCCAAAGTCAGGAGTCGCTGGAAAATCAAGCTGCTCTAGAGCTGGCGTTGATTACGAAAGAATCGAGTCATGAATTCTCAGATGCGCCCAATACATGCCACAAAAAATTGAATGTCAGTATCAGTACACAAGCTGAAGCTCCTTTAGAATCCCAAACCGTCGAACTCCAGCACTCCATTTCAGAGCACGACGATGATTTTGAAGAGCATTATTCAGCTGCCGATAATAATTCTGGCAGTGAATATGTCCCTTCAGCAGACGACACTTCAGGTGATAATTTTGAGCTGCAATGGATAGCATGTTAATGCGTGTTTGCAGATCATGACAGTTCAAAAAGGAAACCAAAACGACCAAGCAAAAAATCTTCAGTTAACAAGAGTGCAGGTTTAAAAAAAAGTAAATCCCCACTAAAAAAACCCATTGCAAAGTACAAAGACGACGCATTGGTGAAAAATTACAAAGCGAGGCTTGACAAGTATTATAAAAAACTAGAGGAGCACAAACACTTGATGACCTTGAAGACGAGTCAGATGTTGCCCTTAGTGGTGGCCTGAAAGTGCACAGAGAACTTTGGGAAAGACTCTATGGGTATGTTCCTCTATGTAGCTCTTTGCATATTTTATATTTTATGACAGTTACCAGCAGGACGGTGTCGAATGGTTGTGGGATATACATCAGAAATCCGTTGGTGGTTTGTTAGGTGATGAGATGGGCTTAGGCAAAACAGTTCAAGTGATTGTCTTCCTGCATTCACTGCAGTACAGCAGGATTATTTCGAGCCACTGCAGGTTAGTAGAACAAAACTATGTAAAACGAATCTGTGATAGTTAGGTAAGTATCATTGTAGGTATAATGGCTTAGGGCCCACAATGATTGTTTGCCCAGCTACAATTATCCATCAGTGGGTGAAACATTTTCACGAATGGGCACCGGAATTTAGAGTCGCTGTTCTTCATCAATCCGGCACCCATCAAGGTAAATAATAACTGATGCACGTGTAAATGTCTCTGTCAGTGTTAGAGCTTATGTTTGCTATGCCTATGTAAATTATTTTATTAACTGTTAGGGAACAAAACGGCCTTCATAAAAGACATGAATCAATCGAAAGGAGTGATAATAACCACTTATGCTGGTCTCCTTAAGTACAAGGGAAACTTTGCGGAGTACAACTGGCATTATCTCATCCTCGATGAGGGTCACAAGGTAAGAAACCCATCAGCCAAGGTGACCGTAGCGGCGAAAGGATTAAGGACGCCACACCGTATCATGTTAACGGGAAGTCCAATGCAGAACAACTTGGTGGAACTATGGAGTTTATTCGATTTCACTAATCCAGGGATACTTGGCGATTTGGCCACCTTCCAGGAACACTTTATAAGCCCGATTTTGAAGGGTGGTTTCGCTAACTCCAGCTCGATGCAGGTATTTAAGCAAAAAATCCTTGATCAAGATTTATTTATGCTAATGTTTTTCTTCAAAATTAATTTAATATATACAGAATGTGCAAATATATTTAAAATATGTCTGAATTGTGAAAAAATTTAATCGCACCAGCGATTGCCTTCCAGATTTAGGTGAAATGGAAAAAAATTATTTAAAAAATTAATTTTAAGGCGAAAAAATGGCAAAACAAATATGTCAAGTAATAATACATATTCCCGTAGGAGGCGACCGCTCTGTCAGTTGCATCCACTCTGAAAAACATAATCTCACCATACCTGCTGCGGAGATCAAAAAACGACGTGCAAAACTACCTCCAACTCCCCAACAAGAGCGAGCAAGTTTTATTTTGCACTTTAACTGACGATCAAAAGGACCTGTACAAGAATTATTTGCTGGTATGGTCAATTGCCAACGTAAAGGCAACACAATTTCCGATTTTGAACGCGCTGGATTGCAGCAGCATTGCATGATTGAAATTTCAGTATTACTACACAAAAATTACTTCAATTTATTAGGAGATAAAATAGGAAACCTAACCCATCATTTTTTTGACAGCACCACTTTCTGTTGCAAAAATGACCGCTCTCTGAAAAAAATAAACATTTTTTAATTCTGTACATTTATGGGTTTGGGCGTCAAGAATCCGGTGATCCATGGAGATCAAAAATTTTGTTACCTCTTTGTGTTTCTTCAAATGAGAGGGCTCACCGGTCGCTTTTTAGGGAGAGAGGGTGACCTCCATCATCGACAATGGTTCAAGAACTTGGCGCAGCGAGAACGCTTTAAGGGCAAACATGCTGGTCGCCATAACCGCATTACGAAAGTTATGCAACCACCCGGATTTGTTTCTTTTCGACGAAAACGAAGCTAAAAACGTAGGTCGTATTTGTGTCACCCCGAATTCCCAAAATATAATAGAATTATTTACTTTTAAACATTGCGTAGTTGGCCAACCAGTGTTATATAAATGACGCGCTAGTTTCGTGATGGGATGGGTGGAAACAGTTTTTATAAATTTTACTTTATAAGGTACAACTTTGGAACCGACAATTCATGTGAATTTACAACGTGAGCGTGAAGTTAAGAAGCAACTAGCTATATTTTAATTACTGAGAGTCTGCACTTTATCAACATGTAACTTCTCCCCGTTAAGACCGAACTACCCTTCTTCGGGATTAGGCCTACTTTTCCATCGATGTACCCATCATCCAAAAGAAGTGAATAAGTTTCATACTTATTTATAATTTATTAATGATTAATTTTTATTTAACTTTAAGAATTTATGTTTTCTTTAATATTTTTTATAGTTTATAGTTTAAAATTGCGCGGCAACGGCAACGAAATTTCTACGGGCGACTTTTTACGCGTTCCCTCTTTTTTTTTGGCCCATAACTTAATTTTCGGGTCGAGCGGCAGTCGATAAAAACCACGCTGTTGGAAAGGTAGTTTTCGCAGTGCTCTTTCCGCTTTAGCTTCCTGTTTTGCATTTCGCTAGTCGTTAATTTTGCCAAATAACATTTCCGCATCACCATGAGGTACCCGGAAGACGAACCCAGAATACAAGGCAGCTCCTTGGCACCAAGGTAAGTCGCTACAGTTATTTCGTTGCCCCGCTCGGCTTACATAGTTTTCATTTCAGTCCACTTAACCAAGAAGGATTAGGAACAAACCGATGTAAAGGAATAATGTCTACATACTGAATCCTTTTAAAGTTACTGTTTTTTCTTTAATATCGTTAATTTTATTTTTTTGTGTTTCCAATACAGTTCCAATAGTTTTTAAGTTATCCAGTGGAATCATATCCAATACTAGCGGGTGAAAACTATTTTCTTCATTGTTACTTATAGCTGTTAAATAGTTAAGATTTGGAAGGTGAATTAGCTTAAATTTCAGTTTAGACTGTTGATAAATTCTTAAAGTTGTTTGGTCCAGTTTTACTGCACAATCTGGGGCAAGTTCCACGATATAGGGTTCTTCAAGCGAGATTTATTTTTTCTCTTGTCCACACTTTCGTTCAGTGACTAATTCTGTTGGGACAATTAATAGGAAATGCCTTCTTGACGATTTTTATAGTTTAAAATTTGAACTAATTCGAGTTTCATTTATTAATTGCTTCTGCCTATACGTGCCAAACATGTGGGGTTGTACCCGGGACTTCCTGTGCTAATCGTTGTCCAGGTCCCTTGAATATATCGGTCGAATTTATAACGCGAGCGCTTTGAGGTTAAGAAGCAACTTTAAAACATCGAGAAACACGGCAGAATGAATTGTACTTGATGCACTTATCAGCAACCGATTCGGGAAAAGCTATATTTTAATCATTCAGCGTCTGCACTTCATTAAAATGTAACTTGCTTACGACCCACCATTTTGTTCTTCTATATCTAATTTACTTTGCTATTGTTTACTCTTTGCTTTTACATAGAAAATTTTGAAATATATTTGTCTTAGATAGTAGTAGAAAAAGCAAAAAACTGCCACATTTCAATTAAATAATTTAGGGAAACTAAAAGAAAAGATAAAATAGATAACTCGCAAGCTTCTTTAAAGTCTAGTCGGGTCAACACGAATAAATATTGTTACAGTTCTACATCTGAACTAAAACGAGTTTGATTCACGCAATGTTTGTTGTGTGTGTGTCAGACGAGTTCTTACTGACCGAGTTAACGCCTACAGGACGACGCGGACCTGCCGGACAGTTTCGGATATTACAAAAAATCGGGTAAAATGGTCGTTGTGTCTGCGCTGTTAAAAATTTGGAAACGTCAACGTCACAGGGTGTTGCTTTTCTCGCAAGGCCGATCTATGATAAAGATTTTCGAACAGTTCCTCGTCCAACACCACTATACATACCTGAAGATGGACGGATCGACCAGCGTCGCCTCGCGTCAGGGATTAATCGACAAATTTAACCAGGTATAGGCTTCGTGCATCGTCGAAAACATCACAGCTTTGCATGGATGATTACAGGATTCGAGCTACGACGTGTTCCTGCTGACTACCAGAGTGGGCGGTCTGGGAGTTAACTTAACAGGCGCCGATAGGGTTATCATTTATGACCCGGATTGGAATCCGGCGACAGACACGCAGGCGCGGGAACGCGCCTGGCGGATCGGGCAGGATAAGTCGGTGACCATCTACAGGCTTCTGTCTGCCGGTACCATAGAAGAAAAGGCATGTCTCGACACTAGGTTTTAGGAGACTGCTGTTCGGTCCTAAGTCATTCTAATGGGTACTAACTTTAGGTGCTCGATGTCGGCTGCCTAAAGCACACGTAACTAAATGCAACCTCAAAATGGTGTCAAAAATTTGTGAGAAAACAGCTTTTTGCCCGCGAATCTTTTTTTCTTGTAAGAGACTGATTCTATTAAGGGACACCCAATTGTATATGTGAAAAATAGCATTAGAACTGCTTCAGCCAATTCTGTTTAATAAATTTGGAGCAATTTCCGTTCCATACTTCTGTTTTTCCATACATTGCCATAAAAATTGAGATAGTTTTGGGTAGTTAATAAATGACAATAAAAACAATACATTAGAGGATTTCAAATAAAAATACATGTTTCTGTGGTAACTTGTGTATTCAAAACATTTACTTGGGGTAATCAAAATAAGTGATTGGGACAGTAGACTAAAATTTTGTATATGAAAAATGAATATATTGCCTTCACGTTTCTCTCCCTACTAAGAGATAGTCGAAAATACAAATGGTGCAACAAAGTGAAGCTTGCATGTCCCCTAGCTTTTCTCTAAATTTTACTGGTTCCCTAGTTATCCCTATTTTAGACGAAGTTTTGTGTTAATATCAACAATTTAAGGCAGTAATCTGAAACATTTTTCCAGATGTACCAGAGGCAGGTGTGGAAGCAACTGTTAAGCAATAAAATATTAATCGACCCAAGCACTAACAAGTTCTTCAAGTCGTCGGATTTGTTTGATCTATTTTCGCTGCCCTCGGATCCGAAACCGGAGACGACCAATATATTTCAGGAGTCCAGGGTCAGTGGCGGCGCCGTTTGGAATCATATTATATAATAATACGCGGGTGCGTTTTAACGTAATCTATTTTAGGTTAGGCTGCAGGAAAAATACAAGGAAAAGCAAGAATCGAGGGCGAAGAGGAAACTGAAAAATCGTCAAACGGACGAAGCGTCGGGCGAGTCTATATTCACTGAAGAGAGGGTGGAGGCTATGAAAGCATTGGCTCGCCAAATCGCCAAAGGAATTACCGCGAATCCTGAACCTCACACACAGAAGGCGGAGAGACTCTGTTACCTAACGGAGAAACAAAGGTTGAGAGAGTTGACACCGCCTGAACTAGTAAAATATAACCGGTTAAACTTCAATGAGCGCAAAGGCGATGCTGACGAGTTGGTTGCTGGTTGCAGTTTTGAAAAAGCCTTGGAGGCAAGTGCCAAAACGTCATTGAACCAAAAGATCGCGAAAGAGGAACGGAAAAGAAGAAAACGTTTGAAGAAAGCGAGCGTAGGACCCGAAGCGAAAAGAAAGAAGACCGTAGACACGTCTGGTAAGATTGATGGTGTGGATGTGACGGGTTTGGTGAAGCGTGAGGTTCCAAAACGCGAGAAGAGGTCCAAGACTGGGATGAAGTCTCAAGACTCATACATATTGGAACATTTGTTTTCAAAAAAAGGTGAATATGGGCTAAAGTGAAGAGTTTAGGGGGGTTTCGAGGGATAATTTTAGGGGTTTCGGGAGCTCTAGAACATGAATCGGTAGTCAACCAAGGAGTTCGTAAGTATACTTTGAAGATACGCGAAGAGGCCGAGCGGAAGGCGTCGAAAGCATTAGAGGCGCTGAAGAAGTCAAGGTTTAAATAGTTGTTAATTTTTCTTATAATTTTTGTAATATAATTGTTGCATTTATTTATTTTGTTTCATTCTATTTTTCTTTTAGGGTTTATACACGCTATTTAAAATAATACAATAAAAAAGTGATAAATAAAAGGCAATATAATTTTCCCCATTATAAAATTAACCGCGACATTTTCAATGAAATGAAAACTCGTAAATTATACGGGTATTATCAAAACTTTTTGTAGCTTCATCTGAAAAAAGTAAACTAAAAGTGGCAATTAACTGGATTCACCAGAATAAAAAATTAATAATCGGCGACCTTATATAGAAGCAATTCAATTCAATTCAATTATGCGTTTCACAAAAAATGTTGGGCTCGACTGCTAGGATCATTCGCCCATTGCCGACTTCCGTCGAGGATTTTCGCTTCTGATCAATGACCACCACGTACAAAGAAGAAAAATAACCAATAATTTGCTCAGCTAGCAAAAAACGATTCTGACCGATACCAAAAAAAATCGGCTTCCCCCCGCTTCCACCAAGGACCATCCGGGCCCATCCGGCCTCCATACCGGCGTGAACGGGGAAAAACGACGGGGCCGACGACGATTATCACTTTAAGACGTACACTGAACACTCAGAACACTAAATCCACACCGTGGATACCGATATCAAAATTTTTGGGACGAATACATGGGATTCTTTCGGGAGCGAACAGAGGTTAAACCGCCGCGTGCAATGCTCTACCACAGAATCCTACATAGAAGCAAATAATTTCTCTTACTCTCTTCTGAAAAGGTATTCGGGTAACTGGGAAACGAATCATTTTAGGGTTTCGGTTAATCTAAGAAAAGAAAAATATTCTCACCTCAAAATGCTTGGCCGAATGTTCCTGGCAGTCTTAGCCAATAGCAGTAAAAAAAATAAAATGGTTAATTCCAAATTTTGTTTGTTATTTGTATTTTTGGGATTGAAGTTGTCCGAAAACGAAAAAGTTAGTGACATGAATTCCGACGATAAGTTATTTTCCGTTAAATTCGAAATATACGGTAGAGTTCAAGGTATGTTATATTAACAATTGACTTCCAGATACAACATTCATTTGCACTTTTCAGGAGTATTCTTTAGAAAGGTGAGATGCACATTTCGTGAATGTGTCGTTTAATTTCGCAGTTTTATAGTACACCCAGAGCGAGGCCACAAAACTGGGCGTCAAGGGCTGGTGTAGGAACACAGACCGAGATACAGTTGAAGGCACGTTGGAAGGCAGTAAAAAGCGACTTAACGCGATGTAAGGCTCCAAGAAGGAATAAACACATTTCTTACAATATTCCAATATTTTAGGAAGCACTGGTTGCAAACCAAAGGCAGCCCTAAATCCAGAATTGACAGAGCTGTGTTTCAAGATGAACATGAAATAGAGGGGTTCACTTTTGATGGGTTTACGGTAAAACATTAATTAAAGATTTATTATTAGACAAATGTCATTAGAATATTTATTTTGTGTTTGTTTAACTTCTTAACTCGTTAAAAAAGTAGTTCATAAGTGCAAGGTTTTAAATTTTGATTAAGTACAGGAGTGAGGCTGCTTTTCAGTTTTTCCAATTAAAAACTGTTTTTGTTTTTGAAATAGTGAAATTCCCTGTTATTCTCACCAGTCTATTTTTTTATGGATTGATAAGGTTAAATTTTCGAATAATTTCTTAACATGTATGTAGGAGACTTGAAATAAAATGGTATGGTATTAGTCAAGCAAAGAAGAGAAAGAAAACCATCGTAAGTCCTCGATATTTAAATTTATTTACCTAAATTATAATCATAATATATTCAAACGGAAAATAATAACAATACCTATATTCAAAACGCGAGATGGAAATGTAAAAAATAATGCGAAACGTCAATACTGATCCGCAGCTCGTAAAATATATATACGCCGCGTGGGCATGGCGAATTTCGCTCACCTGAGCGGGGAAGCGGGTCGGCAATCTCTGACGTCATCGCGACGTCCGAGCTGAGTATTTTAGTCGTAACGACGCCGGAGACCCCCGAGACTAGTTTAATAATGTTCTGACTAGTATTTATTTTAAACACTTTTAAAAGTGACGACACAAATTAAAAAACACGACACATTCAGACTTTTGGCAAATTAAAAAAAACGCGAGCGGGAGCGATTTCGGGGAAACGTCAGGCAGCGCCACCTACTGGCTCAAGTGCAACGCAATGCCTATTTTTTGGACGAAAATAAATAGTGCAATGCATAACAAATTAATAACTTTAAAGCTTTACCGATAAAAATTTGGTGGTGAATAGTAGTGGATGTGCAGATCAAAAATAGTTTAATTTTGACATACAGGATACCCAGTTCCAGCTGTGTTGATTATTTCCTTAGTTTTTCTACTTATATAAACCTTAGTTTATCAAGTTCAATCAGAATTAAATATTTTAAGTACTTTTTCATAGAAAAATATCACAAAAATTTGTTCTTAGGGTGACGTTTCCCTACTGCCGCTGCCCCGGAAAATCTCTTACTACAATAATAATAATAAACAAGCAGCTATATTTGTACTACGTCCAAAACACTGGAAAACATCAAATAATATATTTTGTCCATTCTTTTCCTTACTGATAAAATTAAAAAACTATAGTGACAAAAATATGGTGTAAAATATATCTTCAATGAGCTAAAAAAATGATTCCAATCATTGCAAAGAATAACCCCATCAAGAAGTGCCAATGAGAGCAATTTATAAGGGCAATGTGTGTCCCATTAACGTTTAACCGAGACAAGTTCTGCAGAATCATAATTCTTTGTGTCAATAAATGACATTATTAAAAAATCTCTGGGTTTAAGTGCAAATTATAAAGAGACTGGGTCCGCGGAAAACCTGTTTGAAACTAACCCATTTGACCGCTCGATACCTATACAAGGTGTAAATTAAGTAACTAATTTTAAAATAAAAAGGTGTTAAACAAAACATTTTTTTTGTTATATTTTTGTTCAGTAACATGTCAATTAGACGAAATTAGACCTACTCTCAATTTTAAATGCAAAAGGTAAAAGGTTTAATATAAGCTGAAAGTTAATATTTCAGTTTCTTGTCATTAATAAACCCAGTATCTCGAGTTTCGTCTAATTGCCTTTTTACTGAACAAGAAATATAAAAAAAACAAATAAGATAGTTTTTTTTGACGCTCTGTACTTAATTAACACTCTGTATAGGTGCAGACAGTTTAGGTCCACCAACAAATATTGAACTGAATCCTCTTTGCGGCTTCTGAATGTTGTTTATCTATGTTGCGACGCGGTACAAATATACGCGACTCGCTCGTATTAATAATATCACCGTCATTTGCCCGTCGTCCGTTAGATGGACTAACTGTCGACTTGTTTCGCGCCTATGCTCGATGAGGACGGCGACGAACCGATAGAGTTGGGAAACGCGCGAGCCGTGACGAAAGTGCATGCGACTGGCGTCGGCGACATGGATTCGGAACGACCGTCTAACATTACTTGCTGAACTTTCTCCACGTCCTGCTTCTCCAAAGACTCGGTCGAATGCACGCGCCCGCCCACGTCGGCAACGAACTTGTCCGAGTCGTCGCGAATTTGTCGGCAAATCTGCGGGTAGCGCGTGCGTATCGTGTCTACGACGTCGAGCAGGTTCTTCGAGTCCATCGCGAGCACGTGGGCCGCCCCCAACATGCCCCTGAAACACCGACATAGTCTACCGGGTGTCTCATGGTTGATGAAACTTAAAACTTTTTGGGAAAACGAGAGGTAGGAATAAATTACACAAGCAGGATATGCCAATAAGGCCTGTAGTATCTTTTGTAACAGCACCATCAGTTAAATTCTCAACAAGATTAATAAAAATTGTAGAATATCATATTGCCTTTAAACCTAGATTCGTTCAAACTAATTAACAGGGTTAAAGACATTAAAACAACTGCTAAGGCAATTCTAGTTTCATTTGACGTCCAAGATCTATTTCCTTTTGACGTTACGTTGACGTAAAGAGGGTGGGCGCTTTATTACGGGCCTTTGCTCAGGAATTACTGATATTAGAAAAAAAAAGTTTATACAAAAGTTTTATGGTTTAAATTATATTTTAAAATTATTTATTTTTTATATATACAGGGTGTCCGATAAGTGCTGGACCGACATTAGTAAAATTTAATTAATAAAAAAAAAGAACGATATGCTTTTTTAAAATTCTTTAAAATAATTAGGTGTCAGTAGTTCGAAAACCATTAAATTTAGGTATAGGACATGTATATACCAAATATAGGTATTTTGACGCACTTTGAGAAAAAAAAAATCAAAAACATGGGCGTCTCATTAAAGAAAATAAATACTGCAATTTGAATTTAAAAAAAGAGTCCCTTAATTTAAGACACACTGTATAATTTTAAAATGCCTAGTCATCGCAGCTTGTTAGAAGGAAGTCTTCTAAAATTGTGTTTAAAATTTGAACAAGTTATCATTACTGACACCCGTGGAAGACCATATTTACTCAGAACATAATTTTGCCTACAAAAATGTATAATCTCAATTTCTGTCTAAACTACACAAAATTTGAATAATTAGTTTCTATAAAAGTGTACCTTTATTTTTGGCAAGGATTATAAAAATATCAAAATAAATGGGGTTTTCCTTTTAAAATTTTAAAACTAATGTCGGTGCAGCACCTATGTACATATAAAAAACCTTGTATATATAAAAAATAAATAATTTTAAAATTTAATTTAAACCATAAAACTTAACTTTTTTTTCCTAAAATCAGTAGTCCATGAGAAAAAGTACAGGCCTCTACCAAAGTGCCCACCCTGTACGTAACACACATAACAGATAATCTCACTCCAAGACAAGTCCACCCTATCATAAAACACGAATTGCTAGATAGTTTAATAGTTTCTTTAAATCAAAATTATTTTGACTTTAATGGTCGATCTTATATTGCTAAAGAACGTTTAATTATCGAACCCACATAGTCCACTACTTACAGAAATTTTCATGGACAATGTGGAAAATATCATTAACGAACATAAAAAGGTGTATAAAAATAAAACTTAGGATTCTAAATATGCCATTAATTTAAATTCAGAAATTCGCAAGTTTGACGATAATTTTGATATTTGATATTTCAATCAAAAAGCGAAAAACTAAATTTGTTGGAATCTATGGAGACTAATAAAATGAGATATTCGAATCTATTACTTAATGACCAATTAGATTTAAATGCGTCTCCGTTGTTAAATTTAAATTTGTAGGAGTACACCAGTAATTAAAAATATTGTGATGGTGGTGCTTAAGTGTCAATCATATTAAAATTGCAACCATTTATGCTGTATTTTGGTGGCCACATTGAAAACGCAACTGCTTCTGTTAGAATCTATACAATGGAGTATCCTGTATTAGAACGGAAAGATGTTAGTGTTTTATCTGTATTATTGTTTTTCAATACTTTAATATATTTCACTCATATGACTATGAGAATTAATCATTATTGACATTTAAAATATAATGTTGCCGTTTTAACAGTAAATTTTTTTGTTGCTAAAAGAAGCAATACTAGTATTTAATAATATATGAAATATTCCCAGAGACGGTGACATTATTTTGTGTGTTACACCCTTATTGGATTATCTTTTGTTGCAATAAAAGAGATGTCATTTCATTTAGTTTCCTAAAGAAAATTAATTTTATTTGTAGTGATGTCGCAAAACGCCCTTTAGCTGCGATACATGCAATCGAAATCAGGGCAGCGCTTGTCAACGACTCCCACAAAATACGTTCAGCCATTCAAAACTTGTTGACATTTATGTCCGAAAAATTTCGGAGGCCACTTTCTTTTCAAGACAGAGCAAAAACTATTCCATGAAAAAGGGTCGAATGTACCCCAACTTTAAAACGGTGTTGTTCATTTTGGTTATCTGTGATATACGGTCATTTCTCAAAAAATGGACTTTAGAAGAATGTGATTGGTCCCATAGCAGGTATTCCAGAAATTTAGATATAATTTCCAGAATTTGCTCTTCGCAGTTTTAGTCATAAGTTTCTTCAACCACGCTCTTTGCGACAATTACTTTTCACGATAGGACAAAAGTAATCATTTTACTGTATTACACAAATAATTAAAATAATTAGATTTTGTTAGAAAACTGATTTTATTTCGAAACGCTTACCATTTAGGTATAGGAACATAATTCATCAATTGAAAGTGCTTTTATCTACTATCCTATTTTAAAATAAACGTGGTATTCCATCCGTACTTTTCGCCGATTTTGTGTAAGACGATTTGTAAACATTGTGCATATTGCAGGAGGCATTATTCGACACTCTACAGAGTACCATACCCAGGATACTGATAATCTCTAGCCAAGATTTCAGATTTCTAAATACTCAAGTATCTGAGCAATAAGAACTTTAACTTAACGAACAATATAATTAATTAATATCTTGAAAACTGATTGAAAAAATATCATGCAGCAATAGCAGAGCGGAAATTTAAACATTGAAAAAATGAATATTATAGTTCGCTGGAGGAGAGTCAAAAACTTATCGTGACCAAAGTTTTGGTAGTTTTGAGTAGTTTTCTGGTTAGTTCTATAACCTTCGTCCTCAGATGTAAAAAAAAGAATTCTGATTTACTGTTAATCTGATATCTTGACATTCTATAAGTAACCGAACGAATTTTTTTCTATTAAATTTACCAAGTAAATTCCAATTCTTCTTACATTCTTTGTAAGCGAAGGGCCACCGAGACGTAAATTAAAAATCAAACAAACATAGCTACCCGCCAAGAAAAGCACAGTCTGACAGATTCAATAAACAACTCGAAGCGGTTTTAGAATGCACTTAAAAATCTTAATATACATTGCAAAAAACAGCCAAATAAAATACCGGACGAGTTACACAAATCCATAACTTTAAATAAACATTTTTTAAAATCCAATTCAAATGAGGGAACATATTGACTGATTTTGCACTTTACCAACGTGTCAATCTGCTCTCTTAAGTATAACTGACGATATCATTAATGCACCCTAATTCGATTAAATTAATTAAAAACTATTTAGAGAGAGTTCAGTATGTAGAGACAAATGTTGGTGTGTCACCGATAACTAAACAAGTTCAGTTATGTACCACAGGAGTCAACAATTTTGGGCCCTTTATTATTTTCAATTTACACATGTGATATTAATAG
This sequence comes from Cylas formicarius, assembly GCF_029955315.1. Lineage (NCBI taxonomy): Eukaryota > Metazoa > Arthropoda > Insecta > Coleoptera > Brentidae > Cylas > Cylas formicarius. Next base: position 43,217,491 of record NW_026844214.1, on the reverse strand, counting down.
CTGCATTAAACAATTCAAAGTGCATCTATATGCGGATGCTCAACTTTATATTAACGAGGACTTAATAAGAACTCATATCACCCTTACCCACGCAAAATGGTTGCTTTTTATGCTTTTATCCACAGACTACTTAATATCCCAGTTTTGGTTAGTTTTGGTTTTGGTAAATATCGCTCAACTTTATATTAACGAGGACTTAAATAATCTGGTGTTTTTTGCTGTTAATAAATGCAACAAAATCAAAATTTTTGGTTATTCGGAAAACATAATGATAGATTGTGTCAAAACATTAAAATTAAAATCGGTGACGATGATGTTCCATATTCCAATCAGAGCAAGAATCTTGAGCCAATTTTTGATTCTGAGTTAAGATTTAAATATCAAGTCAAAAATGTATCCAAATCCTTTTTCTAGGAGTGACAAGATCAAACTGACAGATTCACTTGTTCTTAGTCATTTTAATTTTGCCGATGCTCGCTTAGTGTACAACCACAGAATACAGCGCGTCCAGAAAGCATGCCTTCGATTCATTTATGGCATTTGCCGTAGAGAACCTGTCACTTTTAAATTAAAGGAAACAAAATGGAGAAGGCCAGAACTTTACACGCATGTGTTGTTTCATAAAATTGTGGCCAACTTACTCCACATTGCCTTAAACTCCTTTATATCTCTTTGGTTCACTCTAGACTGGAATATGCATCCGTGATATCTTTGGCTTCAATATCTATAATGGGTATCAGATCAACTATAGTATTATAGCTAAGGCCTTCAATATTGGTACTCTTAAAACCAGAAGATCTCAGAGTGATTTAGTTTTTTTCTTTAAGATTCTGACTGGTTGCTATTATTGTCCAGCTCTTTTACATAGCATACAATTTAACGCATATTACAGGAGCTATGGTAGCTCAATGTTCCGTATAGCTTACCTTCGTGCAAATTATAGATTTTATTCACCCCTTACTAGAATGCTTAAAGCGTGCAACTGTTTAAAGCTTGATCCTTTTCAAAATAAATAAGAACTAAAAGTTCAGATTTTCACGAAATTATATATTTTGACATGACAATTGTTTCGACAACACCGTGTCTTTATCAAATGTATATTTGATAAAGACATAAAGACAATTGTTTCGACAACACCGTGTCTTTATCAAATGTATATTTGATAAAGACATAAAGACACGGTGTTGTCGAAACAATTGTCATGTCAAAATATATAATTTCGTGAAAATCTGAACTTTTAGTTCTTACTTATTTTGATAAATGGATTTTTATCAAGTAAAAGTCACCTCAGTTCTGATTTCTAGTTTTTATACTGCAGTCTTACTCTCTTTGTCTTTAATGAATGTAAAAGTTTTGTAAATTAGTTAAACCGTAAATAAATAAATAAATAAATAAAAATTATAACTACAGATCGGCCACAGTATATAACAAATAAAATTCGATATCGTACAGATGTACACACTCTTAATTTAAGATTTCCCTACTACATATCCCCTCCGCCCCATAGCACAGTCTACTATGAAAGGTGTTTCACTTATAATATTTATATTTTATCTAAACATATTTCACGCAATTTAAAAACATTATCAGTGGGCGCATTAAAATATCAATATAAACAGTTTCTTTGAAGTTAATATTATATGAGTGACTTTTTTGTTTTTTTATATAGAGTGGACTCTTTTTCTACATATTTTCCTTCCTTTTCGTACAGTGTTCTTTTTGCAGAGGATCTAAAACTTTAGTGTAATTGGCATTGTCAACATTAATAGACATTATATGTATACCTTGGTTTCTCAACTAGAATCTTTTTTAAATTGAATTTCGGCCTCCTTTAGATTTAGATGCTGATTATGTAAATTCTTACAGCAAATAAATTATTATTATTATTATTTCGTGTCTAATCTATCTACTATCTACCTTATTTTGGTTTTGTAAAAATAAGACAACATAAGCATTGGTTTTTCGATGTAAAAAAAATGCAAAAATATTTTATATATCATCTTACTTTCTATATTCCGCATCCAGAGTCGTTCGACTGTACTGGTGAGCGAGTTTCATCGCACCAACCAACTCAGCCATATCTTTGGATAGCACCTTGTGCGCCATCTCGACCTCTCTCTGCGCGGCGCACGGGAACGCCCCAACTATGTCGTCGACGCTGGCCAGAAGCGACCGCAACTCTAGTCCCACCTTCTTCACCAAGTCGAGGTACTGGTCTGCGTGTGATTGCTGCACACCCTGCGACAGCGACATGACAGCCCTCACTACGTCTGTCGTGCACTCGTACACCCGATCGTGGGTTCTATCCGGTATGGCTGTCACGTGATGAACATCCTTGAAATCAAAATAACGATGAGCTTATAAAGCGATAGTTTGGATGGAAAAATAAGCAATTTGGTACCTTGGATCTTTCAGAGTCGCTGCCGAAATCGGATCCGCTCTGCTGTCCGCTTAATGTCATCGTGTTTGTCAACGAGCCCACAGGCGAATGGCTTTTGCTGCTCGAGAGCGAGGCGGTGCCGCTCTGTTGCCCGCGGCAACGCCCACCACGCCGTCCCCGGACCGCTGGTGCTCGGAGCAATTCGACGGGCTCGCGGGAAGGGATGACTGATGAGTGTTTTCTAGGCACGAGATCGTTTCGTTGAGAGGGCCAACAACGGTCAATTTTTTCTGCAATGGAAGCAGTGTTTTATTATTACTATTATTTATTGTTTATATTTCTACAACAAGAAATCCGTATCAGACATTACATAAGCCTAAAGAAAATAAAATAGTAAACTAATAGGGATCTATCAGTAAGTATTTTCTAATAGTTTTATTTTTACTCATTTCTTAGAAACGCGCGGGTCTTTAATATAATATCATAAAAAAGGCAAGACGTTTTGAGCCACGAGAGTCCAAATTGTTTAAAACAGTAATAAATATATTTATTATATTGATATAGAGAGCATTATACATCTGACAAGTGAGTAGAAGGTGGGAAATTATTTCAAATTGTTTAGTGTTACATACGTACATATATACGTAAGTACGCGCAGCCCTTATAGGAGAATTTCAAAAAAACGTTATTACTCAATCTTAGTTGTGCGATAATTATTAAAATGGACATTGGCAATTTAAATAGCTGGGTGGTAGATCAGAGGGTGCAAACCTGAGTAAAAATTCGTGTACTGTGAACCGGCTGTAATGTTGACATCTCACCACAACACAATTCACAAAACAGCTCTCTAATCTGAGATGCCCAGTTGAATTTGGTGTGCTTTGATTGATCGAGATAGCTCGGGAGACGACCTTGGTCCATTCTTTACAGTTTCATAAGAAAACTGTGGCAAGTTTTAAAGGTTTGGTAAATTAAGTGTGTGTGTGTGAAGTTGATTTAGGGAGTATCATCAAATCATCTTTTTTCAAAGTTGGTCTCTACTAGCTCAAGTATGTCGGTATAACGTATGCGTCGAACTGGAAGACATCCGGAAAAATTATTTAAGATGGTTGTTTGGTATATTTTTTAAATTGCGTCCCAAGAGGAAAGCCTACTCTTTCTCAGCATCGACAATGCGGTCCTCGCTGCCTCACTTGCTTTCGAAACTGTTGTGCCTGCCATTTCCCTTAACAAAGAGAAAGACGAGAATGTCACAGCAACGTAATTAACCGTTTTGACCACATCTAACCATGAATCACCCAAGAAAAGCTTTGACTTAGTTGCAGAAGGGGAGTTACTAAAGCGCATAACTTTAGTTTTTTTGGTATTGATTGCAACAGAATTTTCGTTGGCGTACTTGGCCAGACAAGTCAACATTTTCTGTAATTGGCTCTGTGATTCAGCTAATAAAACGACAGCGTGTGCGTAGGCCAGTAAGTTGAGCCTATGCAACTTCAATCCATTGAAGAAAAGTAGTCAATATTAGCAAGACCAAGGGAAAAAGGTAGAGGGCTAAGCAATGCGGCCAGAAGGACACCCTCAGTGATATCCAACATTTTAGTGAAGTCATCCTCGGCCTTAATTTTAACTGTCGCCACTTCTTAAAGGGTAGATTATTTAAAAATTCGTACGGTTTAAGATCCATGCCAGGTTTACATTGTTTTAAAATTGTTTTGATATCATCGACAGTTACACTAGAATCAAGTAAAGGATCTGAAGCGTCGAAGAAATGTGTGTAATCTATGACACGAAACAAGTATGTCGAACAGAGAAAAGCCTCCCACTCGTAAACGGTTGAATTGTTTTTGTTATCATGATTATTAAACCAGAATTCGCGTTGATTTTCCGTTTTCGATAGAGTAGAGATAAGAGAGTTTTCATATAAGCCCTTTTTAGTCAAAATTAAGGTGCGACAGTGTTTTTTTGCTTTTAAGATAAAGTCGTTCTAAACGACGAGAAACGTTGAAACCCGTGCGCTAACCCTTACCAAATTCGTTTTCGATTCGGCGAGCCACCTAGAGTCTTCTTCGGATTCAAGCTGTTGCTGCCGTAGCCTCTGCTCGAGCACCTGGTGACTGAAGTGGCTCGACGGTTGGTACTGGAGATTTTCGAGCAGCTGATCGCCGTAGAGGGAAGCCGGCTGTGGAGTATAGTTACGTCAGACGATGGGTGGAACTTTCGAATTGAAGTTGACGCGGCAAAGTATCACTTTCTGCTGAACTAATACTTATTATTATTTCTTACTTTAAAAAGTTTATTGTTAATTAATACTCTTTTAATGGCAATTTTCGTATTTCGATTTAAAATGATTGTGAATCTAGTTTGAAAGTAACTACAATATCGAGAGCTTTAGTAATAAAAATTTATGCTTAATATACCTAAAAATGTAAATTTAAAATTGAGCGCTTTGGGAATATGTCCAATTAACGGGTTTAGTTATTAAGTTCCAGAGAGTGTTTCAAGTAAAATATTCATATTTTCCCTTTTTATATCTTATTTTGGTTAGTTAAAATTAATTAAAAACCCCTTTAAACCTTGAAAAAGCAACTGGCAGACAAAAGACTTTAAGTAATTATTTACAGTAAATTCATTACATTTAGTGGTCGCTTGGGTGATTTTTGCCACGCCCACGCAAAGTAATCACGCAACGCAAAAATACGGGAGAGGCGGATAAAGGGAAAAAACTTATAGCTACTGTGGATTGCAACGCATTCGCCAAAAAAGTCTATCAAAAACTGTCACGTGCACCAACAGAAAAACCAAACGCAAACAAAGAAAAAAAAGAAAAGTGACGGAGGGGCATCCAAACTACTACGCAAGTGGTCCTGTCGTCGTAGTCGCGCAATACACAAGCCTAGAGAGCTGATCTAAAAAAATTCTAAAGTGTAGCTAACACAATACCAAAATTTCAAAAAAAGGGGCTCCAAACTCTTCTATTAAAACATGAAAAAAAAAAGCAAAAAGTTTAAAACAATTTAGGACACTGGTATGTGGCAGTTAAGAAAAATCCACACAATTGTTAGAAATAAAATCATCAGAAAAAATAAAATTAAAAAAAATATACTGACCACTTGATTTCTATATATTGAACTAGTCGTCTGAAATTTAATTTTGTTTTTATTTAGTGACAGATAATTCTTTTATCATAAAAAACGAGCATTATATTCATTGGTTTGGGAATTACAACTTTTTAATGAAAAACAATGTTAACAACTTTTAAGAATAAATTATTGTCAATTAATTTTTAATATATCATTCTTAAAAAAAAAAGGTAAGTTACTTGGAAATATCTATTAATATTTGTTTTCATAATGTTTAGGACAACTCTTGTCACAAAAAAACAAAAACTTAAATTACTACAAAATCAGGATTGGAAATTGGAAACACAAAGTAATTGAAAAGACCAATTGTTAGACAAGACCCCCACCCTCCAACACACCGAAGTACCTCGGGCCGGCGTTCGATACGACTTAACCTCAAAATTAAATTCTCCTCGACGATCGACTGCAATTTACCAAACTCGTATTTGAAACCGGCTATTTCTTCCTCCAATCGGCCTTGTCTCTTCTCTATCGCGACAATTTTAAACTGGTTCTTGCAAATATTCAAACGGTGGGTGTTTAAGGTTTCGTTCGTGGTCACCCGAAATTCGGATTCGAATTTGGCTCGATTTTTGGGCTCCCATATCCGGTTCTCGATGTAATCGACCAGGGATTCGTCTTCCGGCCCGTCGCGACCACCACAAGCCGTGCAACAACTTAGCATATTAATATCACCGCTTCGCAGCACTTGATTCACTTACTTTGAACGTTACGTTTGAACTGGCTTGTTATCGTTTTAGATAAGAAAAAATACAATTCGCATATGCAGCTGATAACGTATCGGACAAATGATAAGGACTAGATGCAATCCAAAATTCGAACTTAGTTGTGAAATATGTCTGTAGGCAAATAAAATATTCAGAAGTCCCCTGATGTTTGAAAAACCAATACGTGAATATTGACTGAGGACAAATTTTCTTCGGCAACGACTTTCAGATAACAAAAATTAATAACCAAAGCAATGTAACCCAAAACCACAATCAGTTTATTGAGCGAAAATTAGCCATATTGAGCAATAAACATTCTCAATGATGAAAATCCATAAAACATAAAGCATATTTTTCACTGACTGACGTCATGAACATCTAACTCGATGATTTTACTGAGAGATAATAAAAATCTCTAACATCGACCAATTCCTGGTAACTGGACCTGAAAACACGAGTGAAGAACGATGCAAAAAAGTAAAACAGACACGCGAGCGCGCCCGGCCACACACACACACACACACACACATGAAACTCCCAACAAAGATGCTCAAAAAATAATTTTACTTTATCACTACCAAACCAATTACGCATCAGTATGGTTTTTGAGCCAAATCCACAAAATTCTATCGTCAGAGTAAAAAACAAAACAGCAAATCTCCGACACCCACCCAAAAATAAACGAATAAAACGACGTCACTGTCGATCGACAGCCACTGGGAGATGAGATAAGGTGCCAAAACAAAATGCACGCAAAAGAAAAAAAAACGCTACCGCGCATGCGGCACGAAACCGGCGGGAACGCCCACCAGCCAAGCGTCATGCTGCATGCGTCCACCAAACCTGTTGCTGGTGGGAGGTTGGTGGCTGTACGAAAAACTGCCGCTTGCGCGCGCAGCTCTTGACGTCGTCGCCACCGAAATCATAAATGCACTCCTCGACGTACTGAGGCCTCGCCCCCTCGGTCTCGCCATACTCGTACATGACAGGGTCGGGATGGTAAACCGGGATGAAATCGAAATGACATTCGATTGGGTCGCCACCAAGCAGCGGCGGCGGAGAATTTTTTGACCTCCTCTCCAACGACCCGGCACTAAACGGCAAGGGTGGCCCAGTCTTATCCAGGCTACCTCGCGATCCATAGACCACGCGACCGTTCTTCTCGAGCGAGTTATATTTAGAGGACGGTTGTTTCCGTTCCAAAGATCCCATCAGGGGCGTCGAAGGACCGGTACTCGCCCTGGACGGTGTCCTCTCCACGGTATTTTTTTTTGTTTCAGTGGGTGGCACCTCGGGATCTAACTTCTGGAGGTTTTGGATCGGGATCGGGCAGGTTTTGAGGACGGGTTCCGGGACGCGATCTTTGCGCTCGAAATCTACCGCTACCGTGTTAAATACCGATGCGGGAACGGTGTACATGGCCGGCGTCACGCCCCTGTTTTCGTTCTCGCGCATCAGATGCGCGAGCACCTCGGGATTCTGCGCGATGATGTACGTCTGCGGCACCGGGTCCGACGCAGCGTCCAGCGAAGACGACAGCAACGACGCGTCGAGCGCTGCCGAAATGAGAAAAATCTAATAACCGAACGAGTTTTCGCGTCTTCAGATAAATTCAAGCAAATTTTTCTATAAGACCAATAGAATGGTCCACCAGATAATTAAACGGCTAACAAATAAATTAATTAATCACAACCTAGACAGTTTTTGACATGTTAACGGGAATTACTTGGAGCATGACCACATGACACGTTTATTTTATTCACTAAAGACAAATTAATCAACCAAAAATTTAAAGAACTAAATCCAAGACATTTCCCAAAATTTTGAAAAAATACATGTAGTCCCTTTTTTCATTATGTAATAATGTTCTTAAGCGAAAACTAACCAAAACTCACAAAAAATTTGATTACCAACGTCTCAAATAAGTCAGCTTTAAAATAACAAAATATGAATAAAAAAAAATTAGGAATAGACGTTTTCGATTTATTTCACAAACCTTGCATGGGATGCCTGCTAGGCTTCGGCGGGGGGCAACACTCATCTGCGGGTCCCCACGACATCGCCGCCGCCCTCCTCGTCTCCCGCCGCGAGCACTCTTGCTGCGCCCGCTTCTCCTCCACCAGGATCTCCTGCAAAATCTCCTTGATGTCCTTGAAACTTGGCCGTTTGCTCGGCTCGTACGCCCAACACTGCGACATCAGCGAGTAGAGGCGGGGCGGGCAATCTGGCGGCAACGCCAGTCGCTCCCCGTTCTCGATCTTTCCGATCACGTCGTTGTTCTTCACGCCTTGGAATGGTTTTACGCCTAACATTAAGATTTCCCACATGCACACACCTGAGGACAGAGAAAAGAGACACAATTGTGGGAACATGTCTCTCACAGACTAGACGTCAAGCCCTTACTGAACATCCACACATCGCTGGCGGTCGTGAACCGCCTAAAGTTGATACTCTCCGGGCTCATCCATTTGATGGGCAGTTTACCCTTAGAGGCCTTGTAGTAACTCTGGTCCTCGCCCATCTACCGTGACAGACCGAAATCAGCGAGTTTGACGCATCTAGAATTGAATCACTTGTATATATGCGTCCCAATTGAAAAATAAACCGCCTAGCATTATTTAATTCAGTCTGATTCCACCTTTTTCGCAAAAATGATATCCATGTTGCGGAAAAATCTATAAAAACATAAGAAATCTTCAGGTCTTGCTTGTGGAACGTAACATTTACTGACTTGGCAACACTGCGGCGCGCTTGGAATGTAATGTGGGAAGGGGGAAACTGCACAGGGTGGGTGTAATTGACAATGACTTTTTTATTTATGATACCGAGAAAACATTTTTTGGGGCACTTTTTTGTATCAAGTGCAGTAGCGTATATAGATTTTTTCTATATTCTTCGTTATCCCATTAATAGTTTTTAAAAATGCCTGTTTTGAGCCGTTTTCAATTATATGTTGATTTCTGTAATCAAAAATGACATAGATATAAGGCATTTCTTATACGTAGGCTCAAGGTTTAGGAAAGGGCTATTTATAACTTAACTTAATTTAACTTTTTTGAGAGTTTTTATGGTTTTATACCATTTTATAAAACCATTGGTGTTACAAGTTTTATAAGACGTTCGACAAATACCAAAACACTTTTAAGTTTGATAATATATATAATCTTTGGTGTAGGTTGCTTCAGAGTTTTTAACATGCTTTTTAAAGGATTCTTAAAAACCTTATTACAAAACTTTTTTTTTGTAACTTGCTCCGTGAAACTAGATATTTCAAGAAAAATAAACACACTCCTTTCAAGGACAAATAAACAACTGAAAATTGACTGACATTTCATATAATTTTATAGCGTTTATACATTAATTTTAATAAACAAACAAAAAAATTTATAAAAACCGGAAAATGCACACATGCATACATACTCAAAAAAAGCGACTCACCTATCGGAACTAACCAGAACGTTCCTAGCGGCGATATCCCTATGTACATACTTCTTAGATTCTAAGTAGCTCAAAGCGGTAGACAGCTGGAATGCGTACAGCAACAATGTGGCGAGGTCCAAGATGTGCTTATTATTTTGCAGATACGCCCTTAGTTCGCCCAGCTTGGCTAGCTCCATGATGATCCATACGGGCGAGTCGGAACACACTCCTATCAGCTTTATGATGTGGGGGTGATCGAATTTCTGCATGATATCTAATGAAACCGAAACATATGACGTTTTCTAAATTCTACGACTGTTCCGGACAAACTCTTAACTTTCAATTCAAAGGCTTATGTTAGTAAAACATAAAATATCAGTAATTTAGCAGAAAAAATGAAATGGTAGCAAATGAACGAATGTTCAAATGACCGAAAATCTTCCGTCGATGCAGTAGAGGCAATCGAATGAAGATGTAGAACTGAAAGACTTGACTAGAGTTCTGGGAGCAAGCGAGTGACCTAGATATTCATTTGGTTATACAGTTTGGCACAAAAGCTTGGCACGAGCCATTTTTGTCGCAAGGTCCTGTATGAAAGCATATTAACCAATTTGTTGGACCTACCCTTCATTAGAAAGTATTTTATAGGTAGGTACCTCTACCTTTATATAAGTTAATAAGAACCACCAAGAAATATTAAATAACAATATATATATATATATATATATATATATATATATATATATATATATATATATGATGACACTATATTCCGGGATATCATCCGTTCGCTCGTTGAACTCCGACTGGAATCCTGCATCCGACTGGAATCCTGCAGACGTTTCGCCAAAATCTCACTTGGCATCTTCAATGCTCGCGCTCCGAAAACACTTCGAACACTATATATATATATATATATAGGGTTTTTTTGGTCCTTTTTTAGTGAAATTAAAATAAGTTTCCGTTACTTGTAAAACATTTTATTTTTTGTGACGTTTCGGCCTTTAACCTTAAGCCAAAAATCAACGGTTCACTATATAGTTGTTTGGTAATTTACAGTTTTACAACATTCACAACAGACATATCGAATATGTAAATCGACAAGCCACATTGATAAGACGACGAACCAAAACAATTGTTTTGGTTAGTTTTGGTTGAAACTTATTTTAATTTCACTAAAAAAGGACCAAAAAAAAAACAAGAACTATTTCTTAAGAATATATAAGTCAAAAGGATCCAAGAACTCACAAACTAGAAAATATATATATATATATATATATATATATATATATATATATATATATATATATATATATATATATATATATATATATATATATATATATATATATATAATCAAAGTGACCTTTCTTGGTAATTTTTGAAATCTTAAATAAATATATTTGACGTTTATTAAAAAAAATACTGGTAACTGCTAATAAGGTGTATAAAGGTAGAGGTTACCTTTGACACAAAAATAAAAAATGTTATTATTATAGGCTTTTACTTGGACAAGACACTGTGGATTGTACATCAAATACAAGGAAATGTCGATGGAAAAAAATTATTATATTAAGTTTTGGGAATAGTTATTAAAATTTTTGTTTCATTTCATCCATCTGAACAGTTTTACATCATAAAAGAGAACAATCAGTACAAATATTTTTTGCTACACCGATGCAATAACAAAAGATTTGGTACGGCCATTAGGGACATTTCTGGGGCCGTGAGTCCAGAAGCCAGGTCCACGATATGCTGCAGATTTAAAGTATTTTTGTAGCACCATAAGTCTATTTTTATGTGATTCTCATGTGGCTATGGGAAACGCCCCATCTTATTTGTAAAGCAGCCTAAGGGTAGGGACCCATAAATGTGTATTACCCCAAGACTCACTCGCAACTGGCTAGGACAAATTCCACAATGAATTCAGTCAGCTTTATTCCCATCATCCTTACCTATTTTGTTTTGTCATTCATAAATTTGATTTGAAAGATGTCAACTTTTACCTTAGCCGGTGGCTGTAATAAAAAATATTCTTTTGAATGTATCTTTAAAACAAGCACCCTTTTCCTAATTCGTATTCGGATTATACCTATCTAGTATACCATTTGAGCGTCTGCTACATCGAGATCCCTCGCGAGACGAGACGCACCGAGACTTTCCGAAACGGAACCGAACGCCGCTCGGGATTTTCGGTCATGTGAACATTCGATCATTTGTGGTGTTCCCCAAAAAAAAAATGGTTCAGAAAAATGTAAGGGTGTTAAGATATCGTGAACTGGTTATTGAAAAAAAAAAGGTTAAAAACTCGCAAATCCGTCTTATAAATTGATCTAAAATCGATTTATTTCAATACCGAGCGTAAGACACTGCCAGAGGTTACTGTAATACTATTTATAAATTTTCTCTATTTCTGTTGCATCGGTTGTTGATGAATCGAACTTGCTGATGTTTCGTCAATCATCCTGTTGGCTTCTTCAGAGCTTATGAACTGATTGGCGGAACGTCAGCAAGTTCGATTCATCATATTCATAATTAGTATATATACTCTTTTGGGTTTTGACGTACCTTCTCCAAAAAAGTTTAAGTTTCGAAAAAAGCTTCTTACGAGTATTTACTGTTATTTATACCAATGTAGCGTCGAAATCGCTTGTCATTAGATCCAAAACATATTGTGAAACTTCTGTATGAATATTTAATAAGTAGGAATAGAGGAAACTTTAAAAGAAAACTACATCCTTACAAAAACGCTATTACGCGTGACTTGTTGAGTATAAGCAAAATACATAGTGATTGTCAATCCATGGAATGTAGTAAATAAGATATGATGAGAATGAAAATATATCCACTCTATTAAAACCAGGTTGGTTCTACTTTGGATAATCTGAAATGGAAGGTAGAGGATTGAGCAGTCGTCTATGTCTTACAATATCGACTGGTCAGCTGTTATTATTGAAGTCGACAATTTATTTCGATACTTGCCACGACTGCTTTGAGACAAACCACACATTTGTCAAGGAGCGCTGTTTATCTTCATTGGTTTGCGACTATCTTCATCAAAAGCTTGAGGTGATCGTGGAAAGTGAGTTTTGACAGAAGAATTGTTAAGTCAAAAAAGTAAATATATATTGCAAGAGCGTTTTAAATAACGAAGTGACGTCCCGTTCCTATTGTGCGGGAATTAAACAGCCTGCGCGGTAGCAAACCAATCTAAATGATGAATGGGGCCGATTTTTGATGAGATCACGTCGGTTCCCGACCCGTACAAAAGGCCCGTTGGTACAGATTGTTAACGATGGGGGAGTTAGGGGGTTTGCTTTCACGCCGGATACTTATTGACTTTCGACTGCGCGAGGGCGATGAAAAGGCCCATGCGAAAAAGAGCATCTGATGTATTTTCACGCTCCTAATAAGGCGTAATAAGACTTTTTGGCATTTGAGTGGTTGGTAGGTGCGAGGGGAAGTGTTGAATAGGCCGCCGGTTATATTCGGATATTGACTAGCAGCTCGGCTGTCAAATTGCTTTGCTTATGGGAGACAAGAGGTCCGGAATAATTTTTATTTTTTAATTTTCTTACGGTGTTTACATCCGCGCTCATACTTCGCTTTAAGATGATTCTAGATTTTTAGTCAAACATGGTAATCATGTAATCATGATATATCACCCATGTTTCCGTTATATCCGACGAGATCACTTGCTATTAGATGTTTAATCAGTAGTGAATTCATTAAGCAAGAAGTTTGATAAGAATCATAAATACTTACAAACCCGCCAGTATCCTCGATAAAGGATACTATTAACGGTTTAAAACCTTTGGATAAAGTGAACAGGAAGGTAGAAGAAGATGATAGATATTTTTACAAAATAGGATTTAAATGCCGCAAAATAGACAAAAAATAAATGGTAATGGAATGTCAGAGATCATACATCCGATAACAGGTCTATAATTTACCTTGATGAAATTTGATTCGATACACATGGCCTGATGGAAAAATGAGGCAAATTTTACTATAGAAATAGACTGCTAGTGATAGTAATTGTTGTATTTCTCTTGTCCTTTTATATACCCAAGCGAGACAGAATTATATTTCAAATCAAAACATGCTTATATTTTTGAAACAAAGTATATATCACTATATTATACGCCACCCAGGCCCATCAGATTTGGGGTAAATTTGATCTATAGTTTTTGGTAAATTTCTTATCAACGCAGCTTTAAAAATATTTTCACCGTACTTAAAAAATGTTTTAGTTAATTAATTAAAATTAATTAAATTAAAAAAACTACAGCAATATTTCAATTATAAAAAAAAACAATTTTCTTCTTCTTAAGGATGGGTTGATTCCAGTAAACATTTGTGGCTACAAGTACAATCAAGTATCAGAGCATAAATTTAATTAGAAATGTAATTAATAATATACCTGTTGAGATCTGGAAAAATGCGCTGCAGCACATTTTAAAAATATAAGATTTTTAGATTTGCATACAAAACATCATAGAAACCATTGTAATTAATCTTAATAGCGACTCTGAGAGAGAGACAGAATTATATTTCAAATCAAAACATGCTTATATTTTTTAAACAAAGTATATATCACTATATTATACGCCACCCAGGCCCATCAGATTTGGAATTTGATCTATAGTTTTTGGTAAATTTCTTATCAACGCAGCTTTAAAAATATTTTCACCGTACTTAAAAAATGTTTTAGTTAATTAATTAAAATTAATTAAATTAAAAAAACTACAGCAATATTTCAATTATAAAAAAAAACAATTTTCTTCTTCTTAAGGATGGGTTGATTCCAGTAAACATTTGTGGCTACAAGTACAATCAAGTATCAGAGCATAAATTTAATTAGAAATGTAATTAATAATATACCTGTTGAGATCTGGAAAAATGCGCTGCAGCACATTTTAAAAATAGTTATTCTTTTACCTCTTTTTGATGGCGCGTTTGTTTTACACTTATCAGTTGACTCAACCCAACCCTTTTCCGGGGTATCATAAGTGTCGAATCAGGTTTCATCCAAGTAAATAATTGGCCTTTGTTGTTCTCTGTAAATCCTGATTTTTTCTAGATATTCCAGTCGCCATTTCCGAATTCTAAAAGATTCCATTAAAACTTGCCTTTTGTCAATTCTTTTAAATCTAAAACCCCTGTGTTGAATACACTTCCATAAGGTAGTTCTGCCACATTTAACACCGGTTTTATCTTTTTCAAGCTTCCTAATTAAGATATCTAATGTAGGCTCGCTTTGTTCCTCTTATAACTGGTAAATTTTACATCGTATTATATCTTGATCACTTTCATCTACACTCGAGAAAACGTCAGCATCGCTTCTTTTTTTTCCTCGCTTAAATGGGATTATTCACAATTTTCCATACAGTTGATGTTGGAATTTTCGTCAATATAGCCGTTTCTTCTCAAGATGCTTGCTTGCTGGCATCACGTTCAATGAGAGTCAAATAAATATTGTTTATACCGTCCTTAGTCTCAATAGAATAGTGTTTTCTACATTTGGGCGGGAGCATCTCCCGAGATACACTAGACTCGCACATATTTTGCATAATTCGGACACGATTCAACACACGCTGTATTACAGACGAAATAAGAATGATTACTAATAAACAAACTAAGTAGTATACCAAACCAAAGAGTATTAAACACAGAAACTTTGAGTAATAATCTTGTTGCATTGTATGTTAATGACCACCCTTGGATAATCCCATTCAAAAGCAATTGGTCACTTTCTTATATCTATGAACAGACCTTACCTGAACCTAATCAAAATGTTCCCTGCGGCAGGCTTGGAGGTTAAGCGTGTGCTCTGACACGTTCGTCTTTACAAATTTTTGTTGGGCGTTTAACAGCAAGGAATTGACAAAAAAAGAGCATTGTGCATTTTGTTTCATTTTCTGTAGTGCTCCTGCTGACCACTATGAAACTTTTGCAAAAAAAATGCACGCTGTATAAAGAGCCTTTCAAATGTGCATTCAACCTAACATCAAAGTCATGTCAAACTTTGGCGATATAAAAATTTGTACAAGCGATTTACAATTATATTTTCCAGGTATTTCGCGCACCCTGTATGATAAAGATAAAAATTGCTGCCTAAACGAAATTTCTCAATTTTTTACGGTTTTTCATTTAATAATGAAGCCATTTAAAAGTTAATTTTTAGTGACTTAGTTCTTTGCATACAATCGACATACTCTGTACAGGGTGGTCCAAATTCGAGGGGCCCCTATGGCTTTAAGCATTTGCAGCATAGTTAGCCCAAAACTAATATGCATGTGACGGGCTCGACTTTCGAGAGAAGTCGAAAACTTAAAACCGCATCGTGATATGTCAAAGCGTTTCCAAGCTAAAAGTAAAAAGCTAAAGCTAAAAATCTGCGCTTCTAAAAACCCGTTATAACTTTTTTATTTGTAAAGATAGAGATTTTTATTAAAAACCTTTTTTGAAGATTTTTTAAGGGCAAATCTACCTATTTCACCAATTTTGTCTTAAAGCCTTTAGTTCAAGAGATATAACACAAAGTTACATTTTTTTAAAATGGAATGCCCCATTTTTTTTTAATTAGTTTTCTAATAATATGAAAGAAGGCAACCTAGCTCAAAAATATTTTTAAAGTTAAAACGTCATCTACAAGAATACGGATCCTTTACAAAATCGAGGCTTTGGACGTATGGAAGACCAGCCAGAGTTAGAGAGTTGAAAGAACTAACGGAATACTAGAAGTTAAAGTGCGAGGTTACTGTGTCCCCTCGTGTCGTAGCCAACTTCATTTTGTATGACAAAAAAAAAACAATAAAATTTGATCTACATATTTAGGCTGCGTACGGCGCCTACTATGGTAAATATCAAAAATTGCAAACATCAACTATTTAATAAAAGTAGGTGTGTGGCACATCGTTCGACAGGAAATTTTATTATAAAACTGATTTTTCAGAAAAATTGGGGGTATCCCAACTAAAGAAATATAACTTTGTGTGATATCTCGGGAACTAAAGGCTCTAAGAAAAAAAAATACAATTAAAAAAGTTATAGAGGGCCTTTAAAATCGCACATTTTTGAGGATCACTCTGAAACTCAAAAACGACTTAACATATCACGATACGGTTTTAAGCTTTCGACTTCTCTCGAAAGTCGAGCCCGTCACATGCATATTAGTTTTGGGCTAACTATGCTGCAAATGCTAAAAGCCAAGAGGCCCCTTAATTGGCTTCATTATTAGTTAAATGAAAAACCGTAAAAAATTCAGAAATTTCGTTTAGGCGGCAATTTTTATCATACAAGGTGCGCGAAATACCTGAAAAATATAATTGGAAATCGCTAGTACAAATTTTTATATCGCCAAAGTTTGGGCTAACCATGCTGCTGTAACTATGCAGCCATAAAGGCCCCTCGAATTTGGACCACCCTGTACATAATCGAAAAAATCACCAAAATAAAAGTTTTAGTTCCAGCTCTCTAGCGTTTAATGGTCTAATAATATTTCCGATCAGGTGAATGGTTTTCGATAAAAAAAATCCGGGGCCCAAAATAACTCAAAAAAAGTTATTTTTTTAAATACCTCTTATGAAAGCCAGGTTTTGTAACATAGACCTTTCTGTGAAATTTCAAGTCGAAACATGCAAATTTTGGACAGATCTTTGATTTAGTGCGGCTCATCCAACACACCCTGTATAATGTGCAAAAACCATATTAACAAAAGTTGATACGGCCTATATAGACAAATGGAAGAAACCGCCAATCGAATCATTCCCCAAGATGGAACTAAATTTTCAATTTTTTGCCCATAATTGGCACACCCGGTAGATATTTCTGATATAGCCCATAGTCTCGTGTCGATACCTTGAACTTTCAAATAGTCACTTTAAAATCGGAAAAGAACAGGTGGTTATGCGATTCGACAGCGAGCGGAGAACAGTAAATAACACAAAATATGAAAACTCAATTTTTCGGCAACTCTCTGCAACATCCGAGATATGAAATTTTGTACTTTCGAAAAATTCCATTTAATCGATTTTTTAAAAGTAACAAAGTCTTTTTTCCAAAAAAAGTTCCATTTTATCAACCAAAATAATGTGTTCAACATATAAACATTAAAAGCCAGTAAACTAATAAAACAAAATATACTTTTCAACAACGCATGTGCATAGCAACTCACCGTTTACTATTTTTTGTGTTCTATCTGAACCGAACGCGCCCTGTATATACTTTAGCGCGACGAGACACGAAAACAAGGGGATTTATCTCGTGTTGATGGAGCGCAACTTGCCAAAACACAACCGCAGGCAGGTTGCACTTCCTTTGTTGATAAAATGTTATCGCAGTTGAGAAAAATCTTCGATAACGACATGCACGGTGGGTAGGTGCAGTATATGCTGCGGATATCAAGGTTGCGTCATTGGAGAATGTAGTGCTCGGGTTTTTGTAATGAATGGAAAGGCAATTCCAGTGCATATACTAAACCAGTAACTTTTAAAAGTAGCTCTAAATAATAATATAAAAAACAGTTATGAGTAGCCTAAACTTACAAAAAATATAAAAAAAAATAATGCAAAACTTCTATAAAAAAATGATAAAATAGAAAAAATGTGTTGTACACTTTTGGTAGGCAGGACTGCATAGAGCAAAACTCTAGAGACACAACACTTTGAAGATTCAATTATTGTACAGGAAAATGCTGATCATACAAAAACCAGAAAATAGAAACACTTTGACAGCTAATGAAATATAGTTTGCACTTTCGCAACTTACAAATAAATCGAGATCTTTTAATGTATGAAAATTGAAAATTAATAACGATGCTACTAGTGCTTATTCATTCAACATCAAATATTAAATATATTTAGTATTTATTTATGTAATATTTAGTGATGCAGCATTAGATTTAGAGTAAAATGACATCCTGTACTGTGGGCTAAACAATGAGTAGTCTCAGAGGTATAGTTAATTTGATGCGTTACAGAAAAATATGAATCAAATTGTAGCTGGTAGAATGACATCGGGATTCAGCTCTCCATATCGATTTTTTTTGGCGCCCTGGTCAATTTTTATTCAATTTTTTTTGGGAACAGTCGATCTGGAGGTATACGGTATACACGTAATGCATCGAAAACGACTGATGGCCAAATTTTATTTCGCTTATCACCACGAAAGGAGAAAGCTGACTGGTATAATCTTTGTGTCGAAACCCGTAGCCTGCGAAATCGTTTATAAACCGGGTGTCTCTTTCCAATAAATGAGAAACAAATGTCGCAAGTTACAAGTGTTTTTTTTTCCCTTTTTACCTGGGGTGACAATCTGGACACCAAATTTTGGAGAGTAAAATAATTGCTACAAAATAATTTTACTTGGTTGTTAAATGTTAAAAAGTTAAAAAAAAGCATGGAAAAGTTTGAAAACCAAAACATCCACCTTTTCGACTTAAGTAAATTAATGTTATACCAGGTCCCAACTACTTTATAGGACCAGTTTTATGGCTTATTAAAAATTCCTTTTCGCCGTTGCAGAACTTGATTTATAAAAACATTATTTAAAGAGATGTCTTAAAACTAATTTCACATTACCATGCAACTTTTTTTCCTCTTCAACTTGGCATATTAAGTCTCGTTTGTATTCTATCCTCATCGATTTATTTTCTTATATACGGACCTGGTCCTCAAAGAAAACAATTTTTTTTTAAACTAAGATAGATAATGGTTCTGGAACGAAACGTCGTAGATACAATCTAAATACATCTTATAAAAAACAATAAAACTTTCAATCTTGGGTTTTCTTCCTAAAATCAACCGATTTCGAAAGATTTAACAGAGTAATTTCGATTTTTATAAATCACCTTGTATTTCTGAAACAAACGGAAATTTGGAAAAGACAATAAGGCATTTTTAACACGTTTTAAAATAAACATCCTTTTTTCTATTTAACCGTAACCGTAACTTTAACCGTTCCGCTGCAGTCCCGATGGATTAGTTTGGACCAAGTATAGACCTTCACTACACTTGGACGAGAAAATTCTTGTCGCCGTATCGGTAGACCGATGAAATTCTCGTTCACTTGACCCGATTCGTGCAGGCCTATTGTTTTCTTCTTTAAGGTCTTGCGCAAGAGCTTATATGGAAAACTTCGGTGTCGACGTGATGGTCCTCTTAAACAGCCACGTACGCGCATCTAATTACCTGGGTTATACCAGCTATGGCGTTGTATACCAGATAAAGATATTAGTGAAATCATCTACCCCGGTACAAGTTTCTTCTTAAAATTCGTCGATGGAATTAAATTCTTTTTGGAATCTTTTGTTGATTTGCTATTTCCTTTGTAACCTGTTATTTGTTTCTCACCTATATATTGCTAGTTATAACTACTCCGACACATTCACCCCTAGCACTACCTTTTTCTATGGTTCCAGTCACCGACATGGAAGAACTGCCCGACATTAAACAAGAGCTTTGTGCCGCCGGTCAGAGCTACCAAAGCGACTCAGGCGTCTTCTCTGCCAACACGACTCAGGGCGACGCTGACGCCCGCAGCGACTGCAGCTCGCCCGAACGCAAGTACGTCTGTCCGATCTGCGATACCATTTTGGCGTCGCAGCACGACTTCACCCTCCACATCAGATCGCACAACAACGAATCCGAAGAGCAAAAGTCGTTCTCTTGCAAGATATGCCGCAAGGTGCTCAGCTCCAACTCTAGCCTCGACAGGCACGTGTTGGTTCACAGCGGCGAGAGACCTTTCCAGTGCAAGCACTGCGGCGACACATTCACCACCAACGGAAACATGCACCGGCACATGAGGACTCACTCGACCAAAGAGAACTACGAATCGGATGGCAGTACGACAGACAGCGGCAGCTCCAAGAGCACCGAGTTTAACAACAACAAAGTAGACACGAAATTCAACAACAAGAGGAAGCTGGACACGACCGATTACGTTACCAAAAGACGTGAAGCGCGTCGCGATGGCGAAGAAACGTCGCGATTCCAGTGCCCCGTGTGCGACAGGTCGGATTTCAGTACCGTCGGCAACTTGGATGCTCACCTGTAAGACAATCATCCAGAGTATCCGGCCAAATGCACCTTGTGCAAGCAAGTGTTCTCCAATAACAAACTGTTGATGGTCCACAAGGCGGCGGCTCATGAAACCAACCAGCCCAAACACCCATCTATACTCGGGTTCAAAGATTTGACCTTCGTTGATTTCTCCAGCAACAAGTTCCCTATCATCGCAAAGCACGAGTGCGAAACGAACCTCCATAAGGTGGCGGGAGGATTAAAGTTTCAATGCCGCAAATGCTCGCGAGCTTTTCCTTGCTCTGGAGATCCACGAGAACTCCTGCGCGGACGTGCAGGCTTTGAAATCGCACGACCAGAACATATCAGGTGCTGACATCAGATGCGCTGAGTTTTTGTCCAGGTTGAACTTGATGCAGGACGAGAAATTCGCAAAAGAAGACCCGATCAAACTCAGGGAACACCTCGCCAAAGCGATGGACAACACGAGAGACTTAGCCGACATCCAGTCGATCTTATCCAACATCAACCTGCAGAAGATGCACGCCAAACCGGCAGACCACAAACCCGCAGTCAAACCCAACGTCGAAGACTGCTCGAAGGGCGAACAGGACGACGAGTCGCAGGACTCATTCGCCATAGAGTTCAGGAAAATGAAGATGCGAGGCGAGTTCCCCTGTAGACTGTGTACCGCCGTGTTCCCGAACCTGCGCGCCCTCAAGGGCCACAACAGAGCCCATTTGAACGGTAACGCCAACGGCACGTACTTCTGCAACATGTGTCCTCACTCGTCCGTCGATAAGGCGGCGCTTATCAGGCACATGCGCACTCATAACGGCGACAGGCCCTACGAATGCTCACTTTGCAACTACGCATTCACGACCAAAGCGAACTGCGAGAGACACTTGAGGAATCGGCATTCCAAGACTACCCGCGAAGACGTAAAGAAATCGATTATTTACCACCCCTCCGAAGATCCGACCAACGACGATCTCAACAAGCTCAATGTCAAAGACGAACCGAAGAAAACGCCCACCCCATCGGGAGTTGACTTGAGCGACCTCAATCCTGTCAAGCTTCACTGTTCCACTCCCAAAACGGAGGCCAAGCCTGATTTTGCTTCACCCCCTTTGATTCCCGACCTACAGGCACTGCAACCTACCAGGTTTCCAGCAGCGGTGGACTTTATTCGTAACGAAAACATTCGATCGTTAAAGAGAGGCATCTCGAATTTCTTCCCCCAGCCATTCGGTCTCCTCCCCAAGCCCGAGAACCTAACACCAACCCTCCAGGTGAAAAAACTCGACCAGTTGCAAGACCAACCACGAGTATTCGAGCCTGAACCTTACCGGGAAGAACCGCCTGTGGTGGAAGAGGCCCTAGATTTAAGCAAGAAAAAAGTAGAGCTTGCGGACGTGGCCATGGACGTTCCTCAAGACCTGACCAAAAAGTCGTCGCCAGCATCGCCGAGATTTCCCATTAACGAGCTGCTGTTGAAATCGCCTCCACAGATTGACCCAGCCGCCCTTTATGCCACCCACCTAGCGCACCTCTACCGAAGCGGTTTTCCTGGATGGACGGGCTTTCCAGTCAACCCCCTGCTCTTCCCCGCCTTGCCTGGTCCTCAAGAGATCAAGGAGCGCATGCAACGGTTTCAATTGTGCGGAGGCAGCGTCATTGGCGAAGACTTTAAACCATTCCCGAATATTCCGCCTCCAACGGCCGACGTCACGGCTGCTAATTTGACCCGGGAACCAGAGATGAAACCTTTGAATCTAAACGTGGAGACCGGTTTCAGCGACAGCAGTCCGAGGCTTCAGAGTCCTGGTCAGCAGACGGTCAACGGAGACCCTATGCAGTCACCCAACTCGGTCAAAATGATAATCAAGAACGGCGTGTTAATGCCGAAACAGAAACAGAGGCGCTACCGGACGGAAAGACCGTTCACCTGCGAACATTGTTCAGCTAGATTCACGCTGCGCTCGAACATGGAGCGACACATCAAGCAGCAACACCCTCATTATTGGTCGCAAAGACAGAGAGGTAATATCGGCCACCCACCCAGGAAGATGGTGAGCGGTGTAGTGACGAAACCGACCTTTTGCGACTTGAACGTGCCCAGTTTCGAGATGCCGAAAGTGTACGACTACCAGGAGTCGAAGGAACAGATCAGCGAAAAGTTGAAGTACGCGATACTCGCGCAGCAGTTGCGCTCGAATCTTGGAGGAGGAGCGAAACCCATAGAGAACGGTAAGAAAGAGGAAGACGAAGACTGCGAATTGGTGATCGACGAGAACGATGATGTCAACGGCCAAAGGAGCGATCAAAAAGCAGTAGGAAAGGGAGAGGAGGACCTGGTACCGGTGTCGAGGTTGCTTGATAACGCGTCGCAGCAGCAGTTTAAACAGTTTTTTAAGCGGGATCCGGAAGACTCGGAGGTGGGGGCGAGCGAAGAAGACGAAGAGGGTTTAGTAGCGGGCGGCAGCACCAGCGAGGAGAACGTCTCCGGGACCGATGAAAACAAGTAAGTATTTCCTTCTATCGTTAAGTCAACACTTGTAAGATCTTGTATTCCTCAAACTTCTTGCAACACTAAAGAGTGAATTTGTGTGGTTGAACCATTAGCCTAAACCGGACACTCTTTCCAGATCGGAATCGGAAACTGCGGCAACCGCAGCACCGGCCAAGAAGAAATCCGCGTACTCTCTAGCTCCCAATCGAGTCAGCTGTCCGTATTGTAGCCGAAAATTCCCTTGGACCTCCTCTCTACGACGCCACATCCTCACCCACACCGGTCAGAAACCGTTCAAGTGCAGTCACTGCCCTCTCCTCTTCACCACCAAATCCAACTGCGACCGTCACCTGCTGCGAAAACACGGCAACACGGCAACCACCATCACCAACGAGGTGGCTGGCAACGCAGCGGCGGCAGCAGGCTACCTCATGCGGAACGTACCTGAGAGGCCGTTTAAGTGCTCCAGCTGCCCTAGCAGCACTTTCTCCACGTACTCCAACCTGAAAAAACACATCAACGGCAAACACTCGACCAATGCGCAAGGCGACGACATCAAAGCTCAGGGTTACGAAGCTGGCAGTTCTGAGGACGAGAAAGGAGGGACCCAAACTGAGACTAAAAACGAATGGGAAAACCAAATCGGATACGGCAGGTTCCCCGTCGAACCGCACGCAAACCAAACGCTCAACTCTGATCTGCCTTTTAAGTGTCATTTATGTGAAGGTTCGTTTGCCGAACGTCACGACGCTTTAGACCATACCAGGGACAAGCACGCTTCCGAATACGATCTGCTGATGTCCAAGAATGCGTTGGATACGAATGCGACTACACCAGATGATGCTGCCCACCATGACGACGACGACGACCAAGACGCTCGGGGCAAGTTCCCAGATTACAGTAACCGGAAAGCGCATGGTGTATGCGAAGGTTCTGGTCCGCAGAAGATCTGCGCAGACACATGCGCACACATACAGGTGAACGACCGTTCAGCTGCGACATCTGTAGGCGTAGGTTCACCCTGAAGCACAGTATGTTGAGGCATCGAAAGAAACACAACGTTAATGGAGGTCCGGATCAGGATGGAAACGGGAGCGAGGATGAAGGGATAGAGAAAAAGAACGGCGAAAAGACAGACGAGTCGGACGGGAACGAGGGTGATCTTATCAGTAACTTGTTGGGAATTAGGGACAGGTCGATCATAGATCGGGTGTTGGACGCGACTGCTGACGACGCAGCTAAACTGCTAGGCGTGAAACCCAACATTAAGTAACGCAGCAGGGTTGGGGGTATTTTTATTTCAATAAATTGAATGGGTTTTTGGTATTCGCCAAACGGAGCCGACACGAAGTCTGTAGAAACAGGACGATACAGGTGTGAGCGATGACCGTTACGCTATTATTTATTTCAGGGAGTTGGTTTGCCCGACCGAATATTGACACACAATTCTAATAGATTTCTCACTAGATACCAATATGTTCTACTTTTGCTCTAACGCCTTTAATATTTTAAAACAATAGATCAAATAGATCAAAAACTCCAAAAATAAAAACCGAAAACTTAACACAAAACATTAGTAAATAGTAGATGATTTATCTCAAAACACATATAAATGCTTTTGTAAACCGTAACCTCACTTACTGTTTGGTTAAAATGTTGGACGAGTCCAAGTTCTTCCACTTGATTCATATTCCACTGACTTGAACCTAATAATGGCAAAGTGCAATAGGTATCCTAATTGTAAACTAATTTATTAGACTGTTCCTGAAAAGCTGAAAGGTACAAATCCTCCTTACGGCTTCAAAGTAAACAAAAAAAAACAAGCTAAACGCTAAACGCTTGACAACTTGACAAAAATATTAAAAATTATCAACGATGCATATTCCATATTATGTTGTTGTTGTGTTTATGAAACATTGGGCTGCTCGCTTATTTATGCATATATTGTCGTTTTAAGTAAATTTCCAAATGGACAAGGACGAAACGACCCGAAATGCTTAAGTGAGGTTATAGTCACATTTTCACTAGGTTACACAGTAATTAAATCAAATCAACAGGTTCGCAAAAAACGTTTTCTCTCTGTGGTCCGCTACTGCCAAAGAGATTATCGAGTATCGATCCAGTTCACACTCTAAATATTTGCCACTTGCCTGGATCGCTCCGTCTGCGCCTCGGGACATCGTGTTGGCTTCCGTACTCGCGCAGAAAGGGAAAACAACCGAAAAGAATTGTGCCGATGGTAGCGTCACAAACGCCATTTATTTCGGACAGGTCAGAGCCGTGTTACGCATATATTTTCGAACTGCATAACGAAAATTATTCGGTTATTTTCTGTTTTATTTAAGGTGTAGGGTTTTACGTGAAGTAATGATATAAAATATCGATTTTCTCTAGTCAGGTTTATCCAATAATATAAGCATTCGATGCGAATGTTGCTATTTTATCTAACTTTTGTTATGACGTTTTTAATGACAAAATCAAAAATCGAGTGATTTAGAGTGTAGTAGACTAGTAGACAGTTTTACGTATATATCTGAGTATGTTATAAATTATTTTCCATTTTCGTTGTATTTTGTACATATATTAATTTAACAGAATACGGTCTAGGTATACCAAAAAGTAAATTATTCCACGGTTGTGCGGCGTTGCCGCATCGCGGTCGCCGAAAAACTGAAGATTTTGGGTGTGTACATAGATATTGTAGTGCATTCGCCTTATATCTTATAGAAAAATAATGTGTCTTACATTGTTGCCTCAAAGTTTATGTATATACACAGTTTACAAGCAATATATCTATTCTTTTAAATATATATTTATACATGAGGTTTCTCGAGCGTTCTAAATAATTAGCTTAAAAAGATTAAAACTGCACCTCGAATAATGTGTTATGAAAATTTGGAAATTTTATTCGTTTTTTTTTATTTCGTTTGTTTGGTAGGGTCGGACGATACTTTCAAGTGATTGTTTAATGATGCAATTATATTAATGTTCGCGTACATGTCGGGAGGGTAAAACATTTTTAGCGATGGCAACACTGTCGGCAGCTGTTGTCTGTTATTTAATTGCAAGCTTGTACAAAAAGCAATTATTTGCATCGTTAAACAAGTGTAGATAAATTTAGTGTTAAGTTGTTTCAAATCGGTAAAGTAATTCAATAATTTGAAACATTTTTTTGCTTCGAATTCTCTATAAAAGCTAGACGTAAGGTTTTTCTTTTTGTTTGCACATTGTATAATGTATTTTTCACACATGTTCACACCGCGTGTCTTATTACGAGCTTTTGATGAAAACCCCTTATTTCCGCGTGGAAGGTTTCTTCGGATGAAAAGCTATTTTTAGAGTCTTTGAAGCAATAAAGTATGTTAGATTCGTAAGAGGTTATCGTTAGATTAATCGCGGGTATTTCCCTGACCATCATGTTTGTATCATTGTAAATTATTGTCTATGCCATATTACGATGTACTTAAGTTGTTTGGTTTGAAATGTGCACCCGGAAAATTGTCATTTGTTATGTACCTTTTCTTTTACGCTATTTAAATAAATTGTCATATAAAATAAACCTGTTTGCTTTTTTTTCCTAGCTTCTAAAAATACTGCAAAGTTTAAACGAGGTTTAACTTTAAAACAGATCGACCAAGCCGTCCATGGCCGTTACTATAATGAATGTTGACACACTGCAGATAAACATTTGACATCTTAGCAAAAAGTTTTAGGTTATAAGTTAAACGGTTGTTTGCATAAAGTTTATTTGAGGTAAAAATGCCGAGAAGTACTCTGATTGATTTAGATGTTGACAAATTGTTTGAGGAGAAAAGTGTAGATGAAATTATAGAGATAGAAAAATTAATAAATGGGGAAATTGACAAAAAACGATCAGAACTTCGGTCTATGGTGGGGTAAGTAACGGGTATCGCTGTTGTGGCAAATCTAACGAAAAACTGTCATGAAGGGATCGCTATAAAGACATACTAGCCGCCTCAGATGCCATAAAGTCAATGAAAACTATATCCGAAGACATTGTTAAAACTATTGACCAAATTACGAATACATGCAAAATATTAATAACAGCACCGGATTCACCTAAAACAAATGCTACACGTGATACTATCCTTCTCAAGTAGGTGAGTAAATGAGCTTAGGACTTTATATAAAGATGTCGCAATTTTGCAGAAGAAAGAATGAAGAGCGTACTTTGATAATTCAGCTGAGATTAGCAATTTCTCTTAATGAACAAATATGGATCGCTATTGAAGAAGAAGACAATTTAATCGCAGCACAACATTGCTTGTTGGCCCAACATATCTACATGGGTATAAATATTTAACTAGCAAATACACATATAAATAGTTATTCCTGCAGGTCTGGACTTAACTGATTGGAGGTACTTAACGAATATACATTTATTGGAACATTTGAAGCAAAATTTGTCTAGTCTTAAGTCCAAAGTTTTCCGAAACATCTCTGAAAAGTTAGAATATATGGAAATCAACTCAGATGTGAATTGATATCTGTCAATGTGGGTTCGCTATTACCAAATTGGATGTTTTAGGAAGCCAGTAAAAATTTGAATGCCCTAATGCTTTTGGAGAATCAAACGGGGCTCAAAATACTGGAGAAATGTATTGAACATCGAAAGGCAGCATTGGATGGTGTTATTTCGTCCCAACATCCTAGTATAAGATTGTTAGTTATGGCAGTGATTAGGTGTTTACTTACGAGTGTCATATTATTCCATGACTGCTTTATTAGTAATCAGTTCAAGTGAATCGTTGAACATTAGTGGTATTGTTTTTGTTTTTAGAGGCTAAAGAAGGCAAAACGCAGAATAACGAGGACTACTTAAATATTCAAATGCCAGTTACCCCTTTGCTCTCCTATATCCCAGATGTGGTGAGGCAATACAGGTATTTATTTTCAAAGGTCCATGTCAAGTCCATCGAGTAAACTCCTTTTAGACCTCAATCCCCAGTTTTACAAGTGGATAAATTGAATGCCAAAGGCTTGGTTAATAATTGGCTACTCTGTGTGAAGCAATCAGTAGAGGAGGGATTAAAAAAATCTCTGCAATCTGTAACTACTGTCAAGGCTTTGCAGCTGATTCGTGAGGAGTATAATAAAATTAGTAATTCCATATAAATATGGGAGCTTCTTTGTATTTACTATAATTTTCTAGAGATGCCTGAGAACTGGATTCAAATTTGTGTGGATTTGCACTTTCCAGAAAGCTTTGACATGTGGCAGTACTTTTTACAAGATTTGTTGACCTCCAAAGCCAAAAGCCTTATCTCCAGTATAATTTCGCGCAACACAGAAGAGATTAAAAGTGATGTTACTGCGGTGCTTCAAAAAATTGCTAAAACTAAGGATTTTGAGGTTGATTTAAGAAGTTACGCCTGGACTGAGGAGCATTCGGATGTTGATAAAGCAGATCCAAGTCACACAGGTACTTTTTTCTTAGTACACTTGCACTTTTATTTATGTGTAATTTCCGATTTGACAGGTTTAACTATGAAAACCAAAGGGTTTTCCCAAAACCTCATAAATCTCTGTGGGACAGTCGACTCAAAATATTTAGCACTGCTAAAAGATGTTTCGCCATATTTGTATGGTGTTGAAGTGCCTGATAGTTCCAGTAATGGACTTGTCGCCACCGGTAAATGTAGGAAATATGTTGATGGTGCCCAATTGGAAAATCATTTAGCAGAGGAATGCATAAGTTACTCACTACGGTAAGTGAATTTCGAAAATATTAAATTTGTGTGTAAGTGGAGAAGTGTTTTCTTTATGACAAAAATTCAATGAAATGAATGATGTTATATAAACACTATTATTCATATATAAATCTTACAAAATGGAAATAGCGAAGTCTTAAACTCCATCATATTTTGTAAAAGAACATTGCAACGCCCAAAGCACTGACTAGAAATAGGTTTTGCCTGATTTTATAATTTGAAAAGCACTAGATAAGATAAGTGCTTTTGTAAATAGTTACTCCGCATTTGTCATAAAAAGCATGAAAATTTTATAAGACAGTAGCATAGCTTTATAAAATAAGGAATAAATATAATTGTTGCATTTCATAAAACTTGTATGTTGTATTTTTTTACTTGTGGAAAAGCGGCAGCTTTGTTCAAAAGGGAGGGAGCCTGAAAGTTTGCTAAAAAATGCGGATGACTCCTACCTAAATTGGAAGAATTAGCAAGGTACTAATCCATCCCACAACCTTCGGCAGTTGGGCCGCATCTGGCACTGGGAGACATAAGGGGAACGCGCAAAATTTAACACAAAACCAGAGAGACACAAGCGTTATTGCCTGATTTTTCTACTTAAGTTTGTAAATAAAGTCATAGACATGGAAAAACTACGAAAAACCTTTAACGAGTTCTTGTAAACCGCCGTTGTTTTGTTAGTATAATCAACGTCACGTGATTGGTATAACCAATGGGTTAGGCGGTTATCAATACCAATGAAATAAGTAGACATAGGGAACCTTTTCCTAAATTGGACTGAGGTGGCTTTTATTTGATGAAAATTCATTTAACACAATTAAATTAAAACAAAAAATGTTCAGATTTTCAGTTATTTAATGATAGTTAGAATCCGAACTTTTATTTTTATACGCCCTTTTATGTTCGTTAATGCGTTTCTTAAATCTTCTACCCGTTTGTCCGATATAAATTTTGGGACAGGATCCATATTTCAACTTGTAGACTCCAAATTTTTGAGTTTTTCGGAATTTAGTTTTGTTTTTTAAAAAATGTTCTATGGTGTTTTCAGTTTCAAAAGCAATCTTAAGACAGAATTTAGATAGATGTTTCGAAATTTTCTTGCTAGGCTCTCCTACATATTTTATTGTTTTGGGTTCGATGCGTAATATGGGATAGATAGAGTTCAGAAACTGCTTTTTAGTTATAATCTTATCTATCACAGAAGGGTGGTGACCATTGTTAATAGCCATTTGTTTAATAATATTTAATTCTTTTCCAAAATTTTTTTTGTGGAAAATGGTATATTAAGTAATCTGTGGATAAAAGCATACAAAGCAACCATTTTGTGTGTGTAAAGGTGATATGAGTTATTATGTATTATTGTGTCCGTGTGTGAGGGTTTACCATAAATTGAAAAATCTAATTTGTTCTGTAGTTTAGCTATCATTAAGTTCAGAAAGTTTAAAGAGTTATCTAGTTCCCTCTCTATGGTAAACTTTATACAGTTATATATGGAGTTAATATGAGTCAAAAAGGACAAGCAGTTGTCTTTCCGTTCCAGTGAAACAAGCAAAAACATCATATGTATGATATTTTCTGAATTGTCCATAAAAATTTCTGCAAGGAGTGGTCTGAGTGGGTTACCCATAATTAATTCTTCTTTAGCAATATAACATTAATCATTAACAAATAATTTTGGTCTAAACAAAGTATTAAACTATCTAGCAAGTCTTGTCTCTAAGTGAGAATATTGTCTATTATTTATTATGTTTATTATTTTAATTGGTGGAATGCTAGGAAATAAATTTTGAAAGTCAAATGAAACTAGAACTGCCTTAGGAGGAATTTTAATACCTTGTTAATTAATTTGAACCAATTTTGATAACATATCTAGGTTTAAACGCAATATGATATTCTAAAATTTTTCTTAATCTTGTTGAGAATTTTACTGATGGTGCTGTTACAAAAGAAACTACAGGCCTTATTGGCATGTTTTTAAAATTGTTAAAAAGACAAAAAATAGCATTTATCCTGCAAAATTAATATCGTATAGTTCAATGCTGCGGTCGCCATTCTCAAAGTCATTTTCAGGAGTAATGTCTTGGTGTAGAGGTGTAGAGACTTTTTAAAGAAAAGTTAAATCAAGGTTGTCTTCCCATGTTTCTCCATAATGCGTCTTTAGAAATGAAATTATTGACAATTTGTCACCCTTTACTTGCCAGCCAATATCGAGTTCAGTAATACTTGATCCAAAAGCTGGGGCACTGGTCGCATTCAACGAACGAAACTGTTGTGAACTGTTACAAAACTGCAGCGGAAACGTTTGGTGCCACATGGGCTACAAACACAACGCTTTGCAACCGCTATTGATACCTAGCAGTAGCGTTTTGCGTTACATACAAGGAAAATACCGCTACATTTTCTGCTACTTTTTAACTTCTCTTTTGATTTTAAACAAACACTATTTGAGGAACCAAATCCAATATTCGAATGGGTATTATCTTGATTCGGGTTTAAAGGCCGTCGTCGGTTGGAATTACTTCCTAACGTTTCGCTAGCACGAGGGGCGAGCTTCTTCAGAGGTCCTTCCATCTCCGATGTTGGACGTAGACGTAGACATCGGAGATGGAAGGACCTCTGAAGAAGCTCGCACCTCGTGCTAGCGAAACGTTAGGAAGTAATTCCAACCGACGACGGCCTTTAAACCCGAATCAAGATAATAGCTTATCAACGGGCCGCGAAAGCCTTAACCAATTTATTCGAACGGGTGTTTATGTATCAACCCCAATTTGACACACAGTTCTGAACCTTTGAATGATAATTATTCAAAATTTTTGTTATACTTAGGTCACATATGATACGAGTACCGGTTTGATTTCAATAATGAGTTTTTATTGTCAGCTTTTTGTGGTCAGTTTTATCAAGGATGCGATCTCCTCTCCATTTTTCAAAATTTTTCATAACCTGTTCGTTTTGAACTCTGTTAAGGAAAGTAATTTCAGCAGGAGTTGTTGGAATATAATATTTAATAGATCTTTTCCCTGGCAATTTTAGATCTTTTGTATTTTTGCCCTTCACACCAACTACAAAACTATCTTGTTTTTATTTTTTTTTACAACTTTGTATGTGAAAATCTTAAATTTGCCGCATTGCTAATGTGGATCAATAATACGATTTGCTTGGCTATCTATTATGTCCACAGGTGGAAAATTCGAGCAATTTTTAGAAAATTGCAAATAGCTACTAGAGATGTAGTCTAGCCTATAGCCTATGCCGATAATACAAAAAACTATAAGAAAAATATATAATAATAAAAAAAATTGAGGACGCGCCAGATTTTAAATCTCCTTTTTAACAAATGACCTTGAGGCATTCAACAGTGCCATTAACAGATCGTCGATGTAGAGGCATGCGTGGAAAATCTTGTCTACGAAAATATCAATGCCGCTTGGGGCGCATCAATTTTTACCGCAATAGGGTCACTATATTATCTAGTAGCTATATGACCTAAGAGTGCGAATGCAACTGCAAGTTTTAAACCAGTTTGTCATGCTAAGTCCTATCCCACACATGGCGGTCTAAAGGCGGAATTTCCGTCTGCGGAGTCCACTTGCGAAGGGCGGACCACACATAGAATAGTAGGTTGAATACCATACACTCTAGCGGAAGTGTCGTTGAACGTACGAACGCGATATTGTTTGATGAGAATTTAGTTAACTGTATATGCATCTCGTTGATTAGTAGAATGATGGATAATGATAAATTTATCTAATTAATTCAGCAACGGCCCCGTGTTTGCGATATGGGGGGGGGGGGGGGGTGAATAAATAGAAAGGGAAGTGCTGGTGGAAAATTTTTGAATTGACGGAAAAAGTTGAGAAGCTTGGACCAAGAGGGAAACTAAACCTAACTAAACTAAACCTAAACCATTTGACTTTTGAAAAAAATAATTTTTCTACTCCCGCCTGTAACATACCTAATTACCCACCGATCTAGCGTGCGAGAAGCGTCACTTTACCACGTCAGTTTCCTTTCCCACGAATCCGAGCCACTTCGGACATTTCTTTCCGGGATTTTACCGCACGGATTTGGAAGCAATCGGATATTTTCGGAGATATTTCCCACGCTTTGAATTTTGACATTTGTCAATTCTGACGGTCATGTCAGTGAATGTATTCGTGTTGTTTTGCGAAAATGTACCCAAAATCTAACGGTTGTAGAAAAAGTATAGTATGCAACACGTTCGGTAAACTTTTTAACTCGTTTATTAAACACTCGCTCCGCTAGTGTCAAATAAACTCGTGAGTCAAATGCCTTTTACCGCACTTGTTGCATAATATGCTATTCTATATCTCGAAGTTTTACGTTCACGATGCCAGTCACCAGTATCGTCTAAAAATGAATATAAGTAAAACCAAGTTCATAATAATAAGTAAAAATGACATCCGAAACTGTTTATCAGGCAGATTCAGCTAGAAATATGGCCCAAATTCAATTATTCGATTATTAATGAGCAATGGGGCCACTCTAGAGAGATTAAATGCCGAATAAAAGAAGCAAGACAAAGTTTAATTAAATTTTAAAACTGTTTAAAAGCCACAATGTGAACCTAAACATCAATCACAATCCTTCGATGTTACGTTTTCTCGACACTCTTCTACTCTTCTAACATTTCAAAATGTGGCTATACAGGAGAATTCTGGGGATCTACAGAATGTCTAATGAATCAGTACTGGAAAGAATGAGTAAAGGAAAGTATTTGACAATTATTATAAAAAGAAAAAACTTGAATATCCGGTCTATATAATGCCAATCAAAAACCATATCTATAACCATTTGACGTTAAAACTTGTATTCTTTATCTGAAAAGTAATGTGCTGGCATTTGTTTCTTAGAGACGAGAAACCGACGAAAGCGGAAGCGGATCTTATTCCGCTAAGTTACCTCCTCCTTTATTTTGCCCCATAATACTTAAATACGTTAATATGTATTAGAGAGAGTGTTTTCAAATTTTTGTTGGAAAGCGAGTTTTGCATCTAGGGCACTCAGGTCTCGTCAGAAACCCTATTGAACGTACATTCAAATATTGTTCATTTCCAAAATCCAGTAATACCTTTACACGCAACGCCCTTTTTTTAAATTTTATCATAGGTTACCTGCGTTTATAGAGGAGCAAATAAGTACCGACATGGACGTGACCAAGGTATCGAAATCGTTGTTCTTTGCGAGATTTTTGGGCGCTGCTTGCGAAATGTGCACAAGCTTCGTTAGGTCCTGCCAATTTAACGGCGACGCTACCGGTTGGAATCGCGTGTGCCGCGACTTCTTGTCGTCCAGTGACCGTTTGTGGGGGAATTGGGTCGACGCCTGCGTAAAAGTCACCGTCCATCTTTCCAGAGAGATGAACGACACGAGTCCGAAAAAAATGATTCGGGAATTATACGTACGTAAAATGTCTTATAGTGCTGGTCGATCATTTATGCTTAGATGCTTCATTTTTTGGTGATATTTTAAAAATGGCTGAGACACCTGTGCACATCTTAATAAATTTGTTTCCTGTAGCTTCGGAACTAAGTGGAACTTTTCTTTTATAAAAACCACAAGGTTCTATCTTTACTATTTAATTACACCGAAAATATTACAGGCGACTGACACGTGTCACACGACTGACGCATATAAACGGACCTTTAGGGGACATTCGGCGTTAAAATCGTATTTTGGTCTAATTTCAGAAGTGGGATGAGATCGAGATCCAGGAACAAACCGAGGAGAAAACGTTCAAATCCCATATCAGGGTACCGCTCAGGCCTAGCGTTTCGCTCGTAACCGTTCTGGCCAAGCTCAACGCCGATCTCGCGCAAATACTACCGTTTACTCTGCCCAATTCCATACACGACCAGTTTTTAATGCGGAACTCGCGCGTCATTTTGGCCGAATATGAAAAAATCGTCTCCCAACCCCTTAACCAGATAACAGCGCTGCAGTTTTTGTTTGACGTGCGATTTTTCGTTAGCCTCTGCGTTCCCAGGGAAAACGTAGATGTAGGGGGCCACGCTCAGCGCATTTGCGACGAGCTAAGACAAAAAATCGACCCATTCGACCTCGATGTCTTCTATTCGTACCTACAGAATAACGTGAAGAAGGCCGTCGGGCAGCTTCAGACGATGTTCGGGGGTCTCGTGCCTTACAACGCTCAGCCGCACGCCACTGAGACAGTGCCGGCCAAGCACAAAAGTCAAGAAATAACGCCGTCGCTACTTGCATTAAGTAAACCGTCGTCTGACGCATGGTTTCCGTTGTTGCCGATCACAGGGCCGTCGCATAAGGTCGCCCCGCCTTCCGGTAACCTGGAAATTAAGGTGGGTGAATATTTTGATGCTTTGTAGTTCCATGATATGGTTCTTCCGGTACTTCAATACTGAATGGTCGTTCCCATCAACATTTTTATGGGTCACCTAAGTTTAGGTAAGGGTAGACTTTTGTTTGCTAGAATTCTAAAGTAATCACTACGACACTTTAACAATAACAATCGTTTAATTTTTTTACTTGCACTTTGTATTTTTTCAACCGGCTAAGCTATTACTTAAGATGTGACACTTTTAAAGACTTGGGTGTAACATTTGACCTGACCTTTGGAAGCCTTCATCAAGCCTGAGGAGAACATATTTTAAAATTCTTTACTTTAGTTATGTCCATTTAAGATACTCCGACACCTTATCTCAATAAGTACTACACTGAGAAAAAAAAGTTAAATACAAAAACGTTTGACTCTAGTATTTTTATGTATACAGGGTGTTCAATTGTGCCAGGACAGTAGCCAACTTTTTTTTTTTAATGAAATGCTGTGAATATTTTTAAAAATTCTAATTACAATTCGGTGGACATTTTTTTTCTGCTACTTGTGTCGAAAATGCGTGAGAAGTAGTATTTTCTCGAATTATTGATGAGTGCTTGTAATGGTTGTTTTCTGTTTTGCGATGCGATAACTAAATAAATTGCTGCTGCAAACTGAGTCATATAAGGGTTGCATATGCATGCATTAAAATGGCTAATGTTAGCAAACGTGTTAAGTCAGTAATTACTGATCATAATGATATGAAGTTGCTATCTTTGATATCAAAGTATCGTGATCTCTTGATTTTCCAAGTGACTTTTATTATTGTGGGATTTTAATATTGTAATATCATAGATTACAAAATAACTAATTTTCTATCTTCTACTTTAAAATAGCCAATTATGCACTGACCAAGCTTGCGCAGTGTCATTTTAAGGCGCTTGTCAGTTCTGATGTCCCTGTCACACCTCGCTCAGTGAATGAGATTCATGCTATTTTGCAAAAATATTTGCTGACCACATGTTTTTACTTTCTTAGTGCTGCTGTTAGAGATATGTTTTTAAACACGTATTTGAACTAAGGCAAATTAATATTTTTCAAGCCAGATAAACAGGTTTCTTCTATTGCAGGAAGCACGGAAAGCCCCCGGGAAAACGCTCCACGAGTCGCTCTCCTCGAGACAGCTCGCCACTTCCATATTCGGAGGCATCGCCAGCGACTGGTTCTCTTAATGTCCCAAATAATGCAGTCTCTTTTTTTAAAGCTTTAAGGAAAATAAAACAAAGCAAAAAAAAATACTTCGCATTTTATTTGACACATTCAAAGGGGCCGCGGCGAAATTAAAAATAAATATTAAAAATAGTAACATATAAAAAATAACTCATCTATAAAGTTTAAGTGAATAGTGACGTCTCGAAAACTTAAAACTTTTCCGGGCGGCGCCAAAGTAAAGGGATTATTTGCTTTTGCGTGACATGTCGTTACATAAGGCCTCCAACTCTCGACACTCTCGCGTCTTTTGCATCAGCGCCGTCTCCAGGGAAGAGCATTTGATTTCGAGCAGCTTAATCATCGCCCTCAGGGACGTGTGCAATTCCTCGTGTTCTTTAGTTATGTTCTCCTTCTCCAATGCGATTCTGCGAAATATTCAAAATTAATTAAAATTAAAAAAATCAAATCAATCATATTTAATTGAAATAAATCAAAATAGTCCTCGTCCTCGTAAATTCGGACGTAGATAATGTCACTTTTAAAGACTTGGGTGTAACATTTGACCTGACCTTTAGAAGCTACATTCATCAAGCCTGCGGAGAACATATTTTAAAATTGTTTACTTTACTTATGTACAGGGTTGTCCATTTAAGATACTCCAACACACTATCTCAATAAATACTACACTGAGAAGAAAAGTTAAATACAAAAAGTGTTTGACCCTAGTATTTTTATGTATACAGGGTGTTCAGTTGTGCCAGGATAGTAATCAACTCTATTTTTTAAATGGAATGCTATGAATATTTGTTAAAATTATAATTACAATTCGCTTGATTTTGGGAATTTTTTGTCATTACATAAGCATGCCAAATTTTGAGATTTGATAAAAATGAACTTTTCCACTTTTTTGCCGAAAAACAGGCCTTGGAAAAATGTGTTTTTTTATACTTGAAAACTAAAATTGGAAATTTTTATTATGGATCCATGATCCATAATATATAATAATAAATAATGATATATAATTCTTTGACCTATCCACGGCGAAAAAATACATACAGTTATGCCAAAAATGACCATCAGAAAATGTTTTTTCCAATTAACAAAAAAAAAACATTTTTTTTATTTATAAAAATTCCGTATGTATCACGTTTATTGGGCTTGGTATTTAATTCTGTATCATTTCAATATACATATATAGCTTGCTAGTTTAAAAGTTATGGCCATTTTTCTACAACAACTCGTGTATTTTATTATAATATATTATCCTAAGTGTTTTACACATTTATTACTTAAATTTAATATAAAATCAACAAGTAATGCAAGTAAATAAAACTTATTACTAATTACAAAACATTTTTTAGATAACCTCCCTCCATCTTTGGCATATGGTTTCCATTTTCGCAATAGCATTTCTAACCGCGTCTGTTGCGTTAAGTCTTTCTACCTCTTTCCGAATGCTCATTTTATTTTCTAACACGCACTGCCACAGATTATATAAAATACTGGGCCTATTATTCGATTACCACACATAAACACTTCTCTGAGCCTGTTTCTTAATTTCTTTTTTCTACTCCCGTCTGTAAAATACCTAATTACCCACCGATCTAGCGTGCGGGAAGCGTCACTTTACCAAGTCAGTTTCGTTTCCCATGAATCCGAGCCACTTCGGACATTTTCGGGTTTTTACCGTACGAATTTGAGAGCAATCGGATGTTTTCGGAGATATTTTCCACGCTTTGAATTTTGACGTTTGTCAATTCTGACTATCATGTAAGTGAATATATTCGTGTGTTGCGAAAATTTGACCAAAAACTAACGGTCGTAGAAAAAGTATAGTATGCAACACGTTCGGTAAACTTTTTAAATCACTCGTTTTTTAAATACTCGCTCCGCTCGTGTCAAATAAACTCGTGAGTCAAATGCCGTTTACCGCACCTGTTGTATAATATACTATTTTTTATTCGATTATTGATTATCACTCCATGTTCAAGATAACGAACAATTCGTGAACAAATATGTTTCATGGGTACCCATCTTGCAGGATACAGCAAGCTATATTCTCTTAGGCATAATGCTGGACTCTTATTATTACTCACGAAGATATAAAAGTTGATCGACACTGTAAAATTCAATTTTTTCTTTTAAAGTTGGTGACAAATAACGGTTGAATAAAAACTGGGCACTTCTGTTCAGGTAAGCAACTATTTTATTAGTTCTTTTTTTCCATGGATATCTTGTAAAAATAAGACGCCGGTTTCGGGAGGTTAGAAAACGTTTTCTCAGTAATAAGTTTTATTTACTAGCATGATTTGTAGATTTTGTATTCAATTTAAGTAATTCATATTTAATAAAAAAAACTTTTATGTTGAGTTAGATTTAAAATAAAATACACGAGTCGTTGCAGAAAACTGGCCATAACTTCTAAACTACCATTTTTTGTAATAAAAGCTATATAAATAAAAGTTTTCCATTTGTGACCACCCTGTATAATATATTTTCGCCATAGATAGGTCCAAGTATTAAATATTCACCACTTCCATGGATGTTAATGTCCGACTATTTTCAGGGCATTTAGGGATTCTCGGTCAATAAATTCTTTTTTCATGAAAGTCTTTGGCCAAGATTTTCTGAGAAAAAGAATTTCTGTTTAGATCGGCCAAGAAAAAACGCTGTAAAGAATTCTTTACAGCGTTTTTAATTTTACTATATCATTTTAATTTAACCCAAATTATTTTTCGCTCACCGAGAAACCTCATCACCCGAACATTTCTTTAGCTTTTGGTATTTCTCTTCCCATAACTTCAGCGCTTGCTCGGAGCTCTGCAAGTTCAATTTCAGAATATTCTCGTTGCTCTTATATTTGTCTATAATCACTTTCAATTTTTCGTACCTTCTGCAATAAAATGATATAAAATAGTAAATTAATTAACCGAAATAAAATGGCGCTTACGTGAAGACATCAGAAAAGGCCAACTCGAGGTTAGAAAATTGCTTAGCTGTCGCTTGCTTCTCTGACATCAACGTTTCCAATTGCTTGGTCTGCTCTGCAATCCGCTTCTCGTATTCGTCGAGGATCAGCTTATAAAATAGAAAAACTTAAAGATATCGCAAAGAAATCTTAACTCGCATAGTGGTTGAGAAGCAATCGGATCGTGATTTGAACCAAGACTTGAACCGATTGCGTGAAATATCACTGGGGAGTGTAAAAGAACAATCGTAAACGCTGATAACAATGAAAGTGTGGACCGATCCAGATTATAACATCTTCTATAGTGAGTATCACGCCAAATAAAGAACTACAAAAATCAAATCAAGTAGAGGCCAAGCCCGGCGCAGACGCCGCAGTGAATTTAATTCGCATATTAATTGCGGATGAGACCTCTTCAAAGCAATCGGGCAGTGATTTGAACCTACTGCGGAAACATACCGCTAAGACGTGCAAAAAGACAATCGTAAACACAACGAACGAATGTAACTGACATATTTCTAATTTGTCTTTAAGTTGGTTCTCACTTTCGTTCTCTGCGTTAATGATTGCTTTTTTACATTCCCAAAAGTATTTGCCGCAGTAGGTTCAGGTCTTGGTTTCAAATTACACCCTGGTTGCTGCGAATAAGTTTTATCCTCAACTAATATGCGAATTAAATTTACTGCAGCATCTACGCCACACTTGACCTCTACTTGTTTTGTTTTAGATAATTCTTCATTTGGAGTGATACTCACGGTGGCAGATATTTCTAATTTGTCTTTAGGTCGATCCTCACTTTCGTTCTCGGCATTCACGGTTGCTTTTTTATACTCCACAATAGTATTTGCCGCAGTAGACTCAGATCTTGGTTTCAAATTAGGGCCTGAGTGCTCCGAAGAGGTCCCATCCTCAACTAATATGCGAGTTAAATGCACCGCGGCATCTACGCCGGACTGGACCTCTACTTGGTTTGATTTCGGTAGTTCTTCATTTAGCGTCATACTCACTTTAGCGGATGTCTCTACTTTGTATTTAAGTCGGTTGCCACTTGCGTTCTCAGCTTCTACGATTGTACACTCCCCTAGGGTATCACTACCTGATGGCTCCGAGGAGATCTCATCCTCAACTAATACGCGAGTTAAATTCGGTGCTGTATCTGCGCCGGATTTGACTTCTACTTGGATTGATTTTGGTAATTCTTCATATGGCGTAATGCCCACAATAGCATATGTTTCCTTAGGTCGGTCGCCTCTTTCGCTCTCATCTTTTACAATTGTTTTCCACTCCTCAATGGTATTCGCCACAGCAGGTTCTGGTATTGGTTTAAAGGCACCGCCTGATGGCTCGAAGGAGGTCTCATCCTCAACTAATATGGGAGTTAAATTCACTGCGGCATCTGCGCTGGACTTGACCTCTCCTTGGGTTGATTTCGGTAGTTCCTCATTTGGAGTGATAATCACAACAGCAGATGTTTCTAATTTGTCTTTAGGTCGGTCCTCACTTTCGTTTTCAGCATTTACGATTGCTTTTTTATAGTCCCCAATAGTATTTGTCGCAGTAGGCTCAGATCTTGGTTTCAAATTACTTCCATATTGCCCCGAGGAGGTTTCATCCTCAGCTAATATAGGAGTTAACTTCACTGCAGTATCTGCGCCGGATTTGACCTCTACTTGGTTTGATTTTGGTAATTTTTCATTTGGCGTAATATTCACAATAGCAGATGTTTCATTAGGTTGGTTGCCACTTTCGTTCTCATCTTTTACAATTGTTTTACGTTCCCCAATAGTATTTGCCACAGCAGGTTCTGGTATTGGTTTCAAGTCACTGCCTGATGGCTCCAAGGGGGTCTCGTCCTCAACTAATATGGGAGTT
Organism: Cylas formicarius; assembly: GCF_029955315.1. NCBI lineage: Eukaryota > Metazoa > Arthropoda > Insecta > Coleoptera > Brentidae > Cylas > Cylas formicarius. Next base: position 43,176,211 of record NW_026844214.1, on the reverse strand, counting down.
AAATTCACTACTGTATCTACGCCGGACTGGACCTCCACTTGGTTTGATTCCGGTAATTCTTCATGTGCAGTGATACTCAGGGTGGCAGATGTTTCTAATTTGTCTTTAGGTCGATCCTCACTTTCGTTCTCGGCATTCACGGTTGCTTTTTTATACTCCACAATATTATTTGCCGCAGTAGGCTCAGATCTTGGTTTCAAATTGGTGCCTGATTGCTCCGAAGAGGTCTCATCCTCAACTAATAGGCGAGTTAAATGCACCGCGGCATCTACGCCGGACTGAACCTCTACTTGGTTTGATATCGGTAATTCTGTATTTGGCGTGATACTCACCATAGGAAATGTTTCCAATTTGTCTTTAGTTTGGTCCCCACTTTCGTTCTCAACATTTACAACTTTAGTGCATGGGCTAAAAAAATTGCAACTGCTATAAAAAAAAAAACGAAGAACTGATAAGAGAGACCTTACCTTGCGGGGTAGAGAGGATCGAATTCTTTCAAGACTGATCTTCGAGTTTGGCAAAAATTGGCCAAATCTACATCGAAGTTCGCTAAAAAAAAAAAAGGAATAACAACTTTGTCCAGACTCATGACAATGTTCTATTAAATCTTCGCAAATATTCAAAATATATTTAAGTTTTTATTTTGGACAATTGCCTGGCATTTCCGGATTTTCCAGACTGATGTTTCATTAATGAGAACATCTCGGTACAAGTTAAGCGGTTTATTGACATTCAATTAAAAAAAAAACGACGATATTAATCAAACAAAAAATGTTCAGTTTAAAAAAAATGTACAGAATTAGTAAGGACAGTCCATTCAAATCCAAACATCTTCACGTTTTACATAAAATGTGAATTGAATAGATGAAATGAAATTAATGTGTCTGGTTTTGTAGGAACTTTTGTACTAATTTTCCTTCAGATTTTTTCCTGCTTTATTATTAACCAAAACCTTAATCGTAAAATACATCAATTTTTTAAAAGAACCACGCGACATAAGACAGCCTTAAACTTTTTCCCGAATTTTCTGACCAATCCAAACAATCAATTAAAAACCGACAAAACACTCTGTATATAAATCGAAATAATAGGCGCTACCTTTTTCCAAGGGCGGGGGCCGGGTACAGCTTTGTTGCGAGTTAGAATCATTCTGAAAAAAAAAAAACGCATTAAATATGAACAATTAATTGTTTATTCGCAAACGGCTTATCTGTCGAGGGAGAATTGATAAAGCTATCACAGACGGTAAGTTTGTAACGAAGTATCGTTGTGATCGACTATGTGGGGCCCGATCGGGAACTTCGTTCATTGTTATTGTAGTTCGCTACTAAAGTATCGACAATATTTTATTAATAATGAAAAGAGATTGCTCCGAAAATGAAAATTACATTTTTTATAGCTTCAGGGCGTATCTTTCTTATTAATAAAGCCAGCTTTCGTGACCCAAGGCTAGTTTTTCATGAAATGAAACAAATTTGAGGTCTATTCAACATGTGCATGCGCAAGATTCATTTTAAATCTCGTTTTGAACCAATTAGCTCGTCAGTAAGGTTACAGGAGTATTTTCTCCAAATAGGTCCCGATCCCGTTACAAGGAGTTAGGTGTGTGCACAAAGAGCAGATTAGCGGGTTAGCATGCCTTCTCTACGAAAATATCATAGTCATCTGAGACGCAGCAATTTTTTACCGTAGTAGGGCAGTTATGACAATTCGTCATTATAATTTTAATTTCTGCCTCCTCTTCTTTCTCTTATGGTTAAAGTTAAACCAAAATATTACAAATATGAGAAATTGGATATAATATACGAACAAACAAACCTACTTAAATATAGGGTGTTCCATAAAAAAAAACTCACAAGTATAGTTTAGATATCAAAATTTGTGAGTTTCATAAGAACACTGACTACACCACTGGATACTACGTAATAAACCATATTCAGATCAGTTTGCACCTTTTCCATAGGTTCATGGAAAACCGAATGGGTAGAAATGCAAAAATTACGAAACCACAACACGTTATCGTTATTAATAAGGGAAATACGCCATCGTAAAACCATCAAAAATGAGACACTGTAAACATATTTTAACCGGTCACCACGATGCCTAAATCTATGATGCTACATGCCAGTAAACCAACCACGTTGGTGGGGAAACGCAGTTGGCAATTACTATTGGGTCTTAGTTTCCTTATCGCAAGAAAAAATACAATTTTGAATTTTAAAAATGGAGTAATTCTATTTTTACCAAAAATATTATACAGAGCCGAACAAAAAGTTATGAGCCATTGAGAGCGAAAAGGTCATACAAGTAGAGCCCCCAACAAGAGCTGAGTTTGGAACACATTCGGCAAAAATCCCCAGGAAGCAATTTGGTTCAGCAATCGTCTTTATTTCGGAAATTATAAAATTACGCATTTGTATTAACTTTTTACCTCGCTTTTTAACTTGAAAATATCTGCGTAATGTCAAACACTTTTAAAATAACACGCCGTATATGTATTCTAATTCGAAAAAGTCACAATTGAAAAGGAAGAGACCTTCGTGCTGTTTTCTACTCCACGAAATAATTTTTCAAGATGCCCGACACTACGACAAAAATTTCGATGGCGCAATACTCACTTGAATATATTTTCTGTAAATGTTAGCGGCGAACTCCATAACGCGGGAATTTTTCGCGGAAAACTGAACGAAATATTATGTTATTGTCGCGATTTGGAGGCGTGTACACCGATATAACATCTAAAAATAAGCGCGCCTGCTTTATTATGGACGCTGCCAATATTTGAAAAAAAGACAAAATACTCTCCGTTGAGCGTCGAAAAAAAGACCAAACCTAAAATTTACAAAGAAAAGCGAGCAGACTGCGAACGCTATTGAATAAAAACGTATACGGTGTATATTTAAAACCGGCGGCGCCAGTGGCGTAGTTCGGTAATTACAGTAAAGAAAAATTAGCATATACAGGGACTGAAACATATTTTTCTGGTAACGGTCAAATTTATGAAATGCCAGGAACAACTATGCGTTCTCCATTATCACCAATCATCGGAAATATATTTATGCAAGAATTTGAGAAGAAAGCCCTCGACACCTTCCACCTAAAACCAAAGTTATCGAGACGCTACTTTGAAGATGCTTTTGTTATTTGACCTCATGGTCAAGAATCCATCAGAGATTTTCTTAACCATTTAAATTCTATACACCCTAACATACGTGTTAACATTAAATTATAAACTAATAATAATTATCTCCCATTCTTAGATATTCATATCAACAGAAAACCGACACACACAGACCGATATCTGAACACATAATATCACCATCCCACCCAAAAATCATGGGTTATCAAACTCTCTTGTTTAGAGAGCAGTTAAACTGCATATATCTCCACCCGAGTCACCAAACCCCAAATTACACAATTACACTTTAATAATTTCCACATTAGAGGTACTAGGCGTTCCATTTCAAAACATCGCAAAACGTTTCACGCTTAAACCATATTTACCACCAAAGAACAAAAATCCCTCAACATCTTCGACCCGTCAAAGTCGAAATTCCGCTTGAGATAAAGTTTACTGCATTACATGTATATACGACAAAGAATACATTAGAGAAACAGGACAAAAAATGTAAATTAGGTTAAAAAAACATGAATCCGAGCATCAAATATTTTTCTCTACTAAAGATATATATGAGAAGCCATTGAAATCTATAAGCAACAAAACAATCTTAACCGCGACTCAGGTGTTTAACTTTCGCCAATATGGGAATTAGTCATCCGAGACAATGTTTAGCTCTGCCCTCCTCAAGCAATATATAAGAAGGCATGCGGTGCCAACTATTAGTCGTGATTTTAATTATGCATGTTCCGATTTCTCGATTATTTGGAATCGGAAGTGTTAATTTGCACAGCATAGTTTCACATTTACACCGATTAACATTTGTTCTTATAAACTTAATAGTTTTATGAAGCAAAACGAAATGAACTAGTTAACCCCGAAACCTCGAAAAAACAATTTTTCCTGTAGCTTCGTTATCGTGACCGAAAAGAGTTATAATTGACAAAATATGTGGTTGTGTCACACGCCAGTAACTATCTGGCGTTTTACAATTTCGAAGGTAATACTAAAATAACGTAAACTAGGTAAAATAGTAATTAGTTTATATTTTATTATGTAATATTTTATACCAATATATATAAAAAAGAATTATAAACTGTATGGCACAGTTAAGTGCCATATACTTGAGATTGTGACATGATCTCCGTTCTTGTACTCTGTACTGAGTAAATTAAATAAACTACCATTAAATTTATTCAGATTTTAAAAGAAGCAAAGAAGATGCGAGATACATGCCGTACCTAGCACAATCCCATTGGTCAGATTTAAAATTTAAACCAATTAAACTTAAAGTGCTATTTGCGTGTACAGAATGTAAATTACTGCCCTATGTACTTACGGAAAGTAAGATACAGTTATGTCAGAAAATGTTGTTGAATATTATTAAAAAAAAACAGAAAGAATGTATACAAAGTCAGTGCACTGAACCAAGTATAACTGGGTTTATTAATTTGTACAATTTGCGAAAAATCATATTTCAATTAATTAATTAATAATCTTGAATGTAAAAACACATGAATTATTCACCATAATAATACACGTTTTAATCATTTTCTACGACTTTTCGCTTTTTGGAAGCTTTTTCTAGAAAACCAATATTTTTGCTTTCAATTGTTTTATTCTTTTTTGTGCAAAAATTTGTTAAAATATGTAACGTTAACTTATTTTTCTTTCCCACACTCCGCATGATAGAGCGTACCCTCTGTGGTTGCACTGTCTAGAACGTCTCTATAAATACACCTACCAAATCGGTCAGCGAGGGCGGATAACGTCGACAATGATCTAGAGGCAAATCCGTCCTAATTCAACCGCAACTAACCTAATACTATTATCTATGCCAAATAAACACATAAAAACCGGAGAGTAATTGTACACTCGTCAATGGTTTATAGTTCATATTATAAGATTATAGGAGTTGATACCACACTATATATCCAATACATCACAACATAAAACGAAAAAAGAAATGCGTACACCTGCCTTTGTTTTGACAAAAAGATTAATTTTAATAATTCAAAAAAAAACGTACAATATACCGGCGGACAAGTTCAGTGCTTCTAATAAGACCATCATCGCATGGAAGATGTAGAAAATATACACGAGCACTGATCAGGTTCAGAAATGTTTGTAACATACTTTTAAAAGTTTCATAGACAGACCAAATACAACCTGCAATGTTCAGATGCAAGATCAGCTTATGGTTTAAATGAAATCAATGAAAATGTAAGGATATATCCTTTTATACATTCTTCGGAATATTGTCTGCCCGGATTTTGCGTACGATCCTACATTATTTGCTTTTTGTATTTTGTTTTAGTTCGTTACATTGATCAAAAAATCAGTGGGGTCTTGAAATCGTTTTACTATGAGACTTTAAAAAGATTACTACTTGCCTCTTTATCTTCAGCATCAATCATTTCGAACAACTTGAAACCAATAACCTCTCGTAACGAACAATTGCACCAAATTTTTTAACGGTTTCATGTGCTTTTGGCACGACTTTCCGTTCAAATTCCGTTTAAACGCGCATGTTTCCTAAAGGTCAAATTATTGGCAGTGATGTTTGCAGAGAAAACATTAAAATTGTTGTAGGACATATAACTTCGATCACACGCCCCTTTCAATTGAAAAATTATTCATTAATATTGTTTGGCATTAAAGCATTCGGTATTTTATAGTTGAATATAGTTCGTCCTTAATGTTAGAGAAACTTGTAATCTTATGGAGAATGACTCTTAAGAAGAGATTACTGACGTCCTTTCTTTTACTGGTCGAATGATCCTGGCAGATTTGCCTACCACCAGATAATTAATTTAAAAAAACTCATTTTAATGCGGTCAGTTTTTGACAGTAGTAGCTTGTTTAGCAACAAAAAAGTTGATTTTGAAATCTACTATTTGTGATGTAATAATTATTAACGCAATCCGCGCTAACTATTGCTGGGGTGCATCTAGTCGCAAAGATGACTTCGTTAGATTTGACCCTGTCGGAATTTTCCTCTTTCTCTTTTTGCGCTGCGGCGTTGGGTTTTTGTGCCATATTTCTTTACATAACGAGGTAAGTATCGCGAATTTTACACAGCTTCTTTCAATAAGTAATCTTGTTGGTATAGGAATATGTTGTATGTCGGAGATCAGAGGACAGAGTGGGCTTTTCCGACTTCTGTTCAACGTGGGTCTCCTAAAGTCCCGCAGATGAACATGGTTCGAATCGAGATTCCATTCACGTTTAAATTACTGAGAGCACAGAGTGCTTCCTATGAAGGTATTTAACATCCTTAAACAAAAACCAAGCTAAGGTGTCTCTTTTTAGAATTACAATTTTCCTTATTGAGTGAAGTGCATTATGAAGTGCACTGTTTCTGGGGTGTAAGCGTTAAACAGTTTCACTTGTTTTTGTGTCGACCCTGGTATGACATTAGAGACGCATTTGCTAGGGGTGACTTTTTGAATGGATATTATGAACAATCGGGCCTGCAAGCAGTGTAAGTTTCAAATTGTAAGCTGGATGAAAAAAATTGTTTACCTTTTACAGGAATGACGCGAACACGGAGGAAACATACACCGTTAGCTTAAACAAAACAAGTTCTGACTTTTTAAAATCAGGAACACTGCCTAGGAATTACTATCCTTTAGTTGTTATTGTGATTAGGAATGTAAGGGATCAAAATGTTCTTTCAAATGAAACGGTAATTATATATCACTAATCACTCTTTAAGATGTGAAATAATAATAACAAATAGTAAATATTGTAAATATTTTAGGTTGCACTAATCAACATAATTCACATAAAAGATTCAATATGCACTTTACCTACCCGTATTTTGGCCCAGTACCTAAAGCAGGCAAATGGCCAATTGTCTTCATTAAAGGTAAAGCCTTGTGGTCACACCAGCAACAATTTAACTATTGACTTTTTATTTTTAGCAACTTTATTTGTCCACTGAGAGTTTAAACTATGAAACGGCAAACCAGAAGGACAGAGAAGCAGAGCAGCAGTACTGTATAGTGTGCCAGTATTTTCCATTATCGAGGGCCATTTTGCCATGCAGGTAGACTGACAAATGGATCCAAATTTTGGATTAACACATTTTTGGTGGTTTAGGCACACATGTGTCTGTGCCAACTGTTTTTCCAGATTAGATCGGTGTCCAATCTGTCGGGGCTCCATAAAAAGCTACTTCTGCATTAGAGATGAGCATTATATAACAGATTGCTCAAGCTCGAAGCAGATTCAAAGCCGTTGGTCACTTCTCGACTGGCTCCACACCTGGGATGACCGCCTGACTGATTTTCTTGGCTTTCAAAGATAGAACTTGAAATAGACTTTGTATAAGAATATTTCTGTGATGTGAATGATAGTATTTGTTTTTTTTTTAATATAGTTTTCGAACAAAAACACTCCTTTACTTGTTCTAAAAGTGTACTACTGGAGTCAATTTATGGTATTTTCAGGCATTACTAAACAATATCCTGATAATTTTTTAAAAATGTATAATAAATCTTATTAGACAAAGGCAACTATGTGGTAATGAAGCATTTATACTATATATTCACAATAACTATTAAGCAGCCAAATATATATATAATATACAAAAGCAAGGCTCATACAACTGCAAACATCAATAAACAAACAGTGGCAATCTTAAACATTGTGTTAACTTCAACAATACTTTTTCTGATCCAAAGAACTGCAAGCAGTTAATTAGTAACAAGTATAGCACAGGTAATCCTCATCGTTTAAGGAAAATGAGCAGTTCTTGCAGAAAGTGTTTTTGCAGTCGATGCAATCCTGCAGACAATCCAAACAGGAACTTTTTTCACAATAGTAGCGTTTCGGTTTCGATAGACACGGAGCAGTTGCAGCAGTGAAAGGCAATGTTAATCATTTCTGGCTTGGGGATCGACTGAAATTGCTTCTTGCTCCCCTTGTAGAGTAATTGCAGCGTTTTTTCTGATGCAACGGATGTTATCTCCCGAACTTTTAAACCGGTCTTTAACTCCTGCTTTTTTACAGCTTGACTGGCTTCGTCGAATGGGCACAGGCGTTTATTAGACATCACAGTTACCTTATTTCCCTTTTCAAAAAATTCAAATTTTGGCTTAACCTACAATTTCTAATAGATAAACGTACACAACTGTTAGCCAAGTTTGCTATGATCATTCGACCATTTACGACTTCCGTCGACGATTATTAACTATATAGGCACTAGAAATATAGAGGCCCTGTCTATGCCGATAATACAACAATTTGTAAATCAACTATGAAAAAAATTTGAGAACATCATTTCATACATGCGCATGCACGACATAGCTAAAGGCAATAGCGGATTCAATACGGAGTTGACAAGATACAGCCTGCCACTTGCCCTGTCACAGAATTTGAACTTATAGTTATTTCTTTGGTTGTTTTTAAAAATATCGTTCCCATTATTATAACACTTAATAGTTTTTTTTAAAGAAACCTGGCCAACTCATTCTAGCAGTGATGGCCAATAGAAGAAAATAGAAAATGCTTGATTCCGTTTTGTCTCTCTGATCTATAGTTGCAGTTTATCGTAATTGATTTGGCAGTGCCTGGTAATTGCCATTCTGAGCTTTAAATTGATATAGGTTATTTATTTATGTTCTTTAACTAATTTAATAAAAAAACGTCATATTATTCCTTCATGATTATTTTGAAAATTCCGAAAATGTTTGCCGAAAATTCAAAAACATTTACAGCTTCAGATATGAATGTTCGTATAATCGCTGTTTGTTGAAATGGAATTTGTATATTCTTATTTTCAAAGGAAATTGAAGAATTAAAAAATGATCAGGGTATTCAGGTATGGGGCCAAAGTCAGGAGTCGCTGGAAAATCAAGCTGCTCTAGAGCTGGCGTTGATTACGAAAGAATCGAGTCATGAATTCTCAGATGCGCCCAATACATGCCACAAAAAATTGAATGTCAGTATCAGTACACAAGCTGAAGCTCCTTTAGAATCCCAAACCGTCGAACTCCAGCACTCCATTTCAGAGCACGACGATGATTTTGAAGAGCATTATTCAGCTGCCGATAATAATTCTGGCAGTGAATATGTCCCTTCAGCAGACGACACTTCAGGTGATAATTTTGAGCTGCAATGGATAGCATGTTAATGCGTGTTTGCAGATCATGACAGTTCAAAAAGGAAACCAAAACGACCAAGCAAAAAATCTTCAGTTAACAAGAGTGCAGGTTTAAAAAAAAGTAAATCCCCACTAAAAAAACCCATTGCAAAGTACAAAGACGACGCATTGGTGAAAAATTACAAAGCGAGGCTTGACAAGTATTATAAAAAACTAGAGGAGCAACAAACACTTGATGACCTTGAAGACGAGTCAGATGTTGCCCTTAGTGGTGGCCTGAAAGTGCACAGAGAACTTTGGGAAAGACTCTATGGGTATGTTCCTCTATGTAGCTCTTTGCATATTTTATATTTTATGACAGTTACCAGCAGGACGGTGTCGAATGGTTGTGGGATATACATCAGAAATCCGTTGGTGGTTTGTTAGGTGATGAGATGGGCTTAGGCAAAACAGTTCAAGTGATTGTCTTCCTGCATTCACTGCAGTACAGCAGGATTATTTCGAGCCACTGCAGGTTAGTAGAACAAAACTATGTAAAACGAATCTGTGATAGTTAGGTAAGTATCATTGTAGGTATAATGGCTTAGGGCCCACAATGATTGTTTGCCCAGCTACAATTATCCATCAGTGGGTGAAACATTTTCACGAATGGGCACCGGAATTTAGAGTCGCTGTTCTTCATCAATCCGGCACCCATCAAGGTAAATAATAACTGATGCACGTGTAAATGTCTCTGTCAGTGTTAGAGCTTATGTTTGCTATGCCTATGTAAATTATTTTATTAACTGTTAGGGAACAAAACGGCCTTCATAAAAGACATGAATCAATCGAAAGGAGTGATAATAACCACTTATGCTGGTCTCCTTAAGTACAAGGGAAACTTTGCGGAGTACAACTGGCATTATCTCATCCTCGATGAGGGTCACAAGGTAAGAAACCCATCAGCCAAGGTGACGGTAGCGGCGAAAGGATTAAGGACGCCACACCGTATCATGTTAACGGGAAGTCCAATGCAGAACAACTTGGTGGAACTATGGAGTTTATTCGATTTTACTAACCCAGGGATACTTGGCGATTTGGCCACCTTCCAGGAACACTTTATAAGCCCGATTTTGAAGGGTGGTTTCGCTAACTCCAGCTCGATGCAGGTATTTAAGCAAAAAATCCTTGATCAAGATTTATTTATGCTAGTTTTTCTTCAAAATTAATTTAATATATACAGAATGTGAAAATATATTGAAAATATGTCTGAAGTTTTTTATTTATGTAAAAAAGATTGCCTTAAATTGTGAAAAAGTTTAATCTCACCAGCGATTGCCTTCCAGATTTAGGTGAAATGGAAAAAAATTATTTAAAAAATTAATTTTAAGGCGAAAAAATGGCAAAACAAATATGTCAAGTAATAATACATATTCCCGTAGGAGGCGACCGCTCTGTCAGTTGCATCCACTCTGAAAAACATAATCTCACCATACCTGCTGCGGAGATCAAAAAACGACGTGCAAAACTACCTCCAACTCCCCAACAAGAGCGAGCAAGTTTTATTTTGCACTTTAACTGACGATCAAAAGGACCTGTACAAGAATTATTTGCTGGTATGGTCAATTGCCAATGTAAAGGCAACACAATTTCCGATTTTGAACGCGCCGGATTGCAGCACCATTGCATGATTGAAATTTCAGTATTACTATACAAAAATTACTTCAATTTATTAGGAGATAAAATAGGAAACCTAACCATCATTTTTTTGACAGCACCACTTTCTGTTGCAAAAATGACCGCTCTCTGAAAAAAATAAACATTTTTTAATTCTGTACATTTATGGGTTTGGGTGTCAAGAATCCGGTGATCCATGGAGATCAAAAATTTTGTTACCTCTTTGTGTTTCTTCAAATGAGAGGGCTCACCGGTCGCTTTTTAGGGAGAGAGGGTGAGCTCCATCATCGACAAAGGTTCAAGAACTTGGCGCAGCGAGAACGCTTTAAGGGCAAACATGCTGGTCGCCATAACCGCATTACGAAAGTTATGCAACCACCCGGATTTGTTTCTTTTCGACGAAAACGAAGCTAAAAACGTAGGTCGTATTTGTGTCACCCCGAATTCCCAAAATATAATAGAATTATTTACTTTTAAACATTGCGTAGTTGGCCAACCAGTGTTATATAAATGACGCGCTAGTTTCGTGATGGGATGGGTGGAAACAGTTTTTATAAATTTTACTTTATAAGGTACAACTTTGGAACCGACAATTCATGTGAATTTACAACGTGAACGTGAAGTTAAGAAGCAACTAGCTATATTTTAATTACTGAGAGTCTGCACTTTATCAACATGTAACTTCTCCCCGTTAAGACCGAACTACCCTTCTTCGGGATTAGGCCTACTTTTCCATCGATGTACCCATCATCTAAAAGAAGTGAATAAGTTTCATACTTATTTATAATTTATTAATGATTAATTTTTATTTAACTTTAAGAATTTATGTTTTCTTTAATATTTTTTATAGTTTATAGTTTAAAATTGCGCGGCAACGGCAACGAAATTTCTACGGGCGACTTTTTACGCGTTCCCCCTTTTTTTTTGGCCCATAACTTAATTTTCGGGTCGAGCGGCAGTCGATAAAAACCACGCTGTTGGAAAGGTAGTTTTCGCAGTGCTCTTTCCGCTTTAGCTTCCTGTTTTGCATTTCGCTAGTCGTTAATTTTGCCAAATAACATTTCCGCATCACCATGAGGTACCCGGAAGACGAACCCAGAATACAAGGCAGCTCCTTGGCACCAAGGTAAGTCGCTACAGTTATTTCGTTGCCCCGCTCGGCTTACATAGTTTTCATTTCAGTCCACTTAACCAAGAAGGATTAGGAACAAACCGATGTAAAGGAATAATGTCTACATACTGAATCCTTTTAAAGTTATTGTTTTTTCTTTAATATCGTTAATTTTATTTTTTTGTGTTTCCAATACAGTTCCAATAGTTTTTAAGTTATCCAGTGGAATCATATCCAATACTAGCGGGTGAAAACTATTTTCTTCATTGTTACTTATAGCTGTTAAATAGTTAAGATTTGGAAGGTGAATTAGCTTAAATTTCAGTTTAGACTGTTGATAAATTCTTAAAGTTGTTTGGTCCAGTTTTACTGCACAATCTGGGGCAAGTTCCACGATATAGGGTCCTTCAAGCGAGATTTATTTTTTCTCTTGTCCACACTTTCGTTCAGTGACTAATTCTGTTGGGACAATTAATAGGAAATGCCTTCCTGACGATTTTTATAGTTTAAAATTTGAACTAATTCTAGTTTCATTTATTAATTGCTTCTGCCTATACGTGCCAAACATGTGGGGTTGTACCCGGGACTTCCTATGCTAATCGTTGTCCAGGTCCCTTGAAAATGTCGGTCGAATTTATAACGCGAGCGCTTTGAGGTTAAGAAGCAACTTTAAAACATCGAGAAACGCGGCAGAATGAATTGTATTTGATGCACTTATCAGCAACCAATTCGGGAAAAGCTATATTTTAATCATTCAGCGTCTGCACTTCATTAAAATTTAACTTGCTTACGACCCACCATTTTGTTCTTCTATATCTAATTTACTTTGCTATTGTTTACTCTTTGCTTTTACATAGAAAATTTTGAAATATATTTGTCTTAGATAGTAGTAGAAAAAGCAAAAAACTGCCACATTTCAATTAAATAATTTAGGGAAACTAAAAGAAAAGATAAAATAGATAACTCGCAAGCTTCTTTAAAGTCTAGTCGGGTCAACACGAATAAATATTGTTACAGTTCTACATCTGAACTAAAACGAGTTTGATTCACGCAATGTTTGTTGTGTGTGTGTCAGACGAGTTCTTACTGACCGAGTTAACGCCTACAGGACGACGCGGACCTGCCGGACAGTTTCGGATATTACAAAAAATCGGGTAAAATGGTCGTTGTGTCTGCGCTGTTAAAAATTTGGAAACGTCAACGTCACAGGGTGTTGCTTTTCTCGCAAGGCCGATCTATGATAAAGATTTTCGAACAGTTCCTCGTCCAACACCACTATACATACCTGAAGATGGACGGATCGACCAGCGTCGCCTCGCGTCAGGGATTAATCGACAAGTTTAACCAGGTATAGGCTTCGTGCATCGTCGAAAACATCACAGCTTTGCATGGATGATTACAGGATTCGAGCTACGACGTGTTCCTGCTGACTACCAGAGTGGGCGGTCTGGGAGTTAACTTAACAGGCGCCGATAGGGTTATCATTTATGACCCGGATTGGAATCCGGCGACAGACACGCAGGCGCGAGAACGCGCCTGGCGGATCGGGCAGGATAAGTCGGTGACCATCTACAGGCTTCTGTCTGCCGGTACCATAGAAGAAAAGGCATGTCTCGACACTAGGTTTTAGGAGACTGCTGTTCGGTCTTAAGTCATTCTAATGGGTACTAACTTTAGGTGCTCGATGTCGGCTGCCTAAAGCACACGTAACTAAATGCAACCTCAAAATGGTGTCAAAAATTTGTGAGAAAACAGCTTTTTGCCCGCGAATCTTTTTTTCTTGTAAGAGACTGATTCTATTAAGGGACACCCAATTGTATATGTGAAAAATAGCATTAGAACTGCTTCAGCCAATTCTGTTTAATAAATTTGGAGTAATTTCCATTCCACACTTCTGTTTTTCCATACATTGCCATAAAAATTGAGATAGTTTTGGGTAGTTAATAAATGACAATAAAAACAATACATTAGAGGATTTCAAATAAAAATACATGTTTCTGTGGTAACTTGTGTATTCAAAACATTTACTTGGGGTAATCAAAATAAGTGATTGGGACAGGAGACTAAAATTTTGTATATGAAAAATGAATATATTGCCTTCAGGTTTCTCTCCCTACTAAGAGATAGTCGAAAATACAAATGGTGCAACAAAGTGAAGCTTGCATGTCCCCTAGCTTTTCTCTAAATTTTACTGGTTCCCTAGTTATCCCTATTTTAGACGAAGTTTTGTGTTAATATCAACAATTTAAGGCAGTAATCTGAAACATTTTTCCAGATGTACCAGAGGCAGGTGTGGAAGCAACTGTTAAGCAATAAAATATTAATCGACCCAAGCACTAACAAGTTCTTCAAGTCGTCGGATTTGTTTGATCTATTTTCGCTGCCCTCGGATCCGAAACCGGAGACGACCAATATATTTCAGGAGTCCAGGGTCAGTGGCGGCGCCGTTTGGGATCATATTATATAATAATACGCGGGTGCGTTTTAACGTAATCTATTTTAGGTTAGGCTGCAGGAAAAATACAAGGAAAAGCAAGAATCGAGGGCGAAGAGGAAACTGAAAAATCGTCAAACGGACGAAGCGTCGGGCGAGTCTATATTCACTGAAGAGAGGGTGGAGGCTATGAAAGCATTGGCTCGCCAAATCGCCAAAGGAATTACCGCGAATCCTGAACCTCACACACAGAAGGCGGAGAGACTCTGTTACCTAACGGAGAAACAAAGGTTGAGAGAGTTGACACCGCCTGAACTAGTAAAATATAACCGGTTAAACTTCAACGAGCGCAAAGGCGATGCTGACGAGTTGGTTGCTGGTTGCAGTTTTGAAAAAGCCTTGGAGGCAAGTGCCAAAACGTCATTGAACCAAAAGATCGCGAAAGAGGAACGGAAAAGAAGAAAACGTTTGAAGAAAGCGAGCGTAGGACCCGAAGCGAAAAGAAAGAAGACCGTAGACACGTCTGGTAAGATTGATGGTGTGGATGTGACGGGTTTGGTGAAGCGTGAGGTTCCAAAACGCGAGAAGAGGTCCAAGACTGGGATGAAGTCTCAAGACTCATACATATTGGAACATTTGTTTTCAAAAAAAGGTGAATATGGGCTAAAGTGAAGAGTTTAGGGTGGTTTCGAGGGATAATTTTAGGGGTTTCGGGAGCTGTAGAACATGAATCGGTAGTCAACCAAGGAGTTCGTAAGCATACTTTGAAGATACGCGAAGAGGCCGAGCGGAAGGCGTCGAAAGCATTAGACGCGCTGAAGAAGTCTAGGTTTAAATAGTTGTTAATTTTTCTTATAATTTTTTGTAATATAATTGTTGCATTTATTTATTTTCTTTCATTCTATTTTTCTTTTAGGGTTTATACACGCTATTTAAAATAATACAATAAAAAAGTGATAAATAAAAGGCAATATAATTATCCCGATTATAAAATTAACCGCGACATTTTCAATGAAATGAAAACTCGTAAATTATACGGGTATTATCAAAACTTTTTGTAGCTTCATCTAAAAAAAGTAAACTAAAAGTGGCAATTAACTGGATTCACCAGAATAAAAAATTAATAATCGGCGACCTTATATAGAAGCAATTCAATTCAATTCAATTATGCGTTTCACAAAAAATGTTGGGCTCGACTGCTAGGATCATTCGCCCATTGCCGACTTCCGTCGAGGATTTTCGCTTCTGATCAATGACCACCACGTACAAAGAAGAAAAATAACCAATAATTTGCTCAGCTAGCAAAAAACGATTCTGACCGATACCAAAAAAAATCGGCTTCCCCCCGCTTCCACCAAGGACCACCCGGGCCCATCCGGCCACCATACCGGCGTGAACGGGAAAAAACGACGGGGCCGACGACGATTATCACTTTAAGACGTACACTGAACACTCAGAACACTAAATCCACACCGTGGAAACCGATATCAAACTTTTTGAGACAAATACAAGGGATTCTGTCGGGAGCGAAAGGAGGTTAAACCGCTGCGTGCAATGCTCCACCACAGAATTCTATATAGAAGCAAATAATTTCTCTTACTCTCTTCTGAAAAGGTATTCGGGTAAATGGGAAACGAATCATTTTAGGGTTTCGGTTAACATAAGAAAAGAAAAATATTCTCACCTCAAAATGCTTGGCCGAATGTTCCTGGCAGTCTTAGCCAATAGCAGTAAAAAAAAATAAAATGGTTAATTCCAAATTTTGTTTGTTATTTGTATTTTTGGGATTGAAGTTGTCCGAAAACGAAAAAGTTAGTGACATGAATTCCGACGATAAGTTATTTTCCGTTAAATTCGAAATATACGGTAGAGTTCAAGGTATGTTATATTAACAATTGACTTCCAGATACAACATTCATTTGCACTTTTCAGGAGTATTCTTTAGAAAGGTGAGATGCACATTTCGTGAATGTGTCGTTTAATTTCGCAGTTTTATAGTACACCCAGAGCGAGGCCACAAAACTGGGCGTCAAGGGCTGGTGTAGGAACACAGACCGAGATACAGTTGAAGGCACGTTGGAAGGCAGTAAAAAGCGACTTAACGCGATGTAAGGCTCCAAGAAGGAATAAACACATTTCTTACAATATTCCAATATTTTAGGAAGCACTGGTTGCAAACCAAAGGCAGCCCTAAATCCAGAATTGACAGAGCTGTGTTTCAAGATGAACATGAAATAGAGGGGTTCACTTTTGATGGGTTTACGGTAAAACATTAATTAAAGATTTATTATATTAGACAAATGTCATTAGAATTATTTATTTTGTGTTTGTTTAACTTCTTAACTCGTTAAAAAAGTAGTTCATAAGTGCAAGGTTTTAAATTTTGATTAATTACAGGAGTGAGGCTGCTTTTCAGTTTTTCCAATTAAAAACTGTTTTTGTTTTTGAAATAGTGAAATTCCCTGTTATTCTCACCAGTCTATTTTTTTATGGATTGATAAGGTTAAATTTTCGAATAATTTCTTAACATGTATGTAGGAGACTTGAAATAAAATGGTATGGTATTAGTCAAGCAAAGAAGAGAAAGAAAACCATCGTAAGTCCTCGATATTTAAATTTATTTACCTAAATTATAATCATAATATATTCAAACAGAAAATAATAACAATACCTATATTCAAAACGCGAGATGGAAATGTAAAAAATAATGCGAAACGTCAATACTGATCCGCAGCTCGTAAAATATATATACGCCGCGTGGGCATGGCGAATTTCGCTCACCTGAGCGGGGAAGCGGGTCGGCAGTCTCTGACGTCTTCGCGACGTCCGAGCTGAGTATTTTAGTCGTAACGACGCCGGAGACCCCGGGACTAGTTTAATAATGTTCTGACTAGTATTTATTTTAAACACTTTTAAAAGTGACGACACAAATTAAAAAACACGACACATTCAGACTTTTGGCAATTTAAAAAAAACACGAGCGGGAGCGATTTCGGGGAAACGTCAGGCAGCGCCACCTACTGGCTCAAGTGCAACGCAATGCCCATTTTTTGGACGAAAATAAATAGTGCAATGCATAAAAAATTAATAACTTTAAAGCTTTACCGATAATAATTTTAAGAGAACTTACACATAGTGTTAAAGAATATCACGTCAATTAGGTGGTGAATAGTAGTGGATGTGCAGATCAAAAATAGTTTAATTTTGATATACAGGATACCCAGTTCCAGCTGTGTTGATTATTTCCTTAGTTTTTCTACTTATATAAACCTTAGTTTATCAAGTTCAATCAGAATTAAATATTTTAAGTACTTTTTCATAGAAAAATACGACAAAAATTTGTTCTTAGGGTGACGTTTCCCAATTGCCGCTGCCGCGCAAAATCTCTTACTACAATAATAATAATAAACAAGCAGCTATATTTGTACTACGTCCAAAACACTGGAAAACATCAAATAATATATTTCGTCCATTCTTTTCCTTACTGATAAAATTAAAAAAACTATAGCGACAAAAATATGGTGTAGAATATATCTTCAATGAGCTAAAAAAATGATTCCAATCATTGCAAAGAATAACCCCATCGAGAAGTGCCAATGAGAGCAATTTATAAGGGCAATTAACGTTTAACCTAGACAAGTTCTGCAGAATCATAATTCTTTATGTCAATAAATGACATTGAGTCCAAATTATAAAGAGACTGGGTCCGCGGAAAACCTGTTTGAAACTAACCCATTTGACCGCTCGAAACCTATACAAGGTGTAAATTAAGTAACTAATTTTAAAATAAAAAGGTGTTAAACAAAACATTTTTTTTGTTATAATTATGTTCAGTAACATGTCAATTAGATGAAATTAGACCTACTCTCAATTTTAAATGCAAAAGGTAACAGGTTTAATATAAGTTGAAAGTTAATATTTCAGTTTCTTGTCATTAATAAACCCAGTATCTCGAGTTTCGTCTAATTGCCTTTTTACTGAACAAGAAATATAAAAAAAACAAATAAGATAGTTTTTTTTGACGCTCTGTACTTAATTAACACTCTGTATAGGTGCAGACAGTTTAGGTCCACCAACAAATATTGAACTGAATCCTCTTTGCGGCTTCTGAATGGTGTTTATCTATGTTGCGACGCGGTACAAATATACGCGACTCGCTCGTATTAATAATATCACCGTCATTTGCCCGTCGTCCGTTAGATGGACTAACTGTCGACTTGTTTCGCGCCTATGCTCGATGAGGACGGCGACGAACCGATAGAGTTGGGAAACGCGCGAGCCGTGACGAAAGTGCATGCGACTGGCGTCGGCGACATGGATTCGGAGCGACCGTCTAACATTACTTGCTGAACTTTCTCCACGTCCTGCTTCTCCAAAGACTCGGTCGAATGCACGCGCCCGCCCACGTCGGCAACGAACTTGTCCGAGTCGTCGCGAATATGTCGGCAAATCTGCGGGTAGCGCGTGCGTATCGTGTCTACGACGTCGAGCAGGTTCTTCGAGTCCATCGCGAGCACGTGGGCCGCCCCCAACATGCCCCTGAAACACCGACATAGTCTACCGGGTGTCTCATGGTTGATGAAACTTAAAACTTTTTGGGAAAACGAGAGGTAGGAATAAATTACACAAGCAGGATATGCCAATAAGGCCTGTAGTATCTTTTGTAACAGCACCATCAGTTAAATTCTCAACAAGATTAATAAAAATTGTAGAATATCATATTGCCTTTAAACCTAGATTCGTTCAAACTAATTAACAGGGTTAAAGACATTAAAACAACTGCTAAGGCAATTCTAGTTTCATTTGACGTCCAAAATCTATTTCCTAGCGTTCCACCAATTGACGTAAAGAGGGTGGGCGCTTTATTACGGGCCTTTGCTCAGGAATTACTGATATTAGAAACAAAAAAGTTTATACAAAAGTTTTATGGTTTAAATTATATTTTAAAATTATTTATTTTTTATATATACAGGGTGTCCGATAAGTGCTGGACCGACATTAGTAAAAATTAATTAATAAAAAAAAAGAACGATATGCTTTTTTAAAATTCTTTAAAATAATTAGGTGTCAGTAGTTCGAAAACCATTAAATTTAGGTATAGGACATGTATATACCAAATATAGGTATTTTGACGCACTTTGAGAAAAAAAAATCAAAAACATGGGCGTCTCATTAAAGAAAATAAATACTGCAATTTGAATTTAAAAAAAGAGTCCCTTAATTTAAGACACACTGTATAATTTTAAAATGCCTAGTCATCGCAGCTTGTTAGAAGGAAGTCTTCTAAAATTGTGTTTAAAATTTGAACAAGTTATCATTACTGACACCCGTGGAAGACCATATTTACTCAGAACATAATTTTGCATACAAAAATGTATAATCTCAATTTCTGTCTAAACTACACAAAATTTGAATAATTAGTTTCTATAAAAGCGTACCTTTATTTTTGGCAAGGATTATAAAAATATCAAAATAAATGGGGTCTTCCTTTTAAAATTTTAAAACTAATGTCGGTGCAGCAACTATGTACATATAAAAAACCTTGTATATATAAAAAATAAATAATTTTAAAATTTAATTTAAACCATAAAACTTAACTTTTTTTTCCTAAAATCAGTAGTCCATGAGAAAAAGTACAGGCCTCTACCAAAGTGCCCACCCTGTACGTAACACACATAACAGATAATCTCACTCCAAGACAAGTCCACCCTATCATAAAACACGAATTGCTAGATAGTTTAATAGTTTCTTTAAATCAAAATTATTTTGACTTTAATGGTCGATCTTATATTGCTAAAGAACGTTTAATTATCGAACCCACATACTTACAGAAATTTTCATGGACAATGTGGAAAATATCATTAACGAACATAAAAAGGTGTATAAAAATAAAACTTAGGATTCTAAATATGCCATTAATTTAAATTCAGAAATTCGCAAGTTTGACGATAATTTTGATATTTGATATTTCAATCAAAAAGCGAAAAACTAAATTTGTTGGAATCTATGGAGATTAATAAAATGAGATATTCGAATCTATTACTTAATGACCAATTAGATTTAAATGCGTCTCCGTTGTTAAATTTAAATTTGTAGGAGTACACCAGTAATTAAAAATATTGTGATGGTGGTGCTTAAGTGTCAATCATATTAAAATTGCAACCATTTATGCTGTATTTTGGTGGCCACATTGAAAACGCAACTGCTTCTGTTAGAATCTATACAATGGAGTATCCTGCATTAGAACGGAAAGATGTTAGTGTTTTATCTGTATTATTGTTTTTCAATACTTTAATATATTTCACTCATATGACTATGAGTATTAATCATTATTGACATTTAAAATATAATGTTGCCGTTTTAACAGTAAATTTTTTTGTTGCTAAAAGAAGCAATACTAGTATTTAATAATATATGAAATATTCCCAGAGACGGTGACATTATTTTGTGTGTTACACCCTTATTGGATTATCTTTTGTTGCAATAAAAGAGATGTCATTTCATTTAGTTTCCTAAAGAAAATTAATTTTATTTGTAGTGATGTCGCAAAACGCCCTTTAGCTGCGATACATGCAATCGAAATCAGGGCAGCGCTTGTCAACGACTCCCACAAAATACGTTCAGCCATTCAAAACTTGTTGACATTTATCTCCGAAAAATTTCGGAGGCCACTTTCTTTTCAAGACAGAGCAAAAACTATTCCATGAAAAAGAATCGAATGTACCCCAACTTTAAAACGGTGTTGTTCATTTTGGTTATCTGTGATATACGGTCATTTCTCAAAAAATGGACTTTAGAAGAATGTGATTGGTCCCATAGCAGGCATTCCAGAAATTTAGATATAATTTCCAGAATTTCCTCTTCGCAGTCTTAGTCATAAGTTTCTTCAACCACGCTCTTTGCGACAATTACTTTTCACGATAGGACAAAAGTAATCATTTTACTGTATTACACAAATAATTAAAATAATTAGATTTTGTTAGAAAACTGATTTTATTTCGAAACGCTTACCATTTCGGTATAGGAACATAATTCATCAATTGAAAATGCTTTTATCTACTATCCTATTTTAAAATAAACGTGGTATTCCATCCGTACTTTTCGCCGATTTTGTGTAAGACGATTTGTAAACATTGTGCATATTGCAGGAGGCATTATTCGACACTCTACAGAGTACGATACCCAGGATACTGATAATCTCTAGCCAAGATTTCAGATTTCTAAATACTCAAGTATCTGAGCAATAAGAACTTTAACTTAACGAACAATATAATTAATTAATATCTTGAAAACTGATTGAAAAAATATCATGCAGCAATAGCAGAGCGGAAATTTAAACACTGAAAAAATGAATATTATAGTTCGCTGGAGGAGAGTCAAAAACTTATCGTGACCAAAGTTTTGATTAGTCAGTTGCTGCTGCATGAGTAGTTTTCTGGTTAGTTCTATAACCTTCGTCCTCAGATGTAAAAAAAAGAATTCTGATTTACTGTTAATCTGATATCTTGACATTCTATAAGTAACCGAACGAATTTTTTTCTATTAAATTTACCAAGTAAATTCCAATTCTTCTTACATTCTTTGTAAGCGAAGGGCCACCGAGACGTAAATTAAAAATCAAACAAACATAGCTACCCGCCAAGAAAAGCACAGTCTGACAGATTCAATAAACAACTAGAAGCGGTTTTAGAATGCACTTAAAAATCTTAATATACATTGCAAAAAACAGTCAAATAAAATACCGGACGAGTTACACAAATCCATAACTTTAAATAAACATTTTTTAAAATCCAATTTAAATGAGGGAACATATTGACTGATTTTGCACTTTACCAACGTGTCAATCTGCTCTCTTAAGTATAACTGACGATATCATTAATGCACCCTAATTCGATTAAATTAATTTAAAACTATTTAGAGAGAGTTCAGTATGTAGAGACAAATGTTGGTGTGTCACCGATAACTAAACAAGTTCAGTTATGTACCACAGGAGTCAACAATTTTGGGCCCTTTATTATTTTCACTTTACACATGT
Organism: Cylas formicarius; assembly: GCF_029955315.1. Classification (NCBI taxonomy): domain Eukaryota; kingdom Metazoa; phylum Arthropoda; class Insecta; order Coleoptera; family Brentidae; genus Cylas; species Cylas formicarius. The sequence goes on along the minus strand of NW_026844214.1, from coordinate 43,153,748 downwards.
GATATTAATAGCTGCATTAAACAATTCAAAGTGCATCTATATGCGGATGCTCAACTTTATATTAACGAGGACTTAATAAGAACTCATATCACCCTTACCCACGCAAAATGGTTGCTTTTTATGCTTTTATCCACAGACTACTTAATATCCCAGTTTTGGTTAGTTTTGGTTTTGGTAAATATCGCTCAACTTTATATTAACGAGGACTTAAATAATCTGGTGTTTTTTGCTGTTAATAAATGCAACAAAATCAAAATTTTTGGTTATTCGGAAAACATAATGATAGATTGTGTCAAAACATTAAAATTAAAATCGGTGACGATGATGTTCCATATTCCAATCAGAGCAAGAATCTTGAGCCAATTTTTGATTCTGAGTTAAGATTTAAATATCAAGTCAAAAATGTATCCAAATCCTTTTTCTAGGAGTGACAAGATCAAACTGACAGATTCACTTGTTCTTAGTCATTTTAATTTTGCCGATGCTCGCTTAGTGTACAACCACAGAATACAGCGCGTCCAGAAAGCATGCCTTCGATTCATTTATGGCATTTGCCGTAGAGAACCTGTCACTTATATTTAAAGGAAACAAAATGGAGAAGGCCAGAACTTTACACGCATGTGTTGTTTCATAAAATTGTGGCCAACTTACTCCACATTGCCTTAAACTCCTTTATATCTCTTTGGTTCACTCTAGACTGGAATATGCATCCGTGATATCTTTGGCTTCAATATCTATAATGGGTATCAGATCAACTATAGCATTATAGCTAAGGCCTTCAATATTGGTACTCTTAAAACCAGAAGATCTCAGAGTGATTTAGTTTTTTTCTTTAAGATTCTGACTGGTTGCTATTATTGTCCAGCTCTTTTACATAGCATACAATTTAACGCATATTACAGGAGCTATGGTAGCTCAATGTTCCGCATAGCTTACCTTCGTGCAAATTATAGATTTTATTCACCCCTTACTAGAATGCTTAAAGCGTGCAACTGTTTAAAGCTTGATCCTTTTCAAAATAAATAAGAACTAAAAGTTCAGATTTTCACGAAATTATATATTTTGACATGACAATTGTTTCGACAACACCGTGTCTTTATCAAATGTATATTTTATAAAGACATAAAGACACAGATAAAGACACGGTGTTGTCGAAACAATTATCATGTCAAAATATATAATTTCGTGAAAATCTGAACTTTTAGTTCTTATTTATTTTGATAAATGGATTTTTATCAAGTAAAAGCCACCTCAGTTCTGATTTCTAGTTTTTATACTGCAGTCTTACTCTCTTTGTCTTTAATGAATGTAAAAGTTTTGTAAATTAGTTAAACCGTAAATAAATAAATAAATAAAAATTATAACTACAGATCGGCCAGAGTATATAACAAATAAAATTCGATATCGTACAGATGTACACACTCTTAATTTAAGATTTCCCTACTACATATCCCCTCCGCCCCATAGCATAGTCTACTATGAAAGGTGTTTCACTTATAATATTTATATTTTATTTAAACATATTTCACGCAATTTAAAAACATTATCAGTGGGCGCATTAAAATATCAATATAAACAGTTTCTTTGAAGTTAATATTATATGAGTGACTTTTCTGTTTTTTTATATAGAGTTTTATATAGAGTGGACTCTTTTTCTACATATTTTCCTTCCTTTTCGTAGAGTGTTCTTTTTGCAGAGGATTTAAAACTTTAGTGTAATTGGCATTGTCAACATTAATAGACATTATATGTATACCTTGGTTTCTCAACTAGAATCTTTTTTAAATTTTAATTTCGGCCTCCTTTAGATTTAGATGCTGATTATGTAAATTCTTACAGCAAATAAATTATTATTATTATTATTTCGTGTCTAATCTATCTACTATCTACCTTATTACTATATATCTTATTTTGGTTTTGTAAAAATAAGACAACATAAGCATTGGTTTGTCGATGTAAAAAAAAATGCAAAAATATTTTATATATCATCTTACTTTCTATATTCCGCATCCAGAGTCGTTCGACTGTACTGGTGAGCGAGTTTCATCGCACCAACCAACTCAGCCATATCTTTGGATAGCACCTTGTGCGCCATCTCGACCTCTCTCTGCGCGGCGCACGGGAACGCCCCAACTATGTCGTCGACGCTGGCCAGAAGCGACCGCAACTCTAGTCCCACCTTCTTCACCAAGTCGAGGTACTGGTCTGCGTGTGATTGCTGCACACCCTGCGACAGCGACATGACAGCCCTCACTACGTCTGTCGTGCACTCGTACACCCGATCGTGGGTTCTATCCGGTATGGCTGTCACGTGATGAACATCCTTGAAATCAAAATAACGATGAGCTTATAAAGCGATAGTTTGGATGGAAAAATAAGCAATTTGGTACCTTGGATCTTTCAGAGTCGCTGCCGAAATCGGATCCGCTCTGCTGTCCGCTTAATGTCATCGTGTTTGTCAACGAGCCCACAGGCGAATGGCTTTTGCTGCTCGAGAGCGAGGCGGTGCCGCTCTGTAACCCGTTGCCCGCGGCAACGCCCACCACGCCGTCCCCGGACCGCTGGTGCTCGGAGCAATTCGACGGGCTCGCGGGAAGAGATGACTGATGAGTGTTTTCTAGGCACGAGATCGTTTCGTTGAGAGGGCCAACGACGGTCAATTTTTTCTGCAATGGAAACAGTGTTTTATTATTACTATTATTTATTGTTTATATTTCTACAACAAGAAATCCGTATCAGACATTACATAAGCCCAAAGAAAATAAAATAGTAAACTAATTTCTTAGAAACGCGCGGGTCTTTAATATAATATCATAAAAAAGGCAAGACGTTTTGACCCACGAGTGTCCAAATTGTTTAAAACAGTAATAAATATATTTATTATATTGATATAGAGAGCATTATACATCTGACAAGTGAGTAGAAGGTGGGAAATTATTTCAAATTGTTTAGTGTTACATACGTACATATATACGTAAGTACGCGCAGCCCTTATAGGAGAATTTCAAAAAAACGTTATTACTCAATCTTAGTTGTGCGATAATTATTAAAATGGACATTGGCAATTTAAATAGCTGGGTGGTAGATCAGAGGGTGCAAACCTGAGTAAAAATTCGTGTACTGTGAACGGGCTGTAATGTTGACATCTCACCACAACACAATTCACAAAACAGCTCTCTAATCTGAGATGCCCAGTTGAATTTGGTGTGCTTTGATTGATCGAGATAGCTCGGGAGACGACCTTGGTCCATTCTTTACAGTTTCATAAGAAAACTGTGGCAAGATTTAAAGGTTTGGTAAATTAAGTGTGTGTGTGAAGTTGATTTAGGGAGTATCATCAAATCATCTTTTTTCAAAGTTGGTCTCTACTAGCTCAAGTATGTCGGTATAACGTATGCGCCAAACTGGAAGACATCCGGAAAAATTATTTAAGATGGTTGTTTGGTATATTTTTTAAATTGCGTCCCAAGAGGAAAGCCTACTCTTTCTCAGCATCGACGATGCGGTCCCCGCTGCCTAACTTGCTTTCGAAACTGTTGTGCCTGCCATTTCCCTTAACAAAGAGAAAGAAGAGAATGTCACAGCAACGTAATTAAACGTTTTAACCACATCTAGCCTTGAATCAGCCAAGAAGAGCTTTGACTTAGTTGCAAAAGGGGAGTTACTAAAGCGCATAACTTTAGTTTGTTTGGTATTGATTGCAACAGAATTTTCGTTGGCGTACTTGGCCAGACAAATCAACATTTTCTGTAATTGGCTCTGTGATTCAGCTAATAAAACGACAGCGTGTGCGTAAGCCAGTAAGTTGAACCTATGCAACTTCAATCCATTGAAGAAAAGTAGTCAATATTAGCAAGACCAAGGGAAAAAGGTAGAGGGCTAAGCAATGCGGTCAGAAGGACACCCTCAGTGACATCCAACATTTTAGTGAAGTCATCGTCGGCCTTAATTTTAACTGTCGCCACTTCTTAAAGGGTAGATTATTTAAAAATTCGTACGGTTTTAGATCCATGCCAGGTTTACATTGTTTTAAAATTGTTTTGATATCATCGACAGTTACACTAGAATCAAGTAAAGGATCTGAAGCGTCGAAGAAATGTGTGTAATCTATGACACGAAACAAGTATGTCGAACAGAGAAAAGCCTCCCACTCGTAAACGGTTGAATTCTTTTTGTTATCATGATTATTAAACCAGAATTCGCGTTGATTTTTCGTTTTCGATAGAGTAGAGATAAGAGAGTTTTCATATAAGCCCTTTTTAGTCAAAATTAAGGTGCGACAGTGTTTTTTTGTTTTTAAGATAAAGTCGTTCTAAACGACGAGAAACGTTGAAACCCGTGCGCTAACGCTTACCAAATTCGTTTCCGATTCGGCGAGCCACCTAGAGTCTTCTTCGGATTCAAGCTGTTGCTGTCGTAGCCTCTGCTCGAGCACCTGGTGACTGAAATGGCTCGACGGTTGGTACTTGAGATTTTCGAGCAGCTGATCGCCGTAGAGGGAAGCCGGCTGTGGAGTATAGTTACGTCAGACGATGGGTGGAACTTTCGAATTGAAGTTGACGCGGCAAAGTATCACTTTCTGCTGAACTAATACTTATTATTATTTCTTACTTTAAAAAGTTTATTGTTAATTAATACTCTTTTAATGGCAATTTTCGTATTTCGATTTAAAATGATTGTGAATCTAGTTTGAAAGTAACTACAATATCGAGAGCTTTAGTAATAAAAATTGAAGCTTAATATACCTAAAAATGTAAATTTAAAATTGAGCGCTTTGGGAATATGTCCAATTAACTATTTTAGTTATTAAGTTCCAGAGAGTGTTTCAAGTAAAATATACATATTTTCCCTTTTTATATCTTATTTTGGTTAGTGAAAATTAATTAAAAACCCCTTTAAATCTTGAAAAAGCAACTGGCAGACAAAAGACTTTAAGTAATTATTTATAGTAAATTAATTACATTTAGTGGTCGCTTGGGTGATTTTTGCCACGCCCACGCAAAGTAATCACGCAACGCAAAAATACGGGAGAGGCGGATAAAGGGAAAAACTTATAGCTACTGTGGATTGCAACGCATTCGCCAAAAAAGTCTATCAAAAACTGTCACGTGCACCAACAGAAAAACCAAACGCAAACAAAGAAAAAAAAGAAAAGTGACGGAGGGGCATCCAAACTACTACGCAAGTGGTCTTGTCGTCGTAGTCGCGCAATACACAAGCCTAGAGAACTGATCTAAAAAAATTCTAAAGTGTAGCTAACACAATACCGAAATTTCAAAAAAAGGGGCTCCAAACTCTTCTATTAAAACATGAAAAAAAAAAGCAAAAAGTTTAAAACAATTTAGGACACTGGTATGTGGCAGTTAAGAAAAATCCACACAATTGTTAGAAATAAAATTATCAGAAAAAATAAAATTAAAAAAAAATACTGACCACTTGATTTCTATATATTGAACTAGTCGTCTAAAATTTAATTTTGTTTTTATTTACTGACAGATAATTCTTTTATCATAAAAAACGAGCATTATATTCATTGGTTTGGGAATTACAACTTTTTAATGAAAAACAATGTTAACAGCTTTTAAGAATAAATTATTGTCAATTAATTTTTAATATATCATTCTTTATATAAAAAGTTAAGTTACTTGGAAATATCTATTAATATTTGTTTTCATAATGTTTAGCACAACTCTTGTCACAAAAAAACAAAAACTTAAATTACTACAAAATCAGGATTGGAAATTGGAAACATAAAGTAATTGAAAAGACCAATTGTTAGACAAGACCCCCACCCTCCAACACACCGAAGTACCTCGGGCCGGCGTTCGATACGACTTAACCTCAAAATTAAATTCTCCTCGACGATCGACTGCAATTTACCAAACTCGTATTTGAAACCGGCTATTTCTTCCTCCAATCGGCCTTGTCTCTTCTCTATCGCGACAATTTTAAACTGGTTCTTGCAAATATTCAAACGGTGGGTGTTTAAGGTTTCGTTCGTGGTCACCCGAAATTCGGATTCGAATTTTGCTCGATTTTTGGGCTCCCATATCCGGTTCTCGATGTAATCGACCAGGGATTCGTCTTCCGGCCCGTCGCGACCACCACAAGCCGTGCAACAACTTAGCATATTAATATCACCGCTTCGCAGCACTTGATTCACTTACTTTGAACGTTACGTTTGAACTGGCTTGTTATCGTTTTAGATAAGAAAAAATACAATTCGCATATGCAGCTGATAACGTATCGGACAAATGATAAGGACTAGATGCAATCCAAAATTCGAACTTAGTTGTGAAATATGTCTGTAGACAAATAAAATATTCAGAAGTCCCCTGATGTTTGAAAAACCAATACGTGAATATTGACTTAGGACAAATTTTCTTCGGCAACGACTTTCAGATAACAAAAATTAATAACCAAAGCAATGTAACCCAAAACCACAATCAGTTTATTGAGCGAAAATTACCCATATTCAGCAATAAACATTCTCAATGATGAAAATCCATAAAACATAAAGCACATTTTTCACTGACTGACGTCACGAACATCTAACTAGATGATTTTACTGAGAGATAATAAAAATCTCTAAAATCGACCAATTCCTGGTAACTGGACCTGAAAACACTATTCAAGAACGATGCAAAAAAGTAAAACACACACACACACACAACACACACACACACACACAACACACCACACACACACACACACACACACACAACACACACGCACACAACACACACAAACACACACACACACAAACACAGACACACAACACACACACACACACAACACACACACAACACACACACACACACACACACACACACACACACACACAACTCCCAACAAAGATGCTCAAAAAATAATTTTACTACCAAACCAACTACGCATCAGTATGGTTTTTGAGCCAAATCCACAAAATTCTATCGTCAGAGCAAAAAACAAAACAGCAAATCTCCGACACCCACCCAAAAATAAACGAATAAAACGACGTCACTGTCGATCGACAGCCACTGGGAGATGAAATAAGGTGCCAAAACAAAATGCACGCAAAAGAAAAAAAAAACGCTACCGCGCATGCGGCACGAAAACGGCGGGAACGCCCACCAACCAAGCGTCATGCTGCATGCGTCCACCAAACCTGTTGCTGGTGGGAGGTTGGTGGCTGTACGAAAAACTGCCGCTTGCGCGCGCAGCTCTTGACGTCGTCGCCACCGAAATCATAAATGCACTCCTCGACGTACTGAGGCCTCGCCCCCTCGGTCTCGCCATACTCGTACATGACAGGGTCGGGATGGTAAACCGGGACGAAATCGAAATGACATTCGATTGGGTCGCCACCAAGCGGCGGCGGCGGAGAATTTTTTGACCTCCTCTCCAACGACCCGGCACTAAACGGCAAGGGTGGCGGCCCAGCCTTATCCAGGCTACCTCGCGATCCATAGACCACGCGACCGTTCTTCTCGAGCGAGTTATATTTAGAGGACGGTTGTTTCCGTTCCAAAGATCCCATCAGGGGCGTCGAAGGACCGGTACTCGCCCTGGACGGTGTCCTATCCACGGTATTTTTTTTTGTTTCAGTGGGTGGCACCTCGGGATCTAACTTCTGGAGGTTTTGGATCGGGATCGGGCAGGTTTTGAGGACGGGTTCCGGGACGCGATCTTTGCGCTCGAAATCTACCGCTACCGTGTTAAATACCGATGCGGGAACGGTGTACATGGCCGGCGTCACGCCCCTGTTTTCGTTCTCGCGCATCAGATGCGCGAGCACCTCGGGATTCTGCGCGATGATGTACGTCTGCGGCACCGGGTCCGACGCAGCGTCCAGCGAAGACGACAGCAACGACGCGTCGAGCGCTGTCGAAATGAGAAAAATCTAATAACCGAACGAGTTTTCGCGTCTTCAGATAAATTCAAGCGGGTCGACAAAAATTTTTCTATAAGACCAATAGAATGGTCCACCAGATAATTAAACGGCTAACAAATAAATTAATTAATCACAACCTAGACAGTTTTTGACATGTTAACGGGAATTACTTGGAGCATGACCACATGACATGTTTATTTTATTCACTAAAGACAAATTAATTAACCAAAAATTTAAAGAACTAAATCCAAGGCATTTCCCAAAATTTTGAAAAAATACATATAGTCCATTTTTTCATTATTTAATAATGTTCTTCCGCGAAAACTAACCAAAACTCACAAAAAATTTGATTACCAACGTCTCAAATAAGTCAGCTTTAAAGTAACAAAATATGAATAAAAAAAAATTAGGAATAGACGTTTTCGATTTACTTCACAAACCTTGCATGGGGTGCCTGCTTGGCTTCGGCGGGGGGCAACACTCATCTGCGGGTCCCCACGACATCGCCGCCGCCCTCCTCGTCTCCCGCCGCGAGCACTCTTGCTGCGCCCGCTTCTCCTCCACCAGGATCTCCTGCAAAATCTCCTTGATGTCCTTGAAACTTGGCCGTTTGCTCGGCTCGTACGCCCAACACTGCGACATCAGCGAGTAGAGGCGAGGCGGGCAATCTGGCGGCAACGCCAGTCGCTCCCCGTTCTCGATCTTTCCGATCACGTCGTTGTTCTTCACGCCTTGGAATGGTTTTACGCCTAACATTAAGATTTCCCACATGCACACACCTGAGGACAGAGAAAAGAGACACAATTGTGGGAACATGTCTCTCACAGACTAGACGTCAAGCCCTTACTGAACATCCACACATCGCTGGCGGTCGTGAACCGCCTAAAGTTGATACTCTCCGGGCTCATCCATTTGATGGGCAGTTTACCCTTAGAGGCCTTGTAGTAACTCTGGTCCTCGCCCATCCACCGTGACAGACCGAAATCAGCGAGTTTGACGCATCTAGAATTGAATCACTTGTATATATGCGTCCCAATTGAAAAAGAAACCGCCTAGCATTATTTAATTCAGTCTGATTCCACCTTTTTCGCAAAAATGATATCCATGTTGCGGAAAAATCTATAAAAACATAAGAAATCTTCAGGTCTTGCTTGTGGAACGTAACATTTACTGACTTGGCAACACTGCGGCGCGCTTGGAATGTAATGTGGGAAGGGGGAAATTTCACAGGGTGGGTGTAATTGACAATGAATTTTTTATTTATGATACCGAGAAAACATTTTTTGGGCACTTTTTTGTATCAACTGCAGTAGCGTATATAGATTTTTTCTATATTCTTCGTTATCCCATTAATAGTTTTTAAAAATGCCTGTTTTGAGTCGTTTTCAATTATATGTTGATTTCTGTTATCAAAAATGACATAGATGTAAGGCATTTCTTATACGTAAGCTCAAGGTTTAGGAAAGGGCTATTTATAACTTAACTTAATTTAACTTTTTTGAGAGTTTTTATGGTTTTATACCATTTTATAAAACCATTGGTGTTACAAGTTTTATAAGACGTTCGACAAATACCAAAACACTTTTAAGTTTGATAATATATATAATCTTTGGTGTAGGTTGCTTCAGAGTTTTTAACATGCTTTTTAAAGGGTTCTTAAAAACCTTATTACAAAACTTTTTTTTTGTAACTTGCTCCGTGAAACTAGATATTTCAAGAAAAATAAACACACTCCTTTCAAGGACAAATAAACAACTGAAAATCGACTGACATTTCATATAATTTTATAGCGTTTATACATTAATTTTAATAAACAAACAAAAAAATTTATAAAAACCGGAAAATGCACACATGCATACATACTCAAAAAAAGCGACTCACCTATCGGAACTAACCAGAACGTTCCTAGCGGCGATATCCCTATGTACATACTTCTTAGATTCTAAGTAGCTCAAAGCGGTAGACAGCTGGAATGCGTACAGCAACAATGTGGCGAGGTCCAAGATGTGCTTATTATTTTGCAGATACGCCCTTAGTTCGCCCAGCTTGGCTAGCTCCATGATGATCCATACGGGCGAGTCGGAACACACTCCTATCAGCTTTATGATGTGGGGGTGATCGAATTTCTGCATGATATCTAATGAAACCGAAACATATGACGTTTTCTAAATTCTTCGACTGTTTCGGACAAACTCTTAACTTTCAATTCAAAGGCTTATGTTAGTAAAACATAAAATATCAGTAATTTAGCAGAAAAAATGAAATGGTAGCAAATGAACGAATGTTCAAATGACCGAAAATCTTCTTTCGTTGCAGAAGTAGAGGCAATCGAATGTAGATGTAGAACTGAAAGACTTGACTAGAGTTCTGGGAGCAAGCGAGTGACCTAGATATTCATTTGGTTATACAGTTTGGCACAAAAGCTTGGCACGAGCCCTTTTTGTCGCAAGGTCCTGTATGAAAGCATATTAACCAATTTGTTGGACCTACCCTTCATCAAATATGGGCATAAATTTTGATTTTTTTCTAGAAAGTATTTTATAGGTAGGTACCTCTACCTTTATATAAGTTAATAGGAACCACCAAGAAATATTAAATAACAATATATATATATATATATATATATATATATATATATATATATATATATATATATATATATATATATATATATATATATATATATATATGGTTCTTGGTTTTTTTTGGTCCTTTTTTAGTGAAATTAAAATAAATTTCCGTTACTTGTGAAACATTTTATTTTTTGTGACGTTTCGGTTTTCAAGACCTTCTTCGGACATTTAATTTTAACCTTAAGCCAAAAAACAACGGTTCACTATATAATTGTTTGGTAATTTACAGTTTTACAACATTCACAACAGACATATTGAATATGTAAATCGACAAACTTATTTTAATTTCACTAAAAAAGGACCAAAAAAAACCCAAGAACCATTTCTTAAGAATATATAAGTGAAAAGGATCCAAGAACTCACAAACTAGAAATATATATATATATATATATATATATATATATATATATATATATATATATATATATATATATATATATATATATATATATATATATATATATATATATATATATATATATATATATATATATATATAAATAAATATATTTGACGTTTATTAAAAAAATTACTGGTAACTGCTAATAAGGTGTATAAAGGTAGAGGTTACCTTTGACACAAAAATAAAAAATGTTATTATTATAGGCTTTTACTTGGACAAGACACAGTGGATTGTACATCAAATACAAGGAAATGTCGATGGAAAAAAATTATTATATTATGTTTTGGGAATAATTATTAAAATTTTTGTTTCATTTCATCCATTTGAACAGTTTTACATCAGAAAAGAGAACAATCAGTACAAATATTTTTTGCTACACCAATGCAATAACAAAAGATTTGGTGCGGCCATTAGGGACATTTCTGGGGCCGTGAGTCCAGAAGCCAGGTCCACGATATGCTGCAGATTTAAAGTATTTTTGTAGCACCATAAGTCTATTTTTATGTGATTCTCATGTGGCTATGGGAAACGCCCCATCTTATTTGTAAAGCAGCCTAAGGGTAGGGACCCATAAATGTGTATTACCCCAAGACTCACTCGCAACTGGCTAGGACAAATTCCACAATGAATTCAGTCAGCTTTATTCCCATCATCCTTACCTATTTTGTTTTGTCATTCATAAATTTGATTTGAAAGATGTCAACTTTTACCTTAGCCGGTGGCTGTAATAAAAAATATTCTTTTGAATGTATCTTTAAAACAAGCACCCTTTTCCTAATTCGTATTCGGATTATACCTATCTAGTATACCATTTGAGCGTCTGCTACATCGAGATCCCTCGCGAGACGAGACGCACCGAGACTTTCCGAAACGGAACCGAACGCCGCTCGGGATTTTCGGTCATGTGAACATTCGATCATTTGTGATGTTCCCCAAAAAAAAATGGTTCAGAAAAATGTAAGGGTGTTAAGATATCGTGAACTGGCTATTGAAAAAAAAAGGTTAAAAACTCGCAAATCCGTCCTATAAATTGATCTAAAATCGATTTATTTCAATACCGAGCGTATAATTTCACAGATGTTATTGCACGATCTAATTTACTGACTCTTGGCGATTAACTCGCAATTAATCAAGCAAAACTGGCAACATTATCACTTTACACGTATAAATGTTAACTCACAGGCTTCCTCAAGGAATTTCTCGGTCGTCGCGAGGTCGGCGTCGCCTTTGCACGTTTTCACCGCCACCGGAATGACGGCGCCGTCCTTGGTGGCGACGGTGCCCTTGTGAACGTCCCCGAATTGACCTTCGCCCAAAATCTCGCCGAGTTCGATCTGCGCGCGCATCAGCTCGTAATTTTTCACTATGGAGAAATTTTAATAATATCCTATAAAAGCGAAATACATTTTTTTGCCATTTATACTTAAAAGTTATCATTGTCCCGAGGGAACAAAAATACGGAACCGAAAGAATGCCAGTTTGACAGGTCCAAATTTCGTTCATTTTATAAGCGGAAAACTCGACGAAAACAAAAGGTACACGTTTGTAACGTTTTAAGAACTAATTTTAGATTAATTCTTGTCGTTATTGTGTTTTGTCAGTAGGTATTAGTTTTATCTTGGGCTTGTGATTAGTGTAGTTTACCCTGCAGACCGACGACAGACTTTCCCAATAGCTTCTGAATCTGAAACATTGTCTAAATGGGTCAAATGGACAAGAGCTGCTTATTGCTTTTGTCCGTCTTTTATAGATAAAGAATCAAATTTATTTTGCGTTTCCAAAGGATAACAAAGGTACATTTAGTGTATGCAGCATTTACATATTTTTAAGATAAGGCTTCAGTTTTTCAAATAATCAACTAAAAATTTTACGAATTATTTTTTAAATATTCATATTTTACTTAGGGTTGTCGATTGACTAAAAGTCTGTAAGAGATTTATTGGACAAACGTGTCAATGTGTTACAAAAAACACTTAAAAGAAAAAAATATGTAAATATTATAAGTATAAGCTTTGCTATATATTTTTTAATAAAATCCGCGGTCTAGACCGCATCTATTGGATCCACAGAATCTTTATATAGTATATAAATTAACAATTTTGGTATATTAACAGTTCAAAAAATACACATTTTTATTATAAGGAATGTATTATTCAGCTTCTGCTCCTGTTTCCTTCATAGTTGCTTTATATAAATATATATGGAGGGTTAAGAACGAGAAATAAAAAATAAATAAATTATTGTCTCAAAGTTTTATAAAATTTGTGCATATCCGGAATCTCACATTTTCATTAGACTAAGAATTTTTTATTCTATACAATAAATAAATTATATAAAATAAGGAAATATTGGTTTAAAGGAAACAATAAAACTTGAAAAAACAGAAAAAATCCATGTCTTATGGGCAATTTATATTTATTATTATAACTACTTTTTAATCGTCTATTCTGGTATGCTGGAATGTTATTATTTTCTACTCCCTTCTGTAAAATACCTATTGTACACCGCGTGCGGGAAGTGTCATTGTGCCAAGTCAGTTTCGGCTTGAATTTTAAAGTTTGTCAATTCTAACGGTCATGTCAGCGAATGAATTGGTGTGGTTTTGCAAAACTAACGGTCGTAGAAAAACGTGCAACACATTTGCAAAACTTTAAACTTTATTAAAGACTCGCTCTGCTCGTACTAAATAAATTCATGACTCAAATACCGTTTAGCCGACTTGTTGCATAATACTGGGTTAAAAAGCACACATTACCTGCCGGCACCGAGTAGTCCCCCTCTTCAACGATCTCCGCATAGTCTTCAGAGACAAGGGTTCCACTGATCACATTCGAAGAGTCTTTCGCGTTGCCAGTTTTACTCTTCGCTGCGTCTGAAAACAAGCCGGGTTATAACGCTCACGAAGCGAGGTAGAAACCATTGCGAGGTGAGAGAGTGTGCGTGCAATTTTCTCATATGACAAGAACAAGATGCACAAACCGAAGGGGGTGTGTATAAAATCTGAAAAACTGTACAACCTATATAAAGTAAAAACTAAAAAGTATATGCTATTGCGGAATTTTACGCATGAAATAATGAAAAGTCCCTCTAGGAGTCATCTTCAAACGGTGAAAAGAGGGCAGAATTAACGTATTTTACCCAGGAACGATGCCAAATAAAAAAAAATAAAAATGTGTTTCCGATGCAAACAAGAAGCCGTGCTCTCTCTCACTCTTTCCGCCCAACACGCTACTAACCTTTACAGGGACAAGGGAATTGCTTCCACACTGTGGCTTGAAATCAAACGAAACCGTTAATTTTATAAATGGGGTGTTATTAACCGGAAAAAATACCACATTATAACGGTTGCAGCACAGAGAAATTGAGACAGCGATATTATTACTTTACCTACTACCCCTACAAAATGTCCCAATTAATTTTTGGCTCCAAAAACGATAGTTTTACAAATTCTGACGCCCAATAAAGTGGTAAATACTAGTCAACCCAAATCTGAAGACAGTGAGTCACCAGTGTCACTAAAACCCTAATTTAAAAAAAATTCTTATGACGCGATGCTGTATTACACTGCCATTTAGATATATGAATCGTTAATTTTTAAATATGCAAGCAAAGATTGTTCAACTACACTTGCACTACATCTGAGGGCTGCGCGCCACGTTACGTGGAATAACAGGTATGGTCTGTTCATAGACATAAGAAAGTGACCAATTGCTTTTTAATGGGATTATCCAAGGATGGTCATTAACATACAATACAAGAAAACTATTACCTAAAGTTTCGGAAGTTAAATTCAGGTAAAATTGTGGTCCATAATAGAAAATAATTTTATACCTACCTGTGCTTAATATTCTTTGGTTTGGTATACTACATAGTTTAAGTTTATTAGTAATCATTCTTATTTCGTGTGAAATACACCGTGTGTTGAATCGTGTGCGAATTATGCAAAATATGTGCGAGTCTAGTGTATCTCAGGAGATGCTCCCGGTCAAATAGAAACCGAAGTTTTTAACATCCTTCCACAAAGTTGGACAAATTCTGTTAAAAAAATAGAAAAAGCAAAACAATCGTATGTCCATATTGCAAATAATATAGAACAAATAACAATTAGAACAGAAGATGATAGCGATAGTGATACTGATATATTATGTGAATAATTTTAAATAATTTAAGCAAGTAATAAAAATCATTTGTAATACCCCAAATAATTAAATTCTATGTAAAGTAGGGACCTGTTCGGCCATATTTCATTCTTACAGCTTGCCCGGGTCTTTCCTTAATTCGTGTCAGTTAGTCAGTTTCTTATATCTATCAACAGACTTTAGCAAAGCGCTCCTGATATGTAGTGTTCGACGTCAATTGATTGGCCGTTTTCGCTTTTAACATACGTAGACGTTACGATTTCTTATTTTTGTTGGGGTTTTGTTGATTTTGAGATTTATATTTTTTCGAAAGTTTATCTTATTCAGTGCTTGTGTGTAGCGCTGTTGATTTAACAAGTGTTAATAAAATGGAAACGTCTTTGTTCTCTAATACCTACTATATCAGAAATTAGTAGAAACGGACGTTATGGATATGGAAATGACGGAATATTATAAATATAAATGTGGTTTATCAAATGGCTTTGGAATTAGCAAAACCAATTCGAATATTTAAGTATAATGAAGGTAGTAGGTGTCCAATACCAAAAAATCAGAAGTATAATGAAAACACTATAAGGAGTTATGAACTTAGAATATTTTCGTATACAAGGCCTACATTTGTAAACTTATTATAAGAGATTTATTTTAGAATTTACAACATCTAGCACGTTTCGGAGCAGCGAGACTTCAATAACATATTTAGAAGAGGTGCTAGAAGAGCTACCACACCTTGAAGTGGATATTGCATTATAAAAAATAAAACACATTTTTGAATTATTGTTTTTTTTTGTAATTCACATAATTAGTACAAAATTTTATTTCTTTCTTCCTGGATTTCGTTGCTTCTTTCAATCGTGATTCTTAAGAGTTCAATTTCTTTGTACCCGAGCTTCCTCGAGATTTGCCAGCATTCTTTATAGATAAAACATTCCACTCTTTGAGTCGCTAGTCTTAAGTGTTATAAGCCTTTAATCTTTTTAATTATACCAATAAAAAAATTGTTGAAACTTAACATACAAGTGTTTCTCTATTTCGAGGGGTTTCCATTTGTAGAGTCATGGATGGGATAGCGGGTGAATCTTTCTTATTTTCGGCAAAGGGCTCTAATTCTTTTTTCCTTATAACAGGAACTGCTGTCGACGTTATTAGTTTAGGGAGGTTAACTGTTTTGTCCTCCCGATATATTTCATCAAACTGGTGATATTTTTCAAAGAAACTTCCACAGGCTACTGTAATACTTTTTACAAAACTTCTGGATTCCTCCTGCGTCGGTTTTTACTGAGTCGAAATTGCTAACGTTTTTTTTTTGTAAAAAGTATGGTAATAATATTCCCAGTTAAATGCCAGCCATTCCAGTTTTCCGTATAGTCCCTTTGATGCCTGTGTAGGTTTTTTCAGGTTTCTCCATTTCCTATCCAATATTTCTTCCGGAAATTCATTCTGCAAATAACTTAAAATTGCATATCTATTTCATGTGAGCGAAAAAAACTTTCCCGTTGGGACACTGAAAATACTATTAATAATATAAATAATAAGAAATAAAATGTATTTGTTATGCTGGAAATTCACCATCACTGTCCAATCCACCTTGCCCAAATTCACTACTTTCAAAACCAAATTCTGCTATTACAAACTATCTAGCACAAAATGAACCCGTTATCAAAAATGACATCCACCCTTCAACGTGTTGGGTTTGTAGCGCATGCGCCACCTGACATTTCCGCTACGGTTTTGTAAGCTCAAACCTCCAACATTTTCCCCATCGCACTCGCTACCGCTACGTATTAGAAACGCTTTTCATCAGAATATGACAGAACAAAGTATATACGTCACGAGGCAGAGATCCAGATTGACACATTAAATTACACACTGTCATTTAAATAACTTCATATATATTCCGCGAGACGAGACAAAACAAAACAAAACGAACCTCTCGCCGTGGGACCTACCTTTGCGGTTCCAAATCGATGCCTGACTGCCAGAATGCAACCTGCAGTAGCCGTCAATCAGATCGGCCAAACTCTCAGCTATGTCGACGTTAGGACACGTAAAGAACAATACCTCCTGCGTGCCGGCCACCTTCAGCTGGAGCGTCGCCTTCGAGTGTTCGTCGCAGTCGCTGACCAATGTCTGGATCGCCTGAATCTGGTCGAAATTGATGTTCTTCGCGGACGACGCTTGAATACCGATATCGGGCCCGATGATCAACTCGACCGGTACCGTGAAACTGCTGCCGTAATCTACGTCGAACCTCTCCTGGTCATAGTTCGTGTGGTACTTGAGCATCTCAAGAAATTTGACCATGCTCTCGAACTCGTTGTGGTGAGCGAACTTTTTGAAATGGCTCTGGATGTTTTTGCGCAACGATTTCGATTTCATCTTTTCGAGCACGCTGAGCGGTATGAACTTTTGCATGCCGATCTCTCGTTCCAGGTACTCGAAGTTGGACTTTTTGTCGAGCACGTTCGGCGGCATGTCCTTAAAATACTTCCTAATCTCTAAACAGCACAACTGCACAGCCACGTCTTGATCGATTTTTTTGTACAGCTCCGTGTGGTAATCGTTACGGACCTGGAAAGATAAGGGTGCGAGTGACGATGGTCGACATCAAATGTACGAACAAATTGGGTTAGTACTATCTGCCGATTTAAAAATTTAATGACATCTCTCCCTCTCTCTTCCTTGTAAGTAAAAATTCAAGCAGTTGCGTCGTTTTCGTACCAGTTTCCCATGCACATTGTATAGTTTATTGTGATATTTTTCTGATATTGCATAAAAGAATAGAAAGAAAAGAGTCTTCAATATCAAAACATTCAAAATAAAAACACAACACAAATTGTTATGTCGAGCTTTAGGCCTATCTAGCACACTTTAGGAAAACTCCAGCAATATATATCCTTGCAATTTGTCAACAAACTGGCATTCTAACTGCAAGTAACATATATATATATATATATATATATATATATATATATATATATATATATATATATATATATATATATATATATATATATATATATATATATATATATATATATGATTAAAGCGGTCAATTAAAAAGTCAAAATCATAAAAAATTGCTGTAAATAATTATTAGACATTATTTACTTTGACGTTACTAACATATCAACTGGGTGATTAGAGTCGTCAACTAAACTTCGTCGGGGATTCACCGCAGAGCGTGTCGCTTGCCGTGGGAAACTCCGGATGTTTTAAAACTCGCTAAAACGCCCTGTTGTACGCCCCCAATCGGCCCAACTCAACTTCTGTGGCGTTTCACACATCATTCAGTGTTAATTGAATACATAAAACCAATGTCAATGTCAATGTCACCATTTGTTAAAACGGTTTCGGAAAAAGATGACAAAGATGTAACAGCTATGCCACTTGGTAACAATACTGTTAGCAGAAGAATAGGCGAAATGCGCGAAGAAATTAAAAGACAACCTGTTGAAAAGCTGAAAACAAGAAAATTGTGAGAGCAAATGGAAGAATCAACTTTAAGGGGCAATGAGGCAGTTTTGATAACTTATGTAAGATATATTCATGAAGGACATTTTGCTGAAGAAATGTTGTTCTGTAAAAGATTAGAGAGCGCCGAGCACCACTAACTCGAAAGATATATATAATAAGCTAAAAAACTACTTAGATGTCCATTACATACCAATGAAAATATGAAATGAAAATGAAAATATGATGGGCAAGAAAAATGACTGCTTCAAAATAGATGAAGGATGCGAACCCAGAAATGATTTGTATACATTGTGTTATTCATTGGGAAAACTTGGTAGCCAAAAGTGTCTCGTCTGTTCTAAATAAAGTTCAGTAATAAAATGTGTTAATGCCATTTAAGCTAGTGCCAAATCTGAGCGTCTTCCCAAGTCATTTTGTAAAAAGCAAAATGAAGACCATGAAGTAAGATGGCTATCTAAAGGAAATTGCAAAATTGCTTGAAACGATTTATGGAACTATTTGATAAACTTAGTGATTTTTTAAGCGACAAACCTAAAATGAAATATCTGTTAACAATCAATGGTGAAGCATTTAAAAGTTATTTGGCCGATATCTTCAACAAACTAAATATATTAAATAAGCAACTTCAAGGAACAAATAAAACACTTGTCGACGTAAAGGCAAAGATGTTTGGTTTCATTACCAATATACAGTTATATCAGAAACATATTAACAACAAAAACTTTGAATCGTTTCATTGGCTCAAAAAATGTGAAGTAATTGACACCGCTTTACCTGCTATTGTGAACCATTTAAATATTCTATCCGCGGATTTAAAAGAATAATTTTCTGATTTAAAACAAATTGATGTCCCAACATGGATGATGCAGCCAATATTAGTGGATTTGTCTGATATATCAAATATGCAGTATCAAGAAGAACTCGCGGAAATGCAAAATGATGAGTCAGTAAAAACTTTATATAATATAAAAGGAGCCATGGCATTGGTTTTGTGAAGGAACTTAAACTAAATACCCAAATGCAACCAAAAATATTTAGCCGATGCTGTAAATGATTCACTGATAAAAAAAGTAATCGACTGGATATATATAACACAACGTGGAGACTTGAGATTAAAGGTAACTAAACTGGAACTTGATATAAAATTTCTGTGCAGCCAGCATGCATTAAGCGCCAGGATCGCATTAAATTATTATAGAAAATCTGTATTAAAATTATTTTGACTTTGAATTTCACTTTTTTGTTTTATATGTTTTGAAATATTATTTACTGTTTTTTGAGAGCAATTTTATAGTGTTATCTTCCTAAAACCTATAATTTATATTTCTTAAGTAAACAAATCAATTTTTTAATGTTAAAAATTATGTATGGGGACATAGAAATTTTAGAGATGTTACAGTAGGGCATGGCACAAAGGTTGGGAAACACTGATATAAACCGCTTTTAATTTCATTTTTTTTTTTTGAACGTGCAATGCACAAATGTCCTCTGAATTAGTGGACCTAATTAAACTTGCTTCGCCTTCCACAAAACGTGAACTTTCTACATTACATTTTCCACCCGACCCCACACTTATTGATTCCTAAACAATATGCAATACTTATTTTCTGTAGTTTACTGTCCGAAGGTTCACCTGTGGAGAATAAATTCGCGAATTGAAGTCTTGCTCTGTGAGGAACCAGTGCTCGTTTGTACGTATAACGTTTGCTACTTGTCGAAAGGATGACTTTTGAAAGTCCTGCCTCAGTGTTAGTAAATTGAAATTAAAAAACAATCATATAATCTATACGCCTAGATTACGCACAAATAGTTTTTACCAGTTACATCATTAGCAAAGCCAATAAATAACTGACCTGATCGTAGTAAAAATGGAACGTCACTTTGTCTCTGTCGTAGAGCTCCCTAAGGCTGGTCGGCAGGTACCTTATTCGCAACTCGTACCGCCAATCGGAATTCGGGTGCCGCTTCAGATATTTCTCCTGGACTTGCTGCATTGTGATATCCTGCGGTAGCCAGTGGACCTGAAGGGGGCAACAGTTAAGAAAAAGAAAACCCGACTGCCGCCAGTCAGTGCTGTCACATTGTAAGGTAGCATTTTGCCTTTGTTTTTTTTTTCATTTAATGGGTTTTTAAGGTAACCTTCAATCGGATATTCAATACAAAATCAATATTGTTGCCAGTAAAACAGAAAAAATATCTGCTTCATTGATTGAAATTGTTTAAAAATCGTTAAAAAAATGTAGAAATAACCGTCATCAAAAATGTAAAAACACAAACAAAACAACAAAAACGACCAAAAGATTGACCCGAACAAAGAAGCCTCACCTCGTTGGATGGGGGCCTAGTGAGACGCATGGCGTATAGTCCCTTGTAATCTCTCTCTCCAGTCGAAAGTCGCTCAGTGACGGTTGAAATGATGCCTTTAATATCGATAGTGTCGCCGAATCGGACCACGTTGAATCCTCCATTCGGTAAATGAACCTAAATAAAACATGGAATTGAGGGTGAGAAAGAGAGTCGGCATATGGCTCAAAACTGACCTTAACCGTTGACTTGTCGCCCGCTTGGAGACTTTGGGGCGACTTTTTCGGGCTTTCCATATTGGTCCGCGTCGGGGCACACCTTACCGGTGAGCCCTGATTTACGGGGGCTGCAGGTGATACATCACTGCAAAGAAAATATGTGATGATGCACACGGGCAATAATACAAAGTGAATTAATCATTGTTACAAGCATATGATTTTTCTATTTAAGTAAAAAAGTGTCATAGTGGCGGAGTGTCTGAGTTGGTGATTGTTTTATGCGGATATCTAGGGATTTGTCTTGCATATTGGTCAGTTTCCGGATTTCTCATATTCACGCTGGTACCCAGGCATCCAGGATGTGATCCCGTGTTAGATAATTGCTGGAACCGTTGGATAAATCGCTCATCAGTTTATGACTAATTATTTAGGACTTTATTTAACGACATGGATATCTTCATACACTTATAGGATAATGGATTATTCCAGACTCTATCTTTATGAAGGCATTATTTCAGGAATTTTTTAATTATAGCCTCAATATGTTAAGCTGGCCGAATGACCTTTGGCGTGCCAATTGAAGCAAAAAAACAACCAAACATTTTAAACAAAAGCACTTTCAGCGTATTTTTCTAGTTTTGATTCAACTAAATGCTAACCTCCACTCTAACTACGTTGTATCGAATATATTGTCGCATTTAGTTACTTCTGTTTTTGCAGTGTTAAGAAGTTAATTGTTTTGTAAGTTTTGGATTTTATTACACATTTTCTATGGTATATGGTCTGTATATTAATAAAAGAAAATAGAAACACTTCAGGTGATGACCCGTTTTCTGAAGAAGTAAGTAAGTCCTAATACGAGAAAATGCTGGAAATTATTTTGGAGCCTCTGAAATGGTGGTTAACGATAGTTAAAGTGAGTATAATTTTAGACAAATTCAAATTTACTTGCTCTTTGCTCTATTTCTGCAAGTTGTGGTGGGGGAGGGTGTCCCAACATTTTCTTACATAAATGTCCATATCTCCAAATAAGAGTCGTAAAAAAGGGCTTTTTCTAGGCGACTTTTGATAATACAATACTTTCAAAGGCAACAAAATTCCTCCGTGGATGTCCGTGGAAAACCATCTGGTAAAAGTTACCGTTATTTTTTCCGAAAATGTTTGAACATCGCCACCACTTCAGTTTGAAAACAGTACTCACTCTAACTATACTTAATCCAGTACGCAGAAATGGGCGCTCATTCAACTTCGCTTTAAACTGTTTAAAATTGTTGCAAAGTTTTGTTGTAACTTTCGCATACTATGCCGTTTAGTGGCGCATTTACCTGCATATTTCGCACAGTTTGGCGTCGCGCAACCATTGGCAGAAACAACCACCGATACATTCGAAAAGCAAAAAAAAACAATTGCGCCGCATCGTGCAAAATAAAGAAACCCGCAACGCCGAAAACGATACATGTAATTTCCTAATAATTTTCAATCGCGATGAAGACGCAAAGGTATTATGGTCCAATATAGGCGTGGGCGCTTGGTTTAATAACCACCCGCCCACGTAATTTTTCTTCCGCCTCGCATAAATTTGATCGTTGTCGAATAATTGACTACACTTTTTGCGTGGCTTATTCTGGCAGCGTTTTGCTTTATCCCTTATTTGAAGCGTGCGCGCATGATAAGAAATGACGTTTCCCCTTACCAATAGATAAAGTTCAACGCTACTCGCGGCGGAATAAGGTTCCCGCGAATAAAGTTTAAAACGTAGGCGGTGTTGCCAGTTTCGAAAATAGTTAATGTTTCGGGTTACAAAAAAAAAGAAAGTGATTTTCTTTTATTTTAGTTTTTTGGTTATTTTAAAAACATCCATTAGAGGAGTTAGGTATACATTTTTTTTTTAATTTTCAATTTTTTAAAATACAAAATATTCGAAAACAAATATTTTGGCGATAATGTTGGGAGTGGTTCTAAGGTTCAAGACGTCCACCTAAAAAAGACCACGTAAGTTACTCGTAAAATTACTGTTGTGATGAATTTAGGTACTGGACAAGTGAGGTGAGGTATGTTGGCTAAATATGAATGGTTGCTATGGAAAGTTGGAAGAAAATAACTTCCAAGAGGGGCAATAAATGTGGAATTATAATATAATAATAATAATAAGTTTCATAAATACATTATCAACAGAGATCACATTCAATGATACACCTTTCTCACATATAACTTTATGTGTTCTAAATTATTCAGTCTTGATTCTATGTTATTTATCATGCCCAGTCGCTGTTACTTGTCATCTGCTTTCGGACCAAAAATTAAGTAGTATTTAAAATGGGGAAAAAAGTCGGTAATTGTTAAGGCTTAAAATATTTCTAAATCTGTCTTAATCAAGAGAAAAATAAAATACGGTTCTTTGAAGTGGTTAAAACAAATTTTCACTGTTTGGATCTGTTGGTAGACAATATGTTAGAAGACCGGTTGGCGCAAGATCACGGCAAGTACCAAATTCTGTAAAAATGGAGGAGCTAGCATAATGGTCTAGGGATGTGTTCTCGACCTGGGACAGAGCCAATCAATCATAATAAATTTATTAAGATAAAATGCAGAAGAGATGCAATTGCGATTTAAACAGGACAATGATCCGAAACACGCATTCAAGTTATAGAAAAAAAACACAATTTTACTTGAATGGACATCGATCCCAGTCACCAGATCTGAACACCACTGCTTTAGTCTACAAATTTAAAAAAAAATAAATCATATTTCCAGCGTTTTTGAATTAAAATTACAATTAAAAAATACGAATGGGAACGAAAATACTTCTTTGCAAAATTAGCAAATCGCGTTTTAAAAAAACATATAATTATAATAATTAATAATTCCCAGGAACGGATATGCTCCTGATGTTAAAAAGTTTCGATAATAAGGACACCGCCTATGAAACACGTCTTCGATTTGTTTACATACACATGAAATGACACTGGAGAATTCAAACAGCAAGTTTATTGCAAACTTCACAGTATTGCGGCATTTTTGCTATTAGTCTTTGCAATATCCAAAAAAAAAAACTTTTTCATGTTCAAAAAACAAAGCCAGACAAGGGGTGCGTGAAATTAAGATTTCAAAAACTCCCCTACATAGACGTTTATTCGTTGTAACATTGTCACTTCGAAAAAAGACATTTCTTACAAAACGCTATTGGTAAAAAAAGAACTATTTGTTATTTTCACGTTTAACAAAGTGTCAGCAACACATTTTGTTAAAGTAAATTGAATTAAATTTTTATTTTACCTATGCTTTTATATACATAAAAATATGCGAATAGTATATCACTAAAAAACCCTGACGATGTCTAGCACTGGCAACACTGTCTCAGTCCGTCTAAGATTGCGATTCAGGCCAACTGCTCTTCTGCGGCTTAAAACACGTATCAACTACATTTCCCATTGCGATATAAACACTTTTTTAATGAGGAAAAACTTAATGTAACGTCAATAAAACAGCAACAGTGCGTGTAAAATCCAGAAATGTTGGATTCAAAATAATAAAATATGCAAAAATGATACATCGCATTTTCATTATATTTTCAAAATATCATGTCACGTGATACTGCACGGAAAACGAAACTGACGCGGTAAAGTGACGTTTCCCGCACGCTAAATCAGTGTGTAATTAGGTATTTTATAGACGGGAGTAGAAAATTAGTATATTTTACCACCAATTTGCGTCGTGGAATTGACTAGTCAAATCTTTTTGTGTCAAATTTATATTTATTTATGTTGTAGGTTAAGTCTCCGTCGCGTCGTAATGACAACTAAGTGGAGTCGATATTTTTATTGGGATTCCCGAAATCGTTGAATAGCGGGTATTCTTTCATTATCTTATGGTTGAGCTCCCAAGGCCGTCGAAAAATCTGTATTACGCCCAGCGTCTCTAAAGAAGGAGGATTATGTACGGGTTGTGGTGAAGGAGGTCGAGAAGAAGGTTCCACTTAATTTTCTTTCTAAATCGACCTGCATATCTTCCAAACTAGGGTGTACTAGGGAATTATCAGGTTGATCTTCATCCTCCTGGGGTAAAAAGAACCAATTATCTCACAGAACTGAAGATGCAGCCTCGGAAACTGGACGGAACTATCAGATGACGACACACGCTAGGACATTGGAAAATCGAATTGGAGAACGAATTGGCAAAGGAAAACCTAAACACCACACCACACGAATCGCTTGCTGGAACATAACGTCGTGAAATGGAAGAGATCAAGAGATCATAATAGAAATGAAGAAAGACAAAGTAAAAAGGGGCAGGGAATATCAAAATACGGAGACATCGAATACATCAACGACAGAATATTGAAAATCTGCCTAAAAATGAACAAGAATATTAAAGACGCAATTATCATACTCGGATATCTTAATGCAAGGATCGGGAAAGATATCATACCAGGTATAAAGCAAAAGTATAATGAAGCCATAATCAATGAAACCGGGGAAGCACTGATAGACTTCTGCGCTAGAAATGATATGAGGATCAATAACATGTACTTCCCACATAAAGACCAACACAAATACACTTTCAATAACAATCGAGGCCAGCGATCGATGATAGACTTCATACTCACAAATCGAGTAATAACACCGGCACAAGTACTCGAGGTCAGAGTCCTAACCGCTAACCTGGGGATCGATCACAACCTTGTTCTTGGCAAGATACTACTAAAACGTCCACAACAAAAGAGAAAACCCCCGCAGTACATCGAAAAAGACAATTTAGAGTTCCTAACAACGAAGAGCACAAAACTCCTCTACAAGAGCAGGATTACTAACAAATTAAAACAGAAACATTTGACACCAGAATGGGAGCAGAAGAGAGCTGGCAAAGTATTGCGAAATGTATCAAAGAAGCAGCAGAGGAAGCGATTGGAAAGCGTAGAATTAATGTAAACGCGACAAACCACACGAAACCGTGGTTTTGTCAAGAGGTAAAAGAACTCTCTGAATCGAAAAGGAAATGTTACTTAACATACAAAAGTGCACCGTCGGAAGAAACTCACGTAGAATTTGTCCAAGTAAGAAACAGAGTAAACGCAAGAATAATATCAATCAAAAGAGAACATTCGGAAAATGCGAATTTTGAAACGTTTCAAAATTTTATTCGACAAAACTAAAATTCTTGGGTGTAATCAGTTCTTCTAAAAACGCAAAATCCGAGAGTCTATAGAAATCTAGAAGGAACCTGACAATCCTAACCGCGACTCAGGTCTCTACCTGTCACCAAGTTGGGAATCGGTCATCCGGGACGGTGTTTATGTCCCTCATTTAGCTCCGCCCCCTTCAAACAATATATAAGCAAGTATGGTCTGTTCATAGATATAAGAAAGTGACCAATTTTTTATGATCGGATTATCCAAGGGTGGTCATCAACATACAATGCAACAAGATTATTACTTTAATTTTATAATTACCTTAATTAATAATTAATAGTTACCTTAATTAATAATAATAATCTTGTTGCATTGTATGTTAATGACCACCCTTGGATAATCCGTTCATAAGCAATGGGTCACTTTCTTATATCTATGAACAGATCATACGGAGTAAAATACGAGCCAGTTTCAGTCAAGCTCTGACGAAGCCAACAGGATGATTGGCGAAACGTCAGCAATTTCGACTCAGCAAAAACCTACGCAGGAGGAATCCAGAAGTGTTGTAAGAAGTATTCGATTAATGTTTAAATTATACCTTTTTTGCAAAAACGAGGCATACAAATTAGATTTTTTTTCCTATAAAAGTTTGTTCTAAGTTGCTTGGGGCCACGGGATGTCACTATTTTTACAAAAAAAAATCGTTTTTGTTTATTAAATAACGTCAACGTCCTAGCAGGTAAGATAATTGAACTTTATAATGCGTCTGTTATTCTAACTTTTGTCTTATTTGAAGCTGCGCACTTGATAAAAAATATCATTTTCCCCTTGTTACTTTCGAAAATCAATGAAATCAAATTTTTCAAAAATAATATGTTATATCTAGGTAATGGTAGGTCCTATGGGATCGCTGGGACAGTCGAAAAAAAATTTTTTTTGTCTGTCAGTTCTCCGTTCTCGTCTTTTCGTTTTTCCTGAAAAACTTCCGAAACGTTGGAGCTACAAAACTAAAATTTGCCTCCTTTTTAACCCTCCACGAGGCACATAAGCTTATAAAAAATGTTGTATTTAAGGTTTTCACCTAAGTGTCCTAAATTTGCAGATATCAACTTCAAATTCAGCAGAGAAGTAAAAGTCTATGTCGACATTTAAACGGTAAAAATTGCGTGCAATCAAATTTTACCAAGTATTTTAAAAAAATGATATAAAAATATCGGCAAAATTCTTTAACCAGCAGACGCGGAAGATCCAGCGCAATAACATTTATTTCAGGCATTTTTTCGATTACATACATGGTTTTAAAATTATTGGGAAAAATGTAAAAGACCTAGAAAATTGTTCTTTTACAGAGTAAATTATTAGCCGTAAATCAAAAATCGTAAAAAATATGGCTAATTGGTTCAAACCGTGTCATTTTTTATATTCATATTCATGTCATATTTGAAAAAATTCATATTGAAATCGTTATTTTGGGGAATATCAAGACGCGATGACGTCATTGCTTATTACGGCGCACTGAATGGTTTCAGAAAAAAACTTATTTTCTGGAAAACCGTTTACTATTTTTAAAAAATTTTTGGACCAGGAAACGTGGAAGATCCAGGGCTATAATCTCTACTTCGGGCAAAACATCTAAAAGATCCTAAAAATTTACGTTTTTGTGGGTAAATTATTGGCGATAAATGAAAAACCGTTAAAGGTGGCATAATTTTATTTGAACAGTATCGTAAACTGTAAACGTCACTTCGTCGATCATACAAGGCCCGAGATATTTGAAAAAATATCATTCGATAACGCAAATGTGCAAATTTTAATATTTACCGATGTTTGCTGTAACTTTGAAGTTCGACGGGATGTGAAGGACACTTTACACAGAGTGCATGCACAATTAAATTAGATCGATTTTGCGAAAGTTCTATAGTTGTCCGCAGGAGAACGATAGAAAAACAATGCGTCCCTTTACCACACGAAACCGCGAAGCTCCTTCCTTTTTTAATAAAAAGCTGCTACGCGCTACCAACTTGCCTCGCCCAGCGACGATTTTTCGAAAGCAATCTTGTTATGTATATAAACATAGCATAGGTTAGAAACTCTATATAATGTATATAGGTTGGCAGTATTGTAAATTAGACACATAGAGGAGGTTAACTTATGAAAAAGTAATACTTGTTAAATCTCAAAAGTATTTAAGTTTATAACATGGTTTTGATCATGTAAACTTGATGAATGTGTGTTTAGTTGTTGTCGGCTTGACGTGTCAAATAAATAAGAATAAAACACCCTTGTTAATGAAGTTCAACGCTACCTACTAAATTTTAAAGCTAAAGCGTAGGCGGTGTTGTGATAAGTAGTTTCAACATTTAAATATTTTTATTTGACTAGTTTCTTTCTTGTTTATTTTAAAAAATATCTAATGCGTCGACATCTAATTTCGTCGTTAGATTAGGCATTGAACTGAGGTGGCTTTTACTTGATAAAAATCCATTTATCAAAATAAATAAAAACTAAAAGTTAGTTGCGGTGAAATCTATTAAATCTATCACATCCATAGGTGGGATACTGGGAAATAAATTTGACAATAGTGTTGCGTTAGAAGGAATTTTGATATCTTTAATTTTGTTGATTAATTAAAAAAAAAATTATTGCAAATTTTGGTTTAAAATCTGTGTGGATTTTTTTTACTAATTTTTTAATAATTTTGTTGAGAGTTTAACTGCTGGAGCTGTTACTTAAGACACGACTGGTCTAATGGGCAAATCTTGTTTATGTAATTTTTAACTAAAGAATATAATTTCGTCGGTTGCGGATTCACAATTATTAAAAAATATGTGTTTTTGTCACTAAATAGTAGAAAAACACATTTTTCACGACAATTTTGATATTTTACATACAGCCACAAAAAGTAGAAAATTAAATTTATTAGAAGCGATGGAGATTAACAAAATGAGACATTGAAATGTATTGCTTAACCATCAATTAGATTTAAATATGGTCTGTTCATAGATATAAGAAAGTATTCAATTCAAGTACAATTGTGGTCCGTAGTAGAAAAAATTTTTATACCTACCTGTGTTTAATATTCTATGGTTTGGTATACTACTCAATTTACATTTATTAGTAATCATTCTTATTTTGTGTGTAATACAGCGTGTGTAGAATCGTGTGCGAATTATGGAAAATATGTGCGAGACTAGTGTATTCTATTCTATTCTATTGAGACTAAGGAAGTTATAAACAATGTTTATTTGACTCTCATTGAACGTGGTGCCAGCAAACAAGCATCTTTAGAAGAAACGGCCACATTGACGAAAATTCCAGCATCAACTGTATGGAAAATTGTGAATAAGCCCATTTCAGCGAGGAAAAAAAGAAGCGATGCTGACATTTTCTCGAGTGTAGAGGAAAGTGATCAAGATATAATACGGCATAAAATTTAGCAGTTATACGAGGAACAAAGCGTGCCTACATTAGATATCTTAATTAGGAGGCTTGAAAAAGATGAAACCGGTGTTAAATGTGGCAGAACTACCTTATGGAAGTACATTCAACACATGGGTTTTAGATTTAAAAAAATTGACAAAAGGCAAGTTTTAATGGAAACTTTTAGAATTCGGAAATGGCGACTGGAATATCTAAAAAAAATAGGATTTACAGAGAACAACAAAGGCCAATTATTTACTTGGATGATACCTGGTTCGACACTTATGATACCCCGGAAAAGGGTTGGGTTGACTCAACTGATAAGTGTAAAACAAACGCGCTATCAAAAAGAGGTAAAAGAATAACTACTTTGCATGCTGACTCTAAAGATGGTTGGATTCCAAATGGACTTTCTGTCTGCGAAAAATAATATATAAAATAAATATTAAATGTTCTTCTCTTGAATTCCATGAAGACACCACCGCTGATTTATTTGAAAGTTGGTTTAAAAACAAACTAGTTACAAACATTCCTCCTAATAGCGTAATTGTAATGGACAATGCAAGTTATCACAGTGGACAGTTGACTAAAACCCCTTCGTCATGTAACACAAAAGCAACAATCCAAAACTACATGTATAATAACGACATTTATTTTCACGAAGATTATACCAAAAAGCAATTAATTGACGTTCTACAACGCTTGAACCTACAAAAGGAATACGTCTGTGATAATTATTCAAAAAAATCTAGGGTATAAGTTTTAAGTCTTCCACCTCACCACTGTATATTTAATCCCACTGAACATTTTTGGCACTAACTGAAATCTGCCATTCAAGGTAACAATGTTTTTCCCCGTGTTAAGTCCAATGTCCTCAAACTTATAGAAACCGAAGTTTTTAACATCCCTCCACAAAGTTGGGAAAATTCTGTTAAACATATAGAAAAAGCAGAACAATCGTATATCCACATTGCAAATAATATAGAACAAATAATAATTAGAACAGGCGATGATACCAATAGTGATACTTATATATTATGTGAATAATTTTAAGTAATTTAAGTAGGTAATAAAAATAATTTGTAATTTTATTTTAGATTTAAACATAAATAAATAAATATTGCTTAGTATCTTTCCTAATAAAACTCCAAATAATTAAATTCTAAGGAAAGTACGGACCTGTTTGGCCATATTTCATTCATTCGTATCAGTTAGTCACGTTTTTATACCTATGAGCAGACTTTACCTCTCCTTCATTGAACTTGATTTCTCACAACAACATTAATTAAGGTTTTGTGGTCATTCTTCGGTATATATACTAGCAGGCAGTTTGTAAATATTACATTTGATAAAGACACGGTGTTGTCGAAACAATTGTCATGTAAAAATATATAATTTCGTGAAAATCTTTATTATTATTTGTTAATTATTTTGTTAGATTAGGCCCCTACCGAGACCTCCACAGATGGACAAGGATGTCCGCGTTGATATGCGCGCATACAAAAAAGTGTAATGTGTGAATGCACACTGAAAAAGAATGACGCGAATTGGGAACTGTTGTCGTTGCACAAGTCAATTTTGTACACCACACGCTGCAAGTTTTATTTTTTATTTTGAGCACATTGGTGCAAGCTATTGATGCCAACGCTGTCACACACATCATTAGGCATCCTTCAGGCAATAAGCGGAACTGCAGACTTTGTGCGTGCTTCTGTATGCAGACCTAGCGTACGTTGTTGCATGCAAATTTTTGATTGCGCATATGGCGATAATAATGAACTAATACTGCTGCGGGGGGACCTAAACCCTTTTTTAAATACTAATATGCGGGATATAATTGAGGTTCATGTCGCGTCACCAACATTATTTCCAAATGAACGGGTCTGTCTGGAACCACAAATGGGGGCTTGATCATCAAAAAATAAATATTTCTTATACGGTTGAGATTGAGATTCAAGTCAATACTCTTCAACATCAGTTAGACACAACGTTTTCTTTTAAATAACGAAAGAGACCCCACCTTTTAAGATAAAAATGTTGAATTCAAAATAACGTCAGAAAAATGAGGTTAGAACCAGTTAATAACCAATAAAAATCACCCAACTGGCATTATTTTTCCTGTTTCGCGACGTAACCGGAATGCACAAAGTAAAAAAGTGTTTGGTGCGACCCAACCCGTCAACAGTTCAACGAACGAATTCCCATTAATTTCCCTATTCAAATGCGCCGCATACGTTGCCCCTAACCGTGACCTATATAACCCAGACGTCACGCCGCCGCCGCCTCACTCACGTTTCCAAATACTGGAAGATTCTGTAGACCGGTTTCCGGTACATGAAAAACCCCTCCAGTTTTTCCACCATCATCGTAGGTATCACACCGTCAAACCAACGATTACTACACCGCCGAAACAAACTCCCGATAAATAACCAGAGGGTCGACGCGACGACGACGACGACAGCGAAGACAACCACCCTCGGATCCTATACGTCATTTCTCTTTCGGCGAAGTGAAAGAATGCGCGAAGCTTATAGCCGGACGCGTTCAAAATCGATCGGTATTCGAAGATCGGTTACGCGCGCCTCGTTCGACTGCTAATTGCCCGTTTAAGAACGAATTATTTATTCCAAACGTCGAAGAATACTTCCGGGGGTACAACACACACTCACACGCGGGCGCGTGCACGTAAACACGCATATGGAAACCGCAGTCAACAGATATATTCTGGAAACGTTTAACGGGCGTCCTCGTACACCCAGTCGTTTCGGTGTTGAAGCTTTGCGCCCGCGTATAACGACCGACCGGCATTTTAACATTAACCTTGCTTTTGGGGATTGTCTTGTGCCGGTTAATTTTGTATTTACACAATAAATCATAAGAAACATGTATTAAAGTTATAATTTTGTAAATTTTATAAAAATAAATAAGAACTAAAAGTTCAAATTTTCACGAAATTATATATTTTGACATGACAATTGTTTCGACATCACCATGTCTTTATCAAATGTAATAATTACAAACTACCTACTACTATATATACCGAAAAATGACCATAAAACCTTAATTAATGTTGTTGTGAGAATTTAAGTTCAATAAAGGAGAGGTATTTAAATCTAATTGAAATTTGAATGTCTCATTCCATGGCTTCCAATAAATTTAATTTTCTACTTTTTGTGGCTGTACGTAAAATATCAAAATTGTCGTCAAAAATGTGTTTTTCTGTGTTTAAGTGCGTAGCATAATTAGAACCCAGACTATTGTTTCTAAACGCTCTTTTATGTTCGTTAATGCGTTTCTTGAAGGATCTACCTCTTTAAAAAATTTAAGACAAAAATTTTAAGACAAGATCCGCATTTCAACCTGTAGACACCTGATTTTTGAGATTTTGGACATTTCGTTTTATTGTTTTTCAAATATTTTCCTATTGTGTTGTTAGTTCTGAGACCTATTTTTAAACCACATTTTGACAAATGTTTTGAAACTTTTTCACTAGGTTCTCCTATGTAAGTAATTGTTTTAAATTGTTCGTGTTCTGTATTAGGTTTCGGATAAATATAGTTTACTGTTGTCTGGACTTGTCCAAAATCTCAAAAATCAGGTGTCTACAGGTTGAAATGCGGCTCTTGTCCTAAAATTTATATTGGACAAACAGGTAGATCCTTCAAGAAAAGCATTAACGAACATAAAAGTGCGTTTAGAAACAATAGTCTATATTCTAATTATGCTACACACTTAAACAGAAAAAAACAAATTTTTGACGACAATTTTGATATTTTACATACAGCCACAAAAAGTAGAAAATTAAATTTATTGGAAGCAATGGAAATTAACAAAATGAGACCTTCAAATGTATTGCTTAACGATCAATTAGATTTAAATACCTCTCCTTTATTGAATTTAAATTCTCACAACAACATTAATTAGGCTTTTATGGTCATTTTTCGGTATATATAGTAGAAGGTAGTTTGTAAATATTACATTTGATAAAGACACGGCGTTGTCGAAACAATTGTCATGTCAAAATATATAATTTCGTAAAAATCTGAACTTTTAGTTATTATTTATTTTGATAAATGGATTTTTATCAAGTAGAAGCCACCTCAGTTCAATAAATTATGATATACACACAATTTTAAGACGAAAACGTGTTTTTTTTTGGAATGCCGATTCTTTTGGAAAATACAGGGTTTATTATTACGATCTTCCAATGATATTTGGAACACATAATAAGCGACATGAGCAATTAAAATCATTGCTCACTCTTACTTTATAAGAGATGCGACAAAAATGCAAGAAACGTAACTTACTTGAAATTAATTTTTTACTTAAGATAAAAATATTCAATACGCATCAAATTTTATTTTTCCAACACCCTGTATTTCGAAAAAGAAACTACATTCCAACAAATTTTAAACCACATTTTCGTCTTATATTTGGGAGAGAATTCTCCCTCCTTTTGTCGGACAGGTTAGTTAGTAACACCCTGTATGTACATTATAGTATTAATCTCACCTAACTTCTACATGCAGTTTCTCATGAAAATATTGAAACGTTCCGCTACCAAATTGCAAGAAATAAATTACCAGGTCTCTTTACTGCAAAAGAATATGGGGTATTTAATATCGGCCAGAAAAAGTACACAAGCTCATCAAGAATATTCAAATAAGACTAAAAAAATGGAATCGTTTATTACAAAATTTAAATTTAATTTTAAGGACTCAGTGTTTTGCACCACAGCACTTAAGCCTCATCCCAGGCAGACCGCTCAGTTCTTCATCGCAAGTCTAGACCACATAGACGACTTAGATGCCAATACCAAAGAACAATTTGTTAAAAAAAAACTGCATCTTAACCTAAATTAGCCTAGAATGTACAATAATTGCCCAAAAATTGGTTATAGAGGACGAAAATTAATCAACTTTAAACACTTCAAACGTTCTAAACATCCCCAGTGAAAAAAAAAAAAAAAAAACAAAGCTAATCAACCCCGCACATTTTGTTGCTGATTTGCTGGCTTACATTTTAAAGAAAGTCCCAACCGACGGATTTATTTGGTGGAGATTATTATTGAATCAAATTTATACTTTTTTTTCACTCAAACACCCCAACTGAGCTTGCGCGAAGCTTTGACACAGAAATTATGTAGTGTACAGAAGTGCACGTAGACGCTGGTGCTGCGTATGCGTGTGCGCATCTGCACGAGTCACCCGGATCGTTACGTGTTCCCAACCCTGCTGCCGAACGCGTCGCGCACCCTCCCGAACAACGTTGCCAAGAGGATGATTTATCGCATGATGTCGCGATTTTATGTGGTGCACAGCTTATACGTCCCGGGGGTGCGTAAACATAAAGTTGGGAGTTAAAGGTCTGGTTTCGAAGGTAGAGTACCAAAGTTTAAGTTAAACTCAATATTTTAAAAAATCTTTTGTAGAATTTGTTAAAAATATTTAACGGTTGCTAACTGTAATTATACAAAAAATCCGCCACTGATTTTTTTAAAGCTTCATAATTTTTTTGTATCAAGCGACTTATGGCCAACTTAAAACGTAGCTTGAAATTTTTATTTAAAAAAATTGAAAACCTATTTTTAGCACGTTTTGGCGCATATTTTTTTGTTCAACACATCGTGGTTGTGGAAGACACAGGTTTAAACTCTAAAAAATATAATTACGTACTTATGAATTTCTGATTGCATTTTTGACATTTTGTGAATTATCTATATATTTTACCGCCTGGCAACACTGTTCCCAAACCCCTCGTAATCTGCATCACCTGTTTATTATAGTTAAAAACAAAAATGCAATAAATTTGAAACACCAGCTTACTACCGTTCAATAATTTTGTAGAAACCTCAAACAAGGAAATATAAAGCCTAAAACATAACCTTACGCTTACTTTTTTATTTCACGAATGGTACATATACACCATTTATACTGAAAGGAATGCTCAACATTCTTAAAAATAAGCTGGATTCAACTATAGCTTCGGCCGCACTTTTGTCCAATTTTGTTTTGTTACTAATATTTTAAAAATTGAATTTTTGCCATGGCGCCTACTTAATAATATCCCATTTTCAAAAAATTTAGGCCACTTAAACCAACAATTACCTATCAATATATCAATCTATTTACATTCAGAGTTCAAAAATAGATCAGGTGCTAATAGAACCACTGGCCCGTTTGGACCAGCCCACACAATCTAAACTATTTTGACCACAACCTCACTAGTCAATTCACGCTTCATCAATATACCTTTTAGTTCATTATTTGGCACTCAATTAAAGTTTCCAAGCATAAAAAGCGTCCATAAGTCAATTTGGAGGGCAATTATTTCTCAAGACACACACCTTACGGCCACCAAACCTATATGTTCGTAAAATGTTATATCTATGACTATGTACTTACATTCACCGCACGGATCCGATTTAACACTATTCGAACGATAATGTCCTTAATCGGCACGGATATAAAGAATCGGCTTTAATTAACTGCAAATTTAATTATTTGTTATTAAAAACACTTTTTAAGCGTCACGTTTGTTCCATGACAAATGACATACATGACATAACTTTGGTTGTCGTCTGTCGTTCGATTATGCAATGGAAATGGTCAGTTACATCATCAACATATATCTTAATAATTTTAACTATGCGAAGGGCTAATGGTTAAATAGGATATCTCTGGATTTAATTCTGACTATTGTTCAATACCTTTTACCCCAAACAATGGTGTACGGTTATTCCTTTTATATGCCACATTATTGTTTTCAGATTAATTTTTCAAGATAACCCTGATGCGATTGCTATCGTTTAAAAGGTTTCCAATGAGATATTGTTCGGCGAACAATATACCACTGCCAAGTGCAATGCGGCGAATTCAGACTATCACAGATCTCTAATTCATGTTGGTAGCATAGCAATAATGTTCATCGCAGGGCGTTTCATTTCATTTTGCAAAAATACCAGCCTGCCCGGGTTGAAGTTCATTGTCGACAGAGATCGGCCACTGACGTTAAGGTGGGATTATAAATAAAAATAAAACGAATGAAAAATTTACACTACATCTTTACGAGATGGGATTATTTGCAGATTATTGTGGTCGTTTATGTACGTCGCCCACATTGCCGGGATGTTTGCATTTATCATATCACTCTTCAAGTCCTATAACGAGGATGCGGTTAGTTTTCTCACGGAAACAGCTTACTTGGATTGGAACACGTCGTTTCCCGCCATTACCGTCTGTCAAATATCGGTCGTAGATTTTCCGCCGAGCGAAGAGTAAAACTATGACGTAAACGTATGTAATCAACCTCCAGTCTCGACCGTTTCAGTTATGACTTAGACGAGACCGAGAAAGACAACACGCCCATAGAATTTTTCATTGCCGACGTGTCCTTTTTCTCGGGCACCTGTTACTCGTGTCAATCGCATTGCCCGACATGTTCTAAATTAAATATATCGAATATCGTTCGCAAGGTATGTCGACGCGACTGTGGTTCCAGTTACTGAGCACAAAAAATATCGGGTAGGCATTGAATAAGGCACCGTTTTCAGATAAGGCAACCGTGCGAGAAGTTGCTCCAAAAGTGCATGTGGAACAATGTCGAGTTTGACTGTTGCGAGAAATTCTTGCCTCTCGAAACCGAATATGGAATTTGCTACTCGATTAATTCGTTACACACGCAGTTAAGACAGAAAATGTCTGTGCTTGCGTGCGAATTCTCTAAAGTTTTTTTAGGTCAACCCCCTCATCTGAGATTAATTTGCTGATGAATCGGAAAACGGGTATCGGGAAAATGTCGTTGAAAACTAACGAGGACGTACGAGTAGGTTTAGATAATTTTTCGTTCTAGACTCTCTTGTAATCCGAACTAACCATGTAGCGTTCTAATGTTTTAAATAGCCATTTAAAACCGCGAATCACTTGATCATTTGCGTTTAAGGTCTATTACCATGCTGCGGAAGACGTTCCGTTTATAAATTCCGAACCAAGTCATCGTAAAGACGTCATGGTGGGCGAAGAATACAACATATTGTTTAAAGTAAGCAACCAAAAAAAAAAACTCGGGTTACGAATAAAATCTACGTGCGTGACGCAACGCACAAACGTCACTTTTAGATGAATACTCTATTCTCTTTTATATATCTATGGTCCGTGCTATATAATGAGAAATTTAAAACAGATAACGGAGATTGAAAACGACGAGACTCTAAGAAAATTAACAATTCGCCAGAGGAGATGCAGGTTTCCTTGGGAGAATCCGAAAAACGTAATCGTTCATAAGTTCTATAGCTATTCGACATGCATTGTTCAATGTCACGCGGACAACCAGATTCGTCTGTGCAATTGCACTCACCATTTGATGCCAGTATATAGTAAAAAAATAGGGAAATTCAGCTAACTTCTTCTTTTTACTTAGCATGTTGTAGATAAGGAGAAGTACTGCGACATATTCGGTTTGCGTTGCTTAACCGACAATTTTGGTAAATTTGACACGACAACCAGTTCTGATGATTATCACGTTGTTGATTTTTAGAAACCCTCAACAGAATTAGAGCGCCAGGGTCAGACAGCAAACCTGGGTTAACATGCGATTGTTTGCCTTCGTGCACGGAACCGGAGTTAAAAATTATTTCCGAAACCAAAGAGTATTTCTTGCGTGAGCGTTACTTTCCATATAATTTGCTTTGAAAATTTTAAGGGTTGGTTTTACCAACGGCGGTATTAATATCAAGATGCAATCTCTGCCTACGTCTAGGTTTAAACGAGTGGTGGTAAGAAGTCCCCTGGAACTAGTAGGTATAATTGCAAATTCTTGATCTATCGTACCATCTTATTTCAAAACTCTGCAAATTTTAGTTTCGATTGGGGGAGCAGCAGGTCTGTTCATGGGAGCGTCTATATTAAGTGTAGTCGAAATCTTATATTTATTATTTGTAAAAAATCGAACCTAAATTTTTTTGTATGATTTAGTAGGTGGTGGACGAGTGACCTATACAATTCTATTTCAAAAATATTGTAATTGGATTTCTTTCATGTACCTAGAAGAAGTACGACCTGTTAACCTTAAATATACTATTTCTATTTAAATAGGAAAAAAAGATAGTCTGGTTATTTTTACAAAGCGCCTTGTAATGGTTGTAAGCAACCTAACGTTAGTAAAAATCGCGTCGATTACTGGCATGGCCACGGCGACAATGGGTTATTTATTAAGATCGAAACTGAACGACAAAATTAAAAATGCTGTTTTTTATAAAGAAGCCTTGAAAACCGTGCGATCGCATTCGGCTGCGGTGTATCTTTTAGGCGAGCCTATTAAAGATAAATCAATTGATGTCGGAAATCGAAATAAAAATTTTTTCGAAGATAACGTCGCCCAATTGGAAGTGCCCTTGAAAGGGTCCAAACAAAATGGAACTTTGTTTTTGTGGGCAAAGAAAGAGGAAAACGATTGGTTGCTCACGCGAATAGAGTTAGAGGTAGAGAATTTGAAAAATAAACGATTAATAATTAAAAAGAGCGAGAATTAATACATTAAAGAGAAATTTTAGTTACATCTGTGCTGTGTATGTACAGGTATGTTGTGAAAAAGCAATTGTCCATATATTGCATACAATTTAACACAAAATTAAATTAAATTTGAAAAAAACTATAAACTCTAATTATTTTATTATTTTGAATAATCAATCATATATTTACATACTCATTTTTTGGTAAAACTTAAGATTAAAACATTTACTACCATTTATATGTTGTCATTTCACCAATCAGTATGTGCTATGTATCCGAAGTATCCAAATGTTTTGTGTTTGAAATAATCATTTAACAGCAACTCAAGTCTTGTAACAGCCCCTCCTGTGCATTTTGCTTCTCTGCATAGAGGCAAAAATACTTCATAAATTATTCGGAGAATTTTCTGAAATAGTTGACCTAAAACCAAAACAATGAACACATAAAAAATTAAAAGAACTTTGAAACATCATAACAATAATACCACATACCATACTTTTCATTCATTTCATACCCTATTGTTTCAAGGAAAACATGCAAAGCTGTGGCAGTTATATCCATCCTGGGTTTAAGTTTTAATAAACACGCCAACCATCTCCAACCATTTCTGAGATTGTGGGGTGAAGAACTCTGCCCTCGTTTAGGTTTTGCTACTAGAATTGCCGAATACAACCTAACAATGCCCGTCATTCGTTTCAGAAACTTGTCCTGCTTCTCAATTTGACCATCAGTGTACTGATACCCCAATTTTATATAATACTCTTCGTCTGTCTCGTCAATTTGTTTTGGTATGTAGTAAGGCACCAAGTATGGGCATGATTTGTAAAAATAGGCAAGCAAAAGCTTGCCGAAATCTGGAAAGTCGTTCCACAAAGTCACTATCATGGAAGCATAGCAGAATGCCGATCTGTGATTGCTAGACACTATGAGGTCCCCTTGTAGAACAAACTTTTTAGCCAACAAGTTTTTGCAGAACGCTACTCCCTGAGGATGTTGCGATGCATTTACTTGTCTATCGCTGACGATTACATTTTGTCCGGATAAGAGGCCATGTAGTTTTTGGTACTTGTCAAGGATATGATGAGAATTTGCTCCTGAAAGGGCGTTAACAGGTATATTTACAGCTTTTTTACAATCAAACCTGAACTGTTTCATTGATGCATCCTGTTCTAGTTGTTGAATTGAATCAGTGTAGGCCTTCAAGTAATCCATTAGTTCAGTGTACATCTGCAAGTTGCCCAAGTTCACATATTCAGTTATCTTTAAATTATTAACATCTGTTTCTTCTATTTCTTCGTCCAATACCCGATTGCTAGCATTTTCCGACATTTTTGCAGTTTCTTTGGCTAATTGTTTCTGTTTCTCGGCTTCTTCTTTTACCTGTTCTGCTTTGTTAACAATTTCCTGATTGGCTCTATTCAAACGGTTTTTTAAATTGACAATTCTATTTAAAATATCAGCAGATTTTGCCACTTCCCGCTCTGAAACAGAACCTGCTTTACAGCTACTTATAAGCGCTTCCATCTCGCCTGGAATTGACTGAACCAAACTCAACTCTTCACCCACAATGTTTCTCAATTGATCCTTGTCTGGGCAGTATTTTAGCATGTCCCCAATTTGTTCATATTCAACTCTAAATTGGGTTTGGTTCCTCTTAAGCCTTTCTATGTTCTCCTTCAATATCCGGCGGTGCCTTTCCTTCTCTTGGAGCTCTGCTTGCTTCTGCTTCATTCTCAGTGCCGCATCCTGATAGTGTTGCACCAATTTGGCATGCTCTGATGAATTTTGTAAGTCGTATTGCTCGTTTGCTTGCATAATCGCAATTTCCTGTTTGGCCATGTCTTCTATGAAGCCCTGCTGAGTCTTCATCCACGTTTCTTTCCTTTGTTTTTGCTGTGTTTTGCTGAACTCATCAAACAAAGTCAATCTTTCATTTAAAGCCTTACTAACATCATCTTGGCGTTTCAAGTCAAAAACTTGAAGTAATTGGCGAAACGGCAGTTGATTCTCGTCTGCCCCTTCTTCATGTTTTGGTTGTTTTTTTACGGGGGTTGGTTTATTTCTGGGGTTATACCGCGTAGAAGTTGTAGAATTAACCGTCTGTTTCCTTAATTTTTGTAATTTACTGAAGGCTGAATATTTTATTAGCTCCTCAGAATCCTTGTCCATGTTCCGTATAGCTCTATAAACTTAAAAATGCTAACCGAAAAATGTCGCATAAACATAACCACAAACAATACACAATTAAAACAAATTTTTTTCTTTCCTCTTTCGGGAAAATTTATGACAATCACTCGGCCATCACTGAATTGCGTATTTTTAAATCAACGATTTTGTTTGCAATTTCTGCTAAAATTCCATGTTTCATGTGTTTCAAATAAATAAGTTTACCATTTCCAATTCTCTTGTTACTTTCGAAAAATCGATGAAATACAATTTTTCGAAAGCATACGCGCTTGTTAACGAAATTTATATCTCGGCATCGGTAGGTCCTAGGAGACCGCCATTGGTACAGAAGTGATCAGCGTCGAAAAAAAAACTTTTTTTTCTGTTCTCCGTTTCTCTGTAGACCTGGCATTAATTGGCGATATCTTTTGAACGGTTTGCAGCCCGACCTTCAAATTTGGCTCCTCTTAAGCCGTGCTCGAGGTACACAAACCAGTAAAAAATGGGTCTGATCAAACCAAGGCGTCCATCTTTTTTTTTCGATTTTCGTCTGTTTTGTGGACTTCGCTATGAAACACGATAAGTGTCCGAAATTTGAAGCCATCCACTTGAAATTTGACACATATATAGAGTTTAGCTCCGTAACGAAGCCTATTGAAACTGGGGGGGCTGCGGAGTCGAGAAGTATTTTTAAAAAATTAAAAACCGCATTTGCAGGGTATCGAGAAAAAAAAATTTCTCCAAGACGGTATATACTACCGAAAAAATTCTTTAACCAAACGACGCGCAACATCCGGATCAAAAACCTTTTTCTTGATGATTTTTTAAAAATGTACAGGGTGCGTCGGTAATTTGCAAAAAACTGAAAATTGGTCTCCCTTTGTAATGATAATTGATCATAACAAGGAAGGCTGTGATTCTGTTGCCAGTTTTTTTTACATCGCTATATAGCCCGCATGGACAGCTAAAACTTTTATATTTAGCGTTTTCACATACTGTACAGGGTGATCG
This sequence comes from Cylas formicarius, assembly GCF_029955315.1. Taxonomy (NCBI): domain Eukaryota; kingdom Metazoa; phylum Arthropoda; class Insecta; order Coleoptera; family Brentidae; genus Cylas; species Cylas formicarius. Next base: position 43,111,467 of record NW_026844214.1, on the reverse strand, counting down.
GGATATTCCGTACTATATTCAATAACGTCATAAGTGACTCAAATATGTAACTATCGATTTTAAATTTGGCAAGGAAGTAAAAGTCCATACTCACATCTAAGCAGTAGAATTTGAACGTAATCAAGTATCACCAAATATTTTTTTTAAAATTTTCTTTGAATATTTTCACTTCTAGAAAAACATGATTTTCTCAAAAACTATTCAATGGATCAAAAAAATTGTATAACCAGAAAATGCGGGAGATCGGAGGCTATGACGCTCAACAACGATTTTTCGAAAGCAATCTTGTTACTTTCGAAAATCGATGAAATAGAATTTTATATCTCGGTAACGGTAAGTCCTACGGGATCGTCGTTGGTACAGAAATGATCACCGTCGAAAAAAAATTTTTTTTTGTCTTTCCGTTCTCCGTTTTCGTCTTTTGGTTTTTCCTGAATAACTTTCGAACCGTTGGAGCTACAAAATTGATATTTGACTCCTTTTTAACCCTCCACGAGGCACATAAGCTTATAAAAAATGGCCCTGCTCCGACGCCGGTATCCATTTTTTTTTTCGCGATTTTCGACTATTTTTTGGACTTTGCTATGAAACACGATAAGTGTCCGAAATTTGAAGCAATCGACTTCACATTTGGCACATCTATGCAGCTTTGTCCCGTCTGTGTTTTAGATGTCAGTTAGACAGTTTAAACTTTTGTTCCAGGATACCAGGAAACTGAGGAGATCCAGGGCTATATCCTCTATTTCGAACATTGTTGGAATTATATACAGGGTACGTCGTTTGTGGGCAAAAAATTCTAATAGATCCTAGAAATTTCCGCTATTGTGGGTGAATTATTGGCGATACATGAAAAACTTTTAAATATGTGATAATTCGATATGAACAGTATCGTAAATTGTGTCGAGAGAGAGTTTAAGGTTTCGTCTATAATACAGGGGACGCAAGACGAGATGTGAAGGACACTTCATACAGGGTGTATTCACAATCAAATTACATCGATTATGCGAAAGTTGCGGACCACTATAGAAAAATGCGTCCCTCTAGGACAAGAATCCGCGAAGCGCCTTCTTTTAAAATAAAAAGCTGATTCGTGCTATTTGCAAAGAACCCCGCTCACCGACGATTTTTCGAAAGCAATCTTGTTTAAACTTATATAGAATATAGATAGGTATAAATTACACAATATATACAATATATATAAATAAAAGAAATATAAAGTTCCACAGAAAATAATTATCGCTACACTTCTGGGCTCTTGAGTTTCATATGTATTAAAGCATCATTTAACACGCACAGTTGGTGTAAATTATTAGATTAAATAAGTCAAAATTGAATTATGCTATTTATATCTCAAAATTTGCAATTCCAATATATATAGATTATAAACTTTACGCCGTCTCAAGTATTATAATATTAAAATATTTTATTGTTTTTTGCCACTCATTGAATGCTTGAAAAGCAAAGGTAAGTATTTAAAATTTGCAATAGAGTAATTAAGAAAAGCAAGATTTAATGCATAATTAGTTCCGAGGTAATATTTAAAATTCACTCTGCGATCAAATAGATCTCCTAGAATTTCGACGGTCCTTGGGAGCCGATTATCACTAGTACAAAACCGTTTATCTTAACATTTTAAAGTAATCTTTCGACACACTCTAATAATAGAAGATAAGGAACAATGTTTCATTTAGCATACTTGCAGTTTCGTGAAAGCGTGGCGCAGTATTAATTCAGTGACATTTTTTACGTGCTTAATCGTTTTCGTGGTATTCGGGCGGGTAAAATCCGGTGGTGCGATCTCGGTGAAAATATCCTGCTCTTCGATTGCGCCTGGTATGACAATTGCCGACGGCCTTGAATTCGAGGAACATGGCGAGCGTTCAGCCCCCTGCGACCGACACCTCCATAGACGTACAGCACATCTACAGACCCAGGAGCACCAGCTGGGGCGCCGCGAACTCGTCGCGAAGGAGACGAACTTCCTCCGTGGTTGCGATTGCCCAAGGAAGAAACAGACGCATTAGTTGCATGCCCATCGTAAGTAGCTAGCTTAGACACGACGTCATTTCGTTACCGTTCATTTGTTGCGATCTTTTTTTATTGACGTGTTTTGGCTTATTTTATTTGCCTGACTACTCCCGGAAACTGCAAATTTGAAAATTATTTGCTTTTTTATGTGGTATTGCCTACCATCAAACTATTAGTTTTTTATCGTTAATTTGAATGCGTTACCTTAGTAAATTTTGATAATTTTCATAATAGGTGTTTCTTTTCCATTTTCCAATAAGGGTACGGATATCGTCGCACCCAATTGCGGAACGCGCCGTGTGGCCACAGTTAAACCATGAATATTGTGCTCGGCTGTGGTCTGGGGTCGCGACCGTCTGTTTTTAATACATGGTAGTTCAAATGCTCTTCCGCCCTTGACGCGAGTGGCTGTCAAGCGTGACAGCTGACCGTGAACGGCTAATTGCCATGTCAATTCGTGTTATAATTTGTTAAATAGGCGTTCCGCGCGGCGCTGTCCAATGTCCATTTAGCGCGGTGCCCCCGCAAGCAGAATTAATGGCATCGGAACATGTTTTCGGTTACATTCCTCAAATTGGGACCGATGGCTACGTAAGTGATGTGTCGCGTATTTTCCGTCGACAATTCGAATAATTTTCCATTCACGACCTTTTCGTTGTGTAAACAAGACTTTCGAATGTTTTTGGAGTTGCGTTAAACCAAAGTGTTCTAGAGTAGTAGATAATAAATAATTTAGCCAAAACCGGATCAATTTCTTTAAAGATTCATGGAAAAAATAATTAATTATTTAAATCTATAAAATTGTCCCTTCTCTCGACTGTCACGGGTTTTTCAATTTTGCAGAGTGAAGAACCGACTAGTAAACTTCATCTCAAGGTGATTCGCGGCAAAAGTCTTATGAAGAAAGACATTTTTGGTGCAAGGTTTGTAGGCTAAAACCCCTCCCTTTGAAATTTTAACGAAATTTTGCAATTTCAGCGATCCCTATGTTAAAATTGACTTAATCTCAGCTAGTGACAATAGTATTATTGACTCCGTACTTACAAGGACTAAAAAGAAGGTACCTATTTTTCAGTAATCGCGAAAAAGTGTTTTCTTTCATGTAGTTTTTGGATTTCAGACGCTTAATCCTGAATGGAATGAAGATTTTATATTTAGAGTAAGTCACAATGGCAGTTTTTCTTCTCTTTTTAAGTCGATGATTCGTGTTAGGTGAAGCCCGCCGATCACAAACTCATTTTGCAAGTTTTTGATGAAAATCGGCTGACACGTGACGATTTCCTCGGTATGGTCGAATTGTCTTTGACCAATCTTCCAAAAGAGCAAGAGGGTCGAGTAATTCCGTCTGTGAAATACCTGCTCCGTCCCAGAAGGTAAGGCTGTGTCATTTTAATACTGAGTGCATGTTGTTTAAGTTAAGGACCCTGTTGCATTTCATTTGCTTCCTTGAGTAGTGACCTAGAATTTATTTTGCATTGTTGCCATGCCTGTGATGGCCAGTCATTCAATTTGAAATAAATTTTCTAGAGAACTAAGAACTTTAAACATAAAAAAATTCTTTCCTTATTAATGGATGACAAGAATGGTAGTTCAAATGAATCAAAATTTTTTATTTGGCAAACACATGTGAAACTAACAACATTAATAATTTGGAATAGGTAATAATAACTATAATAATAATACAATTGTTTTACATATAACTATTATTTGATTTTTACTATGAATCTTAAACATAATACAAATGCACCATTATTTCAGTTCAGTTTGTATATTGGAAACTGAAAAATGCTACTTTTAATTTATTTTCTGAGCTTCATAACCCTAATTTAAAAAAAAATGCTGTTCTTTTTTTGAAAATATATATTTATGTACAACTAAGGTACCAACTATAAAAGAAAGATTACGTCTATGGCTAACATGTTGGTATTTACTCTGTATAATTACTAGAGCCCTGCCTAATGCTGATATTACAGGAAATTTTGAAATCACCATAAAAATAAAAATGTTAAGGGCCATTCGATATGCGCAGTTGAGGTGATTTCAAATCTCGTTTTCAACTAATAAGACCTGTCATTTTAAATGAACCAATAACACCTTTCTACATTCAACAGTTAACATGGCCAAGGACAGTTGATTAATTTGACAATTTCTGTTTGGATGTGTCATTTTTTTTATAGTAGGTTGTCAAAATATGCTCAGATTGCATTAAATGTTCAGGAATTTAGGTGCGTGCGTTTATAAAGAAATTTGCTCAAAGTTTACGAAAATGTCATAGCTTTCTGAGGCGCATCGGTTTTACAGTATTAACAGCCCTTATATAATCTAATTTGCGCGTTTTCGATGACTGTACTGGGCGCCCGAATTATTTGAAGACAGCCTATAAAATTTTAATTTAAAGACCCAAATGTTGTCATAGGTCGGTCACCTATTTGAAAACTTTGAAATGCGTCATGCATTTTACAACGCTGTCGTTGAATATTAACTTTTGTATTTTCATTTTCTTTCTCTCCTTTTTATCTTTGCTGCATGTGCTTCACCGTTAACCCGGGGGAACCCATTGCATGTGCCGCCCTCGCCCCATATTTGACGCGTGCGCAACATATAGCGATTTCAGCGCCAGGTCGAGAGTGCGCGGCCACCTCGAGCTCTATCACGCTTATCTGTACGATCCAGGGGCGGCGCCGATCGCGGCCCCCGAGGAAGCGCCCCTAAACCCCAATGAGTGGGAGATTGTCGGCGAAGGCAGGGAGGAGACCTCCGCACAGGTATTATTTTTTTGTCTTTGCTGATTATAATTTTTTTAGATTTGTTCGCCATTTTATGACAAGCTGTTTGAAAGGAAAAGTCATTTGTCAGAATTAAAACAAAAAAAACGCTGGGATGCAATATTCAATATTTTAAAAAATAAAATAAGATAATAATAAAGATAACTGAGATCTCACATCAAAAGCGTCGAAAATACCCCGTATATATTAAAATTTTTACTTAAGTAATTAAGAGTAACCAAAACTGATATGCTTTGATCTAAATGGTGCTTAAATGTAGGCATGCCCCCCGCACTGTCAAATAGCCTATTAAGTGCGGCGAGTGTCGCCTAATTTTTTCTGCTCTGTGACATGGTGGAACGTTTTTAGCCTGTGCTGGTGAACGCGACGACGGAGGCTCAAACTCCGCTGCCTCCCGGTTGGGAAGAGAGGCAAGATGCAAATGGCAGGACATACTATGTCAACCACATAGCCAGGACAACGCAATGGGAAAGGCCGACGCTGGCGTGAGTTGCTCTTTCAACCAAAAAAAATCTAAGATATTATTAATTTCTGATACACCATCTCGACACCTAGAAATCCTGTCGATTTTTGTTCAACTTCGACACATGAGTATCACCATATTAGAAACAGATCTGCCTTACAAAATATAGATTTAATATTGCTAGAATGCTGGTAGAGTGAAAAACCCCTGTCGAAGAAAAAGGGAAAGTAATGGAGAAATGGATGATATGCGCATGCATGAAACTATATATAATAAAACTGTTGCCAAATAAAGGAAAAACAGTTACTCAAATAAGTCAACACAGACTTATTTGAGTAACTGTCTAAATCGGAAATAATATTTTGATGTACTGTGTATGTGTAAATCTAAAAGATTTTCGGTTAGTTTATTTTGGTTGCCAGTTTCTATACTTATAACCTAGACAATTGCCAACATTGCTGTCAGCTAAAAGTTATGCACCTTGGCCATTTATGTTTTATATTTTGTTTCTTTCTAACACATGAACATTCTGTCTCTCTTTCTTCGTGAGTCAATCGAGTTGTGTACTCTACTCTTCCAGCCTTCTAGAAAATAATACATTTGCACAGATTTTTCATCAACCTCTTTACGAATAAGTGTGAAAGTCCACATAGTGCACAGAACTCTCCCCATGTACAGGGTGGCCCATTTTTTATGGGATGATACCTTTTCTTAGAATCTGTTGGATCCATTTGTACTTTTAAAATATTGTTATATATTGTGTTTATATTTTCTTGGAAACGTAACAAATTTCTCATTGTAAATAGACTACCCTGTATATTATATATTTTATTAATTATTGGGAAAATTCGAGATATATTTTCCTATATAATATTCCTATCTTATATAATGTCTTATCGTTTCTGACATATTTTGAACTTTATGTCAATAGTGAAAGCCCTTATATATTTGGGGTGGATATTTTAAAAATAAATAAAATACTATCAAAAATTGAAATGGAATAATCGTTGTCATTTTTTTCTAATGAAAATGGAAATATTCCATTGTTATTATTTTCTAGTAGTGTGTATTTAAAAAAGGGTGACTTCATACTAAGCTACCTATTTCTAGAAGTTGTAGATTTAGGAATATTAGCGACAGTTTCGTCATTGTAAGTAGTATTACAAAAATTTCACTATTTTGAATTGTCCTAGGTTTGGAAATTAATATTTTTGCCACCTAACTTGTTTGTTTTGTTTTATTTTTATGACTATTTTTATACTAAAAAAATTACCTCAAGCCTATAAAATTTGTTTCTAGAAGAAAAAATAAGTAATTAAGAAAATGCTAATAGTAAATAAAGCAAACTGAAAAGAGTTTATTATTTATATGATCTGGAAAAAATGAAATCAAATGTTTATTTTTTATTTTATATCACAGTCCTGAAATTTTTAAAATTTTCTATTATTCGTTTAGAACAGTTTTCTTTGTGGATAATAATATATTTTTTTGTATTAATTACTTAATTACTAGGCGTTGTTTAGAAGATTTATAATAAATTGTCGAATGACAGCAAATAGTAAGTGCTATTTCTTTAGTGCTCGGTTGTTTTTTTTTCTGCCATGTTTCACCATTATCTTCCTGACAAATTAACTGCCGTTTAGCATTTTTGCATTTATCGTTTTGGTGTTATTTTTAATATTTGGACTAGGGAATACAGTCACCACTTTTTTAAATGCCAAATATGTTTAAATTATTAAAATGCGGTATTTCCATTTAAAAAATTGACTTAACGATATTTTCTTTGATTTTATTTTATTTATTATATATTTTTAAAATATCTTCACATCACACTAATGTAGATCCTGTATATAAGGAAATCAATCGATCATATAGCTATTAGGTGATATAGTGGCCCTAGTACGGTAAAAATTGATGCGCCGCTTTACGCTCACTAACCTGCACCATTTTCTTTCTAAAGAGCGATTTCCACACACTTAGTTTGCTTTCCCAGAACGTTTAAGGAGGTCTCAGATTATATTGAGAAAATCCATCCATACTTATTGAAGACCTGGCAGCGGCCATTTTGGTGGTTAAATGCCGCAAGGTCTTACATCTCGCGTATGCACAATTCTTTTTCATCATGATTTAATAAGTGCCTGTATATGTCTACTAGCTGTATGCCAAATACATAACAAAGGTTTCCAGTCGGGGGGGGGGGGGGGTTATCGATAAATATATTTATATATATATATATATATATATATATATATATATATATATATATATATATATATATATATTCTCATGTATTGATTCACGGATGGAAAAATGTGATGACACTATATTCCGGGATATCATCCGTTCGCTCGTTGAACTCCGACTGGAATCCTGCATCCGACATTCGAACACTGGAGCGCGAGCGCGAGCATTGAAGATGCCAAGTGAGATTTTGGCGAAACGTCTGCAGTATTCCAGTCGGATGCAGGATTTGCAGGATTCCAGTCGGATGCAGGATTCCAGTCGGAGTTCAACGAGCGAACGGATGATATCCCGGAATATAGTGTCATCACATTTTTCCATCCGTGAATCAATACGTGAGAATATATATATATATATATATATATATATATATATATATATATATATATATATATATATATATATATAATAATAATAAACAGCACTTGAGTTCTTACCGTTTCTGATATAGTTTAAATTTTATGTCAAAAGTGACGTTTGCAGGACTAAATATATTTATCGATAACCCCCCCCCCCCCCCGACTGGAAACCTTTGTTATGTATTTGGCATACAGCTAGTAGACATATACAGGCACTTATTAAATAATGATGAAAAAGAATTGTGCATACGCGAGATGTAAGACCTTGCGGCATTTAACCACCAAAATGGCCGCTGCCAGGTCTTCAATAAGTATGGATGGATTTTCTCAATATAATCCGAGACCTGCTTAAACGTTCTGGGAAAGCAAACTAAGTGTGTGGAAATCGCTCTTTAGAAAGAAAATGGTGCAGGTTAGTGAGCGTAAAGCGGCGCATCAATTTTTACCGTACTAGGGCCACTATATCACCTAATAGCTATATGATCGATTGATTTCCTTATATACAGGATCTACATTAGTGTGATGTGAAGATATTTTAAAAATATATAATAAATAAAATAAAATCAAAGAAAATATCGTTAAGTCAATTTTTTAAATGGAAATACCGCATTTTAATAATTTAAACATATTTGGCATTTAAAAAAGTGGTGACTGTATTCCCTAGTCCAAATATTAAAAATAACACCAAAACGATAAATGCAAAAATGCTAAACGGCAGTTAATTTGTCAGGAAGATAATGGTGAAACATGGCAGAAAAAAAAAACAACCGAGCACTAAAGAAATAGCACTTACTATTTGCTGTCATTCGACAATTTATTATAAATCTTCTAAACAACGCCTAGTAATTAAGTAATTAATACAAAAAAATATATTATTATCCACAAAGAAAACTGTTCTAAACGAATAATAGAAAATTTTAAAAATTTCAGGACTGTGATATAAAATAAAAAATAAACATTTGATTTCATTTTTTCCAGATCATATAAATAATAAACTCTTTTCAGTTTGCTTTATTTACTATTAGCATTTTCTTAATTACTTATTTTTTCTTCTAGAAACAAATTTTATAGGCTTGAGGTAATTTTTTTAGTATAAAAATAGTCATAAAAATAAAACAAAACAAACAAGTTAGGTGGCAAAAATATTAATTTCCAAACCTAGGACAATTCAAAATAGTGAAATTTTTGTAATACTACTTACAATGACGAAACTGTCGCTAATATTCCTAAATCTACAACTTTTAGAAATAGGTAGCTTAGTATGAAGTCACCCTTTTTTAAATACACACTACTAGAAAATTATAACAATGGAATATTTCCATTTTCATTAGAAAAAAATGACAACGATTATTCCATTTCAATTTTTGATAGTATTTTATTTATTTTTAAAATATCCACCCCAAATATATAAGGGCTTTCACTATTGACATAAAGTTCAAAATATGTCAGAAACGATAAGACATTATATAAGATAGGAATATTATATAGGAAAATATATCTCGAATTTTCCCAATAATTAATAAAATATATAATATACAGGGTAGTCTATTTACAATGAGAAATTTGTTACGTTTCCAAGAAAATATAAACACAATATATAACAATATTTTAAAAGTACAAATGGATCCAACAGATTCTAAGAAAAGGTATCATCCCATAAAAAATGGGCCACCCTGTACATGGGGAGAGTTCTGTGCACTATGTGGACTTTCACACTTATTCGTAAAGAGGTTGATGAAAAATCTGTGCAAATGTATTATTTTCTAGAAGGCTGGAAGAGTAGAGTACACAACTCGATTGACTCACGAAGAAAGAGAGACAGAATGTTCATGTGTTAGACTGGAATCCTGCATCCGACTGGAATCCTGCAAATCCTGCATCCGACTGGAATACTGCAGACGTTTCGCCAAAATCTCACTTGGCATCTTCAATGCTCGCGCTCGCGCTCCAGTGTTCGAAGTGTTTTCGGAGCGCGAGCATTGAAGATGCCAAGTGAGATTTTAGCGAAACGTCTGCAGGATTCCAGTCGGATGCAGGATTTGCAGGATTCCAGTCGGAGTTCAACGAGCGAACGGATGATATCCCGGAATATAGTGTCATCATATATATATATATATATATATATATATATATATATATATATATATATATATATATATATATGATGACACTATATTCCGGGATATCATCCGTTCGCTCGTTGAACTCCGACTGGAATCCTGCATATATATATATATATATATATATATATATATATATATATATATATATATATATATATATATATATATATATATATATATATATATATGATGAAAAAAAGTTTCGAAAAATTCAAAAAATTTTAATGTACAGGGTATAGGTTAAAATAAAATACATGCAGATGCGAAGCAATATCTTAACAGTATAAATGAATGGAACCAACTTTTATCTTACAGATTCTGAGATAATGTATAATCCTATAATAAAGGAGGGAAGGAAATTCATTGTTGTTCTTAATTTTCACTGTGGTTTTTTTTCTTACCTAGCGTTTTGGGCTTTTCAGAAGCGGCAGTCCAGAAAGCGAGGCCGTCACTCGCGGCGAGGACAGGGAAGTGTTCGAAAGGAGGTACCACATAAGCGTCGAAGAGCAGAACAGCGAGAGAGGCGACAACTCTAACAATCAGGTTAGGGGCGTTTCCTTTTTTACTCAGACCATAGCTCAATGCTGATGCGAAGCTCGACAGAAACGATGAAATTTTTTACAATAATTTTATTCAATAGTTTTTTTTTTTAATGGTGACTTCTTGCACTTCATTCCAAAAGTTGGACATTTTGATGCTGGTAGAGGAAGACACATTTTTTTACAAGAACATTGTATAGTAATGAGAGAAAAAGTAGTAGTATATTTGGTGAGTAACTTCATCACTATTTCGTTAGATTTAACTAATAAAAATAACAAGTGCAAAAATCCAGGGTTTGGTGTGAGTGAATCTCTTGATTTAACACTCAAATTTCAATGGTTCAGTTTTTTTGGGATTTGTATATTGTGTGTATGAGTGCATATGACCGTTTAATTCATGGCACTCTCGAAATTGATTTGCGAAGGCAGACCAATCTGATTTGAACAAGACAATTTAGCGATATAGCAGTTACTTATTAGTTTACTGAAGGAAATATGTTATTAATTGTTATAGACCGATTGGCAATAACTATTTCATAAATTTATAATTGAATTTTTAAATTTTTGGGTGTTAATTTAAAAGATATGCCAACAGTGCGGCGCCGAAAGAATCTGTTGTCAGTCTGTTGATTTCGAGATCCACTCGTTTAATTATCTGACGTCAATTCTATAATACCCTGTATATATGGAGATGTTTTACAAGATCGCCGAATTCAAAGGCGACCGTGCTTTCGCATCGGCATTCGGGAAATCTATGGCCGCCCACAAAATCCATCTTCATTTGACACGCAAAAGCGACAAACTCCCTCCTTTGTTGACGTAATCAAAGCCGGGCGAGCGGGCAGGGGAAGCGGGAACCGACAATGCGCTCGAACGCGCCGCCACCGGGGCGTCGCTATCGGCACCGCCTCCGTCGGTCCACAGAATATCGACGGACTCGTGCGTTAGCGACTTCGAAACGAACCGACAAAGCACCACCGATTCGGACTACGATGGGTCTGCCGAGAGCCAAGCGAGCAGTAGGCGGAGCTCGATCGTAGATGGCGCCATCCGCGAGCGTGTCGACACGGTAAACAAAAGCCTCAGCGCGGATACGCGATGGCAGTATACAAAACTGCAATTGTTTTAAAAAGTATACGGTGTTCAATGATTTTACGCGTTTTGATAAGACGAAAAGTTCATGTAAAACAAAATCGATTTTTAATAAATATCGTAATAATCTTCTAGGCGATTTTATGTTTGTATATATATTATATTTGTATGTATATTTTATATTAAGTTAAATTGTTAATTCCAGCGGAGCCCCGGAAGACAATCGACAAAAAAATGTGCGCCACTGACTTATATCCAGTTTTGCTAATAGAAAAAAATTGTATTCTTTGATGGTTAATCCAGACGAGGTATGGAAAAAATCAGTGACACAAATTTTTTTCGTACTTAAATTTAATACCCTGAAAAGCAAGTAAAGAGTTTCTGGATCACGTATATTTATATAAACTTTTTGTCTTAAGATTTCGCAATATGCATACTTTCATATGTGGAAATTAAGAAAATAAAATATCTTTAGATCCCATTTACACAAAACAAACGCCATTTGGAACGGAAAGTGGCGGGTTTTTAAGCAAATTAACGGGGTGGATATGTATTAGGACACCATTATTTTAGTGTTTATAGAGAGTGAACTTCAGTATTTAAGGGGCTGATTTTTGGGTTTATTTTAATAAATAAACGTATTTTTTATCTTAATTTTGGCGTTTGATCTTCAGCGGGATCACGAGTTATACTGCCAGCGATGATCCAAAAACCGCTTATGTTTTCCTGTGTCGTACGCTGATATTTATGTCACGGGGTGTCGGGTAGTGTATTCTCGAATTTCCTAGATGATAATTTCGTTTCTTAATTCTTTAGATCCGCGAAGAAAACGTAAGCGATTAAATATCAGGGGACATTTAGAATTTAGACAAAATTCGTATACGGAATTCTGCAATTTATTTATTGAAAATCAAACGGTGGAACGTCACCACGCGACATTCGGGAACACCCGCTACCCCACCCTCTAAACTATTTGCTCGAGAGAGATCATTTTCCTTTTTTTAAAACTCTTCTTCGAATCTGTTTTCGTGTTGCGATACTATCCCGAGGTTTCCGTTTTTACATGCCCCTTTGTATGACGTTTCGCAGAGTTTCGACAACGTGGACAGCAATGAGTCATCGCGACGTGATTCGACTGCGTCGACGAACAACGCGAGTGATGGCGCATCGCAGAACGACCTCAGCGTCATCGGGGAGGACCTGCCACCCGGCTGGAGCGTGCAAAAGTAAAATCGCGTTATCAAATGTTTTTTCGCACAGCATAATTGACCTTTTTCGTTGTTTGTTTTATTTTTAAATTGACACGACTAATTCGATTTATAAGAAATACCATTTAGTACTTCCATGCCAAGCCGAGAAGGCTCATGGCTTGGTTACACATTTGTCTCCATTTGATTTTATTCTTCAATAAAGCCTGCCAATGCTGCACTTTCATTTCCTTCAGGTCATTTTGCAGAGCTCGATTCAATTTTGGCCGCCGCCTACCTCTACTCTACCCTGCTTAAGAGGAGGTACATCTCCCAGTCTTGCTACATTTCCCAACCACCTTAATCTTTGAGATTTTGCACCGTTTGTTATGAATGGTGGTCCATAGAGCTCTTTAAGTTCCATATTAGTCCTTCATATCCACTGATCCTCTCCTTTCTTTCCACCAAATATTCTTCTCAATACTTTCCTTTCAAATATTTTTAATGATTCCGTTAATCATCGTTTTGTAAACCCTTTTTTTTCAAATGTACCGCGCGTTTAATTTATCTTGATAACATTGACTGGAACGTTTTTGTTTTGAAAGATATCAGGATAAATAACAATGAAAATATAGGGTCAGCAGTCAAGTTTTTTCCTAAATAAATTCTAAAAGAAAACACTAACAATTTGCTGAGATCTCGGCGTATTTGATATATGTTGAAATGAAACACTCAGTATATTTTATCGCTATTAAAAAAAAAACGCCTTACTCTGATTGGAATTGTATAACAGGCTTTTTATTTTATTCCACTTATTTTGGAAATATCGAAAAAAATAGGAGAAAAATAAGTTTTGGTCAACACATTTTTTCTAAACTTCAATTGTATATTTGCCATGTAATAATAGTTCCGCATTGTCTCTTGTTTTACGGAATTTAAATAGAATACTTATATTTCTTCAAAACTGAGTGGATTGAACATGATTATAACATTGAAATATCTTGAGAATTGTTATTGAAAGAGAAAGTATTTCACTTTTAGTTGCCAATTAATGTACAGGGTGTGTCTAAATGCTTTAAAAATGTTACAATTTTGGTAGTTCATATGAACCGGCACATGAGGTAAAAAGATGTATTTTAATCGTCCACTTCCAACACCTAAATCTCGGCGTAGCAAGGGTATTAAATTGAACAATCTTATCTGTCCTTTTTTAAGTTAATGAACTGTACATTGTACTACGTTTTTGAGGATTAGAATGCAGGTCTAATAAAAAAAATGGGTGCAGTGCCATTGAATAGTTTTTTTATTTGATATTTAAAGGCTTTCTAATTTTTCGATCAGTTTTGTAATTCCAGGGATATTTCTCCATTTCCACACCCTTTGGAAACTCGATACTTTAGGACTTAAATAATCGATTTTTTTCTTTGTTACACCAACCTGCAGCGTATTTTCTTAACACCCCGTATATCATTTGGCAGGGCGCCTAACGGCAGGTTGTTTTTCATCGACCACCACGAACGGACGACGTCGTGGGTGGACCCGCGAACCGGGCGAGCCAGTCCGATGCCGAATCAGCCGGCGGCCCCGCCTACGAACAGGAAGCCCGATGACGACCTTGGACCGCTGCCTGAGGGGTGGGAGGAGCGAGTCCATATCGACGGTCGCATCTTTTTCATAGACCACAGTAGGGTTGAGGCGCGGACATCCGCGCGGTCGTTCTTTCGGCGTTCTAAAATGAATTAATTATCTTGCAGACACAAGGACAACGCAGTGGGACGACCCTCGGCTGTCCAACCCGCAGATAGCGGGTCCCGCGATACCCTACTCGAGGGACTATAAGAGGAAGTATGAGTACATGAAGACTCAGCTGAAGAAACCGGTAAGCCGGCATCAGTGACCGTTTCTATATTGGAGAGGTCAGACTGTCATGTTTGCTTTGCAGACCAACGTGCCGAATAAGTTCGAGATCAAAGTCAGGAGGCGGAGCATACTCGAGGACTCGTTCCGGGTGATCACGACGGTGCTCAGGGTCGATTTGCTAAAGACGAAGCTGTGGGTGGAGTTTGAGGGCGAGGTGGGGTTGGATTACGGTGGGCTGGCCCGCGAATGGTTCTATCTGCTGTCGAAAGAGATGTTCAATCCGTATTACGGATTGTTCGAGTATTCGGCAATGTAAGTAGGGCTCTTGAAGCTGATTGGTAGTTAAATGCAGGCGTACCGATTTGATTAGTCGAAGTTGATAATTCTAATGCGCCTATAGGCAATGTTCTTTTTAGTTTCTTTTTAGTTCAATTATATTTCTGGAAAAATTAATAAAAAATTACTTATCCATTTTTCACAGCAACACAAAATCAGTAATTAAATGTCTTCTAGTCTAGCAATTAAACTGAGTATGTCTAACCGTTCAGATGTATTTTCCGCAAGCAGCACGCTTTACTACGGAACTCTATATAAACACTATCGGTTTTGTGTTTACCGTGCGTGGGCAAAAAAATGGTTATAGCTCAAACGCGTTGCCTCGAAAAAAGTGCTGTAGGCGGTAGTTCAAAGGTTCTCAAACAGCGCTTGAAATTCCGTTTAATTTTGTTTTTTCCAAAATCCTACAGCTCGCATTGAGTGGTGCAATTTTTGTACTTACTTTATTGTGCAGGGTGGGATAAGGTGGACACTTTTAAAGGAAAACTCTCCTTTCTATTGGGAGATAAACGGAAACTGATTTTTGTGCTTGGGGCTTGATGGATATTGGTAAAAACCTCCCATGGGTATCTAGTACTATTTTAGAGTTTTGGGACAACGTGCATTAGAATTTTATGATTTAAATGTAATATTTTTAAAACTCCTAGTTTATTAGTTTTCAACCCAAAAAATGATTTTTTTTATTTTTAGATGTAATTATGTAAATATAAAATATATTTATATATAAATATTGACTGCGCTATAGTGTTGGTATGATAATTTTAAGCTCCTTTCAATGATCCAATAATAAACAGTGTGTCGCATATAAAAAATAGATTTTTCGGTTGACAACTAATAAAATAATAAAATGTTTTTATGTTTGGTCTATCTCGTTTAGAAAGGGTGAGTTTCCCTTTGAAAGTGTCCAGTTTGGCTCACTCTGTGCAGGATACGTGAAATATTTGGAACAGAAAACATCGTCACTTCAAATGATTTTTAAATTCAAATTTCATTTGGTGTTAAGGATCAGACAGCACGGTAAAGAAATACTTTCATTTTTCATTTAAATATCTGACATGACGTAAAATGTAGCGGTACTTTATTGTAAAAATGTATTGCAAAGCACCATGCCTGGTTGATTTGATTAAGGTTCTCCAAAATGAACGGGGGTAGCAAGGTCAAAATGTAAGTCTGAAACGCTTGAAGATGATATAATGAGTAATAATTGTGTTGCGTTGATTAGTTTCTTGAAAGTGTAGCAACTGTTAATCCAGGAGTGTAATTAAACACGAAACCGAACTTAAACAATTTGCTATTCAAATGAAGTGGGTACCAATATCAAAACGTAATTTAACATGTCACACGTATTAACGCTCGCCAACGGCCATCTTCTCTTGCACTAGCCCGCTCTTGTTGCTTTTATTTGGTACCCTGTGGCTCACTCAAGCGGAACCGTACGTATTTACTTCAATGACGCGCTCTGGTCGACGACTAATTGGTTTATGGGCGGATAGATGGCGGAGTGGGTGTTCATTTGTTACAAAAGGCATTTTATACGGAGCCCGCGCAAATTTAATTTCATTGTCGAGCGAAAAGTTTTCCAGGAGTCGGTTGTAAGAATAATTTGCCTTTTTAAGGGACAATTACACTTTACAAATCAACCCAACGTCGGGACTGTGCAACGAGGACCACCTTGCGTACTTTAAGTTCATCGGCAGGGTGGCCGGTATGGCGGTGTATCACGGCAAACTTTTGGACGGTAAACGCCACTCTCACAATTAATAATGATGCGACTGTGTGTGTCTTTCCATAGCGTTCTTCATCAGGCCGTTTTACAAGATGATGCTGTCGAAACCCATCGACTTGAAAGACATGGAATCGGTCGATTCCGAATACTACAAGTCGCTGCTGTGGATCAAAGAAAACGACCCGTCCGGTTTGGACCTGACGTTCTCCGTCGACGAGGAAAAATTCGGTGAAACGTCGGTCCACGAGCTGATCGATGGTGGCGCCAACGTGCCCCTAGACGACTCTAATAAGGACCAGTACATCAAGTGAGTGTATGCGTTTTACGCTATTAGATAATATAGTGACCCTTATACCCTAAAAATCAATCAATCAATCAAATCAAATATGTAACGATCATAGGATCTACTTCTTTTAGTATGGCAAAATTGGATGTTTTTTAGAATAAACAAGACAAAGACTAGTCAAAAGTATTTAACACTAACCAACACTATTTAAGAGGTTGCAGTTCAAGTACAGTGAAATAAATGTAAATCTTTATTATTTAAATTAATAGCTCATAATATTTGCTATTTTCAAAACTTATTGTATTACTACAGGCGGCTTACACTTTGCTAGATTTTCTTTCGAAACAGCGAATTCCAGACACCGAACTCCTTTTCCCAAAACATTTAACGAGATGGAGCCATATTTCGAAAAAATACTGTCAGCGGCCCTGGTGGATGTTGAATGCTGCAAGATCATTGGTTAAAAACGAGATTTAACTCTCGCGCGTCCGCATGTTGAATAGAGCTTCTCAAAATTTTTTTCATAGTTACCTGATAAGTGTTTGTATTATCGGCATAGATAGTGCCTCTAATTTATCTATATGGTAGTTTTAAAAAAATGCTGCAGACTGTGAAAAATTGCTTCAGTTTGTTTTATCAAAATTAATTCATGTGTCTTGCACCAACTGCCCCCCTCCCCATCACAATCAAAGTCCTAAAAATTCAATTCTTGTGCCCACCACACGCATGATCATAACAAATCGTTTAAAAAGGTGACATTTAACTTACAAAATCGGCCATTTTGATGGTTTTTTTTATTCAAAATTTACGAGATTTTTTGTTCTGAAAATATTTAAAAAAAAAACAAGCATAAAAAATTACCGGAGAAAAAATGCCGATTTTTCTTTATCGTAATTTAACTTTTTTGGGAAAATATTTCATACATTACCGTAAATTACATAAATACATTACAAGATTTTTCAATCCAACCTTACAATTCATTGAATAAAAGTATTAATATATTAAGATAGTTTAAAAGCGGAAAAGCAATTTTTCCTCTCAAGAAAAAGTGAAAACAAACTTTTAACTATATTAAAATAGGATTCCCTGTCTCTACACTATTGTGTATATTATTCTATATAGATTGTGTTACAATTTACTTACCACTAGGGAGAGGCCCCGTTTGGGCTTTCAAGATTCTAAGCGATTAAGTCAGAAAAAATTATTGAAAAACACAGAGTTTTAACGTAACTTACAAAATAATACCATTAAATACACGGATTGGCACCAGGTGCATAATACAGTGGCGGTTCGTCGAGAGGGTGCAGGAACAGATGAACGCGTTCCTGGAGGGTTTCAGCGACTTGATTCCCCTCAACATAATCAAGATATTCGACGAGAACGAGCTCGAGCTGCTGATGTGCGGCATCCAGCATATCGACGTGAAAGACTGGAAACAGAATAGTCTGTACAAGGGCGATTACCACGCAAACCATATCGTCGTTCAGTATTTTTGGAGAGTCGTTTTGTCATTTAACAACGAGATGAGGGCACGACTGTTGCAATTCGTCACTGGTACGTCGCGGGTACCGATGAACGGTTTCAAAGAGCTATACGGCAGCAATGGGCCGCAGTTGTTCACGATCGAGAAGTGGGGCACGACTGACAACTACCCGCGCGCGCACACGTGGTAAGACCCAGTTTTCGCCAACTTTTATTTTATGCATCTTGATAACATTGGTCTTCTGTTAATTTAAAATAACCACTATTTTAATAGGTAATTAGATTTTTCACTTGCGCTGTATACTTGACGTCGCAACTTGGCGAAAGCGCGACTTTTGCAAGTTGCCAAATGTACACGGTGGGCCAACTTGCACGCTTTTAAAGGAGTTCTTCTTCTCGGACTGATTACTGTTAAATAGGTTATGTCGAAATCTTGCGAAAATGCTTTTAAGACGTTGTTTTCTCTCATGATATTGGTTGCTGTTCTTTGCATTATTCTCAGCTTTCATGAAACAAAATATAATATTCCATTTATTTAACACCTAATCAAAACTACCGGTACACAGTTGCTCCGTGCAAAGTCTACTTGTTCAAAACTTTCAAACAAAATATGAACTTTGCTATATTTTCTAAAAGAACAATTTTTCGGTTGATAACTAATTTGAACAAAACCACCAAAACGGATGCCTGAATCAGTGATAGAACAGTGTACATACAGTTTTAAACATCTTTCCATACTTTTTCCCCATGCGGTATACTGCTCGTTGCAGTTTGCTAAAAGCGCAAGTTTTGAAGTAATTCATTTCTACTCTTACTTGCTCTACGAAACTTACCGATTAACTTACCGATTTTATTACGATATTATTTGCAATTTCGTTGGTGAATCTCAAGTAGTTTTTTGCACTCTTGTGTTTTTCGTGCGCAAATTTAAAGTAGTTCAAATGTACCCAAGTTAATTATGATAAAATTGAAAAAAAAATTTTCAGTTTCAATCGATTGGATCTACCTCCGTACGACAGCTACCAGCAACTGAAGGAGAAACTAATAAAGGCCATAGAGGGCTCGCAAGGTTTCGCGGGGGTCGACTAGTGATACTTGTAAAAAAAAACTCGTGAAGCGTATGTATATGAGATTATAATAATTTAAACTGTTCTGTCCATTAATATCTAAGGTTTTAAAAAATATTTTTCAAATTTTCTTAATCTATTCTGCATTGGAGCGTTTGGTGAATGATAGTGTTGATAACGTGTAGGACTGCTCTGACTGAGCAGACGAGAAACGGGGCCAATATTTTTTGACGAATAGCGAACGCTCCTCATTCCACCATAATATATATATACATTATATTTTTTAAAGTTATTATTATGTATACTTTGTATAAAATACACGTGGTTAAAATGAAGGTGTAGAATGTGATAATGTAAACATAAGCTTTTTTAATGATACAAACTTGTTATAAATTGTATAATTTTTTTTTTAATATATACGATTTTTTTTTAACTTGTCCTATAAGGCAGTGTCCTTAAACGTGGGTGCAATATTTTTGTCGTTCTTTAATTTTTCATTGGAGATTTGTTTAACGAGTTCACCGATAAAAAGACAAAACGAAGGAGAGATTAGAGAATTTGTTAACGATAAGAGAGGTTTAACAGCCACACACCGTTTTTGATGTATTATTTATTCCCTCTGTAGGTTTAATTTCTATTTATCTGTTTTTTTTTTGTATAAATACCGTAAAAAATAAATAACCAGGAGGCAATAAAACGATGTTTTATTTTAACTTGCAAGCCTGCTAGTGGTCTTACACACTGATTGATTTGTAAGCTATTTATTTCAAAAAGTTGAAAAAATCCAAAATCCTATTGCCTAATTAATGCCTCCATGTATCCTTAAGTTCACATAAAATGTATTTTAAATATATTACATAGCTTTCTGCAAATGTCAACAAAACTAAAAAAACTTTGATAACAAAAAAAAAACAATCATGAACTTCACCTCAGGAGCGAATGAGACTCAGAAATATGTCATTTAGGACATTGCGTCCCAGAAATAAAAGGTTCTGACCCTTTTAAATGCCATTGGTTGTGCTTTTGGAAGGCACCTCTGAGTCGCCTACTCCAGGAACACTCATTCTTTGTTGGGTCAACTCCGAGACCAGTCTTCGTATGTATGAGTTCTCAAATTTACCATTGAGAGAGTTGAAATACTCCTGGCACTTGTGGGGTGTTTTGTCCCTTTTCTCGTACTGTGTTGCGGTAAATAACAAATCAAACCGATCTAAATCTTTGACAAATTTGGCTTCTGGCGTCTCTTTCGCTTCATATTCTTTGTATAAGTTATAAACCATACTCCCTATTTCTGGACCTACAGTAAAAAAAGCATCTCATTATTTTTTTTTCATTTTTAATGCAAACTTACCTGCCTAAATGGGACGTGATCTCTTTCATGGCTTCATCTTCCTGTCGATGTTTGTCCTCTTCAGTGACATTGTCATGTGGAGTAATATCCCCGACGATGGCTTCGGCCAAGTCGTGCACGACGGCGAGTTGCAAACATTTCAGCCTGTCCAGTTTGGAGGAGTCGCCCAGCATAAAGGTCATCATCGCCATGGCGTACATGTGCCCCGCTATTTGCTCGTGGTCTTTTACCTTGGAAAAAATCCATCCGCGCCGCGGCATGTGCTTCAAATTGTTTACAAACTCCAAAAATTTAAGAGCTTCTTTGGGATTAATGTTTTCCATGTCGTTCAATCTATGCTAATAATCTTAAACCCTGATCAGTACTTAAACCGCGCCAAAATTTTCACGGCCGATAAGACGTATAAGTATCTCGATATTTCATCCTTGTCTATGTAGACTTTCCTTCTTGGGAACTGAATATCAGGCGTTTTTCCGTCTCTATTCGTCGCTACAAAACTTTCACATTAAACTAATCACCTTTGCAAAAAAATTCAAACACTACAAGGTTATTTGATTACATCATCGACACATTGCTTTGCGACCAAGCGAACGATTTGAACTACTCTAAATATTTGGAAATACTTTTTGACACATAACGCATTTGAACTACTTTAAAATCAAAGTTTTGGAATTAACAAAAATAATGCTCAAATAACGTAGGTACCTGTTAGAAAATGAACGGTTGAAATATCGGAGAGTTGTCAAAAAACTTGTCATCCCTCACAACAGTGGCCTCCTGCTTTTATTCATCCATAAAAACGCCGCAACAAGTTTGATTTTTCATCAAAAAAATTATTAGTTAACTTACGAAAATGCCGCGCAGAAATATAGGCAAGCATTACAGCGAAATGTTCTCTCTGCGCGGTGTTTCTGAATTGTACTTATAGGCCCAGGGCCCGGAAAGTATTTATTGCCCCCGGTAGTCGGTTTCGAACGTCACGACTTCACAAGATATCGGAATCCCCAGTATTCGATGGGCCTGCGGCTGCAATCGATTCACAAAGCTTTGGGGCCGGGACCGAAATATCCCATCGAGAAAATGACTAGATTCGGGAAAGCGAGCCCGCCAGCTTATTCGATAAAGTGGAGACAGAAAACGACCGGTAAAATATTCGCATATTCGATAGGCGTTGTATCGATATTTTCTAGGCACTTTTCACACTCCCGGGCCCGGCACTTACGCACCCGAAAAAGCGCCCAGAATGAAGGAGCCCAGACCGCCGGCTTACTCCATGTCCTACAGATACCCGGGATACAGACCTTACGTTACTCCTGGCCCGGACAAATACGAAGTCCCGTCGACATTAGGCCCCAAAGTGCCTGATAAGCCTGCGAATGCCGCATACAGCATGTGAGGGGGTGATCTCAGAGTATTAATCGGGAAACTTTTAAAGCATATAGTTATTAAACAATATGGTGGTCATATTCGGTAAAAGTTGATGCGCCGCAGGCCGCATTGATATTTTCGTGGAGAAGGTAATGATTTTCCACGCATGCTACTCCATTTCACTTATCAACCTGCACGTTGCATCATTTTCTTTCTTAACAGCGAATTCCACACACTTAACTTTTTTTCCCAGAACATTTAAACACATCTAGGCATATTTTGAGAAAATACTCCCGTAAAAATGCCGCATAGAAACTTATTGGCGATCTGGTAGTGGCCATGTTGGTTGTCGACTGGCACAAAGTTATTGGTTAAAAACAAGATTTTAAATATGGCGGCGCATGCGCATGTTGAATGAATCTTCTCTGAAGTTACTTGCATAGTTGCTTCATAAGTCCTCTATTATCGGGATAGGCAAGGCCCCTGTATCTCTAGTAGCTGTTTTAACGTATAAAATGGACTGCTGGTTTCATTTCTCGTTACAGCTTAGCTTGGCATAACAGTATTGGTACCACTCAGTATATAATTGATACTCCGCAGCTGGCTATGATATTTTCGGAAAGATGGGAATGTCCTGCGTATGCCTGTACATTTCATTTCATTGTCTTTCTAGACTGTAATCTCCAAACACTTAATTCAGATAGAAATGCCCTGCGTATGTCCCTACATTTAATTTTATTTTCATTCTGGACTGCAATCTCCACACACTTAATTCATTTTTATTTCTGAGGATTCAAACTTAATGACAATCTGTCAACAGCCATGTTGGTTGTCGAATGCTGCAAGGTCATTGGTTAAAAACGAGATTTTAAATCTCGCTCATGCGTATGATAAATGGACGTTCTCATTTTTTAAATAGTTGCTTCACAAGTTTCTATGTTATCAGCATAGCTATTGGCTATATCTCTAGCAACTATACGGTTTGTTGATTGACAGCTGCCAAGAAAAGAATTGTGACAGACATTGCGACTCCTAAATTCCTATATAATAAACTGTTTTCAAGTCAATTTGTTATTGCAATTTTTTAGGGATTCAGAAGTCACCGAAATTGTCTAAAAGTCGAATTCGTTTGGTTAGTCATAAATATGATTGCAGGTCGTTTAGGCAACATTTGCGAGACGCGGAAACGTCGCCGGGTCCCGCGGCGTACAAGGGATGGGGGGGCGACGCGCACCGACCGAGAGCTCCCATATACACTATATCTCCCAGAGTTTTCCCTCCAGATAAGCAAGAAATCACACCCGGGCCTATATATTTCCCAAAGCTGCCACAAAAACCTGGGTATTCATTCGGGTTGAGGACAGACTTGGAACCCTATATCACGGCGGACGATGATATGCCGTGTATCAACAGAGACTAAGTAAACTCGTATGGAAATCCATGTAAAATGTGAGGGATTTAAAATAAAAGTTGCAGAATATAATAAAACTTTATTAAAAATTTCATACAAAAAATGTGTAAGTTCGAGTAATAAATGGTTATTAAAGCTTCAAGCAAGTTACAGAATGATTAAGAAATATATTCCTAGTCATCCATTAGCACACCGCTAGTCAATGCACCCCCCTTTCCGGTCCATTCCTCTTTAAGCTGAACTTTACATCCCAAATCCCTGAGCGATGCCTTAATGTCGTATTCAATGTCTCTAAACTTTTTCAAATCCTCTTGCAGGATATCTTCCACTCCCAAATCGAGGAACTTCTTTGTTTGGTATCGGCTCCTCGACACCATGTTCCTTATAGCCCAGCTGGCTGTTTTCTGCAACACCTCGACCTATTTTCCGAACTCTACTGCCAATTTTTTAACTAACCTGGACTTGCTTCTGATCAGAGTGCACCGACATAACCTCCACAATAACCTCCGCCACGCCCTCTTCGAACAAAGCTTTGCTATTGTGGGGGTTTCTCAGTGTCAATGCAGCGATACACGACAAACCGGCCGTAGCAGTCGCGGCACTGACAACGTTGGAATGGAGCGCATGACAAATGACCGGCCCATAGCCCGACTGTATTAGTCGAGACTTAACCTCGTCGTTCCCCGCTAGTGCTTTAATCAATTTAAAACATTGCCTAATCACTTTCTAAAAACAAAGTCCAATGGTTTCTGCCTTGCCCAGCTATGGTCTTTCTCACTTCATTCCCTTGAAAAGTTTCCATTACTGATTTGAGAAGATCCAAACCGCCCGACTCCTCAACCTTTTTGCAAAACTCTGTCCTTACCAACAACGACGTCAATGTCAACACCAAGTCATAAACTATCTGTTCATCACGTTTAAATCCTAAAATTCCAATTCTCGAGAAAAGTAAAAAACTCAGAGCAAAAGTGAGGTTAAAAAGTGGTGGACCTAAAACGGTTAATCACCTTTGCGAATGGCATGGCTGTGACAGTTTTCTCTAACTTAACCCTTTATTTGCTATACTATACTAAGATTCATTTCAATAGTTTTTAGAAACAATGATTTACAATACAGTGTTTGTTAAAATGTAAAATTGCTCAATATTGCTCAATTAAACTGTTAAACAATAGCAAATGAACGAAGCATTAAGGCTAAAGGAACTAAACAGATTTATTTCATAGGTTACAATTCCTGCCATAGAACAAAAAACTGATACTCACTAATCATTAAATTAACAATAGAATCCAATGTTTCACCAGCAATAACCTTGGCATGTTCGTGGGCTCGCCCAAACTCTACTCTTACATCATCGTCTAGTACTAGCGCTCTGCACACCCCTAAACACTCTCTTATCAGTTCCACGGGCGACTTTTCGTTTAAAAATTCTTTTAAATTCTTCAGTATATGTGCATCAAAAATTTTTTGTCTAAAATTTTCTGAATAATTTGCAGATTAAAATCTTCTACACGCCATACCTATTGACTTCGTGCATCACACAGCACTCTTTGGTCCACTTCAAAGTCAGCCTTTGCAACTCCAAGTCTAGAGTATTGTTGTTTAAGTTTGACATTATAAAATCTATACCACGGGGGTCCAAAAGATCTGGCTGCTTAGTCATAAGGGCTACTAAGGCCCTTAAGCAGGCCAGCCTCACATTTTTCTCAGTAAATATTGAATATGTGTCTAAAAGTATGCCATATGCACCTGCTTTGCCTATAAAGTATTGTTGGTTGTTAATTAACGAAAATATTAAAAAAGCACATATTTACCAGCTAAAACTTTGTGTTGGATACCTCTTTCACATTCACTTTTTATTACATTCAAAGTTGTAATCACATCTTCGGGAGAATCTCTTGACTTATGGAACTGTTGAAGTTGTTTAATGGCTTGGGTTATTTCGCAGGTTTCTTGATCTGACAGGGTCTCTTTTACTATTTTACTTAAATCTACACCCTAAAAGTGGATCATCCTAAAAAACTTTACTTAATATTATTTAACATTTACTTGGGCCTCAAATTGCTTGACGGTTTCGTCAACGGCTTCCTCCTGCGTTAAACCTAGCAGTTCAATGTTTTCCTTAACAGCTGCATCGAAAGTTTCCTGAGAAATTTCCAAAACCATATTTAGAAAAGTTAAATAGTGATATAGGATTTTCAACTTCTTCGATAATAAAATATGAAATATGTTCTGAGTAATTTACGATTAAATTTTTAGCAAAACAGGCTTTGAAGTTTCGGAAAAACTACAAATTACTTGCTGCGAGCTAACAAATAATTTGACACAAGGATTAGCTCACATTGCCAAATTTTATATTTTACTATCCACCAATTTTGCTGTTTTGGTTCTCAGTCATCTTTTGGGTTGAATCTGTAAGTTCTTTTACAAAAATAGAAAGTTTTTTTTTCATTAAAATCAAACATATTAGACCGCGAGTTTTTTTTGTTGCACCAAATACAAAATTTACTTGGATTTAAGTAACCATGCGGCAACATAGCAAAGGCTGATTCCAGTGTTGACAAATTCAATTTTGTACAATTCCGTGCTGAATTGGTGCGAAGTATTACCAAGATATTTTGGCGTTATCATATTTTATTATTATTTTAATTATAGCGTAAACAAACTTTAAGCTGAATGCGTGTACATTTTCGTTGTGTTTAGTTCATTTATGAGAGATGTGGCAACACTGCACCACGGCAGAAGGCAGAAAAACTGTTGACGAAGTACCTATTGCTGTTGATCTTTTAATTTTCGATAGGTTCACAATCCCATAAAATTAATTTTTAGAAGTAAATTGTTGCTTTGGAAATATATTTTCGAGACCGCCGGAAATAAACTTTCGTCACATTCCCAACCTGAGCCATTGATATTTGTAAAAAAATGGCACAGTGGATAGGATATTTGGTCTCGATAAAGTGTGCGGATGGATTGGGAACCTACCAGGGGGAAATTAAGTCCGCAACGCATTCCGCTATTGTTTTGACGAAGGCTTTTTGTAACGGATTTCCCTGCGAAGAGCCCGAATTACAGATAAAGTGTGCCACCCTAGATCTTCAGTATAAATTGGTTAAATGGAATAATTTCTAGCGCCTGCGATATAGTTGACTTAAAATTGATTGACAAGACGCCTTCTAATAAGGTAGAAGAAACTAGCACCATTACAATAGCCAAACCTATACCAAAAAGGGCCGGTAGAGCTCAGAGTACCTCTGAGCCCAGTACTTCTAAGCAGATGAACGGATCTTATGGTAGTAAGTCCAAACCCATTGATATTGCCTGTTTCAAGCAGTTTAATGATAGTCTGCCAAACTCCTACAATAAAAATTATACCCCCAACAACAATAAGAGAGACAAAAACAAGGGTAAGTTGAGTGGCAGTATATATATAATTCTCTTTATTTCGTTAATAATTAACTGTGTAGTGAATAATATTCAAAATTTGATCCATTCTGTTGGGATTACAAAGAGCTTCAAGTAATCTTGACGCTGTTTGAATCACTAGCCACAGAATATTAATTTTATTGTTGGTTTATAACCTCTAAAACCCACTCAAAAGCAGTATAACCAACCATCCAAGAAATAAATTACTGGAAAAGAGCGAAGTTATTTTTCTGTTGTTTTTGGATTTTGCCAAATAGAAGAAAATAATAATTTGGGATTTTATTAAAAAACAACACAGTGTCCAAATAAAACTCAAGTTGTCACGAGTCAGGAGTTATTTTATGTCATTAGAAATTCATTTTATAGGTTATAAATCTCTGGGTGGGTACGTACTTATGTGTATTACTTTTGATTTGTCATTTAATGTTCAGTGTACTCCCATTTTATAAAGGTAAATGGTCGAGAAGCTGGAAAGATGAGGAATGTTTTGGATCGCCACTGGACCATAAAATAAGCAAGGATTTTGATTTTGAGAAAAATTTAGCTCTGTTTGATAAACAAGCCATATGGGACGAATTAAATTCTCAGAGACCCGACATCGTTAAAAATACAGATAATAAAAAAAATGGCAAATACAGGTAAGACTCTTGTGCATAAACATTGAACGTAATTAGGTATTTTTCTTATATACTTAATAATGAGCTGCACAAATTCGGTGATACAGATCTGTAGAGTTAATTTTGGTTCGATTAGTAGATCAAATTTCGTTTACCTTTAAAGTGGCCAAAAAAAATAGGTATCCTGAGGTTATTCGTCAATATTTTTTTGTCACAGGCACGACGAAAACGTCATAGCGACGATACCAACTTCGTTTCGACAAATCACAGTACCAAAACAGGACTTCTGCGAATACGTCACAGACGATGGTCTTATCATACCCAGTATATCACGCACGTTGCGCAAAAAATTGTTTGAGGTGGCGGACAGAGTGGGCCTCACGTGGGACAAGCGGATCGAGTTGATGGGCAGGGCCGCGACTGAGATCTCGATCCAGTTGTTGGGAGGCGGCCACAGGCTCAATCCCCACAACACCCATCAGTGGCCTACCGTGGTCGTGCTGTGTGGTCCGCACAAGTTAGTTACTTTTTTTCTATTGCAAATTAAACTCTTTCTGTTTTGTGTAGATCAAATCAACCATAAACTTCCCAGAAAAAGTTAATTTAACTTGGCAACATCGCATCGAGCTTGAAAGTTGCCAAAACCCAGTGCTTACAATCCACATTCTTGGATCTTTTATTATAGAAACCTTTTATTAAGGTATTTTGTTTTTATGCACCCATCAGTCAATATCATTTTATGTAATATGGTCCAGTCGTGTTTTCCTTAGAGGGAGATACGCAAAGACAAGAGAGAGATCAACCATTGTTATGATAATTTTTCGCTCTCGTCCATCATTTGTTTCACAATCTGGCAACACCGTTCTACCATCTGCATGCCTTGCGTCATATTCTTTAAGAGCGCAATGCAGTGTTGCCAAGATGTTCGAATTATTTTTACCGACACGTTTTGTGACGAAGTTCGTCTCATCTTGGGTAGGG
Organism: Cylas formicarius; assembly: GCF_029955315.1. Classification (NCBI taxonomy): domain Eukaryota; kingdom Metazoa; phylum Arthropoda; class Insecta; order Coleoptera; family Brentidae; genus Cylas; species Cylas formicarius. The sequence continues at coordinate 43,082,744 of NW_026844214.1, read as the reverse complement.
CGGGCGCTGTAGGCCTAAATACAGCTCGACAGCTGGCTTCCCACGGGGTCCGATTGGTGGTCTACTGCGTGACGATGGACGCTACACCCCTAAAGCGTGAGCTGACTTTGTATTCATTGACTCACAACAGGATCCTGAGCAACGTGTCAGATCTGCCATCTACCTGCGACCTGGTGATCTGCGCGTTGTGCGAGGACATCGAGAATCCGAAGCACTACCCCTTACTAGCCGAATGGGTGAACAAGAATAAGGCGCCTGTGTTGGCGTTGGATCCACCCACCAGCGGTACCCCAGGTAAACATGGTTGTTACTTTTTATACGTTACAGTCTAAAAAGTAATTGTGGTTATAAGCTCTTAATTCATAGTCATATTCAAAATTTTAGTTTTGGTTAATTTAAAGTGTACATTACTCTTTGTTAATTCTCAACAATAATTTAGAAAACAAATGTGCTGTAATTGTTTGGACAGTTAATACAACACTGGTGAAGAGCATCAACTTGTTCAGAAAAAAATGTTTTGTCTTGTGGTGAAAACTACTCTTTCACTTCTATAATTGGCGGCTCATTTATGAAAGGGTATCCCACGAGCAAATTCTCGAAGTTTGGGGAATAAATGGTGGTCATTGGGTCCCTTCTTTTTCCTCCATTGGAGTCGGCTTCATTATAATTATAGTGTGACTACTTTGCAAAGAGTCGATTAGGATAACTCCTTCAGTATCCCAACAAAAAAACGCCATAATCTTCCCTGCAGATGCTGTTTGAGGGATTGGCAAGCCTGTGTGCCACCATTCCGTCTCCGCCTCTTTGACTTGGGATTCATCTTTAAATTCTGATCCGATATCTAATTCTTGATGTAAAAACTGTGGATGTGTAGTTGAAGGCCATCACCCAAAAGTCACATTAGTGACTTCTATTAAAATCAGTGTCTATATTTATTCGTAGATTTATTTTGTGTACACGTTTTTTGCAGGCGTTTTTCCCAAGTTTTCCCTTTTACCGGTGTTGCCTCTGCCTCACTCTCCCTGTAACGGAAAATTGTACCTTTGCAACCTGGGATTCCCGGTCGATATATTCAACGAGGTTGGTATTAAGTACAAGTCACCGTTCGGGCCCAAGTTCGTGATACCTTTGCATCCACGGGACGAGTGAATCGATTCCAAACAATTGGAAACAGCGAAATAATAGAAACAAAAAGAAATTAACGATCGGAGCGCGTGACAATTTTATAAGGTTGTATTTGGATCGGTTTCTAACCTCAAAGTGTTGGTGACAAAACGGGCGGGTCGATGATATTGCCAAACTGTGCAAAATCATGCCCGGATTTTTTTTTCTTTTTAAAACGATTTACACGATATTTTTGTACGGAAAATTGAATAAAGCTGTTTTCAACTTCGGATTTGTTTGTTTTTGTTTGGCGTCCGCCATGATTGATCGCACGCGCGTCAACATTCAGTGTATTGCCGCTTAACCTCACTTTTAGCAGAAAATTGGCCTATTAAAGTGTTTTTTCTGTAATTGTTGTGTATCAATTTAAATTAGTAGCATGATGAATAAATTCGTTTTTTGTTGAGTAGACGAAATTTTACCGCCACCGTCATTTTTTTCATCTACTCGGGTTGTATTGTCAAAAATTATTTTCTGTACCAGCGAATAATATTTGGAAACTCTTGTTATATTTTCCTCGAAATCATTTTCATTCCTTTTAATAAAATTTACCGCGACCGTCGGAGCTGACAAACGTCAAAACTCTAAAAAACGTCCGAAACGACAATAAATATAATTGTATTGATAATTTTTTTGAAGCGACGCTTTCCGTACGCTAGATTAGTGCATAATTTTAGAGTAAGGAGTAGAAAGAAATTATTAAGTTTTACATATTTAATTCTTATTTTGAGAACTTGATGCACTTAGGTGACGGAACCATAATTACCATACGGCCCGCCATTCTCTGGTTCAAATATTACGAGTATGATTCAAGATCACGAAATAAAACGAAAAACGGGACAATGACGTTTTGTCGAAACGATATCTAATGTTTTTGTATTTTACAGTTTGAAGGTTGTTAATTTGTTAACTGTCTCCTTTAACCGCAACAAAATGTATTTACTTAATTACTACTTATACACTTAAAAGAAATTAAATGAAGCGCGTGTTAAATTAGGTGCAAGTCACGGTGTTGTTTACTAAAAACAAAATGGCCGCCGAACAATATCTAAGTACAAATGACGTCAATGAAGGACCAGACGCGTTTCGCAAAGCTTCACCTAAAAATAAGCCGCGTGACCACAAACAACATCCGTTTTTTTGCGGAATCACGATTGTTACAAAATTTTTGGAAAATTTTTCCGAACAAGTACCCCCGATAAACAAAAACAACACGTCTTGTTTTCGTCTTCGTCATTGTATTGTAACGTCACCCGAAAATTACCAAATAATGTTCCTGTATAACGCAATCGAATTTGTGATTCTTTAAATCTGCTTATATTAAATTTTATTTCCTTTTAAAATCAACATTGGCTTTTAAATATTTTGTTTGTTGTTTGTTTCGTTTTCGCTGTACTGATTCTATTGACATTTTTTGAAATATGCATTCATTCATTCATTTTTTCAAATAACCTGGCCAAGTGTTACAATTATGTACTTTGTTAATTATATGTGTTCTAATCTAAAGGACAATTTTTCAGAAATTTTGGAGATTATAAAGAGAAAAATTAATATCTTGTGAGTTACGAGTTTAAAATAATATTTTGAAATTTTCTTATCACTTCAGATATTTTTATGAAACTTTGTATACAACTTCTAAACATTTGACGAAAAAGATTTTTTAAATGTTTACTTTACAGAAAACAATGGCACGCCACTGCTTCTTCCCAAAAACTTATTATTTCTATCTGGAACAAATTTTCACCCATATTTAGTCATTTTTAGTGCACAAAAGCAAAAAAGTTCATTGGGACAGTTTATGATACTTGATATGAAATTTGATAACCACCTAAGTACCTAAGAGTGGCAACATCTTTTTTGGTACATCAAATAATCACTTTGCATCGAGAGCATTACGATATATTTATGGCATTCGTAAATATGAGTGTCCTATAAACTGAAGGAATCCAAATGGGTAACTATGGAAACTAGAAGAGAATTATGCTCATGCCAGATTATATATGTGAGGACAACTACTTATTATTTACTTTTTCTTTGCTTACTTGATACTACCTCCTCCTTGCGTTAATATATTTTGCTGTTACTTAAATTATATCTATTCTAAATTGTTTTTAATTTCTTTTTGCTTAATATATTTTGCAATAAGTATTTTTAATATTATAATCTCTTTTTTGAATTTATATGTCAAATAAGCGTTATTACTATTAAAATTACATGTTGGTAATAACTTATATCAGCACTTAATTATCAAACATCTGTATCTAAATCTACTCAATGCAATGTTACAACCATTGTATTTGCAATCCGCTAAAAAGAGATATAAAATGATACACACCGCACACGTCAATATTTGACAATCTACAATTTAACAAAACAAACTAACCAAAATTATTATTATTAATAAACAAGGAATTTTCGTATGTAGTTTATTGTCTCTATCATTTATGGAAACCTATTACAAGCTGATTAAAAAAATCTACTAGAAAAACAAAAACTGGGTGAAACATTGGATCTTCTGGTCCCAAACGTAACCGCGATCTCTGGCGGCGATTTTCGCGCTGTTGTCGCTACTTCGCATAAATTTACAGTTTTAATTACCTGCCATTAAACGAAAGCCGGCAGACCTGACGCAATTTTAATCAATCTTTCCCAGTTTTATTGCCGATCCGACCGAAAAAAAAATTCGCACACTCCGGCGCTTTGTTACATCACTATTTTGATTGACTATTAATTCTGCGAAATACGTTTTTTTTTTTTAAACGCAAGAAGACGTTTTTTTTCCCACATTTTTAGTAAATTTTTATTCTCGGATCAAGAGGTTCAAAAAAGAATTAATAAACAGATGGCGCTAAGTCCATGAAAAATTAAGTGAATGTCTTTGCTGTGTAGAAATCGTCCCTCCTGTGTCAACTATCTTCAAGAGTAGTTGATTTTAGAGCTACTTGCAAAATTTAGAAGTGGCGGATCTTTAAAGACCAATATTAATACACGACATTATCAGCAGTTGACCAGTTATATTATAAAAAAATGCTACATATCGTAACGTTATATTTCTATGTCTCTGTGTTTCTCTTTATACAAAAACAAAATTTTAAAATAAAAGTTCAGAACACTAGGTAAATATCATATCTGAACTTGTTTGTTAATTTCCATCGAAAGGACTGTGATTGGCTAGGAGTTTGGATCTAAGGCTATCAAATTATATAACAATTGGCATAAGATAATCTCTCTAACCATAAAACATTTGACAAAAAGTTTAAGCCAGTTATATTCTTATTTTTATTGTTTTCTCTTCATGTACTTGTAGGCTTAATAATATAGGAATTAATTATTAAGTTCATGGTCGCTCGCATTGCTTTTTCTGGATATAAATATATTATATATATTCTAGCTTCTTATACAACATCTCATGCTTGGTATTTTTTTCATTCGTAAACACTCCGTACTTTCCGCAGCAAATACCTCTCGTGGCATCAATCGCTCAAGTAAATAAAGCCAAGATGATAAAACACCCAAGGGGGCAAAATCCCAGGTAAACATGCGGTTCGTGAATTATACATCTAAAGAAGGCAGGTAGGTGAGTGTATAAGATAAAATATGATGAAATTTTGTGACACCGAAGATCATGTTGCCGAAAATATTTAGTCTGTCGCCCTTATACATGGTCGCTATGGAATGATGAAATTTTTTATTTTGATGAAATTATTCCGGTCGTACGTCAAGGCTTTTTACATTGCGTTTATCAATGGACGAAATTGGAATTCCTGAAATACGCATTTTTTTTATGTTTGTCCGATTTGGCCGAAAATTTCCGCGAAGGTCAACAATTCTACTGTACAAGAAAGGTCAGAAGTTTTAGAAATTTTGTTTGTGTTTGCTATCTTCGGTGGGTATTTAGAAATTTAGAACCAAATACTTAGGAAATAAGTTACGTGCGGAAATGTGGCGTAAAGGATTAATTGAGGATAACAAACGAATTAAAAATCTTCCTATACGGGGTGACTCGCTTACTTGCTACTGCGCTCTATTTTTGTGCATTTTTAAAAACTTTATAAAAAATTAAGCTAATTTTATAATTAGTGTAAAAATACAGGTGTTATATTTTAAATTTCAATGTTTGTAGTAGCCATTCAAAATTACCCTGTAGAAATAACAAGTGAATTCTAAAGAAATTTAACTAGTAATTTAATATTCATGGCATTATGCATCTAAATACACTACTTTTATTCTATTTTACCTATTCTGAATCTTTAATGGTCACAGTCTGATTGAAGACGTGGCCAGTATGTCATTGATTGATTGGTTGATTTTTAAAAATAAATAATTTTGTTATCTCGTCCCACTTTATTTTCGAAACAAGGTAAGTATAGGGGGCACTCAACCATTGATTCAAATCTAGAGAGGAATTCAATTAAAAAGAAAAACAAGGTGTACCACTGAAAATTTTTTACTCATTGACGTTTTAATTGTTTTCTAAGTTGAGGCAGCTGGGAAAATACGCCAAATTAACGACGATAAAAGTATTATAAAGAAATCAAAGCTTAACTTCATTAATAGTAATGTTCTGACGAGTTTGTCTGGCATTAGTAATACCACAATTTAAGCGGGAAATGTCTAATGGACAAAAAAGAAGGAATAAATGCTAGAGTTGAGAAACGCCGCCATATACAGTTTTCGTCGCCCGGGCACATTTGAAGAATAAAATCCAGAAATAGTATAAAAAGTTCTTGTGAACAGAAGGTGCCCTGCAGAACACCATTGCCGAGATACAGCCGCAATTTTTGCTTCTCCTTTTTTCATTAAAAAAAATATGATCGGTTAAAAAAATGAAGATATCGAAGTAAATCAAAAACTGCTTCTCCGTTTAATCTTGTCGCAATGGTATTTTTGGATCACTTGTGGATATAAACTAAAAAATCTTAAATTACGATTGGTTTCGGATAGATCTAACAGATCCATATACCAAATTCTAAAATTTGCCTTTGGTAACTTAATATTAAGGTATGGATACTCTGTAGATTTTTCCAGTAAATTTGGCCTTGCCAGGGCAGCCTAGATTAAAATCTTCAAGCGAATGAATGTTTCGGCACAAATGTATTTATTTTCTCTAGGTGGAGCTTAGTGTTTGAGAAACGTGGGTTCCATTCCTTCCTCACTTTCTTCAACATCAACACTCAAATGGGACAAAGAAAAAACGCTAAAGTTAACTGAACAATAGGAAATGCGACCAGAATAAGTATGTTAAAGAAAAAAAGGATGTTTCATTTTATGTTGTGAAATGGCGTAAAATAAATTGAAACTATTGTTTTTGGCAGTAATATGATGTTTTTTTAATTTAAGTTTTAAATTAGTTTCAATTTCACCTGTTGCCAAGTATGTTAAAGTAACGTTAAATCATCCAGATGGTGAAATAGCTAATCGTAGGAATTCTGTTTTTTAATTAGAGGTTACCTATAGCTTGCTTAGAGCACATTCTAACATTCTTGGCCCATTGCAGAAAAGTATTGTATAATTTTGCATCTTTATCTTGCAATTCTTTCAATAATTTGGAGGAAATCCATTTTCTTGCCTTGCGACTAGATTCATTCTCACGAGATCTACGTAAGCTCTAGCTAGGAGAAAAATATATGCTGTAACACGACCAATAGTACGCGAAATCTACGAGTGGATCTACAGTGTACGGATTAAATTTTCTCAAAACTACCCGTGTGGTTTTGAGAAATTTTGTCGACGATTTTATTCCAAAAATTGAACTGAGGTGCCTTTTACTTGATGAAAATCCATTTATCAAAATAAATAAGAACTAACAGATTAGATTTTCACGAAATTATATATTATAATATTTACAAATTACCTGCTACTATAAATACCGAAAAATGACCATAAGGCTTTAATTAATGTTGTTGTGAGAATTTAAATTCAATAAAGGAGAGGAATTTAAATCTAATTGATCGTTAAACAATACATTTGAATGTCTCATTTTGTTAATCTTCATAACTTTCATTAAATTTAATTTTCTACTTTTTGTGGCTGCATGTAAAATATCAAAATTGTCGCCAAAAATGTGTTTTTCTGTGCTTAAGTGTGTAGCATAATTAGATCAAGACTATTGTTTTTAAACGCTCTTTATGTTCGTTAATGCGTTTCTTGAAAGATCTTGTTTGTCCAATATAAATTTTAGAACAAGATCCGCATTTTGACCTGTAGACACCTGATTTTTGAAATTTTTTACATTTCGTTTTATTGCTTTTTAAAAATTTTCCTTTTGTGTTGTTAGTTCAGAAAGCTATTTTTAAACCACATTTTGACAAATGTTTTGAAACTTTTTCACTAGGTTCTCGTATGTATGTAATTGTTTTAAATTGTTCGTGTTCTGTATTAGGTTTTGGATAAATAGAGTTTACTGTTGTCTGGATTTGTTTTTTAATTATAATTTTATCTATAATGGACGGATTGTAGCCGTTGTTCAGTGCAATTTGTTTAATGATATAAAGTTCTTTGTTGTACTTTTCTTTTGAGAGTAGCGTATTAAGAAGTATGTGTATAAAAGAGTGAAATGCAGTCATTTTGTGTGCATAAGGGTGATTTGAGCTGTTATGTGTGACTGTGTCCTTGTGTGAAGGTTTATGATAAATGGAAAAATCTAATTTGTTTTGCGTTTTCGTAATAGTTAAGTTTAAAAAAATTAATAGAGTTATCCTGTTCAATCTCGATAGTGAATGTTATACGATTATGTAATGAGTTAATGTAATTTAAAAAAGAATTCAATTGTCCGTCCGTTCCAACAAAGCAAGCAAAGACATCATCCACGTATCTATACCACCATAGAAAACTTTTACTTAAAGGATGTTCTAGTATGGAAGTATCCATAAAAATCTCGGCTAGCGAAGGACTAAGTGGGTTTCCCATAATCAAACCTCCCTTAGAGATGTAAATCTGTCCATTAAATTCAAAATAATTTTGGTCTAAAGGTACTATTAAGCCATCTAATAAATCTTGTTTCACCAATGGGTTAACCTGTTTCCGAGTTAGGGTGAAATCTACTAAATCTATCACATTGTACATCAAGTACAAGTTTTGTACATCAAAAGACATTAGTGTTGCGTTAGAAAGGATTTTGATATCTTTAATTTTTTTATTTTATTTATTTATTATTTTTTAATTATGCTACACACTTAAACACAGAAAAACACATCTTTTACATGCAGCCACAAAAAAAAGAAAATTAAATTTATTACCTTTCCTTTATTTAACTTAAATTCTCACAACATTAATTAAGATTTTATGGTCACTGTTCGGTATATATAGTAGTAGGTAGTTTGTAAATATTACATTTGATAAAGACAAGGTGTTGTCGAAACAATTGCCATGTCAAAATATATAATTTCGTGAAAATCTGAACTATTGGTTCTTATTTATTTACACAGTCTTATTTTGGGACACGCGAACATGTACTAGGCGCACGTCAACAAACCCCCCGTCAGAAGAGGACGCGCAAAAAAAAAATCGGTAGTCGAAAACAAATCGGAAAAAATGATCGCGCGATACCCACCGATTTCATCATCCACACGAGCTGAGCTCGACCGGCGCGTAGGTATACAAAACTCCGCTTACATCATCCGGAGCTTTGCTCGACGCTGCTATAAAAGCCGGAGGGTGGGTAAGGAACTTTATCATTCGCGCCGAGTTCTTCGCAGCACCGCGTGTCCCTCAAAGTTTTTTACGTCGCAGTACTTTCCTTCCGTTCGTTTTTTTTTTGCACTTTCTTTTGACGAGATGGCGAAAACTCACACGATCGATTACAACCACTTCATCAACACCCACAGCTCGAGACGAAGGCCCGCACTCACCAGGGAGCTGAGTAAGTTTTAATTCTCTTCGAGACTAACTTTAACAACTGAATCGACTAACTTATTAATTTTTTCCGAAATTTCAATGGAACATATTCAGGACGCGCTTGCTTTACGAATTTTCTTACAAATTAAAGATTTATGTTTTGAAAAGTGCGATTTAAATATTAGAATTGAAGACAGCAAACTAATATATACTCCACTCTCACGAAATTTTGTTGTATCAATTCCGTATAATTTCGTCTTCTTCTTTTTTTTGTTTGTTTATTTAGTTGGCGTATTTAACTTGATTTTTTGCAATATTCTAAACTAAGACAAACTTTTAACGACAAATATTATTATTAACTGTGGTTTCAAAGTTTAACGTTTACTATTCTTATCTTTCGCAATTTTTTCCTACTATAAAGCTCTCTCTCATGTTTTAAATCTAATGTTGAGTGCGTAAATTGTTAATTGTTGTCGATCGGTACGAACTAAATATTTGTGTATAAAATTTGCAAAGCATTTGCATTAGAAATTAGCAAATTGTCTTACTTCCCAACTTTCTCCGCCAAGTGTGCTCAAACCAATTTATTCCTTATCCACTGTCGCGATATTAAATTTCAAATAAATATTCGGACTAACTTTAATTATAGATATCGCGTGTCCCCACATATTCTTTTTTTCGCGATCTCAAAAATATGGCGACAAAGCTCTTTGCTAATAACTTCTGCTGCTTCAAGTCGATAATATTTCCGAGAACAGAGAGTAAAGTAGACATGTGTACGCTTTTCGAGTTGTTTAGTTTGATAATTTCTAAAGATAAGAGCTGTCGAGATATGTTGTTTGTTGAGTTTAAGAAATGATGCTTGAATCTTTGCCACTCTGCCGAGTTTTGCAGTCTACCTTTGAACATTAGGAGTTTTTAATGTTTTTTATTCGCATTTAGTGCCTACTAATTAAACTTACACTAATTTTAACTTTTCGAACTGAAAGCTCACCTGGAAGGCCCTCTTCAGTCAGTGTTATTTGTTTTAAATATGTAAAAAAAAACAACAGAAAAAACAGAAAATTCGTACTTACATTTGTTTTTATAAACTCCTCTTCAAAATTAATGCACCCCTATCAATTTCGTAATTGTGTTTTTATTTTCCACTCTTTATTTAATATAGTAATAATAATATAAGTAAAGATAATTAATCACTGTTCCACCAGATAACATTTAATTTTTAGTTAATGTCCGAAGAATTATACACAAATTGGCGAACAAGTACAAAAAATTTAAAAAAATAGATTTTAAAATTTCGTCGAGGTGCAGGCTAATTGGGGCTGGGTCATGGCGTCGAAATAATCTTTATAGAACAGAAAGGTGCTCTATTGAATTTAGGTCTGAGCTGCGAGGTGTCCACTGCAAGTTCTGGATGTTGATTTCATTTAAGTAACCCAAAAAAAATCTCCTTTAAACGATACAAACGGTGTTACGTGATCATGAATAATGTTTTCTCCTTTGGAGAGATACTTCGGTCACAAAATCTTTATCCAGCCTTGCGCCATACTTTATCATTATCTGTAGACCGTTAAGGCACAAATCCTAACATTTCTAGCAGTTTCGAGTTGATTACTTAACTCTCTACTAGTTAAGAGTGTGTTCTGGTTTACTTAAGTCTTCTGGCCGTTGTTGAATGATTAACAACCATTAAATTGTGCATAGTGCATACTGCTTCCCTTTTCTAGCAAATATTTAGGCTCTTATCTTTTCCTAACGAATTTGTTAAATATTGACCTAGTAAAGTAACCCTCACAAAAGAATAACCTGCAAAAGTTAAAGAGTTTCTTTATGGGTGACCCTGTATATGCTAAAATATACCTAAAATCTGCACCTAAAACCCAAGAAAAAAATTGCAGCTAAGAAAAAATAATATTACTTTCCTGAAATAATCATCAGTGCGATCCATTATTTCGTATTTGATTTTCATTCAGAAAACTACTCGTTGCTCTGACGTTACTGCCCGTTAAGAAATCCGAATGGATCTCGCCGACAATAACAACTATTGCAACGAATCGATAGCGAAAAAAAAAATCGAAATCGAAAAAAAAACAACAATACAAGTGACGAAACTAAAAACGGCGATTGTTTTCGAGATTGTTGCCTCCACGCCATCAGAGATACAGTTGCCGGGCAAAAATAAATACGAAAACAAAGCGAAAAATAGGCGTTATCGAAAGGCGCTTTGTTTATAAACAATTTGTATTGTTTCACAACCTCACAGGTTGCGTAACAGGAGTTGTTGCAATCAAAATGATGCCAGAGATGAGCTTACCATTGGATTTTAAATGAACCAAAGAGTTCGTTTGGATCTATCTGAAGAAGGCTCGCCTTCAAAACTATAAAACAGAAACCATACTTTTGTTTTTTGTAGTTTTTCTATTTTGGAAACATAGCACACTAGTTCATCATCAACATCAATATGTTTCTAAAGTTATGTCTTTACTGTAAAAAATTTAAAGAAGAAGATAATAAACATTGAACATTTCTAAACTTCGCTCGTTTTTGCAGCTAAACTTCAATACGGAGCAGGCAAGGAGTCGATCTCCCTAGCGGAAGGTATGCCGAACGAGGTCACCTTCCCATTCCAGGCGATCAATTTCGTCCTGAAGGACGGCCTGTCGATCACTCTCCAAGGTCAGCAGTTAAACTCGGCGTTCCAGTATATTCCCACTCAAGGTTACCCGCCGCTGCTTAAAAAATTGAGAGATTTCACGTACCAGATGCATATGCCTCCGAACTGGCACAACACGGACATTATCATGACCAACGGGTCGCAAGACGGTATTAGCAAGACGCTCGAGATGCTCATCGAAGATGGTGATGATGTTCTGGTGCAGAATCCGTTATACGCAGGCACCGAAGTCATCGTAAGTAATATTGGTTCTTTCCCCAGATCTAAAAGACGAGAACTCATTTGGGATGAACCGGAATGAAAATAATAGGAATGATAATCATTAAAATTTTCTTTGTAATTACCCGTTGATATTTCTATTCTTTAAACTCAGTAATAATTAAATGTAATTATTTTCCGCGCAACAATTTAATTTTATTATTGAAAAATGTAACTTATCTTATTTTTATTAAATTATTGCTTATCGTTTTTACAGAGATTTGCAAATGGAAATTACATATTAGCAAAAAATTATCTTAAATATTACTTTTTGTAACACAAAAATTGATTTGTAATATATTTTGGACCTTGCAAATTATTGCGACAAATTCCGTGCATACATCGCCACAAAATGTGTTTCCAATAATTTCACTTTCTAGTTGTAGTATGCAAAATTCTTATAGGAGTCTTAGCGTTCAAATCGTTCTATTAAAAAAATTCAACTCATTCAGCAACACACAGTTCGCAGGTCAGATAAGATAAAAATTAAAATCAAATGCTTATTATAATCTTAAAAAAAGAGTATAATCATTTTTGTTCCATAAATATTTGCGACGCGTTTATAAACTTCTATGGATTAGCATTGACAATTTGAAAGGAAAGGAAAAGGATAATTGTATGTTAGGAAATCACTCCAGATATAATCAAAAATCTATTAAGGAAATTTAATGAAAGAACTATTAAATGTCTAGAAAGGGATGGTAGATAAGTTGAATTTTTAGTAAACGGAAATGAAATATAAATTATTTTGATTAAATTATTGTTATGAATGAATGCTTTTCTTTTTATTCAATAGAACATTGTTACAGAACTTAATAGTGAGCTGAAAGGTTATCATTCCTTGAATAATTAGCTGATGTTTAATTTATTTACAAATTTGCATAATTGAATTATTTTTTTAATGGGGGATGGATAAGACATCTGACTATAGCTTTCAATTATGATAAATTTCTCTTAATAACACTTGTTTCACATATGGTACCGACTTAATGGAACATCAATTTATATTTTTATTTGGTACATCTTAATTTTGAAGTCATATGAACGTAATTCAACAAATTAAAAAAGTATTTTTTATTAAACTCAAAAATTCCTCTCGTCCGCAGCTGAAACCGTTCAAGGTCAACCTAATCGGCATCGAGCAGGACGAATTCGGCATTCTGCCGAGCAAACTGATCGACGCCCTTGAAAACTGCAAAGCCTACACGGAAGAAGGCGGAGGGAGGAAGATGCCAAAATGCATCTACCTCAACCCGACAGGTTCGAACCCGACGGGTGCCACAATGTCTCTCGAGAGACGTAAGGAGGTTTACGATATTTGCTGCAAGTACAACATCCTTATCCTCGAGGACGACGCTTATTACTTCCTGCATTTCCTCGAAGAAAGACCTGTGTCGTTTTTGTCGTTGGACGTTGAAGGAAGAGTAATAAGGTTCGACTCCATGTCGAAAGTATTATCGTCGGGGTTGAGACTCGCGTGGCTGACCGCCCCCAAGCCTTTGGTGAGGAACGTGGAGCTTCACATGCAGAGCTCGTTACTGCACTCTAGCACATTGTCGCAGGTAAGATTTTGTTCTTTTTAAACTGTTATGAATATGAATATGAAAAAAAAGTCTCTTGATTTTTGTTTCATTTTTTGGCATTTTTCCTATTTCTTTTTGATTCTGATAGTTATATGGTCTTCTAAAGGGGTAAAAAAAATATGTTAAAATTAAATTACGGTGTATAAAATATTATAACAAAAAATTCATAGAATCAAAAACTTATTTTTTTTCATAAAAATATGAAAAGTATAATTCATATTCTTCCCGCTGTTTAACACAAATCTTCTTTCAATGGTCATAATGCTAAAATTCCAAAATGAATTGAATGAATTGACAAATTGGTTCTTTTATTTTTTATTTAATTGCGCCATAGTTTTGTTTTTAAATAAGCAATATTGAGAGAAAACTAATAAAAATGCTGCTATTAACTTGTAGTGGTAAAAAAGATTATTGATTATAGGTACAATAAAATCGTTAGGCTAAAATGTAATTGGCAAAATTAAATCTGAAAATGAAATAGTTAAAATTAGTTGATTTAGTTTTGACAGTCTTGATCTTTCTTGCTTTTACCCGTTTATCTTTGGGAGAGGTGAAAAATTATATTTATTTTAGTGCAATAATGCAACTTCCTGATCTTTTTTTTTTGGGGGTTTTCAAGATAATTTTGGTATTATTATCGCCTTTATAAAAAATGTAGTATAATTCTACGGCTTGACAGCCCAATTTTTTTTTTCAATTACTTCGCTTTTTTTTCTTTCGTTTTTCACGATTGGGTAAACAAATTCTAATTGTTTCTTAATATGTTTAACGGTATGCGTACTTTAAGCTTTTCAATGTCATCGATGGCATTAGACTAAATATGTTGTCTAAGCTAAGGCAAAGTATGCGATAACGCAATTATCGTAGTCGTTAGTCGTTACCAAGAAATGCGTCAAAAAATATGTTCCGTTGATTTTCACAATAAAACATTAATCAAATCATCTCAAATTTTTTACATCTTGTAATTTTTAATGCTTTTTTATACAAAAAATGCTCAAGGATGTTCGAAGCGATATTTAACTTTAAAAAATCGCTGTATTTTCTGAGTACTTAAACTAAACTTAAAGAAAGAAGTCGCCATGCTCGCCACTGGTTAAAGATGTGTGCTTCGGGAATGATAAGATGCGGGAGTTGCTAAACGACAGTTTAAGTAATACAGATATGCCTATTAGAATCACAAACTAGTCAAAATACGGTGCAGGAGTATGCAACCAATTATACGTTAGCGCATTTTGCGGCACTCGCGAGAAGATGATTTACTATTCTTCGCTCGTGCGGAAAAATGCTGCTTTGCTCATTGTTTCATTGTTCAGAGTTAGATTTTAATTAATTTTCAATAGCCGGAAAATGTACTTGACAAACGAAATAATTGATAATCGTCGTGTCCAGAGGTCGACGAATGTTGCCGTATCGACATATCAATTTGTCAGTTCCACGATTGTTTCTGTTACAGTATTCGATTACGCAATTAAAAACAGAAGTGACCGAAAGTGATCTACATATATAAAATTGGAAATGCCTGCTCGTTATCTGGCCGTTAAAAAACAATTTCGGTAAAACGTTTGGTGTGTAGTCGCACTACTAGATTGTACACATTTTTTTTGTCACCGATAGCATTGAACGTTGGTCAAAATAATAGACGACACACACGAAACGGTTAGAAAGAAATTCCCGCGAAACGTTTAATGTGCATGTGTACTCACTTTCGTTTTTAACGTAGAGCGTTTCAATTTAAATAAAAAGAGGGAAAACATGGACCTCGTAATGTTTTGTTCTTTACAATAATTATAGGAAATTATAGATTATTTTTGACAACCCATTTTCGTTTAAACTAGAACGAAAATAGACGCGTCATAACTATTAGTGGGCTGTTTCAAACTGAAAACTACGATTTGGGAACTCCTATAAAAAATCAAAAGCTTATTACATCAAAAGATGTAATAAGATGTAAATAGGTTGCGTAAAAACCTGTGGTACCATATAAAGCTGCTATAATGGCTTAAAGTAGCACTTCATTTCTAATTTCTTGTGATAAAGTAAGTCACATTTTAGGATTTAAGGGTACGTAGTTTTCACTTAAATTATATTGAATTTATTTATAAATTACAGTTAGAACGCTTAAATTAAAGCTTAAATCTTAATTCTTACGTTATGTTAAAGCTCAGCTGTTAAATCAGCCATTATTGTACTCATAACCTCTTAAGGTTATCGGATTTATTTCATGATTCATTCGTTCATTAATATTTTAACAAAAAAGGGATGCGGTTCATACTTTTTTTGTTTTTACGTAGGTGCGCTTTTAGTTAGGATTTTATAAGTCGACGTTTACGTCAACGTCAAGGCTTTCTTTTTCCGTATAGCCTTCGGGGGTCGACGCGACGTCGCTCGGCCTTAAGTGAACGCGGAAACGTTTGACAACCGATTTATCGCAACGCTCGCATCGTAAAACACAAAAAAACCGTTTATTAGATACAATTTCATTAGAAGCCCTTTGACCCTCTCGCGGCCAAGCAGATACCGAAAGAGAGTTTCGCACACGCACATTGACGATCTGTACGTTGACCCACTATGAAAATAAGTGCCGTTATCGCTATCCATTCAAACATAAATTAAATAAATACTAATGTATCCGTCGAACTGGTTTTAACCGGTTCGTCTGAACTGGAAACACTTGACAAAAAATGCTTATCCGGGATCGCGGCCATTTTTATGATGTAAAAGCAGCCGCGGTTGTTGTTTTTCGTACGGCGGCATTAGCAATTTCAAAATCCCTATTCAGGCTTATCGGACGGTTGACGCAACTGACGCAATTTGTTTGCTTCAATTTTTTTAAATCGAATTTTGCAACCTTTCGGCTAAACTCGTTTGATATAGAAAAACCATGATGATAAAAAATATAAGTTCGCGTAGAAAGTAACGTTATTTCTTCCTCTAATAGAATCCACCCTTTTTTTGCTCCTTATAGAAGATTTCTAATTTTCAAATTGCAATCGCAGAATAAGATCATTCAGCAGCGCCAAATGGCGGGGATAACGAATTAACGAAAAATATATCTTTAGACTTTCTGCTTGTCTTGATATAAACCTTGATATAAACCTTGAAAATACTCTCGTACAAAGTGGAGCTTCAAATTGAAAATATCTTCTTTATTTCCAGGTGATCCTCGACAACCTGCTTACCAAGTGGGGTTACCAAGGGCTCATTTCCCACGGTGCTTACGTCTCCGCATACTACAAGGCTCGTCGCGACTTTACCGTCGCGTGTATGGAGAAGCACCTGAAGGGTCTTTGCGAATGGACCATCCCCAGTGGCGGTATGTTCGTTTGGATTAAAGTCCACGGCGTCGCAGACGTCTACGACATGCTGATGACTCGCGGTCTCAAAAAGAACATCACGTTGGTGCCCGGACACGCGTTCATGGTTGATCCCACCGAAGCCTGCAACTGCATCAGGGCGTCCTACAGTAAGGCAACCCTCAAACAGATAGACAAGGCGATGCAACTGTTGGGCGAACTGATAAGGGAAGAGCACGTGTTGTTGCGAAGGAAGCTCGACGGTTTGGAGAATTCGATACTTAGATAGTTGTGATGTACGGGTCGGAGAATATAAATATTGAAGGGGGGCGTATATGGGGATTTTCTTGGGCCCCGCCCTCCGATATAACCCGAGCGCGCGCAAGCGCGTTTCTTATTACCAGGGTGTGTTAGAGCCTGGCGTCTTGGTGGCTGCCTATGGAGTCGGGTGGAGGAAATCTGGGGGGTTCTCGCGACATTCGTGACTTAGAAGTATACGTAATTTAATTAATTTGACTTGTAAATAAAACGATGAGATTCCTTTGTGCGTTTCATTTTACCCCACCGAAGAAAATCTAAGAAGAATTCACTCGGTATCGTTTGGCCTGAGGTTTAGTAATGCCAAACTGCATATACTACATACTTATAATTCGTTCATTGACGCAAGAACTCGTCTATGTTGGTTCCCACCTTTAGCTCTTGTGGGGATAGCTCAGAAACGGTTGCTAAAATCATCTCCTATCCAGGACAACTTTTTTATCTAAAATACTCTGTAGAATAAGAATTTTTGAATAAAAGTAAAACGTCTAAAATATCTAATTATGAAGGTCAGCCGGTGAATGTAGTCCTGCTGCTTTGCAAAAATTAATAGTCCTGGAAGAAGTATAGTATGCAACACGTTGATAAACATCTTCAGCCATTCGTTTATTAAACACTCGCTCCGCCAAGCTCTGCTTGTGCCAAAAAAAAAACTGCTCACTAAACTGGCTTTTATCAAACCTGCTGTATAATATACTATTTTAAATCGGAATGTTAAGAACAGTGCATTTTTTCTCAATTTTTCGATGTGCATTTGTTTATTTAGCCTGGGAGATTCTGGCCCCGATTCGACGAAACGTATGACAAATCTTGCAGGTGGGGCGTTAAATTATAACCATATTTCTAGGGTCCCAAATTGATTGTAATTATAATATAATTATAATATATCATTAGTGGATTTCTTCTTCTGATCTTACTTAAAAAACAAAATTTGCTCTAAGAAAAATTCTCACTGTGTGGCAAGTGCGCGTTTGAACAGTTTTTTTATTCATATAGAATTTATTTTAACAATCATTAAGTTTATCAAGGTTACTAACATTATCATGTTTAGAGTAAAAAGGGGTCACTATTTTTTTAATTTGTTTAATTTTTGTGGACTAAATAACTAACATTTTTTTGCGTTTTGAAGGTTTACTTTATTTTAAAGCTAAAATAAATGTGAACTCTTTGGGAACAACTGAGCGGACCATTTGAAAAAAATTATAGCAGTTTTATCTTTTTATCTTTCAGGGTGTCCAAAATATGGCACGAAATATGGTATTTAAGAAACGAAACATGGTGGCATAATTCTGTTTACGGCATATTCATGAAAAACTTACACAGGGTCATTTTACAGACTGGAGTAGAAAAAAAGGTTTTTTTCTATTCCCTGCTTTAGTTTTTCGTATCTGCTTGCGCGCTGGGTTATATATTTTTTCTACTCTCCTAATTATACACCGATCTAGTGTGCGGGAAGTGTCACTTTACCAGGTGAGTTTCTTGCCCCACGGATGCACGCCGCTTCGGCAATCGGATGTTTTCGGAGATTTTACCGCACGGCTTGAATTTTCACGTTTGGCAATTCTGAAGGTCATGTCATGAATGTATTCGTGTTGTTTTGTAAAAATGTATCCAAAAACTAAGGGTCGTAGAAAAAGTATAGTATGCAACACGTTTGGTAAACTTTTTAAATGCCGTTTACCGCACTTGTTGCATAATATACTATTAACACGACGTTTCGACTAGAAATTATCATTACCCGTTATCAAGTGAAAACTGGACATTGGACAATGGAAGTTCGAAGCGTAGAATGGACCAGAATCAATCCTTGTCTACCTTTAGAGAAACCAGTATGGGTGTGCCGACTCCGGGGTAGCTTGACGCAGTCTTAAGGGTAAGTTGGGATACACAGAGAAAAAGAAATATTTTAATTAATTATAGCACCAAAAATGAAAGCGTTTAAGGGCTTACTGGTTGATCAGAGTCTCTGAGATACAATTAGGACATAAAATGTGTCGTGGTTCAAGACCAGGAAAAAAGAGGAATCTGCACATCTATCTACAACTATACTGAGAAAAATATATATTTAAATAAATAGTTTGAAATTTGCCGGCCTGACGCCTGATGCAGCTCCAGTATCACGATAAAACTTTGTCTCCTTTTAAATATGCATCTTAATAGGCTGCGAAAAAAAAATTGAAGTCTTGCGTCGTATGATTTTTTATGGACAGCATTTTAAACAAGACATGTCCGAAAAAATGTCACACATAACGCAAATTGAGTATAGAACAGTCATAAAGTTTTTGACAAAAGAAGGGTTAGCACCTAAAATTATTAAAGAAAGGTTGGATAGTGTGTACGGCCAAAGTTCTCCTTCGTATTCTGTAGTGAAAGAATGGGCAAAACGTTTTCGAATGGGGCAGGACTCCCTTGAAGATGATTCAAGAACTGGTCGACCAGTGGAGGTCGTAACGGAAGATATTGTTGCGATTGTGGAAGAGGTTCAGAAATTACTAAGCTTTCTGATACAAGTGTTCGTCGAATACTGCATGATTATTTAGGTATGCATAAGGTTAGTGCAGGATGGGTCTTTTTTGGAACTCTGTAGGTCGGAACCGAAGCCTGTGATAGAAACTATTGTGACGGGAGATGAAAATATGGTTCTCTATTATGACCTTCTATCGAAAAAGAATCAATGGAGTGGCGTCGTAAGGGTGAAGCACCTCCAATAAAATTCAGAGTCTGCCAGTCAACAAAAAAGGTGATGGCCACGATCTTTTGGGATTTTGAAGGAGTTCTTTGATAGATTTTAAAGAAACTAATACCACTGTCAATGGTAAATATTACGCAACCATATTACATAAATTGCGATGCTGCATACGTGTAAAACGTCGAGGAAAACTGACCAGAGGCGTGCGTCTTTTGCACGATAATGCACCTGTCCATACTGCTGGTGTTGCACAAGCTGCCATTTTAGAGTGTGGGTTCCAACAGATCATCCTCCTTATAGTCCAGATATAGCCCCCAGCGACTATTATTTGTTTGGATATTTGAAAAAGGACTTACTTGGACGGCGGTTTAACGACGAAGTTAAGTTAAAACAGGCTTTTTTAGCTCATTTTGCAGACAAACCAAAAGATTTTTTTTTAAAGGGATTGAGTTGTTAATAAAGAGATGTAATAAGTGTATTGAAGTTTTATTCAAAAATAATAAAAAAATGTTACTCTGCTTTGTTTCTTTCGTATTCAGGCCTGGAAATTTTGGCTTCGCCCTCGTACGTAGCAAAAGGCTAACCAATTTAGACATGTGGCAAGGCGAGCCAGACACTGTTAATTTAGAATAAGCAGGAGATAATTTATTATAAAGTAATAAGGGATTAACAAAAGGGAAAGTGAAGGATGAGCGCAGAAAAATAAAGGTGAATTTTTTTAATAAGCTATTAGCTCATTTATGAGGTACTTTTTAAATTTTATGAAAAAGTCGTGTTCGATGTTGCGGTGAATTTTAAGAAGGATCAGATTGATATGAAGACGTTTTTTTCATGTGCCATGTTTTTTCAAATACAGTCTCTTTCGCTTTTATGGTTGCTGTTCCTCTTTTTAATTTTACTGCAGTTGTTATCGTTGGCGTTAAGGTACCCTCAAACCAACGCGAATTATTCGCAGCGGCAGCAATAGCGAAAATTCCGCGACGACAGTGGCAGAGAAAATCGCCTAGAACTTCACACCGCACAGAAGACAATGTACTCCTCATCTGATGAAGAAGAGGCACTTTTGTTACTTGCATTAGAAGCTAAAGAAAATGTGAAGTAGGTATATTTTTTGCTACACAGTATTTATTTATTAGTAAACGATTGGTGCTGATGTTTGTAGGTTCATAGTATAAACTTTAAACGAAACAAGTATGGAGAATTTCATACATTGATGCCAGAACTCCGAAAGGATAAAAAAGGCTTTTTTATATATTTCGGAATGACTAGTGACTATTACCTGATAAAAAATATCGTGAAACTATTTCAGCTGAAGAACGACTTGCCTTTACATTGAGATAAAAAAATACAAATTAAGGAAAATTAAGTTACCTATGTATTTTGAAACGAGGCAAGTGGGAATTTTTGTTGATACTTGTTATTGTTACTGAATGGATTAAAATAAATAACAAAGTTATTGATTCCTTGAGACTACTGAGACACATTTGTCAATGAAATATAGGTATTATTGTCCTGTGAAAATCTAGATGAAGAACTGGTATCTCCACTTTCAGGTTTCGGCACTGGTGCAACATTAGAGTTATGTAAAAATCCAGATAAAGTGCTGGAAAGAGAAGAGCAGTTCCTCATGATGCAAAAGTTCCTGCTCCATGATGACTTGAGCAATTTTCAACTTATTTATCCTTGAATAGTTGAATAGTATATAGTATGTAGGGAGGTATGTTAATAAAAAACAGTTTCAGTACTACCTACCATTTACATTCAAATTTTTGTCAATCTCATCTCATATTTTATCTTTCTTCCTAATGTTTTTGTAAACATCATGTTTTAAATATTGGGTATTTTTTTTCTTTTGCTTGCGAACCAAGAATCGTGCGATAAAAGCGCTGTTGACAGCAAAACTAAATTCGACACCAAAAAAACGCTGTACAATCGCAGTTACTAATTACACACCGATCAAGCGTGCGGGAAGCGTCACTTTACATGTCAGTTTCGTTTCCCACGGATTCGAGCCACTTCGGACATTTCCGGGATTTTACCGCACCGCTTTGGGAACAATCGGACGTTTTCAGAGACATTTCCCACACCTTGAATTTTGACGTTTGTCAATTCTGACAGCCAAGTCACTGAATATATTCGTGTTGTTTTGCAGAAATGTATTAATACACAGAAAAATGTTATGCAATATATCAGACAATTTAAATACTACGGACTATAAGCTACAATTAAAATCTAGTGGACTATTCTGTAAGTAAAGTGACATTAATAATTTAAGTTTCGCACAGAAATTTTACATACCTTTCGCATAAACTTTAGTTGTTTTTACAGTTTTTATATTAATATCTTTCCAAGACCAATTGTACCATTTTCAAATATCCATGTCTCATTAGTACAAACAAAAAAAAATTGAAGGTTAGGACTTGCTTATCCTTGCTTATAGGATTTTAAAAATATAATCCTCTAAAAAGCTCTCTCCTTTCATGATTTATCTTCCGATTACAGTCTTGTTCTTTAAATAATCTACTTAATGATCAAATGTAAAAGTTAAATAAACAACATAACAATGTAATCAACATAATCGGAACGATAAACGGATACGTTTAATAGAAAGTAGTAAATATTTTCTTTGAATGGTACGAAATTTAGTAATTCGATAATCTGTTATTATTTTTAATTTGTTAAATTGTGATTTTTGAATTTTATGACTTTTGAAATTGTGATTTGTGATTGTGAATTTTTCGTGATGGTCGTATAAAAAGTATAGTATGCAACGTTTGGTAAACTCTTTATCTCACTCGTTTATTTGGCACGAGCGGAGCGCAGCGGTGAGTCAAATGCCGTTTACCACACTTGTTGCATAATATACTATTTAGTTATTTCTAAACTGTGTTAACGTGCCTTGCGACAGTGTGCCAACTTGTTCTAGTGAAACAGGATTTACAATATAACCTACTTTTTATGAAAAACAAACAATGATATGCGTAACTTAGTGCCTAGCACACTATTTTAAATGGAAATCTAGCTACAAGTTGTGACCAAAAGGCAAATAAAGAAATTGAAATGAAAGAAAATATTCGCATATTTCTAAAGGAACTAAAAAATTGCTTACCGCGATACCGAAAACAAACGAACACAAGGGACACATGGAAAACATGTGAGGTGAGCTCAATTCGGCCCCGTATATTACAGACGTAGAAAATTTTTGAACCGCGACCCGTATCGCAATGCCGTGCATAATTTTTCGACGAGCTACTTTTAAAAAATCATTTTGCGTTGGCAGATTTCCCCCTCCCCTCGGTACGGATGGCAGTGTGTATATGCGGCATGTGGCCCCGCGTCAGCCCCCGGGGGATACCGAGCGAGTGCACTTCCATGTCGACATTATTCTTGATTTTCCGATGTCGACCTCCCCCGCCGCCCCTCCTGACGGGAGAGCGTTCAGGATTTTCGTTTCGCGATTTGGCGGCGCGTTCGACCGCGTAGGGGTTGGGGGGAGTGGTGCCGTCATCGGAAAACATGCCACCTCCCCTCCCACATCGCAAAAAAAAGCGTATAATTTTACTCGCGACAAAAGAGGAAATTATACAGGATACAGGGTGTCCCGAACTGGACGAAACTTGGTATTCGATCATATATCAGTGTGTCCAAGGTAAGGGTGTCTATCTTGGAGATATTGGAATCTAAAAGAGATACGGAGATAGTTAAATTAGAAAAAGATTGTAAAATTGAAATGTTAATATAGTGATGTGGGTCCGTATAGCTATAAGATAATAAAGTTGCCCTACTACGGTAAAAATAGATGCGCCGCAGGTGGCTATGATATTTTCGTTGAGAAGCTGTGGATCTTCTGCGCATGCGTCACTGACTGTGTTGCCACATAGTCGTAACTTTTCTGAAAAAAATGACTAATTTTTATAAGAAATCCGAATATAATTGACAACGCCGAGCTGCGTAGTTGCTATTGTCAGAGAATACAACAGTCTGTGCCGTTGTTGTTTTCATTTTTGGTCTTTGTGATTATCGTTTGTTAGTTTTGGTTAGTTTAGCATTGCATTGCATAACTTGTGGATGTATAAGAAAAATCCATAATCCCAATAGTTGAAATAAGAGAAATGAGGATGTTTGTTTGAAGTGCTGGATTAAATCAAATATATACTAATTATATTAATTTATTAATTCCCTAAATTATTAAATTATTATTGACTTGTTTTACACTAGTATTTAATTTTGTTTTTCAATACCTACAGTTTTTTAACCAAATTGTCCATAGGCACTTTTCATAATTACATATTTGGAAGGCAATTACTAGACTTCAGATGTAGGAATGAGCGTTCTGGCTTTAGGAGGTACTTGAACCTTTTTTCCTCTTAGACGTTTCCTGTGCGACATTTTAGTACCTCAAAGTTATATTTAGACTTTTAAGAGTGGCATTTCGTGATTTCGACTTTATTTACATTTTCAATGGAGGTTGAACATATAAATTTATAAAAACAAACAATTTTCAGGTACAAATTCGGGAAAAAATAGTTGGTTTCGTCTCTACAGGGCTTAAATAACAAAAACGCCAAATTACTTACAGAATTATACCAAGGACGGAGATCTGTGCGCAATACCGCATAACATTATTCCTGCACTTGTCGCTTGTTTTGCCTGAAAATTTAATGGTATTTCGACATATTTTCAGAAAATACTGCCGTAAAAATGCCGTAACCAAACATTCACCCGAAAGAGCAACCAAAATCAAAAAGGCAATATCCTCTCATGATGTCAAGCTTGTCAAGTACTCGCCGGAAAGAGCCCTTGCTTTTTTTATCGATGCAAGATTGACCAAAACTCACATATTTTAATAAAAAAGGGGCAAAATTCCGAAATGCTAACATTTATCTGAACTACAACATTCTCTTTAAGGCTAAGAGGGAATTATAAAAAAGGACGCATCTGCTGCTTGCAAGTTTGGAAACCAGACGCCTATAAACCATACCGCGCAAAGAATAGTAGATTTATAAGCAACAATTTAGCAATGAAGAAAATCATTCCAAAACCGATTTTTTAAAGTTTTCTATTTGCATCCTTCCACTTCAAATGACAGCAGAAAATGTTTACAGGCATCAGAGCTGGGACAAAATGATGAAAGTACGATTCAGCATGATGATGATCATCAATATATGTCTCTTATAAATGATATCATCACTATCGATATCCTATGTCACTGATAGTGATTAAATAATTTATTTTATTTTGTTAAACATTTTCAAGCTTATTTTAATTTGAATTACTAACGCAGTACATTTTCTGTAAACCTTCTGGACACTAATAAATTCACTTACAAGCAAGTACCGAACTACAGTTTTTGTTGGAGTTCGATATAATGAAATAGAAACGAAAAAAAATATTATCGCAAGTTTGCAGGGAGTACTTTTACAGTGCTCGTTATACAGGGTGGTATAAAAACTGGAGATTTGTCCTCAAAAAAAGAAAAAAAGAGTTCATATAAACGTAGGTACGGAAACGTAGTTTTGCTTAGTGGCTTTTTACCAATATATTAAATATTTTTACAATTTGTACAATGTTAAAGGGCTAAGTCCGATACTGTCTCGTACTTTCAATAAGGCACTAAAAGTGCAACTTTTTTATTTGTTATTGTATTTTTACTCGTTTCGAGTGAACAATAAAACTTATCAAACTCACAAAACGTCTTTTTATGAAAGTTTACGTCGAGGAAATTAACACTAAACAAAATGGTGAACACGATAACCATTAGCTTGCAGGTATGTAATATTTAATATTTAACAATCTGTATCTAGAAAACTAAGCATTCCCACAAGATTTTTTTTTCTACTTTTTTAAAAAAATTTGGGTGCCAAACTTCCAACTGAGCGTTAGTCCCTGTTTTTGGAAACATCCTGTATCGAAATAGAGAGTGTAACCAAAAACAAATAAGAGTTAATCTCAAGATATTGTCGAATAGGGTATCATTTTTTTTGTTGGTGCGTTTTTATCTATAAAGAATTGTCCGCCCTTATTTTTTTTTAAGTACAATAAATATAGATCAGCCATTTGTACGTTATTGCTATTGCTTTTTATAACTTGTTCCATATTGTTTAAAGATTGTTGAGTCCACATTAAATGTATTGATGTTGAATTTGTAGTATATTTTGGAAAACTTTATATTTGCGTTTTAATAACATTCACCAAAATCTAATTTCATTTTACTTATTTTAAATCAGCTCATCGCCTGCATTGATGATAGATTTTATCTCCTTTTTTCCTTGCTAACGTTCGGAACGCTAAAACTGCTTTTCGGATTCGATGTGGACTCGCAGAGTAATCGCAAATAGTATAGTTTGTGCTCTGGTCTTTGTGATACCTTTTGCTGTTCAATATGCATTATGCAATATTATGCAACAAGTGCGGTAAACGACATTTGACTCACAAGTTTATTTCACACGAGCGGACCGAATGTTTATTAAACGAGTGACTTAAAAAGTTTTTCTACTCCCGTCTGTAAAATACCTAATTACCACGTCAGATTCGTTTCCCATGATTCCCAGCCACTTCGGACATTTCCGGGATTTTACCGCACGGATTTGGGAGCAATCGGATGTTTTCGGAGATATTTCCCACGCTTTGAATTTTGACGTTTGTCAATTCTGAGGGGCATGTCAGTGAATGTATTCGTGTTGTTTTGCGAAAATGTACCCAACGGTCATAGAAAAAGTATAGTATGCAACACGTTTAGTAAACTTTTTAAGTCACTCGTTTATTAAACACTCGTGAGTCAAATGCCGTTTGCCGCACTTGTTGCATAATATACTATTACTGAACGTGTTGCATACTATACTTTTTCTAAGACCGTTAGTTTTTAGGTGCATTTTCGCAAAACAACACGAATACATTCACTGATATGACCGTCAGAATTGACAAATGTCAAAATTCAAAGCGTGGATAATATCTCCGAAAACATCTGATTGCTCCCAAATCCATGCGGTAAAATCCCGGAAATATCCGAAGTGGCTCGGATCCGTGGAAAACGAAACTGACGTGGTAAAGCGACCCTTCCCGCAGGCTAGATCGGTGTGTAATTAGGAGAGTAGAAAAAATATATAACCGAGCGCGCAAGCAGATACGAAAAACTCATGGTAAAGGGTTATAACTCTACCCTTTTATACACTCCATTGATCTACCCTTTTGAGAACAAAGACTGTAGTACTCTGCAAATTTGTTATCTTGCACCTAGCACTTGTTTTATTTGAAACTGCAAAAAAAATCTAATGAAATAATTAGGATTATTAAATTATTTTAAAAAAAATATTGGTATGATTTACCGCTTTCTTGGGAGGTGGGGGGGGAGGTTCCTTTTTAAAAATAATAATATCTAACTCGTTTCGATGCAAGTAAAACTGGACACCCTGTATACCGAAATCGAGCAAAACGTCCGTAAACTTTTCGGGGTGGCAAGGGGATGGGTGCCCGGCATATTCAGGGCTGCAGCCGCCGCCGCCGACGCTCGAGACCGGAGCGCGGGTTGCTAAGCGATGGCCTTCCGGGTATAGAGGTCTCCACTCTGGAGCACGCTCGTCATCAGCATCGTCGACATCGTCAAAGAGATATTTTCGACGAATTTTGCACAAAGGAATGCAGATAATATGAACCGGGGGTATATATACGCAGCCGGAGTCACTCCCCACCTTAATGGGGAAATATTTTACCGGCTTATACAATATTGCGTGCCTTTGTCAAGAAGCTACGCTTCATAGAGCGCGCCCGATGCGCCCGCCCATATACCGAAAGAAAGGGAACTGCTTTCAGACTTGCAGTAACTGAGATTCTCTATCTAGACCTACCAGATCTATGTAAATATTGGTAAATCTATAAATTGGAGATAGAGAAATAGATATATCCTTTATTGACCACTTTCTGCTGTAAAAATCATACAATGTGGCAAGTCATGTTTTACAGGAAAAATATATAAAATGTAAAATGTGGCTTACGTAATGGTAAAAAAAAAACAAAAAGCAAGACTAGTACACATTCAGGAAGAATTATATGCTAAATATCCCAGAATAAATCAAAAGGTACATGTCAGTAGATAGCATCCTCTTAAACTTAAAATGTCTTCTTGCCAGTCAATCAGTTTTTTGGGTACTATAATCATGATAAAATGAGTTCAGCGCGAGCGTGTCTTTGTCGTGATTTGCAATTTTTGAATGATAGGTTCACGATGCTCTAGATAATCTGCTGACGCTGTTACTACTACTACCTTCTTTTGCAGTTTAAAAGGCATATCAACTGCAACAAAGTTACCCCACCTTAATTAATGTTTCCTTAGTGATTATTTTTTAATTCACGGATTCATGTGCTTAGCCCAGCATAAACTATCATCCAGTTTAATCTCCAACAGTTTTACACTAGCACCCATCACTAAGCCATTATATGTCGAAAAAAAGGTGCTGTTTTATCGGGAATAAATGCAAGGGCGTTGTTAGAGAACCATAGCCATAACCAGTCGCATCTTCTACTTGTTTTATTTTCTTTAATAATTGACGTATTGTCTGCATAATCTCTGCATAAATCGTTAATGTATACAGTCAAAAGCTGCGGACTCGGAACAAAGCTCTGTGGCACGCCTATCCATGCTTCTTACTTCTGATATTTCATAATTATCCACCATACATGCGACTTAATAAGATACAATGAAAGTCTTCGTTCACTATATTTGTTCAATTTTTCAAGCAGGAAGACGTGATAAATGCAGTCGAAGTCCTTACTAAGGTTACAAAAAAAAGATTCACCCCGCTAAAAGCCCTCCACCATGTCTCCCACAACCCAATCGTAGTGCATTCTAGTCCAAATTCAAACTACACACTGCATATATAATTCTTGCTATATAAAAATCGTGATAATCGTGAAAAATTTAAATTTATGAGACCAAACCTCTTATAAATATCAGTTAAAGTCCGTTCATAGATATAAGAAAGTGACTAACTGATATGAATTAAGGAAAGACTCGGGCAATCTGTAAGAATGAAATATGGCCGAACAGGTCCGTACTTTGCTTAGAATCTAAATCTAAAATAAAATTACAAATTATTTTTACTTAAAATTATACACATAATATATCAATATCACTATCGCTATCATCGCCTATTCTAATTATTATTTGTTCTATATTATTTGCAATATGGATATACGATTGTTCTGCTTTTTCTATATGTTTAACAGAATTTGCCCAACTTTGTGGAGGGATGTTAAAAACTTCGGTTTCTATAAGTTTGAGGACATGGGAATTAACACGGGGAAAAACATTGTTACGACGAATGGCAGATTTCAGTTGGTGCCAAACATGTTCAATGGGATTAAATATACAGTGGTAAGGTAAATATACAGTGGTAGGCCTCAAAACTATATGGCCTAGATTTTTTACATAATTATCACAGACGTATTTACGTATTATTTAGACGTTTTAGTCAACTGTCTACTGCGATAACTTGCATTGTCCATTACAATTACGCTATTAGGAGGAATGTTTGGAGCTAGTTTGTTTTTAAACCAACTTTCAAATAAATCAGCGGTGGTGTCTTAATGGTAATCCAGAGAAGAATCTTTTTTTCGCAGACAGAGGAAGTCCATCTGGAATCCAACCATCTTTAGAGCCAGCATACAAAATAGTAATTCTTTTACCTCTTTTTGATGGCGCATTTGTTTTACACTTATCAGTTGAGTCAACCCAACCCTTTTCCGGGGTATCATAAGTGGCAAACAAGGTTTCATCCAAGTAAATAATTGGCCTTTGTTGTTCTCTGTAAATCCTAATTTTTTCTAGATATTCCAGTCGCCATTTCCGAATTCTATTAAAACTTGCCTTTTGTCAGTTTTTTTAAATCTAAAACCCATGTGATGAATACACTTCCATAAGGTAGTTCTGCCACATTTAACACCGGTTTCATCTTTTTCAAGCCTCCTAATTAAGATATCTAATGTAGGCACGCTTTGTTCCTCGTATAACTGGTAAATTTTACACCGTATTATATCTTGATCACTTTCATTTACACTCGAGAAAATGTCAGCATCGCTTCTTTTTTTCCTCGCTGAAATGGGATTATTCACAATTTTCCGTACATTTGATGTTGGAATTTTCGTCAATGTGGCCGTTTCTTTTAAAGATGCTTGCTTGCTAGCACCACGTTCAATAAGAGTCAAATAAACATTGTTTATAACTTCCTTAGTCGCAATAGAATAGTATTTTCTACATTTGTGCGGGAGCATCTCCTGAGATACACTAGAATCGCACATATTTTGCATAATTCGCACACGATTCAACACAAGCTGTATTACACACGAAATAAGAATGATTACTAATAAACTTAAACTAAGGAGTATACCAAACCAAAGAATATTAAACACAGGTAGGTATAAAATTATTTTCTATTACGGACCACAATTTTACCTGAATTTAAATTTCGAAACTTAAGCTAAATAATCTTGTTTCATTGCATGTTAATGACCACCCTGGGATAATCCCATTCAAAAGCAATTGGTCACTTTCTTATATCCATACATACCTAATAATAAAACCTTAAGCTGCGAAAAATTATCGGGACTGTGCCTATTAGATCCGCAGAGCCGTTTACAATCCTTCAGATTAGCCAAATACAAAGTACGATCGAGGCTAAGCTAGTCGCGCCATCTCGTGACAGGCGCTACGGGTACTGCCATATACCGGCGATGAGTACGCCGCACGGTGGGCCAGGGAGAGCTCAAACTATTGAAATGAACCCATAATACATTTCGTACAATGAACGTTTCTTTATCACATACTAGTTAAGTAAGCCATGAACCTTTACAAAACAAGCGATTTAAGTCGCCTTGTTACCATGGAAACCTCAACAATAATTTTGTAACGTGGGTTGTCAGTGTGATTTTGAGAATGTTTTATTTATACAATTTTCCGGGTGAAAAGTGGAGGGAATTTTTTTAAAGAAATAAGCTTTTGACAAACTTGAAAATGCAGTAAAGCCAGTAAGGCAAGTTTTGAGACTCATTTTATGCTTAGCTCTCCTTAAAAAATTCTAAATTGTTTTGATTCATATTAAAATAAGGGCCCAAAAAAGTATGTTTGTACTTTATTTAACAATATGTGACAATTTTAGCATAATTCGGGGATGGTGTTGATACTATGTATTAAAGTAACACGTTGTGGTGTTACGTGTAAGACACAATCTTGCTCCCACCTGCTCCATTTTATAAAAATAATTTTTAAAGAACTTACCGGGTGGGCAAAAAAACGGCGAAAAATGTTTTTCGTTATTAAGTTTTGACTTATGTTGCCAAATTTATTGGAAGAAATCGCACATATTTTTTGTCCTCCATCTTAAAATCCAAAATGGCAGTTAAATTCAAAGTTGATTTTTCATAGAGGTCCATTTATTTTTATATTTTGAGAAACTTTATAACATTTTTTTAATTACTATTAAAGCTTTATTTAAGCCACACCGCCCGTTTAAAAATATTAATTGTTAAGATGGCAGCCTAGCTCAGATCAAAATGAACGCTTTTACTTTATCTCATCTATCTATTAACAACAATTGAACTAAAATGTGCCTCTTTTTTAGAATTTAAAAATCACTCACTCTATAAAGTCTTTATATGAAGCTCGTCAAAATAAAGTATCAATAAAAGAAACTTTACTTGGGAGTATATGTCAAGATTATAGGAATCAAAACCAAAAACTTATAAAATCTTTGACAATTAGTTATTTTTTACAATTTCGAAGAAAATGGCAGGCGAGAGGGCAAACTGAAATAAAAATAGACTTTTGAAGATTTTTGCAGAATGGCTGGAAACAAATGTAACAATACCGTGCAATAAACCAAAAACTTCCACGGAAACAACTCCGAGAATGTGAAACCAATGAACAGTGCAAAAATGAGTTTAAGAGCTTCGGGTAAACCAGCAGCGGCAAATTTATTAGCTCAACTAGCAAACACATCCAACGAGTCAGTTCAACATTTAAAACTATCAAATAATAACAATAGATCAAGTCAACCCAAGATGTCTCCAGAAAAAGCACCGTCTCTAATAGTAGATACAAATCTTTCTAAGCGACAATATCAACTGTTACGAACCAATACCAGGGCAAACAATTTAAATTTATGTAAACCATATATGATATTCGAAACGATAAACAATCCTGTTACACCTCGGAAATCACTGTTACAGAATACTCCGTTTATGTTCCATTACAGTCATTGCTCGACCATACTGTATCCAGATTGTTTTCAGTTCTTGTTATATATATATATATATATATATATATATATATATATATATATATATATATATATATATATATATATATATATATATATATATATATATATATATATATATATATATATATATATATATATATATATATATATATAGTTTTATTTTGGCCAGTAAATGGGGATGTGATGGTAGTTCGGGGCAAAAAGAGTACAAACAAGGTTTTTATGAGGGTGATTTTTCTGATAGTAATTTGCTTATGACCTGTTTGTTTCCTTTAGAATTATACTCAAATAATATAAATAACGAAAAAACACTTATATGGCAAAATTCGCGTCCTTCTTCAACTGTTTATTGCAGGCCTATTGAAATGCAATTTTTAAAAGCAACCAGTGAACCATCTAAAAAAGAAAAGAGTGACATGGATAAAGGAATACAAAATCTTGCCACAACTCGGTTGTAGTAAGTAAGCATTTGACTATTTCCATACAACTCGAGTTAATAATGTCAATGATTGATGGCAAAATGGTTAGTGCCTTGACAAATACATAGTCACAGAAGTGTTACATATGTGGGGCCTTACCTTCGCAAATGACTAGCATAGATGAGGTACTAAAAAGACCAATAAGGGATGACTATTTAAATTTTGGAATGTCTACCTTACATACGTGGATTCGCTGTCTGGAATGCCTGCTTAAGAAAAGCTATCGTTTAAATTTCCAAAAATGGCGAGGTATTGGAGTGGACAAAATTGTAATTCAAAACGAAAAAAGAAAGTTTAGACATCGTTTAGACATGATAGTAATGGGTGTTTTTTTTCGATGTATAGAACTTTAAGTTGGTATTACTGTTCAAGATGGCGACCGATTTAACGGCTGTCAAGTGATTTATTCTCAGTTTGGTTTGGCAATTCATCATGGAACCATGGAACGTTTTCCCATCACGTTTACTCTTATTGATAACTCGCATCCCCAGAGACGCCGTACGGTGCGTACAGAAGAAGCTATTGCTGCTGTAGAGCGTAGCATTGAGGAAGACCCGAATGAGTCCATCCACCATCGAACACAGGAATAGATCTGTGCCCATCCATTTATGGAAGATTTTGCGGAAGGATCTTAGTTTGCGTGCTTACAAAATCCAACTCGTGCAAGAATTGAAGCCAAATGATCATCAAGTAAGGCGTAGATTCGTCGAATGGGCCCAAAACGAGAGTGCCGTTGTTCCCGATTTTCATAAGCGAATTTTGTTTAGCGATGAAGCACACTTCTGGTTGAATGGCTACGTCAACAAACAAAACTGCCGCATTTGCAGCGAAGCTAATCCTCAAGTGTATGTCGAAACACCGTTACATCCAGAAAAACTAACTGTTTGGTGCGCTTTATGGGCTGGTGGAATCATTGGTCCGTACTTCTTCAAAAACGATGATGGCCAGAATGTTACAGTCAATGATGATCGATATAGAGCTATGATTATTAACTCTTTCATTCCTGAATTGAATAACCATGATGTCCAGGAGATGTGGTTTCAACAAGACGGCGCAACATGTCACACAGCTCGTGCCACAATCGATTTATTGAAAGACACGTTTGGTGACCACCTAATTTCACGTTTTGGACCTGTGAATTGGCCTCCAAGATCTTGTGATTTAACACCGCTAGACTACTTTCTGTGGGGCTATGTAAAGTCATTGGTCTATGCGGATAAGCCACAAACGCTTGACCATTTGGAAGACAACATTCGAAGTGTTATTGCCGATATACGGCCACAAATGTTGGAAAAAGTCATCGAAAATTGGACGTCCAGATTGGACTACATCCTCGCCAGCCGTGGCGTCATATGCCAGAACTCATATTTAAAATGTAATGCCACTAGATTATCTTTCGGATAAATAAAATTCATGGCAATCAAATAATCCATCGTTGTTTTATTGCAACTTAAAGTTCTATACATCGAAAAAAAAACACCCCTTAGATCAAATAACCAAGGTGTTGGTACAAGTAATGATGGAAATACCGCAAGCAATTTTTTTAAAAATTTTATATTATCTGCTGAAATAACCGGTTGGGATCAAAATTTAATACAACTATTTTTTGTAATTTTACATGTGATTGCCAATCGACTTAGCATTGATATTAATAATTTAAATCATATTCTTTGGAAACAGCCAAACTAGTTGTATTTCTTTATCCCATGTACCTATCGGACAATTATCGGACGAAGCTTAAGAAGCTCGGAATAAAGAGTACAGACGATACGGGAACATCATTCAAGAGAAATGAGCAGAGTGAACAAGTTTAAGAAAATTTATTAAAATCATTTAATCGAAACCCTTCATCTTTTAGTCACAGTGATGATAGTAGTAGCAGTGAAACAGTGAAAAATAATTCGTCTTTAAACAGTTCGTTAATATGATGTTTTTTAAGTTAGTTAAAGTGTTTCTTATTTATTGTTGTTATATAATTAATATATGAATTTGTTTTCTTTTTTTTATACAGCGAGAGTGTTATTGTTTTGGGCATTTCAATAGTGAAAGGTATTATTATTTTGTAATTTCTTTTCATGATTTAATTAAAAACTGTTTGTAAATATAGATTTGTTTTGTGAACAACCTGTATAATAATTATATTGTATTAAAGTTTGAGGTTTGTAGTAATTTTTTCTTTTTATTGTTGTGTTTTTATTAATATTAAGTAAAATTTAGTGGCATTACAAAAAAAATCGACTGTCAAACTCCTAGGGTTTCCCTGGCCCACTGTGTGGCGTCCTTTTCGGCCGCGTTAAAAGCGACGTTTTTAACCCCGCTACATCTCGCGCCCCTTTCGACCGGTCGATAATAATTACCGGACCCGTCATTCATAATTAATGCCATACTACGCCGGGTCAAAAAAATATTTGATCGGCCGTTGTTCGCGAACAATACGTAAGCGTAACGGCTATACGCAATAAAGTCACATCGTCGCCTACTCCGGATCACCTGCATGCGATCAGGGGGAAACACCGGCACGTGACTGGCACGTGACCCCCCCTCCCGATCAATTTATTAATAAAAGTGCAAAAGCCTCTTCTATCTGTTGGACTATATACCTGGTCCGCCCCCGATGCGACGGTCTGACAGGCGGAATTGAAATTTTGTCGACTCATCTCGTCGTCGCGAAGGGGGCCGGGCGGGGCGCTTGGGCCCCGGGGGTGTTTATTGCCCGTTTTCGAACTTTGTTCTTTGCGAGACGCGGAGAGTATACAGGGTGTGTTTTAATAAGCGTCCGACATATTTTTGTAGGTTGGCAGGTAAGGAGAATTGGTAATATGTATTATACACACAATAGGGCATTCTAGAATAAATTTACTAACCCCACTAACAATTTTAGCAGCTCAAAGATTTATTATTAGATTGCGGATATTCTACGGGTTACATTAAGTTTTATAAAAGTTTTTACATTTTTGTAAGAAAACAGCAAGTTTTATAAGACCAATAAATACCAATAATCTTTAAATAATAAACAATTTGATATTTGATATGTTTCAGTTGCATTTTTTGGAGTGTTCATGGATAAAATTTTTTTCGAATATAGTATCTTCCCTTCGTTTGTTGAATTCAGCAAACTCAGTTGGTTGGTCAAGGTTATAAGTTATAACATGAGGTCATAAAAATGATGTTTTGTTTCTATTTGGCTTTAATTGTAATTTTTTAATTGACAGAAAATTAAGAATTTTTCGTTGAAATTTTTAACTAAATGTGTTAAAAATATTAGGTTGTGAAATATTATAGAAGTTATGACGATATTTTTTCGGACTTTTTGAAAAAAAGGTTTTTTACTTAAAACAGAATACAAAAAATTTCCACATAACCTAAAAAGTATTTTTCAAAATTGGTGAAATCTGGAAAATCATTTAGAAATGTGTGAAATCTTTGTAGAATCCGTAAAATTTGAAACAGGTGGAATCTTTATTAAATTCGTGAAATCTCTGAATTGTGTGGTCTGATGTAGCTGCCACTTTTGATTGATGTTGTCCCCTATTAAAAAAGTCTGCATACACTAAATATTTTTTCTCAGGAGGTCACAGCTTGCAATATTCGTGAGTCTTAAATAAAAACAAATGCTATATTTATTTCCAATAACTTGATCTTTAACATGTAAACAAACAACATGTCAAACTCCAATAAATACCAACACTTTAAGTTTTATAATATTGCATGCAAAACTTTTCCGTTACTTTATCTATGAAACATTTGGTGTCGCTTACTCAAGGTTTATTAAAATGGCGTTCTTAAAAACCTTATAAATTTTTTCTCTTAAGGTTTTATAACACACTGCCTGAACTATGTATAAATTTCGAAGCACCTAATAAATATTCTACAGCTACTATGAGACCTGAACTAATTTCTAGCACAATTTTAAAAAGCATATTTAATTTAATTTTATACTGTGAAGTAATGACTGCATAATCGACACTTGACATTTGCACTCTAATAGTTTTCAGTTGCTTTCTCCTTACTTTTAGTTTTATGACTGGCACGAAGGTTTTTAAAAATACCTTTTTGGTAACTCATAAAACTATAAGTATTCTAAAATTACCTTAGATTTTATTGCGAAAGAAGTAGTGGTACAAAACAACTAGTTAAGACGAAGCTTCTGAAACTTTTCAGTTAAGCTTTGAAAAAGAAAACAGAAGGATTGGCGAAACGTCAGCAAGTTTCAACAGGAGGAATCCAGAAGATTTGTAAATAGTAATTAAAAGTTTTTAATCTGACTTGAAGGCCAAACCTGGTGAACATGGCGTCCTTTTATGTGGCGGGTATTGTTATGTATTTTCGAATTGATATAAATACCTTGATATAAAGGAAGCGACAGCAACAAACTTGAAGATATATTTCTCCAAATATATATTCTTTAACATTGATCTGCATATTAATTGCAAAGAAAATTTCATGAGACATGGTAATCAACTTTCGGTTTTGATGGAATTTACTTTGTGCTTAAAACGAGAGACTTTCAGTTTTAGGAACTTTTCAGAGCTTCTGAATTAATTTTTTAAAGACATTTTCACAATAATCTCATATTAAAGAATTATTGCGGTCAACTTTACAGTACATGTAAAATACAATGGTAAGGACACGAAATAAAATACATTATAAACAAAGAAAAAGGTGAAACAAAATGGCTGCGCTTTTTGGTGTTTATAAACAATAGTGGTTACGAAAATTGTATTCCTTGCCATTATAAAACTTATTTATGGTTTATAAAGGTAACGACAACCTTTTAGTTATAAATAAATGGAGAGTAAAAGTAAAGAGTAAAAAATATGGGACTAAATGTTGGTAATTTTGGTTTTATAAGAGTAAAGAAAACGTTAACATTATAAAATATATATGTATGAATTTTTATTGGAATATAATATAGTAATATATAATATAATATAATAATGTAAACAAAAATCAACATCAAAATCCTAAAAGAATTATATATATATATATATATATATATATATATATATATATATATATATATATATATATATATATATATATATATATATATATATATATATATATATATATATATATATATATATATATATATATATATATATATATATATATATATATATATATATATATATATATGATGACACTATATTCCGGGATATCATCCGTTCGCTCGTTGAACTCCGACTGGAATCCTGCATCCGACTGGAATCCTGCAAATCTTGCATCCGACTGGAATCCTGCAGACGTTTCGCCAAAATCTCACTTGGCATCTTCAATGCTCGCGCTCCGAAAACACTTCGAACACAGTGTTCGAAGTGTTTTCGGAGCGCGAGCATTGAAGATGCCAAGTGAGATTTTGGCGAAACGTCTGCAGGATTCCAGTCGGATGCAAGATTTGCAGGATTCCAGTCGGATGCAGGATTCCAGTCGGAGTTCAACGAGCGAACGGATGATATCCCGGAATATAGTGTCATCACATTTTTCCATCCGTGAATCAATACGTGAGAATAATATATATATATATATATATATATATATATATATATATATATATATATATATATATATATATATATATATATATATATATATATATATATATATATATATATATATATATATATATATATATATATATATATCGCTACCATATATACCTGGATTATCAGAAAAACTCCAACCCATTTTCAAAGAACACAAAATTGAAATAGGACACAAAAGTTATAATTTACAAAGAACTTTTCTCTTCACTAAACTCAAAGCAAAAATTACAGTTGAAAAAAGAAGTAATATAGTGTATGAAATTCCATGCTCTAAATGCGACAGTGTATATATAGGACAAACAAGCCAATATTTAAAAAATAGAATCAACGGACATAAGTATGACAAAAAAAACAAAACAGCTCTTCATACCCATTGCGAGAACGCCAAACACATTTAATTTTCAAAAAGTCCTACTAACAGAACCTAACACCAAAAAAGAGAACTTTATGAAAGTATAGAAATCCAAAAGGACAAAAAATCAATTAATAACAAAATCGATTCTAAAAACCTTAACAAAATATATTATTGAATTTTAAACTAACAAAATTAAATTATCCAATATATTTACTAATAAAAAACATCCGTACCTGTTTTGCATGCCATTAAAATCTGTATAAAATATTCACTGACAAATTATTTTTATTTTGAATATATTAACACAATGTCAAATGTCATCAATTGTCAATATGTCATCTATACGAATATTTTGAAAAAGATCGAAATTACGATCGAAACGTTAATAAATATTTAGAAGAATCACATTAATTGAACGAATACCCAAGAGAAATTGAAGAATATATATATATATATATATATATATATATATATATATATATATATATATATATATATATATATATATATATATATATATATATATATATATATATATATATATATATATATATATATAAATGTAAGTTAATTTGATCTTTTTTTCCTTATATGAATTGTTTAACTCCTTTGTCTTTAAAACGAACGCATGGATTATTTCGAACCAAAATATTTCAAAAACTGATTCTCATATCGACCTCTAATACGATGACCTTATATAATAAAATATAATATGGGGCCGCAAAAAAAGTTACAAAAAAGAACCAATTAAAATTTTTCCTGTCAGAAAAGAAAAAAAAACATAAATATTAAATTGACAACCTCCAACTCGAAGACAAAGCTTTCTTTGTACTATAAAAATACTTGAGAAGTCGTACTGTGTAATATCAAAAACTTATTTAATAATACGATATACAGGGTGTTTTATAAATAAGCGATAGTTTCAGAGACAATTCTTCCGAGCGATTTTATACCCCAATATGTAAAAATGTAATTTTGGAAAAGAAGAGTTTTC
Organism: Cylas formicarius; assembly: GCF_029955315.1. Classification (NCBI taxonomy): domain Eukaryota; kingdom Metazoa; phylum Arthropoda; class Insecta; order Coleoptera; family Brentidae; genus Cylas; species Cylas formicarius. The sequence continues at coordinate 43,043,283 of NW_026844214.1, read as the reverse complement.
AATATATGGGATGTCATTTGTAAAATAAAGGGTGGATACGAATGGCATGTCATTAATTACAGTTTACTTAATCAGTAAAAATGGACAATCTGCAAAAATTATAACTATCGTATTAAAAGTTGTGCACTCAGAAAGTCGTCACATAAATTAAGTTGCAAAATTGAAACTAATGAAAACATTAATTTTTTTAAACTTTTTGTTAACAGATTCTTGCTGTAGATAATAAAATAAATACTGTAAAACTCATCGATATCTAAATAGCTTACTTCTTGTCTCGCCCAATATTAAATGGGACCCGAATATACTTCTACAAAATATTGTCGAAATAAACATCCAAACTGAAAATTGCAGAATTGACGGACTATTGCCGATAACGTTTATAATTAAAAAAGAAATCGATCAAAGTTTTAAACCGTAATATTTTTTGGGCGCCATCTTAAAATCCAAGATGGCAGTTAAATTCAAAGTTGATTTTTCACAGAAATCCGTTTATTTTTATATTCTCAGAAATATTATAACCTTTTTTTAATTACACACAACGTCGTAGCAGTTGCAAAAATCGGATAAGCCCTTTTAAAAATATTAATTGTTAAGATGGCAGCCTAGCTCAGATCGAAATGAACGCTTTTACTTATTTCATATATCTATTCGGATTTTTCACAACAATTGAACTAAAATGTGGCTCTTTTTGAGAATTTCAGATTCACTTGATTTCTATAAAGTCTTTGTATGAAGACCGTCAACATAAAGAATCAATAAAAGAAACGTTACTTGGGAGTATATGTCAAGATTGTAGGAATTAAAACCAAAAACTTTAACTTTAACTGTGGGCCGACAAAAAATAAATTTTGACAGTTTAAGCTATGCAGGGAAATGTAAATGAACGAAACAACTCCGCTTCTTGATCTGGATAATAAAATAAATACTGTAACACTGATCGATATCTAAATAGCTTACTTCTTGTCTCGCTGGATATTAAATGGGATCCGAATATACTTTAACAATATATTGTCGAAATAATGACACATTGAAACTGAAAATTGGTGTTAACGTTAATAATTAAAAGCTGCGATATCCTATTGTGATACTTAAGTGATCGTTCGAATGGAATTTTAATATTGGTAGTGATATCTAGTATTGAACTGAGGTGGCTTTTACTTGATGAAAATCCATTTATCAAAATAAATAAGAACTAAAAGTTCAGATTTTCACGAAATTATATGACATGACAATTGTTTCGACAACACCCTGTCGACATTTGATAAAGACACGGTGATGTCGAAACAATTGTCATGTCATAATATATTTTCGTGAAAATCTGAACTCTTAGTTCTTATTTATTCTGATATCTAGTGTTAATAATTAATAACCTGTATGCACCTAATCTTGTTATTACATTGCAGTAATATAATACATATAGAAAATTTGCATTTTGTATCAGCATTTTAGGAATATCGAGACGGGGGGTTATATAGGACGCCCCCCGTTCGATGCACTTGTCGTCGAACGCGCGCGTTTTAATAACTTGTTGAATAATTGAATTCCTGGGTGGGCGTGAAAAGTCTGCGTCTGACATTTCTATTTAAACGTTTTAGTCGCACACTCGACACGCGCGCACCTGTCTTTACTCGTTCCGGTACAGAGACATATTTTTTTCGAGTTCGCGAACAGATTGTAGTTCCAAGCGAACACTTTGTTGTCGTTTATACCTTCTGGGTATTTTCGACAGCTTTGTCGTCTAAAGTATGGATCTGAGGAACTTTGAATCACCGCCATTTTCTAGTGATTTTCTTCCTATATGTACACAGTCACAGTGTACGTTTTAGAAAAACAGAAATTTGCTGAAAATTTGATCACTTAGATTTTTGACTGCTCTGTCGATATAAAATGTTTTCAGTATCGCAGTGTTGTCGCATCTATCGACAAGTAACGACAACTGTGTTTTTTAAAATAGGAGAGAATGTATATTTATTTGTTACATTACATTACAATTTACAGAGTAAACACAAGTATTATATTACTATTCCTACTAGATAATAATTAGAAGAGGGTTTACATAAAATAATAATAAACTAAATAACCAATCAAGAAAATACAAAAAAATCAGGACATCAAAGTATGACTAATTAATAATTCGTATGCTGGAGATGACCTAATCTTAGGACGACCAAATAATTAACTGAATATGGAATCATAAACATCAATATGGAGTAATAGGAAAACATCGATAAGTAGTTCTCTAGTCGAATTAAAGATTAGGTGAAATATGTCTATGTGACTAAAGTAGCGACTGTAGTTCTTTGGCATTTAAATGTATGGTTAGTTTAGTATGGTTCTTAAAAAGAGTCAATGTGAAATATATTTTTTGTTTAAAAATATTGGATTTTCCAAAATATTTATACTTTCTAATATTTGGAGACATGTAAGTTTATTAGAGAATAGTTTGTGAATCAATGAATGTGTGAAACCGATCTTGTGGAGTTCAGATTTATTAAATAAAGACGCCTAGGTATTTCTTCGCGGTAAAATAATTTAGGTTTGGATAGCGATAACCAAGATAACGTATAAACTTTTTTAGGATGTTTTCTATTTTGTCTATGTACTTAAAATATATTGGATTCCATACCAAAACACATAATAAATCCTAAGTTTAGGTAAAATTTATTAACTATTGTTTGAATATGTTGTTCAAACAATAAATTGCATTGCATTGCATTACCCTGAGATCATTGACCTTTTTTGAGCATAGAAAAGGTTATTTGAAAGCACTTATTGGTGTTAATCTTTACTTTCTTTTTTTCATCAGCTAAGCATGCAGACTTGGAGTATTGGAAACAATGCTTTACATCTTGTACGCACGAGTAAAAGAACATTGTTAAATTTTTCACCCCGCTACTACTTTTTGACTATTTTTGTATATCTCTAGCAGTTTTCCTGAGCACTCGTTTTCTGTAGAATAATGTCCTTGCGATGTATAAGGTGTTTAAAAAAATCACGATTTTACCGGTTCATACAAGATTCATTCATTCAGTTTTTGCATCTATCGACGTCAGTGATTTCTGTGGAAGTTTCTTTGAAAAAATCGCTTTGATTGATTTAATTGATGGGTAGATAGCTATGTAATATCATCTTCTTAAAAAACAAACCTTTGTTTAAAAATACGACATTTTGTTAATTATTTATTATTTATGAACATTGTGCCCAAATTAGAATAACAAATTTGTTGGAAATGATCACCATTGTTCTCCAAACATTTTAAAATTAAAGTGTTTACAAAATAAATTGTTGTCTTCGGGATTTAACTCGCCTATGCAGATAATTTCCGATATTGTATTGGGTGCCAAATTGTCAAAACTTAAATAATTATTTATACTATTTCAATAAGAAAAAGCATATCTCTATCATGATAAACATCCTAGTTATGTTTCCGTTAAAAAATGGTAGTGTTTTCAAATTCCGAAACAAAAATTATAAGTAATAAGTAAGTAGGTAAGTAATAAATTGGTTTTTAACGCCAACTAGATGCTTGGAGAAATATAAAATTACCCTTCTTGTGCAATATTTATAAAATTAGATTTGGGGTTATCGTCCCTTTTGATCAAATCCCTTTCAAAAATCGTAGTTATAAGTATGTACTTATTTTGTTTTAATACTCGTTTTGCATCCGCCAACAAGTCACCCGTCAGAATAAGCGAAATCAAGTAGGCACGGCGAATGACTGCTATAGCCAATTTCGCCCTGACATATACAATATATCCTACGCCCTCGGAATTTCAATGCCTACTTCCCACCGACGACGCCGGGCATCAACTAGATTATTCAATGTAATTGAGTGTTCATGTCGCTATCAATAAATCAAGTCGGCGAAACGTATAATCCGTGGTCACGTGTGTCGCATTAGGCGACCTGCCAATATAATAGTTTCTTCTTTGCCCCCTCGCTCTTTACTCTGTTTGTGCCACGGATAATAAAAGTTTGTAAACGCGCGCGCCTACCTGATTGATATACGACGGGAAGAGACTGACGCGGCGAGTTTATGAAAATAAGGGCGACATCGCGTCGGATTTTTTACAATATTTTTGACAAGCGTCTATAGATACACCCATATAGCCAATAGAGATATAAAACAGGAACTTATCAAGGAACAGTGGAAAAAGTTTTGAGAAGTTCCATTTGACATGCGCATGCGCGAGCTTTCATCCAATGACACTGCGGCATTTAACAACCAACGTGGTTGCTGACAGATCGTCAATAAGTTTGGATGCGGCATTTTTTTCGGCAATATTTTCTCAAAATATAATTCAATGTTATCGGAAAACAAATTTTTTGTCAAGATAGTATACAGATAGTTTACAGATACAGACCGATACAGATACAGATAGTATCTGTATCGGCCAGTGGTCGACAAAGGGAGCAATGAGCCATTATCCAACAGTTGTTTGTAAAACTGAATGTGTGAAGTTAAGGTAATTTGGCTACTGTAATTCAAAGTTCACGCAATAAAAACGAATAATGACAATATGTTATAGTACGTATTTATAATTAATTAGATTAGGGATTCAAGTCAACTCTTGTAACAAATATTTACATTATAGCATTAGTTTTACAGTCGCATAGACAGTCATAACAAAAGAAAACCTATAACAAGGACGGCTAATTTACAATATCTTAATGTCACGTTTAAAATTTGAGTAGGTTGGTAGATACGGTCTGAGGAGTAAATGATGCCGGAAATCTGATATACCAGCCCAGTGCAATCTGTGAAATCTGTTAAATCTCTATTATCCGTAAAATCTTGGTGAAGTGATAAATTATTTCTTTGAGTTTTTAGCAATCTCCCTAAGTTAAATCATCTTTAAATAATAAACAATTTGATATTTGATATGTTTCAGTTTCAGTTTCATTTTTTGTAGTGTTCATTGAACTAATGATCGATAGATGAACATTTTTTCGGGGATATTATGTTTCCTTCGTTCGTTGAATTCCCCACCTGACTTGGCATTTTCAAGGTCATAAAAATGCTTTTTTTTCTATTTGGCTTTAATTTAACTTTTTAATTGACAGAAAACTCAGAATTTTTAATCGAAATTGCTAACTAAATGTACATATCCTTTTCAATAACAAAAAGGTTAATTAATACTGAAGAAAAAAAATTAAGGAACAAAATTTTGAGAAAACATTGAAATTTTATGGAATTTATATTGACAATACTCTTTCGCATTTTTTGAAAAAAAGTTTTAAGTGTTTTTTATATAACATTTTTACCTAATACCTTTTTAATTAAAGCGGAATACAATTTCCACATAACATATAAAGTACTTTTCAAATTCGGTGAAATCTGGAAAATCATTTAGAATTGTGTGAAATCTTTGTAGAATACGTAAAACTTAAAACCTGTGAAATCTTTGTGAAACCCGTGAAATCTGGTGTACCTACCAATTTTGGTTGGTGATTTAAATATCAAAAAGTCTCCATACATTTTTTTTTCTCAGTAGATGACAGTTTGTAATATTCGTGAGTGAAAAATAAAAAAACAAATGCTATATTCATATCTAATAACTTAATCTTTAGCACATGAAAAAGCAATTTCTCGAACTGATGGTTTATTAACGAAAAAATATTTTATTAGTTGGTATTGGTATTAAAGAGTGGCGCCCTCGCGGGCGTCCAAGCACTTAGGCCACCAGATGGGCCCGTTGTGCCCCCAGGCCGCTCTAGAGGGCGTCCAGAATGCCGCCCCTCCTATAGAAGGTCAGCAACTCCTTTAGCCCAATACCGTGCACTGAGTCCGAATCGATCAGGGCCGTTCCGAAGACTCCCAATCTTGCCCATGTCAAGGCAGGGCACTCGGTGAGCAGATGATACGGGGTCTCCTCCCCTTCCATGCACCACCTACACTCCGGGTCGTCTCTAATGCCTAGCAAGCAAAGATGCCTCCTAAGCCTGCAATGTCCTGTGTAGGCCCCTGTTAGTGCTCTACACTCCCTTCTGGTCAGTCTAAGCAGCTCCCTGGTCCGAAGAAGGGCGGGCCCATCCATCATAAGCCTCGCCTGCCTCATTCCCGGAGCAACTCTCCAGCCCCCCGCGGCCCGGTCTCTCGCCCAGGGTTCGAGAGCTCCCCGCCTCACACACGGGGCGATCCCCAAGCGGGGCTCTAGCCCTATATGCCTATGCGAGGAGCCCTCCCTGGCTAAGGCGTCCGCTGCCTCATTGCCCCGGATACCGGTGTGATCCGGGACCCAGAGCAACGTGACCTTTCTCTCCTCAGCCACCCTCCTCAGTACCCCTTTGCACTCCTTTATCAACAAGGAGCGCGTACGCACTGACTTCAGCGCCATGAGTGCAGCCCTACTATCCGAGCAGAAGAAGACTCTCCTGCTTCCGCAGTTGAGCCGAAGCACCTCTCTGGCCGTCATCAATAAAGCGAAAATTCCCGCGTGAAACACAGTGCAGTACTGACCCAGAGGGACCGACAAGCTTGATCCCGTTGTCTCGCAGTACGCTCCAGCTCCGGCCAGATCTCCCATTCTGGACCCGTCCGTGTACCAGACAAGTCCATCTCAGGAGCCGACTCTGCCCTCTCTCCAATCTTCCCTTGATGGAAAGAGAAAGGTCGATTTATCAAAGAAGGTCATCTCGGGGATCATGACGTCACTCGGCATGCCCATGACCCCGCGATTTATTAGTTATTTATTGAACAAAATTGTATGAAAAGAATCTCCATACATTTAAATAAATATAACGAATAATTTGTGCTTCTATCTTCTTGTATGTGCTTATTTTTTAACAATTTAATATTTTGTGGTATAACTCCTTTATTATAGCTCTGAGCCTATGGCGTACTATGATTTTTCTTGTTACTTTGCTTGGGATATTAATCCATTCTTCTGTAACTCGGGCATTAAGAGCCTTTTTCCCCTGGGCTAATATCAAGTGACTGAGGGGGGATTTGCAGTTGTTGCCGAACATTATGATTGTATTAAGTATTCCTGTACCAGTTGAGCTGTATGCTTCGGATCATTATCCTGTTGAAACATGTAACGGCCCCCTAGTCCCCATTTTTGAATGCTAGGGTTGAATTGTTCTCACACTGTGTTGAGGTAAACATGCCCATCCATAGAAGCATCTATAAAAATAAAATTTCCTATACCAGATGCTGACATGCCTCCCCAAATTAGAACATTGCCGACACCATGCTTTATCGTCGGGCACATATGCTGAAGTGAATATCACATTTTCACAAAACTCTATAGACTTGTTAATAACTTATTTTGGAAAATCCAATCCTTTGCCTTTGTACCCAGCGCTGTGCAAACAGTTTCTCACAGTTTGTGGATTGACCACCTTTGAGAAGTCATTCTTCTAACTAAGGATGCTTCTTCAATAATTTAGGTTTTGGATATATTGGAGTTGCTAATAGGAAGTATTTATTTATTTAATTATTTATTTATTTATTTTATTTATTTATTTATTTATTACAAAGGTGCCCTAACATGAAGAACTAACTTCACAATTTACAAGGACCCACTAACAATTATACCATTATTTAATTAACAAAGTAAAACTTATAAGTAAGTACCTACCTATATCTACGATAAGCAGAAGATAAAAAAAAAATAATAACAATCAAACTTACCAAACTAAACCAAAACTAACACTGTATATTAAGTGCGTGAATTACAAAAAACAAATGTGAAAAAATAAGGAAAACAAATCAAAAATTAAAATAAATTAAAAATTAAAATAAATTTATAGAAAAACCCTAATTGCTTGATTTCGAAACGAATTAAGTGATAACGCAAAGATGTCAATGTGCGAAAAATAATTATTGTAATGTCTATGTAAAAGAGATATTGGGGAATTGTTACCTAAGTTTGTATTAAATCTAGGCACGTAAAATAATGAAGGAGTTCTTGTTATAACGACTCTGGCATTGAAGGATAGTTTTTCCAACAGTAAAGGACAGTCAATCCTACTATTAATAATATTATGCAAAAATATAGCACTGGAGATAATTCTTCTAACAGATAACTTCAGTATATGGTAGAAATTAAGACTAGCTTCATACGAATAAGTTAGTAAGTTACGGTTAAATCTAAAATTTAAATGGAAAACAAACTTTTTTTGTATTCTCTCGATTCTGTCTATATATTTATGATACTGAGGACTCCATATCACACCGCCATAGTCAAGGTGAGATCGAACGTAGGAATAGTATAGAATAATATAATATTTACAAAACTTCTGCATTCCTACTGCGTCAGTTGTTGTTGAGTCGAACTTGCTGACGTTTCGCCAATCATTCTGTGGGCTTCTTCAGAGCCAATTTCAGTCAAGCTCTGAAGAAGCCCACAGGATGATTGACGAAACGTCAGCAATTTCGACTCAGCAAAAACCGACGCAGGAGGAATCCAGAAGTTTTGCAAAAAGCTTTCATGTATATCAGAAAATATTTTGTTTATGGAGAATTTTTTTGATAGATTTTTTGAAGAAGATATTAATATTCCTTACAAGTAGTAATTGATATTTCTGGATCGTATATAGATTTCATTGTACTATTTGAGGCTAATCATTTAAAGTAGACAATTTTCAGGTTCGTTAGTAAAGGTGGATCAAAGTGACAATTTCATGTAACCAGACTTTAATGTTTAAGTGCAATTCCTATATAACATATTTTTTAGTTCTTTATAGCATATTTTATGTAGTTGTTCGTGTAATTATGGCTATAGGCATGGTTAATGCCTCGGCTCCAGAAAGGCCACAATCGAATTTACTTATATAATTTGAAATTTGAAAAAAAAAATAGCATTTTAAAATCACCTTGTACGTTTGAAGATATTTTGATATTGATTTCTTCATATTTTGGTTGTTTGTTATAAAACCAATGGTAAATAAGAAAACCTTAAAAAATATTAATATTGCATATACTTGAAACTAAAACATAGGACTTTCCACACTAATTATCGTACAATTTATAATGATGACCTCTTGGTTTTAAATCTATAGCATGTTTAAATTGCTATTTTAAACGTCTTAATAAATATTTTGTGATGCTTATTTTATTATTTGCGTCGTTATAATTTGAATGTTTTTCATTTTAATTCAAATGTAGAAAATACTTTTGTTTTAATAAGAAAAACTAATAAAAATTATCGTGCAAATGTTAATTTCAAAAAGATATGTTAGAACCCTATAGCGATTTATTCAAAAGCCTCAATGAAGCAAAGTTATAATTAGTTTTGATCAAGTCGTTTTTTTTAAATTTTAAAACGTCTTTCTTTTCTGAGTGTAGGAGGCTTTATAAGAAAATAACATTGTTTAATTGTTAAATTTAAAAACATATATGTGGTCACCACACCAATCAACGTCCGGCTGCATAGGTTTGTTAGGTGTAGTTTACATTGCATCAAGATGGAATTTTTTTGGGATAAGGACAACAACCGAGAGATGGGATCATTCCTACAAATAGAGCAGAGAAGAGAAGCATTATTATCTATAAACTTTTAAGTGGGTAAATAGCTGTCCCGAAATGCTGTAGGCACTGTGTATTTGTGTATATTTTAAATCAATTTTCATTGGTAAAATTATAAAACGAATTAAATGTTGGTGATATCTATGGGTTACGTACGGGTACGTTATAATCAGCTATAAAACTACCATTATTTTTGACGCAGTTTTGACCGGAAACAAGGTTGTTTTATATATACTGCTAACTTTTCCAGACACCTCGTACAAAAACAAAAATCAGGAAACTCGCAGCGCGTCGACATTCTCCCCACCCTCATATTTCATGCGCCCCTGGGCGGGTGGGGGAGGAAAAAACGCGCGCCGTCACGGTAGTCCGCGGTGCATGCTCCGCCCATCCGGTTCGGACCCCGCCCACCCAGGGGTCCGGTCCCTATTGGTTCGCCTCCCACTAATGTCTCTTCCTTGCATCAACAACATATTCACAATTCAGTATCAAATCAGTACTCATTAAATAAACAGTGCGGTGCGTCACACGGTTTCGAAGGTATTACAATACAGGCATACCGGGTAGAGGCATACGGCCGCCACACGCATACACATACGCGCGTCATGTTAAACAGCCTCGGCTCAGTCGGTAAGTGTTTATATGACGGTGGGGTGGGGTGGAACGCGAGATAGACACTAATTGACGTTAAAGTCTTTAGCGATTCAGCCATATTATATAACGATAGGCTAGTTAAATGGAGTAAATTGGACGGGCCTCGCCCTCATTAAGGCAATATTGTCCGACTACGCTGGTAGGCCACGCAATTAAGGGCCCCGCCGTGGGGGGGGAGGAGGGCGCCGTTTCGAGACCCGCGGGTTTTTAGTTGGGGTCGCGGCGACGGCGACGACGACCACGGCGCCTACGACGTCGACTGGGGTGCTTTTCTTGTTTTTTTACGGTTCACGCGGTATATATACGCGCCGGGCGGATCTATCGGATACGACACGCATGTCCGTTTCGCGCGGGAGTGAGGGGGGTATGCAAGGAATTAAAAAAAAATGAATTAAAAAAACGGGATATATACTTGAGGTAAGGTAGTGTTTTTATATTATGTTATAGTGTTTTTACTTCAAGCTTAAGTTTCATACTGGGCAAAATTTAGGTACCACGTTGTCCAAGTTCAGAAGGTCGCCTTTGCATAAGCCACACTAAGGTTTAAATCGCCCTGTATAAAATGCCCTGTTTTTCTCAGTGTACCAAGTTCATTTTATAATGCAATCTAGCCACTGCAGCTGGTACCTTATTTGAAGTAGTCGAGCACTATTGTGCTACTGGAGCTAAGAAAATTTTTAGCAAAGGGAATATTGATATCAGTCCTTTTTATAAGGTCATCTTGTAACTGCAGCTGATGCCTATACTGCTAGTACTACGAATGATTTGCTGCAGGTTTCTTTTAAAAGTGAATTCCACTGTTATCCACAGATGAAAGTGATTGACTGGCGACGTATACGATATAAATCCTATTTACCTAACTATTGGAAAGTTGCAAATGTACAGGGTGCTTCAAATTGGAACCTTTTTAAAGAAAACCTTCCCCTTCTTTCTATAAAAGATAGATGACAACTAATGTCAGCGTTGGGAGCTCAGTTTTCATGAAGCATCATCTAATTGTAAAAACCGCACATGTGTATCTAGTAGCGTTTCAGAGTTATAGCAAGGTTTTTGAAAATATAAATTTTTAAAAAATCGCGTAGCTTTTTTGTTATAGAAGATTTTGCGCTTCTATGAAAACATTTCCAAAGCACATTTTACGTAGAATTTAATGGTGTGAAGATAATATTTTTGTTCGAGAGTTGTAAACAAGCATGCTTTTGGCGGAGCTGCCATAATACTGAAAAGAACTGCGAGAATAATGCAGATACAGTAAGCAATTTGTATTACGAGCAATACTCTGAAGGAAAACACCTTCTTAAAGACACTTTCGGAAGATTGCGACGCAAATGAACTAGTTCCAATGAAATATCCAAAAACTATACATGCAGTTAAAAATAGTTTTCCAATGTGAACATAAAAGATAAAAACACCAAGAAGACTAGCAAGGACTAACGATAAATCAACTTAAAAGAAACACATACTTGCCACAAGGTACGCAGAATAGTGCAGGTGGTTCCCAGAAAAATGTACGCGAGTACGCGTTTCCCATTGATTCTTTGAAAACTAACCAAAATAATAAGTTGGCCACGTATTTGTCTTCTTTACTAAGGTGGCACTGTCCAAATCCTACTGGTTCAAACTTCTGTTTTTTCCACTACTATGCTACATTTTAGCAGAGGTAATTTTAAGATGTTTTCAATATCTGTGATATAAAAAAAAGTATTCGGTTGATAACTAGGAAAATATTAAAAACATTAAATTCTCCGTAAAAAAGTGCCCTGTAATTTTTTCATGGAAACACTAAGCTTTTCATAAGAAAAAAATTCTAGCCATTTTTTAAATGCACATTTTCGTGTGACGTTCTTACATTATATTTTTTATGAAAATTGAGCTATAAACACCTACATGTGTTTTCGTCTATTTTCTTTAACATTGGGAGTTTTTAAAAGTGACCAAAATTTATTCAAATGTAAATGATGTTATGGTTTATTCTGATCTTTTTTTTTATTATTGACAAATATGGGAGATTTTTTTTTAACGAAGAATTGTAATTTTTGGAAGAAATATTTCAGATTCTACGACTGTTGACGTTAGTATTATATGCCAGCTCTATACAGAGTGTAGCGGGTAATATTTTTGCAAGTCATATATTTGTTGGAAAAGAGCGAAATAGATTTAGTTAGAAATAATGGCAGAATCCAAATCTGAAAAAGTAATATATTTTTTTACGCATGTGTGTGACATCGTGCACCTCTTGCACATGTACCACTTTAGAATTTAATTTTTTTGGTCAGCAGTTTCCAACATTTGAAATTAATACACCAAACTGTAAGGCAAAATTTAAAATTATAACACGAAATTTGGAAAAAAAAAACAAATTTTTCAAGATTGAATTATTATTTTTGTTTTGTGTTCCTTCTACGCCAAAAGTTTTTACTCCATTTCTATGCCATCTGTTTCCAGGTATCAAAGAAATGTGCGGCGAGGACCTGAAACGTCATCAGGGCGAGCTAAAAGTGTTGGATCAGCCGCGTCTTGGCGGCCTCTGCGACGGCACTTTGGGCGGCAATTTGGGAGGCCCGCTGAGCAACAACGGGTCCAGTGATGGCGACAAGCCGTCGAAGCAGAAAAGGCACCGGACTCGATTCACTCCCGCTCAGCTCAACGAGCTGGAAAGGTGCTTCTCCAAAACCCACTATCCGGACATTTTCATGCGGGAGGAGATCGCCATGAGGATTGGATTAACCGAATCCAGAGTCCAAGTAAGATTTAATTACATAGTGGCTGGTTTTTCTAAGACGAGTGACCAACAAGCAATCTTAAGCTATTTTGTTGGCAGATAGTGGTGGTTTATGAGCAAAAAGCATACCACGATGAATATAAAATAGTCACTGCACTTTTGTATTCTTAATAATATGGAAAAAAACCAACATTTTACGAAAATTACGAAAATGAGCAAGCAGACCTAATTATAAAATTTGAACCAGGGATACTGAGTAGAGTTAATGATAGATAGAGATAGAAGAATATTGCTTTCGAAAAATCGTTGCTGGGCGGGGCGAGTTAATCGCAAGTAGCTCGAATCAGCATTTTATTTCAAAAAGAAGGCGCTTCGCGGTTTCTCCTAGAGGGACGCATTGTTTTCCTATCGTGCACCTGCGGACCACTATGGAATTTTCGCAAAGTAATTTTATTCTGAATACACCCTGTATAAAGTGTCCTTCGCATCTCGTCGAACTTAAAAGGCAAACTTCGGAAAATATTAAAATTTGTACGGGTAATTACAATTTAAAATGATATTTTTTCAAATATTTCGCGTCCCCTGCATTATTGACTAAACCTTAAACTCTCTCTCGACACAGTTTACGATACTGTTCATATCAAATTATCACATCTTTAAACGTTTTCACTTATCGCCAATAATTCACCCACAAAAGCGGAAATATATAGGATCTATTAGAATTTTTTTCCCACAAACGACTTACCCTGTATATAATTCCAACAATGTTCGAAATAGAGGATATAGCCTTGGATCTCCTTAGTTTCCTGGTATAGGAATTTTTCCAATTAAGTAAATAGTTTTCAAGAAACTACTTGTTTTCTGAAACCATGCAGTACGTGGTAATAGTAAATGACGTCATCGCGTCTAGATTGAGGGCGAGAAATGGTGATTTTCATTTAAATTCTTTCAAATATCTCGAACAGCATATGTGATAGACGAAAACCGTAAATCGAAAAATTGTAGCCCTTGACGGGGCCTATAACACTGTTTGAACGGATTAGCTATTTTTTGTACGAATTTTGATTTACGGATATTAATTTACTCTTTAAAAGAACAATTTTCAGGGTCTTTTAGATTTTTGTTCATAATATATATATAATGTATATAATCGAAAAAATGCTTGAAACAAAAGTTATAGTGCCGGGTCTCCCACGTATTACGGTTGCAAAATTTTTCCGATCGGATGAATGGTTTTGGAGCAAAAGATGTTTATCTGGATTCCAAAATAACCAAAAAAAAATCAAAAATTAAAAAAAATACTTCGCGTTATTTTATTGAGCCCAATTTAAAGAGCCTAAATGCGGGTCCAGACTTCTACTTTTGTCCCAAGCTTGAAGTCGGTAGCTGCAAATTTGGGGCACCTATTATGTTTTTTAATATTGCACGGAATATCGCGAACACCCTGTACAATACTTAAAACCCTTAAATACAAAAGTTTTAGCTGTCCATATGGGCTATATCATCATGTAAAAGAAACTGACATCTGAAACACATATTTTTAATTATTTGCAATTTTCAATAATACCCACTTTTCAGTTTTTTTGAATTTGCGGCGCACCCTGTATATTTTTGAAAAATTGTCAAGCATAAAAGTTTATGGGTCTTCTTCGTCTTCTGGTTCAAGAATTTTTTGGTCCCGTAAGCGGTTTTATTTTGTTTTTTGTAGACCCTTGCACACGCGATTTTTTATTTTTTTAGAATACTTCCCGACCCCCCAGCCCCCCCATTTCCAATAGGTTCTGTCACGGGGCGAAGCGGCATATATGTGCCAAATAAGAAGTCGATTGCTTTAAATTTCGGACACTTATCGTGTTTCATAGCTATGTCCAAAAAACAGTCGAAAATCGCGAAAATCGCGAAAAAAAAAATGGTTACCGGCGTCGGCTCAGGTCCATTTCTCATAAGCTTATGTGCGTCGTCTAGGGTTAAAAAGGAGGCAAATTTTAAATTTGTAGCTCCAACGGTTCGGAAGTTATTCAGGAAAAACCCAAAGACGAGAACGGAGAACGGACAGACAAAAAAAAAATGTTTTTTTTTACGGTGATCATTTCTATACCAACGACGATCCCATAGGACCTACCGTTATCGAGATATAAAATTTTTATACTAGCGTAGAACAAGGTAGAGTATAGCAACATTTTCAAATTAAAGTCTTTATTGCAGATTTTTCTGAAAATGGTAACTGTAACAGATGACGCAATAAGGAAGATAGTTAAGCACCTGAATTCTATTGTAATTGATTGACTTATGGAATAGAGCCTATCTATCTTTTTTTTAGAATATGAAAATCTTATCAAAGTGTCATATATGTAACTTTTATTGTGGCAATAGTAATCAGTAACAATCTAGCTGCTCATTAGATATTTCAAAACATAAATATTTTATAATTTCGCCAAAATATTAATGAAAAACGTGAAAATCAAATATATACAAATAGTCCCAATTTTCGGCGCGAATAGCACCAAAACTAACCAAAACTAAATTATTATTTTTTTACATTGTAAGCTTTAGAATCCACAAAAATACTTAATTAATGAATAGTGAAATCTATATTAATTACAGGCGCATGTATACGGGCCTTTATTCCCTTGATAGTGGATAAATCAATTTTTCTGAAATTATTCTAGGAGATTTTTATTATTCTTCTTGGTTTTCGTGTTTTTTTTGTCATCAGTCCTTTTCTTTTTTTTTCACAGCAAATGAATGTCTTGTAAAATGCATATAGTTATAGGAGAGACTGACTGATGAGAGAGTTTCAATTTTCTGTGGTTTGATTCATATTTTAAATTTAAAAATAATCTTACTTCCCAGCATCCTCAAAATAGTAAGAAAATCTCCAAAAACACAAGGGGGACTCACAACGCAGTCCGTTACTTTGAGCCCCAGCAAAATCAACCTTTCACTTATAAAATAAGGTTGTAGATCAATATTATTATAAAATGTAAATGTTACCTGTGTTTTTACGACGATATTACTGCTATTATTATTCACAAGAACGCTAGCGCCACTATCTCTTTCTAATGCCAATACGGTGTTCTTCATTTAAAATAAACGAATAACGTAAAAAGGTAACCAAGTCCTTAGGTTTTACGTTTGATATTAACTTGATGTTACCGTTGGAACATTACTTTTTTTGTGTTCTTTTTCTCGTTTCGGAAATTCAAAAAAGTACAAAAAAGTACTTCTTTCGGGCTCCATTATAATCGCGATACGAATTCCTTTCGGGAAATCTGTGAAATAAGGTCTATGCGCGTTCATCCGTCTGCGTATTCTGAAATTTGTTGCGTGATTGCCCCTTGAAGTTTTGTATTCACACCTTTACCGGATTAAGTTTCTCATCCGCTGGCATTAAGTTGTAATCCGCTTTAACAACTTAAGTTGGACGCGAATTGAATTTTGGCGAATAAATAAGATTCTTGGGAATGAAAATTTGAATGCGAAACACGGGTTAACAGCTTCCCCACAAGAACCGCCCCCGCTGCAGCCGTCGCGGATAAAGGGCAACGGCATTTTCTAATTTTCGAATTTGTTGATAATTGTTGAAAAAAAGTTTTCAATTTGTAAATGGTAATGTAGTTTATATAAGTATGTATTTCCGATTTTTATTGCTTTTTCTTCCTTACAACTCTGTTAAATCCTTGCTACTCAAGTTGGTTTAAACGAGACACTTACGATTTTGTTTTCCCATAATTGTTTTGTTTAAATGTTTTTTTACTTTAACTAACTTGCAACGCATCGAACATGCTATTCTCGAGTTCAGAAAAGATGGCCATTACGTTCTATCGCAAGCCATGGCTGTCGAGGGAATTTATAGAGGAAGATATATAGATATACAAAAGACTCGAATGTATTTACACGGTACAAAACCATAAAAAAATCTTCACGAGCAACAAATTAAAAATTCTAAGCAAATTTATTGCGCGAATTTGTTCTTCAGATCAAATAGATAACATAAAAAACAATTCTCATAGTTCACAACGCCACAAAAAGCAACCGGATTATTTTATCGATGAGAACGGGAACCGATCGATCAGGAAGTTGTTGAGAATTTTGATAGCTTTTTTATAGAATCTGCGAACAAAATCATAAATAAAAATAAATTATCAATAAAAACCAAGAAATATATAAAAACAATATAATAACAAATTTACTTTTTTTACGCGTGAGATATTCGAGGTTATTTTGTTTGTTAGTAAAAAGCATTCAGCTGGCGAGGATGGGATTACATGCTCTCTTATCAAGTTTGTTGCTGACACTCTGGTAGCACGCATGACGTATCTGTTTAACGTATCTTTCAGAGGAGCTTTAGAGGCAATTTCAAGCTAGGAAATTAAGTTTAAAAATTTTAATTTCTATAACATTTGCTATTAAGGAAACGAAGTACAAATATTTCTATAGTATTTACTATTAAGGAAACAATTTAGGTACAAATATTTTTATAGTATTTGTTATTAATAAAACAATTTAAGTACAAATATTTCTATAGTATTTACTATTAAGGAAATAATTTAAGTACAAATATTGCTATATATTGTATGTACTTACTATTATACAAAGTATTTTACATAATTTAATATTATATTTCCTAAAGTATTCCAATGTGTTAAATGTATTAAAAAATGTATGTAAAATCCAATATATTAAAAAAGACTATAATGTTTTTATATAATTTTCTTTTATCTCGTTTCGAAGAGAATAGTAAGTCTTTGTCTCTCTTTTTTGATTTTGGGAGAGCCTTTAATGTGATAGATATAGAATTAATGCTCGATAAATTCAATAACTGCGGGATGCGCGGAATTAGTTATTGTTAGATAAAATTCTCCGTCACGGGAAGAGAACAAAAAACCAATTTAAAAAATTATGATATCTCGGTTAGTTCATCGTATGCTCTAGTTTATCAGTGGAGTACCTCAAGGAAGCATCCTGGGACCGCTTTTATTTATAATTTTCTTTGATAACATTATTCAAGTATTTCCTAGTCATTACGTTGCTGCATACGCGGATGATGCGGTCGTCAAATGTTAGTTTTGATATTTTTTTCAAAATATCAACCTGCGTGGTAAGTAAAATGATAACTTTTTGCAATGAAAATGGACTTGCTTTAAATGAACCGAAATCAGAAATTATGCTTTTTAGCTTGACAGATTTAAATAAGAGTATTTTTGTTAAATAGAATAGTAAAACGGTTAAACAATCCAGAGTTGTGAAATATATGGAAGTTTTTATTGCAAACACTTTACATGGACTAATCAGGTTGATGCAGTACTTAAGAAATGTTCCCTTCTCTATATATTTTGCCTATGCCTATGATTATGCCTATAAAAAATAATATATCAGATAAAATAAATAAAAATAATAATAAATATATCAGATGACCAGAAACGGTCAATATGATTTTAGGGTCAATTTATACTTGATGTTGCCTAGACACAGACTAAGGTAGCAAATAACCCGATAATTCTACCAGGTAAACAATATAATAAAATTCCCACTGAGGTTAAAAAATACAAAAAAGTAGTGCCGTTAAAAATGCTTTTTATGCTGTGGATGAATATCTAAATCGCAACGCCTCCGAGCTTATACTTTAGCTATTAAATGCTACAATAATAAGTCGTTAGTATAGTAGCTCGGTATATATGAAACTTGAGAAAATTAGGGACTACTTGCAATCATTTAGAATAATTTGCAATTTGTTGCAATTTTTTGGATTTTTTTATATTTTTTTGTCTGGAAAAAAATTGGATAAAAAAGAATTAAAATGCGATTTTTTCTTTAGTTTTGCCTTGTTGAATCTATTATGACAAATAAAATTACGTAAGTGAAACCTTAACCTAAAAATTACTTCAGTTTTGAAGTTTTCAAGGGGAAAGGCGTGACAATATGTTTCTCTTCGATCAAGAAAGCAAAGAAAATATTCGCCAAGAGATTAAACAGTCGACACAAGCGTCAAAAAATTCCAGTACAATTTGCTGTTGGGTGTGCACGAGGAAACAATTTCCACTAAAATTCATTCGTTGCCATGGCGATCTTCCAAAAAACACGGTTTGATTGGTTAAACATTTCAGGTGTGGTATATTCAAACTAAAGACTTATTTAAAAAAAAAAAAGAAATAGATCAATTTTTTCTATTTTGGGAATAATTCCTATCTAAATGATAATATTTTAATATATTTAAGTACCTAATCGGTATTGTTATCACATCATTATTTTATTGTAATTTTTTTATTGACTAGTATTTTTATGTTTAGCGCAAATATTATTAGTATAGGTATGTCATATATTTAGTTGGCACAAATTTTTCATTCTAATTCAAAATTTTTAACAGTTAGCAGCTATTAAAAACATTATACGTGAATATCAATATCGCTCTCAGTTCTCTAAATTAGTTTAATTAGTTTGCGTAACCCTTTATATTTAATTTTAAATTTGAAAAGTTTTTTCTGTAGTTTTATCTCCATTTAGCAAAACAAAAAGTAGCAACAGTATGTTGGAATAATAACGGTCGACTAAAAAGTTGGTTTGTGAAAACCATAAAAACATCTATCAAACGTCTATCAAGTAATATCACAAGAGACTATTGATACATATACAGTGCAGCCTCAAAAATGGATTTAGCTTGAATTCGCTCTGTAACTTGTAAAATTGTTTAATAGTACCCAAGAATTAGAGATACTGCGAGGTCTGCAAAAAATTCGGAAATGTTTTTCAAAAACGTTTTCGGCAGGGTGTTTCACAACACCCAAGCTCGTTTTTCGTAGTAGAAATAAAGAAAAATATACGGACGTAGCGAATGGTATCCCTGTAAACGCCCGGCAAACCGTTAGTTATCACGATAAGTCCGGGCAAGAAGCTTCCGTCGGGCCTTTTAAAAGTTACGACCTTTGATTCTTTCCTCCGGACAATAAAGTGCCCCCCGCTCCCGGCCGTCGGGGGGGTGTTGCGCGCCTGGGGATGAGGGTGGAAGCCAGCGTGCTGTGCTCCCGGGATCATACATCAACCCCGAAGCCCCATTAGGGATTAATGATGCCAGCACGGCCGAAATTAACTTCCTGGCGGCTTACCGCGGCAATAACGTTAACATATTAACCATTTGTTAGAATAACAATATCGCACCCCGTCTTATATAAACGTATACCGTGCCCATGGTGTCTGTGCGTGTGCGTGGGTGCGTGCGTTTGGTCGCTGGATCGGACTTTAATAACGATCTGTTTTTTTTTTGGCCCGCTATGTGCGAATACTTCTTTACTCCTTTGCTTTTTTGCTGATTCGGGAGTTGAAAGTGACGCGAGTGATATAGGGCACTGAGTTTAAATATGTACAAAATAATTAGGTAAAGTCTGTTCATAGATATAAGAAAGTGACTAACTGATATGATTTAAGGAAAGAACCGGGCAAGCTGTAAGAATGAAATATGACCGAACAGGTCCGTACTTTGCTTAGAATTTAGTTATTTGGGGTTTTGTTAGGAAAGATACTAAACAATATTTATTTATTTATGTATGTATTTATGTTTAAATATAAAATAAAATTATGAATTATTTTAATTACCTCTACTTAAATTACTTAAAATTATTCACATAATATATCAGTATCACTATCGCTATTATCGCCTGTTCTAATTATTATTTGTTCTATATTATTTGCCATATGGATATACGATTGTTCTGCTTTTTCTATATGTTTAACAGAATTTGTCCAACTTTGAGGAGGGATGTTAAAAACTTCGGGTTCTATAAGTTTGAGGACATTGGAGTTAACACGGGGAAAAACATTGTGGTGCCAAACATGTTCAATGGGATTAAATATACAGTGGTAAGGTGGAAGCCTTAAAACTGTATGCTTTAGATTATTTGCATAATTATCACAGACGTATTCCTTTTGTAGGTTCAAGCTTTGTAGAACCTCAATTAATTGCTTTTTGGTATAATCTTCGTGAAAATAAATGTCGTTATTATACATGTAGTTTTGGGTTGTTGCTTTTGTGTCACATGAGGAATAGGTTTTAGTCAACTGTCTACTGTGATAGCTTGCATTATCCATTACAATTACGCTATTAAGATATGTTTGGAACTTTCAAATAAATCAGCGGTGGTGTCTTCATGGTAATCCAGAGAAGAATCTTTAATATTTTTCGCAGACAGAGAAAGTCCATTTTGAATCCAACCATCTTTAGATTCAGCATGCAAAATAGTTATTCTTTTACCTCTTGTTGATGGCGCGTTTGTTTTACACTTATCAGTTGAGTTAACCCAACCCTTTTCCGGGGTATCATAAGTATCGAACCAGGTTTCACCCAAGTAAATAATTGGCCTTTGTTGTTCTCTGTATATCCTAATTTTTTCTAGATATTCCAGTAGCCATTTCCGAATTCTAAAAGATTCCATTAAAACTTGCCTTTTGTCAATTTTTTTAAATCTAAAACCCATTTGTTGAATACACTTCCATAAGCTAGTTCTGCCACATTTAACACCGGTTTCATCTTTTTCAAGCCTCCAACGCAAACTAAGTAGTATACCAAACCAAAGAATACACAGATAGGTATAAAATTATTTTCTATTACGGACCACAATTTACCCTGAATTTAAATTCCGAAATTTTAGGTAATAATCTTGTTGCATTGTATGTTAATGACCAGCCTTGGATAATCCCATTCAAAAGCAATTGGTCACTTTCTTATATGGATGAACAGATCATATTTGTTTACATTGTTAATGGTGAAAATATTTTACCAACATTTTAAAAATTCGCCGCCCTACGACAAGTTCACAGAATAATATATAAGTGGCCTCACTGGAGGCCACGCGCGCTATTATCTATCTTCTTCCCCGCACCTCTCTTGCTGCTATTGAGAAGCGGGATCCGAACGCGGTGGCTTTTATTTTTCAATGGGTTAGTTTATACATACTGGTAACAGATTAGAGAATTAAATAAGAAACCTTTTTACGTCTTTTGAAAGGAAATAAAAGAAATTTTTTCACTATTTTTACACATAATGGGCCATGCTAATGTCGACATAGCTACACAATGAATGAATGCACAAGGTTGGCAGAATCAACGAGAAGTCCCTTTCTAATCTTTCAAAAACTAATGTAGGTATATGAAGCTCGATACTGTTTAAGGTACCTATAAAGTTGCTGATGACAAAATTTTAATGTTTGTTATCCGGATATTTTTAGCTTTGTGTGCATAAATAATAATTTTTAAACAATTTGCTAGAAGAAAAATGCTCTTTTTAAAAGTTAAAAAATATTGGTTTTCGAGTTATTTGAGTTTGAGAGTAATTTTCATGCGCCTTAGGATACTGGACAATGGTTGTTCCAGAAACAACTGGGAAGTAATTGCAATTTATTTAAAACTTAAAATTTCTCATTCTGATTCAATCAATGGCATTTGTGGTCTAAATTCCATTTACATGTAATTAATCAATTCATTTAATTAATTTATATTAAATTAAATTCCTTTTAGATATCTTAAACCGTTTTAAAAATATAAAAAAAAAACATTTTTTTCTACTCTAGAATATCCAATTATGGAATGAGCAAGTATCAGTTTAAGACCTTAGTTTTGTTACACACGGTCACGAGCTACTTCGGACATTTTGGGTACTTTAGCATGGCTTTCGGAGCCATCACGTGTTATTACATTTATATCTTATAGTAGGTGCTAAAAACATATTATATGAGGGCAGCGCCAAAATTTCCCGGCCTAAATATGAAAGAAACAAAGTAGAGTAACAATTTTTTATTATTTTTCAATATAATCCCCCTTAACTTCAATATACTTATTACATCTCTTTATTAACAACTCAATCCCTTTAAAAAAAATTCTTTTGGTTTGTCTGCAAAATGAGCTAAAACAGCCTCTTTTAACTCAACTTCGTCGTTAAACCGCCGTCCACGTAAGTCCTTTTTCAAATATCCAAACAAATAATAGTCGCTGGGGGCCATATCTGAACTATAGGGAGGATGATCTATCTGTTGGAACCCGCACTCTAAAATGGCAGCTTGTGCAACACCAGCAGTAAGGACAGGTGCATTATCGTGCAAAAGACGCATGCCTCTGGCCAGTTTTCCTCGATGTTTTACACGTATGCAGTCTCGCAATTTATGTAATATGGTTGCGTAATATTTATCATTGACAGTGGTATTAGTTTCTTTAAAATCTATCCAAAGAATTCCTTCACAATCCCAAAAGATCGTGGCCATCACCTTTTTTGTTGACTGGTAGACTCTGAATTTTCTTGGAGGTGCTCCACCATTACGACGCCACCCCATTGATTCTTTTTTCGATAGAGAGTCATAATAGAGAACCATAGTTTCATCTCCCGTCACAATAGTTTCTATCACAGGCTTGGGTTCCGACCCACAGAGTTCGAAAAAAGACCGCGCGCACTCGACACGGCGTTGTTTTTAGGAACCCATCTTGCACTAACCTTATGCATACCTAAATGATCATGCAGGATTCGACGAACACTTGTATCAGAAGGTTTAGTAATTTCTGAGATTTTCTTGACCTTTAAACGTCGATCACTCAATACCACCTCTTCCACAATCTTATGACCTCCACTGGTCGACCAGTTCTTAAATCATCTAGGGACTCTTGCCCCATTCGAAAACGTTTTGCTAATTCTTTCACTACAGAATACGAAGGAGAACTTTGGCCGTACACACCATCCAGCCTTTCTTTAATAATTTTAGGTGCTAAATCTTCTTTTGTCTAAAAATTTATGACTGCTTTATACTCAATTTGCGTTATGTGCAACATTTTTCCGGACACGTCTTGTTTAAAATGCTGTCAATAAAAAACTATTTGACGCAAGACTTCAATTTCGCAGCCTACTAAGATATGTATTTAAAAGAAGACAAAGTTTTATTTATTGTGATACTGGAGCTGCATCTATGTCACCTGGGAATTATTATTGATTGCAAACTAATGTTGGATAAGCATATTAATTGAGTATGCTCAGATACAGTTAAGTAATTTGGTTATGTTGCTGGAAAATGTGCAAAGTCACAAATGTATTATTTGTTCTTGGCAAGCTTTCATTTAGTAGCGTGGTTTGGAGCTCACAGTACAGCAACTACAGAGATCGCTAGGGTTTGAAATCAAATTGAATAAAATTGACTATAATCCTACTCGTGAAAACTTTAATATTATACCGTTAACTATATATAAATATAACGCTCCCACCATTTTGTAAAATATTTCATTAAGTGTCACTTTAATTAGTAAAATAATTCATATCCCCTGTAGGAGAACTAGTCTTGCTCAAAATTCTCAACTCTGTAGAATTGTGAGAATTGGAATTGTGATTCATAACAGCATATCTCAATACCGAAAAATACATTTAAAAAACTGGTAAGTACTGCTGTACCACACCTTCCTCATGATCTGTAGACATAGTTTATGTTATTCTTTGTTACTTAAATTAAGATTAAGATGTGTGACTGCTATACTAATTCTTATGTATCATCTAATTTTGTGGACACCGCAGAACGTTTTTTGAAACGCCCTATTTTGTCCATATCCGCAGAGAAAAAAAACCGCCAGCACGAAAACAAATCGAGAATAATTATTATTAAGAAAAACGGCCGCTGTGCGATGCTTTTTAAAATCGAAAAAATCCTCTTTTCGCGCTCAGGGGGAGGGGGAAGCCAAACTTTGAAATTAGCCCGTCACGCCTCATCAAATATTTAAATGGGCATTTGAATGTATAATGACGCGCGTGTAACTTTTGCGAACGCGAGGGGCGAAGGGGGGCATTGCCTTGTCTCGTCGCGCCGCTAATCCCAGGGGGGGCCTTGGGGGGAGGTTGATGAAAGCGGCTACGCCACCCCTGCACATAAATCAAACGCAACGAAGGCATAAGGCGCTAGAGGAGCGCCATTAATGCATTGATATCCCGTCGTACGGATGGGGTGCGGTCATGTTTGTGCTCTGATTTTATACGCCTGTTTTGCTACAAAAAGACGCTCGGTATGCGCCGCAAATTGGGCTTTAAAACGCGTCGGGGGGCACGCTGATCATCCAAAAAAGGGACATTTAATATTGAAGACTTTTGTATATTTGGATTTTCGTTAATAATGGTAATATTAATATGATAATAAGGACGATCAAATATCAGAAGCTAAAAACTACCGTCCAATTAATTGTTTGACAACCATGTACGAAAATCTTACAACTATAAGTAGCAGATTGTGTTCACCTAGAAACAAGTGGAATGTTTCCAAAAAGGATGTGCAAAAAAAAAGCTACGGGTGTAGGGAACATCTCATGTTGACTGAAATTATAACAGAAGAGGCGAACCGAAAGGCCTTTGATATTGTGCCACACTCGTGGATTCCAAAGGCTTTCCAGCTATATAAAACAAAACCCGATGGTTCTAAATATGCTCCAAATTGCAATTACAAAATGTAAAACACACCTAACAATCAACGCGAAGGAAAAAACAGTGAAGCATTATCACCTCTCACTTTCTGCAAGGCGCTTTTAACTCTCTCAAACAAAGCAAGAAAAAGCGCCTGGTTAACCCGGTTTTATGTTAACAAAGCATTTAGTGACGATATACGGATGCAAGGATCCAATTTGGTTTGGATAAGTGCGCCAAAGTAATAGTAGAACGAGGAAAAAGAGCAAAAACTCAAAATATGCACATCGATGAAGAACGCTAAATCGCAGATATGGAAGAAACACAAATGTACAGGTACCTCGGAATATTGGAAAACACTGGAGTAAAAGATCTAAAAATAAAAGATAAAGTATCCAAGAAATATTACAGCAGGGTTAAAAAAAATCATAAAAATTCAACTTACGTTGAAAAACAAATTCATGGCCATATGATTACGGCATTCTAAAGTGGAAAAAGGAGGAAATATACAATCAGAGAAAGCTTAGGAAGAGGACTTATCAGCAATGAGCACACTTACCATTTGTCAATTATAGAGATTGTAAACTAATTAAGGAAAAAAAAAGATGACGGGGTCGTGGAGTTAATAAATCAGAACGAAATAGAGAGAAAAGAAAAATATACACTGATAAATAAAGGCCAAAAACTAACAAAACAATATACAAACAAATCTATAAGTAAAATGAACGGAACCACGGCAACCCAAAAAGCGAAAAAACTCAAACAGCGATGCAAGAAGAAAATTAACGAGGAAACAGTACAAAGATAGAAAAGCAAAGAAATGCTCGGACAGTACACCATAGCAGTCGATAATGATGGTGTGGACACGAAACAAACATTCAGATGGCCAACTAGAGGAATATTGAAAGGAGAAACAAGATATTTGGTAGTCGCTGCCCAAGACCAGACCATTTTAACCAACTATATCAGGAAAAAGATATTCAAAGAAAAAGTAGACGCACGATGCAGACTAAGCAATATGATGAAACAATTAAGCACATCATCACAGGCTTCCCAGTTCTAGCAAGGAAAGAATACCTCGAACATCATAATGAGGTATGTAAGTACTAGGTACGTTATAGGGGTAGAGGATGCTTAGAATAAACACAAGCCAAAAAACGTTGAAGTCAGAGGGGAAATCGCAATAACGTGGAACGCACAAGTACAAACAGACGGGGCTGTGACCACATAAACCAAATATCATAATTAAAGACTTTAACAATAAGATATGCTTATTTATCGACGTTGCCTACCATCCGATTCCAAAATAAAAGAGAAGGAATCCGAAAAGATCATAAAATACCTTTAAATAGAAGTGCAGAGAATGTGGGGGATTAAAACAACTATTATCCCAGTCATAATCGGAGCGACAGGAACCATCCATAAAAACCTCGCGGAAACACTCAATAAAATACCAAGTAACACAACAAAAACACGATTGCGGTATTGCAAAAAACTACTCTCCTTAAGACAGCCCACATAATCCGACGTGCCCTAGAATAGGCAGATATCAACCATTGATTCTAGAAAAACGGAAGGCAATTGCCGAGAACACGGTTAGGAATAGCAATAAAAATAAGAATATTGATGATTGAATGAATCTGGCGCCCTGCGCCTGGAGGGCTTCGCACCAAAAACAAGTGCAAAAGAAGAGGCATAATGTTTTGTTACTTATCTAGCCGGCATTGACGCAATCGGTGTTCGACAGGAATTAAAATAATAATAATAATAATAATTATTATTATTATTATAGTAATATTAATAATAATAATGTACTTTATTGTCTAACAGATATAATATCCATTCACAAGATAAGCAATTCACTAAGCATATGTGGTCAACATAAGTAAATAACAAAATAACGAATGAACACCAATAAACAACATAGTAAAAACCAATCCGAACCAAAGCGTTATATTTAAAAAAATATAAAAAAACAAAACTCAAAACCACTTACTCGAAATAGTGCAGCGAAAACACCACTAAAATAATCGCCAAAAGTGTTTGTGCTTTTTCTTAAAGAATGAATACTGACAGTCGGCATCTTCGAGCTCGTTAGGTACTGACATAGAGGATTTAATTTTTTGTTAAATTAATGTTATTGTAATCTGTTGTTTTTTTTTATTAAATGGTGACTTGCAATTTATTTCTTGGATAAATTTTGCCTGTATTTGTTAAATCGTAGCCCTAGACGAATTATAATGTACTTTATGAAGGAAAGGAAGACGGTGCACACTTACCGCCTTTCTCTCGAGTCGAATGAAAATGTATCAAGAATTATGCTAAAAGTGTCAAAGTTTTATTCTGTTTTTGGATTCTGCGGTCAGTGTCAGTTTCATTAGGATTTATGATATCAAAACCTTAAGGTTTTTTTTTAATCATTCGAATTTTGTCAAAACGTAACGTAATTTTCATTTCTCGTGTGCTTAAAAAGCAATTAAGTTAAGTAAGCGGAATTTGCAAAAAGGCAGCGGAGATTTATTAGGGGTTTATAAGATACTTCAATTTTAATAGTTTTATAAGAAAACTATTGATGTTACAAGTTTTGTAAGCCGACCAATAAATACCAAAATATCTATAATTTTTATAATATTCCATCCAAATGGTTTGCTTTACTTTAAATAGAAAGCCTTGGGCGTTGCTTCAGGTTTTTTAAAATTACTCTAAAGCGATGTTAAAATCCTAATTATAACACTTTTACTGTTGGGGTTTTATAGCTTACTCCATAAACCTTTATAAATCTGATATTTCAGAGCTGCTATGAAACCTGGACGGTGCTGTTTTTTCAACTTCTTTCATTTGACGCAATTTTAAAAGGCATGTTTACTTTAATTCTAACACCTAATCTATATATTTATAGATCACCAAGCATACTTTTTTCAGTAACAAATAAACAACAACTGAAAAGTGAGGTTATGCTTATATAATTGAAATTTGACATTTGCGCACTAATCATTTTCAATCCGTTTTTCGCTTTTTTTTGGTTTTATAGCGGTTATATCTGTATCTAAGCATCTTATAAAACTGTATAAGTATTTCAAAATCACCTTAGATTTCATGGCAAGACGAATAGTCCTATAAGATACCTAGGTCAGTTATATAAAAATTTCTAAGGTGTTTAATATAACTTGAAAGTTCATATAAAACTAAATTTTTAAAAACCTTGTGAACATGGCGTCCTTTTAGATTGCGGCCAATGTTATAGTTTTCCGAATCGACAAAAAAGTTAGGAATATTTTAAGCAAAGCTGATGACAACTTTTTAGTTACAAATAAATGGGAAGTAAATATTTTATATTTTCTTTAAATGTTAAGTTTCGCGATCAATCAATAGGTTCTCAGATTTTAGAAAATAGGTAATCGAAACGTAACCGTTACGATTATAAATCAAAAAAATGTTAGGTGAACAATCAAACAGTTTACTTTAGTTTCACGTATTTATTTACTGTCATCTGACGTTACCGTCCAGGCAATTTTTCAAAAATACGTTAAAGAATAAAAGTCACGTTCGCTTTAACCCCTCTGCCGTCCCAAAATCGCGGCGGTTTTGCACTCCGTCGGCGGTAACCTCGCGGGTCTTACCGAGAAGACGGAAACTATGTCGCCTCCACCATATAGTTCCAATTTAATCACGGGCGGTTAACCGATAAACTGCGGGGGGTACTTTTCGACCTAGCCGACTAATTTGAGGACGTCCAAATTACCGTCCCTGCGGCAATCCTCGTTGACCGCCCCAAAACAGATGGACAGAATCACCTGGCCGCCGCTTGATCGAGACTTTCATCTGCCTCGCGTTTTAATAAATCGTGATTCACGGATTAGAAAAAGACTGCAAGTCACGTTGTAAGCGATGCGGCGTTAATAAAACGAACGCGGAATTAAGGGGGAAGGGGGGTCGAGCACGCACCCCCCTGTAGGTACCTAACGCAGTGGGATCGACACGTATAGGACTTACTTAAATTTATGTATAACGATTAAATTACGGTTCGCAAATATCGGTTCGTGTGCCGCTCGGGGATCAATAGGCCTTAAATTGGGGTGTTAAATGTTATTAGATGCGGCGGACGTGGGGCGGCGGCGGCGGCCGTGTTCTCCGCTGAGCGAATAATGGTTTATTTCGCAATATTTGCGATCGCCCTAGCTTATTAAATAAATGAAATAACAATTACTATTATTAATTATTATTCCTTTCCTATCGAAAATACTATACAGGGTGAGTCAACGATAGAGCAAAGTTCATTATCTCATTGGTTTCCATGGTAAATACAAAAGATGTAAAGATTAGATACATTAAAGATACATACCTAAACCTAATTGTTTTTCCAATGCCAAAGAAAAATGCGAGCCATTATTTTTGATATTAGCCTTATTTGAAGGTGATGTAAAGATATATGCAACGGCATTTGTATTAAATGCTTGGTGTTCAAAAAAGCGAATATATTTGGATAATTTCAAATTGAAAAATTTCGATTTTCTTAACTGGCGCACTATATATATTATTATTATTTCTGAAAGATCTTATATAACCTACACCTATTTTTAATACAATCTACCTTTATAGTATATAAATTATAGGCACTAGCGGAGTGTGTGTTTAATAAACGAGTGGCTTAAAACGTTTGCCAAACGTGTCGCATACTATACTTTTTCTACGACCGTTGATTTTTGGGTACATTTTTGCTAAACAATACGAATACATTCTTCATTTCATTTTACCGCATGGATTTGGAAGCAATCGGATGTTTTCGGAGATATTTCCCACGCTTTGAATTTTGACGTTTGTCAATTCTGACGGGCATGTCAGTGACAGTGTCAGTGTTGTTTTGCGAAAATGTACCCAGCGGTCATAGAAAAAGTATAGTATGTAACACGTTTGGTAAACTTTTTAAGTCACTCGTTTATTAAAAACTCGCTCTGCTCGTGTCAAATAAACTCGTGAGTCAAATGCCGTTTGTTGCATAATATACTACTAAAACGGTGCAGAAGTTTACCCTTTGTTCAAAATCACGGTCTGGAAGTTCTTGATGTAGTTCTATATGGAACGGATAATGTCTTGTTTTGGTCTGGGGATTATCTTGAATTTGGAATAAAATTTCCAATTCTTTTTTCTACTCCCGTCTGTAAAATACCTAATTGTTCACCGATCTAGCGTGCGGGAAGCGTCACTTTACCACGTCATTTTCTTTTCCCACGAATCCGAGCCACTTCGGACATATCCGGGATTTTACCGCACGGATTTGTTAGCAATCGAATGTTTTCGGAAATATTTACCACGCTTTGAATTTTTTTTTCGTAGAAAAACTTTTAAAAACTTTATAACTCACTCGTTTATTAAAAACTCGCTCCTCTACGCTCCGCTCGTGTCAAATAATCTCGTGAGTTAAATGCCGTTTACCGCATTTGTTGCATAATATACTATTTCCTCATTAGTAGCATTTCGGTTTACCACTTTCCGTTTTTCATATTCAATACTACCACTAGCATCAAACCGTCCCATTAAACACTGAAGAGGGTGTTGGTATACGTCTATTAGGGTACTTCGCGTTGTAAAGTCTTACTATCAACAAAGTATTTTCTTCTGCCTCACCCTGTATATCAATCATATCAATTAATTCAGCGTTAAAAAAATCCATACTTATTTTTTTTTAATTTACTGACACCACAATAAATTTTATGAATTTATTTACTCAGCTATTCGGAATATACAACATAATATAAAGTAGTATGAGTTTTTAATTATAAATTAGATAAGATTATATGTGGTAAAGTAGGTGGTTTCCCATTTGAAAAAAATGATTTTCGAAAGTTTAATTTCATTGTAATTGTTATTTTTTCAACATACTGTATTATTCATAATGGAAATTACTACCGAAATTTGTTTACGTCATTTTTGACAATTTTTTTTAAGTATCTCAGAAACGGCACAATTTAGGTATAGGAGTTGATATACGAACCTTAGTGTAATTCCAAATTTTCAACATATATGAACAAAATTAGAAAAATTCGGGAAAAACCCAAAAGATTTTTTTTTCATTAGATTCATGGATATACAAAAGAAAAGAAAAAAGTTCATATAAACTTAGGTCCGCATAAATACTTCGTGTCTAAAGGGTGTGTTTCTTTAAAAAAAAAAAACGGCTTGTGCGAAAATCATTACGTCATAAGCAATATGCCTGCAATTCAGCCGACGTTAATTCCTTAGAGCTAAGTTTATTGTGATTAAAGGCTAAATCAAATAAAGGTTCATAAAACTGCACCAAATTTCATGAATGACGTTCCTTGAATTCCGAACAATGCTAGAGGAATTTCAAGGAATTCCGAGAAGAATTCCTGGATATTATAAGGAAAAAAGAAATTACGATTTATACTCTTTGCTCTGTTTACCCATCGATTCTTTCCTGTCTCCTGAACATTTTTTCACTCGAATCCTGGTTAAATTGTAATTTTTGAATTCTTCGAGTTCTTTTGTTTTCTCTTTATAGAATATATCACTTGCAGCAGTTAGTATTTTTTGGACATCACATAAATTCCTATGATGTTTTTGTTAATGTAAAATTTTATTGTCTGATGAAAGTAAAATATGTCATAATCAACGTATTTGGGAATATTTCAGCTATTAGGTTTTTGTTTGAAAAATGTAAGAGGATAGTCACCCTAGGTAACTAAGTGGCTTTATAAAAAAATATATTTTTTAATATTTCTTTGTTTGGAAATTTATTTGAATATTCGTTCGAGAAATTACGGAAATAACAGTCTCAAATATTTGTTACTTGAAACAACGAATATTAATTACCTAGCCTGTCAGCTGATTTAATTTGATTAATTAAATATAAAAATTATTAAATTTTTAAAACAAAGCGGCAAAAATGCAAATTTGCAGTTTGTTTCAAAACTCATTTGTCAGCAAGAGCCAAAAGATGATTAAACGATTTCCAAAAATTTTCGATAGTAACTTACCATCTTAAAATTGTGTTTCTTATTTAAGTAATAATCCTCAGCAATATATGAGGACTTAATAAACGGCTTGGATGTACATCTGCCCCATTTTATTTTCACATGTTATCACCTGCAAGTTATTAGACGGGGTTTACTGCTTTATGTTTCAAAATTTATGTAGCTACATAAATAAATGTAAATTCTACTACTGAATGAATGTAAGTACCGCTTAGTCGTTTTATTGCCCTTTTTTCGAAGTCAGCAGAGTATAACTTTTTCTTTTCATTTCTTTCCATTTTCTTTTGCTTAAAGTATATCAAAAGCCGCTTAATGCAGGAAATTGAATTTACGGAAAAAATCACAAAAATATATTTTTATGAAGGTGAGGCGTGAAGGTCACTGTTTGAAGTTCCATTCAAATCTCTGCATGAATATTCAGATGTTTCTTAATTTAATGTTAATAATTGTGAGTGATATTTTTGTCTATTTTTGAAAGACAAAATCAAAACAGATATCTGCAACTGTGATGTGTTACAGATGTTACTAACAAATGAGACATTTTAATTAGTGTCTTATTGTTAAATTATTGTAAATAAGGAATACTAAGGAATATATTAAATATAATATCAATATATTAAATTTAAGTACAAGTTAAACACAAGACTATGAAGTCATAAATACACGATCAACAAATTTTATTGGATATTTATCGAATTTTAATACGTTAACAAAATCTGTGATATTATTTATATTATTGTCCCCTATTGACTTACCAAACTCAGCCAAAATAAGAATGATAGTTCCGAAACTTTTCAGCTAATTGAATAGTGATTTTATTGAAATATATAATTGCACTCACACTTTTTTCAAAAGCATGACGCTTAATTTTCTCGGAGTAGGTCTTTAACTTGGGCAGTGTGTTAGTAGGCATGGATATTAGTGTGAGCCATATAGCTACTAGAGTGCGCGTAATCTCAGAATGGGACATCACGTGACGATTGATATTCAATGAGTGTCTTCGTTTCCCAACAGTGATGGGTTTCTATTTTGTTCTCATTGGTGTATTTTTTGGAAGGCAAAGAAGCTGCTTTATAAATCAACCTGCACCCTCTTCACATCATCATATCTTAACCTCCAGAGGGTTTTAGTTCAGCGAAGATAAAACGACACTTTCATAGAGTTTTTTACGTCGAGTTTTAGTTCGATTTAGGCATATTATTATCCCTATATTTTGTCGCTGAAATTTTAGACTATTATAATCAAACTTTTCGAATATTATTACTTTGGTTTTGTTAGGGTTAACTGGGAATCGGTATATAGCGAATATGTTCACTTTTTTTGCCTTTATTTTACTTTACTGTTTTTTTTTTTACTGTAGAAGTCCACTTATATTGCAAACGAAAAAAGCATGCGTCAAGGACGCATTCGAAACGCCAAAGCTACGTAGGTATACGGACCTACCTGAGCGATCTCTGCGTGCCGTTTTCACATGTGTCCGTTAAAAATGACAAGTTTTTTTAACCCTCTCGGTCGATATACAAGACGTCCGGACTAGACGGGCAAACAACCGCGGAAAGGTTTTTATTTTTATGATGTTTAAACACATAAACCAGAAGGTAGGTTTCACGTAAAGCGTTTAAAAGCGCCCGGACTCGATTCATTGCGCTTTACTTTAACGGCAAACAAAACGGTTTGAAACGTTGAGATTCGACGGGACAAATGTGTTACGATTGCGACGGATTTTTTTAAATTTATAGTAGCGCGATGTTACCGTCGTCCATGTAAATTAGAAAATCCGTATAAGTACTTGTTAAATGTTAAAAATAGAATTAAACATTTTGTATACGAAAACATGTTTCAATTTTTGATCATTTAGAAAAATGAATTGAAAGAAAGAAATTTTCTAATTCCGATAAAAACATTAGAGCACCATGTGAGTCAACCCCGTCTATTGGTTTACATGTTCCCGTTAGATCCACACGCATCCAGACATTTCATGTTCCTTGTCAAACTGTGGAAACTATAGGGCTAGTACGTTTATATCACGTACTTCAGTCCGTGCTAATCCCTTGCATGCAAAAATAGTTATTTCGACAATTAAATATTGCAACGCTGGTTCATCCGCTTTCATTTCATTTCTTGAAGCTTATGCCTTCGTGATAGTTTGAGTATGAGGCTAACCCTCCTTTATTGAGTTTACCATAAGTACCTTAAAGTTGCTCATTTATATTTACTTTAGTGTGTTCAATAAATAAAAAAAAAACAATAAATGCAGTGGCGTGCCCGGATTTTTTCTGTAGGTCTCCACTTTGGGCACAAATGAATAGGCTAGGGTTTTAAAAAATGCGCGATGCTAATGTACGGTTTTTAGTATTTGGTCCTTAAATATGGAGGAGATCTATACTCTTTATCGATTTCTGTTGTACACAGTTTTGTGACTACACCTAAGCTTAGTGGTATATTTATGCAAGAAGCATGATAAACATCCTTACCAAAGATGGTACTACAAATACATAAATATATAGAAAAAGAGGTCTTTATTTTTCAGCAACAAATAATATGTTCTTATATAAAAAAAGACGATGAATCACGTGACCTCACAAGAACACCAACTTATGTTGTTTGCTGAGATAGAGCAATATCATTTTAAAGAAAATTTTTTTGGGGACACAGAACACTGTTTTGATAGCGAACGTTTCTTCAAAAGTTTTTTAATAAATTAATGTTATAGGCCTGAATTGCAGATTTTACAAAATTGATACGTAAAACAATGTTTAAAAAAATGAATTCTATGCATTGGTGTGATTATCTTGTTGACCGTTCTAAGATGTTATGGACATCTCTTTTCAAAGTTATTTTGCTATACAGGTAGGGAGTAGACTTATTAGTGACTGTTTTGTGCACTAAGCAGGATGCAAACAGATATCTCCTATAATTGATATCTATCCATAATAGGAGATATCTATAGTATCTACTATAGATATGTCAAGTCTAATTCCACAAATAAGTCGGAGACAGGCAGTTTGGATCACCTGAATTTTACGTTTGTCATTAGAGTCAATGCAAGGCCCATAAACAGAACGAGAGATTTACATAGAACTTCTTTAAGGGAAAACTCATAAAGTTTCGAATCCCGAAGATGGATTTGATGTGGATATAAGCCTCTCGAATGCAGTTCTTTAAATGTGTCTTAAAACGCAGGTTACAAGCATTTGTGATGAGCTGAAGATGACGGATGTATTACATCTTGATTTATACAGGTTGAAAAGTCTCGTTCATTTATTTTTGATCTATACTCTCTCTGGTACCCACAATAAGCAAAGCTGTGATCTTTGAATTAATATTAAGTACATGACTTCCGATCCACTCTGTAAGCCTTTTAAGGTCACTATTAATTTTATCAATGACTGATAAGGAATTGAAATACTTTGCAGTAGCCAAATAATTTTCTAGGTTCTAAACCGCTGTCTGAAACTGGGAGGCGAACGCTCTGTACGACACCTTATCTCAGTTCTTGTCTCACATTTCCAAAATAATATGTAAATATACCACCCAACTACTTAGTAATCCCAAAATTGACACTCGGTTCGCAACAATAATTTCCCTTTGTTTATTATTGACACGAGATACATATATTCGGTGACCGAATGCAAATGCATTAGCGCTCACAATATTTCTAACCGAACGATATATGCGAGTGCCGTAAAACACAAAGTAATAAGTCTAGACAAAAAACATATCAACTATACGCTTTTCGTACATAAATTTTAAAATGCAATAGCCACTGTGTATCATATATCAAAAATTGTTCAGATATGTAAGGTCAAAATCAGATTCTCTACTTCCCCAAAGATTTCCCAAGATCTAGGATCGGAGCAGGTGTGGGTGTGTGATTTTATGTTATTTTATCATTGTATGGAATAATTAATCCACATGAACGTATATTAAAATATATTTTCGTTATTGTTTTCAGTACGGATTTTTTTAGTTTCAATTTAGTATTTATCTCGCGGGAGAAACTAATAATAACTCGCTTCCAGTTTTTTTCCGCCCTTTCCTATTAAGTTACCCCCGGATGACCTCCAAACCTCCCTCGCCGCATTAATTGCTTTCGTCTCGTGCTCCCCAACTCTGCAACAATTTCCGTTGCCGAAAAAGAGAGAAAAAAAACATAAAAGTTCTCCCCGCTGCGTTGTAAAATGGAGCATATATAAAGCGAGCGACTCTATATATAGGTATAGGTATAGAGCGGACGTTCCTGCTGCTGCTGCTGCGGCTCATCGGGTATTTTGCCGCCGCAGTAGTAATATTTTACGACGTAACGTTCTGATCGGGCTTTAAAGGGGGGCCATAAAGGTAATCGAAAATCGTAAAGCTTAATCCTCTATAGAAATTCATGGCGGAGGCTTAGGAGCCGCCGCCGCCGGACTCCGACAAAGAGAAAAAATTGTAGTTGTGCGGGAAGGGGACATGCAAAATCGCGACTTTGAGAAATGCATGCGATTTTTTTTTTATCGGTAAAATGTATTTTTATTTATGTCTCAATGTATACCTAAATTAGCAAAAATAATGTTATTTAGTTATGAAAAATAAAAATTCACGTTAACAACATATTTTCTAAATAATATTAACAGTACCTACTCATATATTTTTATCTAATTTTCGTTTACAAAAAAAGACAAAATAATGGGTCTTCTATTCTCTAGAAATAATGGACCTTTGAAGGCCACCGAACTACTAATCATTAAATATTCTCAAGTTTTTCAAATTTTCATGTAAGAGTTTTAGTTAGAGATTTTATTTATTCTGATGTGAATTTATAATCTCCAATCCTAAAACGTTTAGATCTTTAAATTCTTAGAAGAATCAAATATTTTAATGTTAAATTTAAATTTAGAAAAAAATAAATTTTCTATTTGGAAATAGGTATATTAAAATTCTGAACTGAATTAGTTTAACGTTGATATTTTGAAGTTGGTATAGAAATTTTTTGAAGATATTGAAATTTAAAATTTTCTAATTTTTGTGTTTAAAATTACAAATAATGCTTGCTTATTTACTTAATATGTATTTCAAAAACGTTCAAATTTTTAAACTTTCAGATCTTCGAATATTGGAATTTCTTAATAAAAAAATAGCGAAAACGCTAAAAAAAGAGGAACAAAGCGTTCCGGCCTTGGCGCAAATTTTTACATTTTACTCCCCCGCCCCCTCACAGAGTGGGGAAGGTCCGGCTTCGTGACAGCGGCTACCCATCGCCGAAAATATATGGTCTGGTAAATAATCCGACACCATTAACGGCCCTCCGTGGAAGCAGACGGGACTTTATACGCGCCGGGATATACTTTATCCCGCGAGTCCGCAGAGATTTCCCTTTAGTCCCAATTCGGAACTGATGGTGCGTCACTCACGAAAAACACTTTCCCTGTCTTATTTTAATGGGTTCGTACGTTTGACACTATTTGTTCTCTTCCACTGTTGACGCTTATTAAACGAACTGGAACGGTTTTCGGGATACCTAACGTCCTAATATACGGGGTGTGCCGAAAATGAAGGCGACGTACCAGCGTACACATAGATTTCGAAAATATTATAGGCTAAGCGGGTAATATACACGAGGGTAGGACAATAGTTTCTGAAATAGGCAGAAAGTAAAAATTGAGAACGTGAATGTTACTTCCACTGAGATTTTGGAATTTTTTTCAATGAGCAAAGTTACCTCAGAAAATAACACTTATCTTAAACGAAACTGTTGGCCGCATGTTCAATACGATCTTAAAGATGCAAAAAAAATGGTGTTGAACAAAAATTTGTATTTAAAAAAATTCAAACGAAAACATCAGGAAATATAAATATATTTTTATATTTTTTATACAGCTCTCCAATTAAGCCGGAACCATTTGGAGAGCTTTTGTATTCCTAGATATATTTATGAAAAAAAGTTTTCCTTTATGGAAAATGCACTTGCTTTTATCTAGCTAGCTATCTGATTGGGTGCACAGGCCCGAAATTGCGACATATGTCCAGCCTATAATCATATTTTGGAGGCCAAAACTTAGTGTCGACCATCGAATATCATTGTTACTGAGACAACGGCCAAAGTCCCCCTGCATTATGTTTTTAACCACACCACACAACGAATTTTACTTATGCAAAAAGGGGGTTTTCTCAGTGTTTCTAGAAACCAGATATCAGCTACGTTAGTTGAGAGTTATGGTTTTGATGGAAGCTCAGGGCAGGCTCATTTCAAACAAAAAATGTCTTCTGGAGACATACAAGATGTGAGTATTTTCGCTACCACCATGATTCCCTTGAAGCTAACTAGCTGCGATGGCATTATCCTCTGGAATAATAAGGTTTTGCCGTTGAAACTGGAATATGTTAAAGAAACTAGGGATCATGTTATGAAAGAGAAAGAAAGTCTAGATAGTGAAATTAAAGAACTTCAAGAATACCAAACCTGGATTTACAATTTTTATGTTATAGTACATTTTGATTTACACTTGACTTTGATTGATGGAAAAATCTTAAGTATTCTCACCAACACTCTTTCAAGTCAGGCATGTCCAATTTGTGATGCAACGTCTGCAAAATTTTTTACCCCTAAAAATTTTTAAGACTATAACTCTGCAACAAAAGAAAATGCACTTCTTTATTGTCTAAGCCGCCTGCATTGCTGGATAAGATTTTGTGAGTGTATCGTGCACATTTCTTACAGAATTGAATTAAAAATCTGGCAAGTGGGGGGTTCAGAACAAGGCATCTTTCATGATGCAAAAAAAGCTCGTTCAAAATCTATTTTGGTCTCGTTTAGGCTTGCACGTCGATAAGCCAGAATCCAATGGTTATGGATCTACCAATGACGCAACACGGCCAGGAAAGCTTTTTCAAATGCTCAAGAATTTGCAGAGATAACAGGTGTTTCTTACAGTTTGATATATCGTTTCTGGATTATACTTATCGCATTCAATTGTCAGCTTCAAATAAACTTATCTAAGTTTGAGGCGTACCATTTCGAGACTGGTCACATTTTCATGAAAAAATATTCATGGGTTCCAGTGCCTGCCACAATTCACAAAATTATTGTACATGGTAAACAAATAATTGAAAACCATGTGTTGCCGATAGGTTTCTTTGGTGAAGAAGCTTCGGAGTCTAGAATTAAGATATACAAATAGGATAGGGAGTTTCATGCCAGAAAAAGCAATAGAATTAATAACTTGACCGATATATTTAATGGAGCAATGCATACCTTAGACCCCTTCATATCTTTGTTGTCCCTTAAAACAGTAAAATCAAAATTGAAAATAAAACAGCTGCCGCCTGAAGTTCAAGATTTACTGTATCCCTATGAATACAGTCTTGATGAGCATAAATTAAAAGATTTAAATGGGGAGTCGTCGAAAATAGACAATTTTTTGGATTCCTTAGAATTGGATAACTTAGAGTTGGACAGTGAACATTCCTGAAGTAGGTAAAATTGTAAGATATGTAGTTTTTCCTTCAAAGTTAGTGTTTTGTGCCTTAATGATTTATCAAATGCAAGCAAAGGCAATAAATAAAGCGGGTGTCAAAAGCCGCAATTTTATAAAAGTGTTAGACAATATTTTCTTATCAAATTTAGTCAAAGGGGAACGTGCACAAGTGATGATACATGTTGATGCATGTCCTACTAGATTCACAGTTTATTTTTTTAATCAAGTTCTGTCTCTTAGTCTCTTAACAGAGGTTTATTCAGAGGAGCACATGTACCATTCTGGGATACATGTGTTGATGCGCCTATAAAAAGTATCCAGTAACAGTAACAAGCAAAACACATTTCTGAAGTTGATTCACAATAAAACAAATTTAATAAGTAATTTTGGTCAAAATAAGTGTGCTGCAGACTACTGTGCCCTGGGAAACTATAAAATGATCGGCAGCTATAAATATAGGTTATATAAATAGATAGCGATTTTGTTGTTATTTTTGACTAAATAAATTTTAAGCTTTAATGCTATTACTATTCAAATGCAGTAGAACAGTATTACAGAATTTAAAGTCGTTGAAACTCTCGGGAATTACTAAAAAACAACGAAAGGTCCGGACCGGACTTAAGAAGTGTTTCCTAAGACCATACGTCGAATCAAGAGGATAAAACCCCAATTTTAGAGATCAAATACCGAATGTACGACTCTGTACGACTTTTCCCAATAGGCGAAACATTGAAATCTGGGATAGCAAAATATGTTTGGTTCCAGCAACATAATATAAACTAATCAGAGGCATACATCGTCCGTATTGGGAGGTGCTAAAATTTAAAGAAACCGTCTTTACAACAAATAGTAGACGCGCTAGTGTTGGCGTACATGTGGACAGTTTCAGGGTAATTTAGTTTAGGCGCAGTATCTTGATAACTAATGTGTAATTTTCCAATTTACATAATTGATTTATATCAAAAATTATTTAAAACCACCTTAAAACGTCACTCAATGTTCGCAATGTTTTGCAACAATATAGACAATAGTTGTCAATTATGATCGACATTTTTAAATACCAAGTCGATATTAAAAAAAACAAAGTTTGCTTAAAGATCAAACCTTGTGTACGGTTCAACAAATATCTCATGACAGACAATAATTTTTCTTCATAAAACTATTTATTAATTGGATGCAGAAATAATTTAACATATCACATACAATTTCAATTTCGGTTTGCAGTCTTTCCAAGCAGAACGTCAACCTTTGTCACGCATTGCTACATAATAAATGTATAATATAAAATAATAAATAATATAATCGTATAAATGGTAATAAATAATAAACACATATGCTTCCTGGCTACCCCATAATATAGTAAACTCTGGAGAATTTTTAACACACAAATTATAATTTTTTAATACCTAACGGTTTTTTATAATTTAAAATTGATTAAAAAAATTCTACTTATAAATTTTATTTTTATTTTGTCTGTAATATCCCATCTATAAGATTTTTTTTCTGTTTATTCTTTATCATATGAGACACTTGTGGCGACAGGAAACCCTCCCTGCCAATATAAACACTCCTGCACAAATTTGCAGCAAATTGTTACAAGGCGCAAAACGTGTCCCATCTGTAATACAGATTCAAAAAAAATTGCCGCTAAACTAATTAGTATTTAGTTAGTAATAATGAAAAGGCTCTTTTCAAAATTGGGGTACACAAAATTAAGTCTTTTTGAGCGATTTTACATTGTCTAAAAGAGGACAAATTGGCACGGGCAACGTTTCGGCTTGGTGGCCGCCCTCAGGCGCACGTTGGTATGCTATCCGACTTTTTCCTTTTTTTGTTCAAATCACGACCCGTTTTCTTACGTAAAGTCTGTTCATAGATATAAGAAAGCGACTAACTGATACGAATTAAGGAAAGACCCGGGCAAGCTGTAAGGCCGAACAGGTTCGTACTTTGCTTAGAATTTAATTATTTGGGGTTTTGTTAGGAAAGATACTAAACAATAATATATCAGTATCACTATCACTATCATCGCCTGTTCTGATTATTATTTGTTCTATATTATTTGCAATATGGATATACGATTGATCTGCTTTTTCTATATGTTTAACAGAATTTACTCAACTTTGTGGAGGGATGTTAAAAACTTCGGTTTCTATAATTTTGAGGACATTGGAGTTAACAAGGGGAAAAACATTGTTACGACCCTATGCCCTAGATTTTTTGCATAATTATCACACATCCTTTATCCACATTATCCTTTTGTAGGTTCAAGCTTTGTAGAACCTCAATTAATTGCTTTTTGGTGTAATCTTCGTGAAAATAAATGTCGTTATTATACATGTAGTTTTGGATTGTTGATTTTGTGTCACATGACGAAGGAGTTTTAGTCAAGGGTCTACTGTGATAACTTGCATTGTCCATTACAATGACGCTATCAGGAGGAATGTTTGGAACTAGTTTGTTTTTAAATCAACTTTCAAATAAATCAGCGGTAGTGTCTTAATGGTAATCCAGAGAAGAATCTTTAATATTTTTCGTAGACAGAGAAAGTCCATTTGGAATCCAACCATCTTCAGAGCCAGCATGCAAAATAGTTATTCTTTTACTTCTTTTGGATGGCGCGTTTCTTTTACACTTATCAGTTGAGTCAATCCAACCCTTTTCCGGGTTATCATAAGTGTCGAACCAGGTTTCATCCAAGTAAATAATTGGAATTTGTTGTTCTCTGCAAAATCTATTTTTTTCTAGATATTCCAGTCACCATTTCCGAATTCTAAAATATGCCATTAAAACTTGCCTTTTGTCAATTTTTTTAAATCTAAAACCCATGTGTTGAATACACTTCCAGAAGATAGTTCTGCCACATTTAACACCGGTTTCATCTTTTTCAAGCCTTCTAATTAAGATATCTAATGTAGGCACGCTTTGTTCTACGTATAAATGGTAAATTTTACGCCGTATTATATCTTGATCACTTTCATCTACACTCGAGAAAATGTCAGCATCGCTTCTTTTTTTCCTCGCTGAAATGGGATTATTCACAATTTTCCATACAGTTGATGTTGGAATTTTAGTCAATGTGGCCGTTTCTTCTAAAGATGCTTGCTTGCTGGCACCACGTTCAATGAGAGTCAAATAAGCATTGTTTATAACTTCCTTAGTCTCAATTCTGTTAAACATATAGAAAAAGCAGATCAATCGTATATCCATATTGCAAATAATATAGAACAAATAATAATTAGAACAGGCGATGATAGCGATAGTGATACTGATATATTATTGTTTAGTATCTTTCCTAACAAAACCCCAAATAATTAAATTCTAAGCAAAGTACGGACCTGTTCGGCCTTACAGCTTGCCCGGGTCTTTCCTTAATTCGTATCAGTTAGTCGCTTTCTTATATCTATGAACAGACCATATCCGGATAAACCCGAACAACGGGGTGTAGGAAGAGATAAAATTAAATACGAAACTCTCTGGTATTCGAAAAGTCCGCGATATTTTTTAATAAAAAAAAGGAAAAAATAACCGGTCGGAGTGGGGGGGCGTGCTCTGACCTGTTTATCGAGCGATTCTCCCTCTCTCGTTCCGTAGCAACCGCCGCCGCCGCCTGCGACCCGCCTCCCGTCACGCTCCTAGAATATTGTTCCGCGTCTCTTCCATTTTCCGACGCCGCCGCCGCGATCGACGACTCGGAAAACTTTTACGGCTTTCAGAATTCGACGACAGCTTGACTAGATTCACTTTACGTGTTTCCGATTGATTTAACATTTATATCCATTTAACATTTTATACTCCGTATACGGTTTCGGGTCGAAACGCGAGAGGCTTTATATATTTATACGGTATTTGTATGGAAAATTTATATTATGTGGCGGGTTAATCGTTGTTTGTGTACTCGTTTATATAGTGTGTTCTAGCGAAAAACGAAACAAAGCAATTTAAAGTCAAAAACGTAAAGTTTTTTCTTTAAAATCGTCGGTAATTCAAATAAAAAAAAAAGATAAAATGTAAAACAGGTATATAGTGAATAACCCTATACTTTCAAAGTATTTTTTTTTAATTTAAATAAATTTCCAATTCCATTCCAATAAAATCCATTCTTTGCTATTAATAAAAACTATTTCAAAAGTTATAAAAAATAGCTACAACTCAACAACTTAAATATCTCAATAAATTAACTATAATAACAAAATCCGCCATTTTGTTTTTTTTTGTTGTTGATTAAAATTTCTGGGGATTTGTTTTTCGAAAATATTAATATGTATAAATTTATCGTATTTAAATATTTTTGAAAAAAGATTTTCTATTAAGAAGGCAAATATTTTTTTAAACTTTTTCTTCTTCAGGGTTATTCATTATAATTTGACACTCACCTACACTGTTAATTTTGAAACATAGAAAAAAAGTGCAGATTTTTGCTCTATTACCTTATGCAAATGTCGTAAAAAATCAAACGACGATCGCAAGCTGTCAAAAGGACAGCTACATCTTTTTTTTTAATGGAATGCCCTATATATTATAAGCTTAAATCGTAGATCTTTTTTTCCTGCTTTCAAAAACATATAATTTATTTAGCCGTTTTTGAGATATTTCAATTTAAAAATAATTATCGTTTAATTTCTGGACAATAACCAGATTG
This sequence comes from Cylas formicarius, assembly GCF_029955315.1. NCBI lineage: Eukaryota > Metazoa > Arthropoda > Insecta > Coleoptera > Brentidae > Cylas > Cylas formicarius. Next base: position 42,998,935 of record NW_026844214.1, on the reverse strand, counting down.
TTTAAAAATTATCAAGTCTGCCTTGATAGCAACCATATTATCTATGTTTGCAATTGTTTTAACAATGTTCTAGTTTTGACAACTAATCAGAACTAAAGATATACAGCGTAAGTTAACTTAACTTAAAAAAGTCAAATAATAAAATTATATTATTCAAACAATAAAAATATCAATAATTGATGCTAAACATTTTCCACATAACCTCCATTATTTTCTATACATCGGACAATATTTTCTTTCAATTTCCTGTTAATACACGAGTTGTATAAAACCAGGGTTACCTCCGTTTAGATGTTGTAAAACGATATTAAGTCTTTCTCTTATCACCTGTAAACTTTCAGGCCTATTATAATAAATTCTGTTTTTTAAGTATCTCAACAAAAAAATGTCACAAGGATTCAGGTCCTATCCAAAGTCTATATTTATTATGTAGATAATGGGTAGCCGGTTGGACATTATGTGGAGGTGCGCCATTCCTAATTTGCACATTTTTCAACCTTCGTGTACAATTTGTCTGACCACCATATTGTTCAACATACCACACCATACATTAACTAACATCCATCCCTGGATTTTACTGCCTGCAGTAACCTAAAAATGACTTTTCTTTCTATTAAATACACCGGCTGTTGTGAACGAAGCCTCCCCCGTAAATATTATTTTGTTTAGAAAATTTTCATCTTTTTGAGATCTTTTATTTCCATTTACGTGCAAAATTCAAGTCTCTGCGTTTTATATTCACCGGTTAAATTTTGCACTGGACGCAACTTTTGATATTTTAGCTTCGTTGAATTTTACTCAAGGACTTTCCGGATAATTTTTTAACGTCAGATATGGAGTATTAAGGATTTTCTAAACAATATGAAATATAAAAATTAAGAAAGTAAAACTCAAAGTGATGATGTCAAGTGTCTTAATAGTATAATTTACCTTGAAAGTACAGTAATATATTGAGGTCTTCATGAAAATTTCTTTATATTGTGCGGGTCTTTAAATGTACTTATTGAAGGAACTCTTTTACTCGGGTATATTTGTCGATATTCTCTTTTAACCCCTTCAACATTATGTACGTTTGAATAATACAATTTTATTATTTGGTGTTTTTCTTCCTCAGTTAACCCATTTGAAATATCTTAAGTTATTTAACTTACGTCGCAGATCTTTACTTTTGAATAGTTGTCAAAAGTAGCACATTGTTAAAACAATTGCAAACACAGATAATATGGTTGCTAACAAGGCAAACTTGACCATTTTTAAACAATTTGGCTATGGTCCAAAAATCGAATAATAATTATTTTTAAACTGAAATGTCTCAAAAACGACTAAATGAAATGTCAATAATCTATATGTTTTTGAAATCAGGAAAAAAGATCTATGATTTAAGCTAATAATATATAGGACATTCCATTAAAAAAATGATTTTGCTGTCATTTTGACAGCTTGCGATTGTCGTTTGTTTTTTCTGACATAAGATAATAGAGTAAAAAATCTTCAAACTATTGTGTTTACACTTTTTTTTTATTTTTAAAACTAACTGTTGGGTTAACCCTAGTAAATTAGGGTTATTCTATAAAGATTTTTAGAATTTACTTACCACCACCAAAACAGGTCGCACCACTAACAAATGTCCAAATTGGACAGAAAATATTCAAAACTAGTGTTCATAGTCAGGTAACCAGGAAATTAATTTCTAATGCTGCTTTTTTGAAATTCTCGGGTTGGCATTTCTGATTTTTGACCGAAATTTCTCCAAAACTCGCGAGCGTGCGGTGGGTAAATGTGGAGTTATTAACGCCCCCGTTTCAATCGCTTTCCAAAACTGCAAAATAAATTATTAGATTTTTCAATTCCTAGCAGAATTCTCAACATTTATTATGGTTTTATGTTTAGACCTTGCCGTTTTGGAGATATTTAATATAATTATAATATTAAAAAATGGCCGAACGATATCCTACAATTTCAATTAAAAACTTTCATAATTATTAACCAATAAGGACCTTAACAAGATCTAACAGTTTCAAAATGTGCACAGATCGAGAAAAGTATGTCGAGGTCGCTGTTTAGAAATGAAAATTCGGACTGTGCAGGTTAATTTGTAATATTTAGACCAAACTCGTAGCATCTGTGACACAAAATTATTTTTTAATTCTAAATACGAGATTATTATAACAATAAATAGCTTCTATTTGACAAAAAAAAGATTTTCGCCGGTTTTCCCAATTTGACTTTAATTCTCTTTTTTTTTTCAAATTATATCAATTTATAAGATAAAGGGTTGTGTACAGCGTAAACGTGAAGAAAATAATAAAATATAAAATTTCAAGTCCAAAATTTTCAAATTTTTGGTAATTACATTTTTTCCGCGCAAGTCTGTTTAATCTTTACGATTCATCGATTCACGATTCATCTTACTCTATTCATGGCTGCCCTGCTCGTGAAGGAGGAACCAATTTATGATTTCTAGGCATAAACCGTTAGGCTAAAATTGTCGATAAAATTGCATTCTAAACATAGATTTTCAAAGGGTCGTTGTTTATTTCATTTTAATTTTTAATTATTATTTCTATTTCTTTGTTTTTTTGTGCGGTATGTGTAATACTCCACTGAAATGGTTTATACTGCCAATAATGTAATTGTGTTGGCCAAAATCGGGACACTAATATTATTGTTATTACTATGATTTCATTATTTTCTCATGTGCAGGTCTGGTTTCAAAACAGGAGGGCCAAGTGGAAGAAACGCAAGAAAACTACCAACGTCTTCCGTACCCCTGGAGCTCTTCTCCCTTCCCACGGGCTGCCGCCCTTCGGTGCGATGGGTGACAGTCTTTGCGGGTCTGGGATGTTCACCACCTCCGATTCTAGATGGGGTGTCGCCGGCATGGCCTCCAGTACGTGCTCAACTTGTGATTAATGTTTTTCATTTTCAAAAAAATCGTTTTTTTTAACTTTGCAAGGTCTGGGTCAACTTGGTCAAGGTTCGGTGACGATGGGAGGTTTCGCTCAATCTTTAGGACAATTAAATCAGGGTTCCGGTTTGAGTTCCGCGTTACCGATCAGCAGTACTGCCGGTACCGTTTACCAGCCGCATTACGGACTTAATTCGCTAGGTAAGACAGAACTCTGTGTTTTTTAAAAACTGTTGCGCTTACTTACAGAGAAAGGTCTGGTCGTTCTAAACCCGTAAGATTTTTTGTTGTTAAGCCATTAAATAATGTAGTTTCCCTACTTCGGTAAAAATTGATACGCAGCAGTGATTTTCGAGCATGCTGCGTATCAATTCATCAACATTTCATCTACTAACATGCACTTTGCGCCATTTTCCAAGCGATTTCTACACACTTAACTTGTTTTCCCCGAACATTTAACGAGATCTTGGCATATTTTGAGAAAATACTGCCCCAAAAATGGCGCAAATTTATTAACGATCTATTAGCGACAATATTGGTTGTTAAGGGATAAAGTGATAATAATTTTTTTTTAATTGTTCACGGACGCACACTGATCGGATTGAGCAAAAACTTGCCAAGAAACACTATGGACCGAGAAAGAAACTGTGCTACCTGTTCAGGACATCAGATGGCAGATTTTATCCCAAAAATTAGCAATTTTTGTAAGAATTAGATGGTATATAACTGAAGAGTTAAAATAAATAAGAACTAAAAGTTCAGATTTTCACGAAACTATATATTTTGAGATGACAACACCGTGTGTTTATCAAATGTTTGATTTGATAAAGACACGGTGTTGTCGAAACAATTGTCATGTCAAAATATATAATTTCGTGAAAATCTGAACTTTCAGTTCTTATTTATTTTGATAAATGGATTTTCATCAAGTAAAAGCCACCTCAGTTCAATAACTGAATAGTCGTTATTGTTTTGGAATATTTTTTATATTCTGAGTGTCCCAAGGATTCATCATCAAAATCCCCACTTACAGATCAGATTAGTTGCTGTAATATTTAGCTTTACCAGTACAAATCCGGGATAGCCCACAGTCTATCCTATATTATCTGGTATTTCATTCACAGAATCGGACTTTTCCCTTCCAAAATTTTATGGCAATATGTTTTCTTTAACCTGGGATCTTATTAAATATACAGGAATTTGTTTATTTTGCGTCATTTACGAGTGAACCACTTAACTTTGTGTAGGCTGATTTCCGTTCTTTGAAAGCTTTGGGATATTTTCATGGACTGGTAGTTATATACTTCTGGATTCTGGATTCATTAATGTTTTATAGTGCTCCATCATTCATTTACCGCAGCATGAATTTAACACCTGCGGACACTTATTTTGCAGTTGAATTGTTTGAAAGCGCTTTGCCCGCACACTGTAACCATTAAATTTACAGCTTCTGTTTGCAGCAGCAATAATTTTCTTTTGCTATTAGATATTGAGGAACAAAATTCAATTTTTATTTAAACTTTTTTTTTATTAAAAATTTATATTTCCTGCCGCAAATGGTATTCCATTTCTTCTTAAAACATGATTTAAAGTTTGCAATTCTGTATTTAAGACTAACTAGTAGCTATCTAATTGCATGTTTATAATAAAATATGATAGGATTTCCATTGACAATAAAAAGTTCGCGGTATGTTAAAACGGCGTCTTACATTGGTCTAAAAGTTTATCATCAGTAATCATTTTTCGTATTTAAATTGAATAATAATCATATTTTGATCGATTTTAAAAAAGAAATGACAAAATCTGAACAACTAAAAATTTAGAAGTAAAAGAAATGTTTTTTAAATATGCAAAAAATTAAATCCCTTAATCCCTGTTTTGCAAAATTAAAAAACTGTGACATATATGTATTGAAAGATTCGACTTCTTTTAAGAATATGTAACAATAATCCGAGTACAGAGCTAAATTAATCAAAACAAAATAAACTATAGAAAAGAAAATACCGTTGAGATCCATTCGCATTTCCCGGTACATAATTCCGCGTAGATAACAGATCTCAATTAATGAGCACATATTTAAATCACATATACATGACAAGAAAAATTTAAGGGTGACTTGAACATAATGTGCGCATTGACTCTTGGAATCCATACTTACGGAACTAATGCCACAGAGTCAATTTTGTTATGGATTAAGTGATGTAAAAATTTGCCAGACAAATATAGTTGGGACGATTTGTGATGGCTTAGCCGGCAGACACTCAGAAAAAAATAGATTGTTCATCTTGCTTCCACTTATACTTAAAACGTAAATGTTTGCCCTGATCAATGCAAGACAACCGTCATTAACAATCAAGATTGTATTACTCGGGAGTAAGAGGGACAAAATCTGTTATACTTGGCATTAACTAGTACCCCCACACTCAGAAATTGATTCATGTAATATTTATATAATAATAGAACAGGCGGTTCCTTAGATGAAAAAATTATGATAATTTATTATATGAAGTATTGTCCGAAAAGTCTGTCTATGCAATAAAAATTAAAACAATAGGAAAAAATTCCGAAAATTAATAGTATATTATGCAACAAGTGACTTAAAGAGTTTATCGAACGTGTTGCATAGTATACTGTTTCTACGATCGTTAGTTTTTGGGCAAATTTTCGCAAAACACGAATACATTCACTGACATAGCCGTCAGAACTGACAAACGCCAAACTTCAACCCGTACGGTAAAATCCCGGAAATGTCCGGATTTGTGGGAAACGAAACTGGCGTGGTAAAGTGACGCTTCCCGCACCCCAAATCGGTGTATAATTAGGTATTTTTTAGACGAAATTAGAAAAAAAATATCATACTGTATAAATTTTAAAGAGTCATAAGTAAATATACAAGTAAACCATATTTAGTTTATATTTAAGATTGAAACATCTTCATCATCAGAGCCAAAATTGGAAATGCTACTACCAGAAAATGATGCTTCATCTACATTAATAACTAGTGGTGGTACCGTTACATTAAGTGTATTCTCTTTTTCTCAGTTTTATTTTTTTATATTTTATGAATGTGTTATGCAATTGAACTTTTTTTTTGGTAACTGCCTGGAGAGCTGCCTGCCAAACAAATACTACTGCAATATCATCGTGCCTTGCCTCACTTACAATATTTTTATTAAAAAATATTTTGCACTGAGTCTACACCAATTCTATGGCGTTAGATATACAATGGTAAGGAATCTATCTTAAAGCTTGATGACTCATTTCGGCAATTGATGCGTTTGTAGCATACGGCATATTTGTTTTGTAATTTTTGACAATTTTTAACAACTCACATTTTGCCAATTGGTAAATTCTTCTTTTCTTGTTGATGCACTTATTACACTTTCACTAAATCTGGAATTAAAGACGACGACCTTTCGAGTTTCTGTAGCAATTTTCAGCAATGAGACCCGGTTTTGTAGTGGAAACGATTGTAATTATAATATTGTATAAACTCTGAAGAAGTCAACAGGAGGAATCCAAAAGTTTTGTAAAAAGCATTACAGTAGCCTGTAGAAGTTTCTTTGAAAAATTAGTTGGTTTGATGTTATTCCAAACCATTCCCTTAAGTTTTCTCCCTTGACTCCTTGTGCGCTAGATCTTTCCTTCCATCTCATATTTAGGTCCTCTGAACACCTGGCCAAAGTATTCCATTTTTCTTCTTTTTAGAGAGTTAATTATTTCCTCCTGTTTCTCTGTAGCAGTTTCAGATTGGAAACCCTGTCAGTCCATGAGATTATCAACATTCGCCGATAACACCATCCTTCAAAAGCCCCGATCTTTTCCATATCTGCCTTTTTCAGTTTCGATGCTTCTGATCCGTAAAGTAATGTTGAAAAAACGTAATATCGAAACATTCTTATTCTCAATCCGAAATTTATATCTCTGCTGCAAAGAAGCTTTTTGATCTTTACAAATGCACTTCCGGATGAGTTATACTCGTTTCAATTAAGATATTGTCAGCCATTTAAAAGTACTTTTTTGTTATTTTTAACCATTTTTCATTAAATTTAATTTATTTAAAAAAAGTGAACCAGCATGTGAAAAAGTTAGTCCCGTTCGTACCGTTCGGAAATATCGAACGTTGCGCACCCTGTAAATGAAACGACGCGGGTCGGTTAAGCAAAAAATGTCTACCAGCCTCGACATCACCACGGTGTACCGAAAACAAACAAAACGTCACGTTACTTTTGGCACCTCCGTTCGAAAGTAACAACTCGGTGCGGTATTCAGTGGCGCGGCGGGGGCGGCCACGCCGGGGCGGGTGGGGGACAGGCAACGCAATTAGCGGCGATTAGACGTGGGGCCAGGTCTCGTTACCCGCTACCGAAATACACCTTATTTAAGCCTATAATTGATACGGTAAACTCGGACTCTTGTTTGCGATAGTTCTATTCATACAGCTCGCGGCCATTATTGCTATATACACGCTCTCTCGAGTCCACATAGATATATAGAGAAAAATCACCTACTTAGAGGTCGTCATTGTTCGGTTCCGGATTTTAACACTTTTTCGTTTTCGTCATCGTCGTCGACTTCTGACTTTTCATACTCGGGTTGTTTTGTTACGAAACGTTGTTTGTTTAGGAATTAAATCGGGATAAACAGCGGAGGCCATTTTCGAGAAAAACTCTCCGCGAACGAATCGAAATTCACCAAACGATACCTTGAAACTAAAATAACTTCCGCCGTCTTTTACAAAAAGGATAACGATTTCACTATGATGCCGGAAAATGTTCAATTATCATATATTATTTACATTTTCTAGAGTTTAATTTTCCCTAAAATGTTTGGTAATTAGTGTTTAGATATGGTAGAATGTGCAAAAATATAACGCGAGTCGTAAGGCTATACTTTATGCAAACCTAAATCACATAATGATGTGCAAAATTGATAATCTTGTGTCTAATTAAGTCGGCATTCCTAAGACCTGTATCAATGTTTTATTACACTTGACTAAAATGTACATATCATAATATTTTATTCTACCTATGAAAAGATAAACATAATAACATAACCTAATACAAAAAGAAGCCGGGAGGCAGTTAAATTGTTAAAGTTATAAAAAGCATAACATCACGGAGGAGAGATTTTTCTTCAAGAGAATTAAACGAATTAATTTTTGGAGAGAGAACCGACGAGTTTAATGATAACATAAAAACAATAGCTTCAACAATAGTTCCATACTGGGAAGTATAAAGCGCAATTATTATTTTTTAAATACTAATCGTCAGGTACTGGATTAAGAAGGGGCAATCAGAGTGAGGTAGGGGAATATATTTTTCACTAAGCAGTAGTTTCTGTAATAGTCTTTTAAATCGTTGTATGTTTAGTTTTTTTAATGTTAGGGGAAGTCCATTGTACAGGCTATACACGTTTTATAAAGAAGCTTCCTCTAAATAATGTGTTAGAGTGTTGTGGTGGGGTTATCAGACCTCGAAATCTCAGATTTTGACTATGAATATCAGTTCGATATTTGATACGATTCGACAAATACGTAGGCGTTCCCGACAAATAACCTTAGGCATTTTCTGATGCTATAAACGAATCTCAAACAGGATTTTTGAACTTTCTTCTTTGTATTTCAAGTTTTCGTTTGCTTAGAACTTTTTATAAAGGTTTTTTCATAAAACCAAGAATCTAAAAGTTTCCTATATGGTGCCGACTTTATTCGATGCCATCGCTACGTATTTCAGAAGCTTTTTTAAATTGTATAATTTCTCTGGGCGATATTTTCAAAAATTTATACTTATTTTTCCTACATCGTTAAATAAACTCCAAAGTCTTTTAAATATTTGGATGTTTTTGTACTAATTTGATTTTTTGGTGGCCAATCTAACTCTCTTTTTGACCGCTTTCAATAAATTCGAGTTTATAAATCTATTCGGTGCCTCAAAAAATGTATATATATATATATATATATATATATATATATATATATATATATATATATATATATATATATATATAAAACACTTCGAAGTGTTCGAAGTGTTTTCGGAGCGCGAGCATTGAAGATGCCAAGTGAGATTTTGGCGAACCGTCTGCAGGATTCCAGTCGGATGCAAGATTTGCAGGATTCCAGTCGGATGCAGGATTCCAGTCGGAGTTCAACGAGCGAACGGATGATATCCCGGAATATAGTGTCATCACATTTTTCCATCCGTGAATCAATACGTGAGAATATATATATATATATATATATATATATATATATATATATATATATATATATATATATATATATATATATATATATATATATATATATATATATATATATATATATATATATATATATATATATATATATATATATATATATATATATATATATGATGACACTATATTCCGGGATATCATCCGTTCGCTCGTTGAACTCCGACTGGAATCCTGCATCCGACTGGAATCCTGCAAATCTTGCATCCGACTGGAATCCTGCAGACGTTTCGCCAAAATCTCACTTGGCATCTTCAATGCTCGCGCTCCGAAAACACTTCGAATACTCGGAGCGCGAGCATTGAAGATGCCAAGTGAGATTTTGGCGAAACGTCTGCAGGATTCCAGTCGGATGCAAGATTTGCAGGATTCCAGTCGGATGCAGGATTCCAGTCGGAGTTCAACGAGCGAACGGATGATATCCCGGAATATAGTGTCATCACATTTTTCCATCCGTGAATCAATACGTGAGAATATATATATATATATATATATATATATATATATATATATATATATATATATATATATATATATATATATATATGTATACATTCCATTTTTGTGGTGTCGTTTCTGGTTATTTTACTTAATAATTAATGACTAGTTGTCTAGACAGAAGTTTCCTTTGTTTTACTATTTTCTATCTGTGGCTAACATGTGGTGCTCTAGTTGTCCAAGGAGTATTGTGCCCCCTCTGCTGTTAGAGTTTAATTGTTTTTTCTTGTTTTTGTGATAGAGTGTTTATTCCTTGTGTTTTAAGCTTGACTTAACAATAAAAAGCCACTATTCAATGAGCATTTATATCTTTTATTGCTCCCTCTATATTAGTCAATATTGGGCGATCCTGTAGTTATTTTGTGCAAGAAGCTACCAGTAGCCCGTTACTGTCCTTATACTTTATATATACTTTATAACTATTTTTACAGATAATACATAGAATAATATATGGTAAATTGCGTAAACGTCAAGAGAAGCTCTGTTTGGTGTGCAGGTTGGTTCAGATGTGGGGACCTCTATTGGGATCAAAGTGCAGTAGTAAAAATTGTACCGTATCTGAGCGATGATATAAAGAGGGGGTTGCGTCAGGATTGCATTCTGTCACCTCTGTCGGTCTACTGATAAATTAAAAAACATCAGATACGCCGACGACAGATTACTAATTTAAAAAGTATATGATTATTTGCACAAATCTCTCTCACCTCAGAATGATGGCATTTATATGGAGCACCTCTCGAGCAAGTTGAGAAATAGCGGCACCGATAAATGGGACCCATGTAATGAAATTAAAATTAGAATTGAAACAGCACGAGCAGCCATCGTAAAAATGAAAAAAGTTTTCTGTTACGTGATTCCTGTGCTTCTTTATTGCATGTCATGGGTAGTCACTGACGCGCTGATCAAGCGTCTAGAAGCATTCGAAAAGTGGATGTACCGTCATCTACTGAAGATCCTCCCAGCTCGATAGAGTAAAAAACTCAGCATTGCTAGAGCGAACGAATAAACATTCGGAGATAATTCTAACCATCAAGCAGCGAAAGCTAGAATACTTTACTTTGGTCATAACACGCGTCACCCGCAAAAAGTAAGCGAGCAAGAGAGGCTCTGGAAGGAGAAGCACGTCTTGGTTAAAACATGTAAGACAGTCCTCGGTCGAACTGTTTCGTACAGCTGTCAATAAAGCAATAATTGTCAATGTGGTGGCCAGCCTCATACTTAACAATCGTTAAATGGTCGCGGCACTATAAGAAGAACTGCACTGTGCGCAATTTTCTTTCTAATCGGAGATCTTCGCACCTTAACTCGATTAAAATGCCACATCCTAGATTGGTTGAAAACGAGATTTCAAATGACCGCGCATGCGCATCGTCGCTTCAAGAATTCCCGTATTCCGCAGTATAAAAAATTTAGAATAGCTAGGTTTTCCAGACCTCTCCAGAAATTCTAAATGGACGATCGATCGGTAATCACTCTGTGCGCTAATCTCTTACAATTAGTAGAAAAGTAAATAAAATTGTACTGTCATATGTGAGATGTTAATCGCGTTGACAAATAACGAATAATTTTGTTTACAGCCTCTAATGATTTTGTTGTTACTTGTTTAAAATTACAAAAAGACTGGACTTCGGGGGAGGTATATAAAGGTTATATAATGTATGGCCCGTAACCGATAGCTCACATATCCAGTGGTGCGCGGAAACACCGCATAATCTCAAACATTGAATTTATTCGTAGAAATAGAAGATCGCCCGCATGAATTATTGATGAACGTATAAACGCAAACAGGTTTCAGTTAAATCAACATTTATCTGCCGTGTTTGTTTAAACGTTTTAACGCCCTCCCCCCCTTTCGCTTAGGCGTCGATGCTTTAGGTTCGCTGTTTCCGACGTCCGCATTTTCCCGGTCAGCGGCGTCCGTTATCAATATCGAATTCGACGATCGCATTTAAACGCGAGTGCTAAACGTGGCACAGCCCAATCGTTTATCGGTAATATACGATATAAAACTTAATTAGACATCTGAGACGGTGATAATGAATTATTATAGGCGCTAAATGATTCTTACTATTAATTAACGGTTGTTTAATTTATTCCCGGCTAAATGCCGATAATTAACCGGGGAGCACGCGAGCACACTCGTTTATAGTATTCGGCATTATTTCTTGCAGTGGCGTGCCGTGTCATCAGTATTCGTTGATTATCCAAAAAAAGATTTTTTTTGTTGAAATAGGTTTTAGTGTCAATGTATTAAAATTTCTTGGTTTCATCGGCCAAATAAAACAAAACTAGTAAATACATTGATTGCGGATTCCTTCTGGTATACGTATATTGAGAACTTCTAATCATACAAAAATTCCATTTGGGAAACTTTATTTCAACCACCTTTTTTTACGAATTCCTTCCAAATCCTGCATGGGGAGTCCCAAAAACCAAAAAGTCACCAAAAGACCAACCAACCTCCTAACCTTATATCATGAAAATCCCTAGTTGCCTTCTGTCTGGGGTTACAAAGTAAAATACACAAAAATAATGCAATAAAGATTTAAACTTGCGCGCGTTAGATGGCGCTATTTAACTTTAAAAATAAATTCAAAAATTAATACTACAACAATATTTTTTTATAAGACATCCGTTTCGGCTATAAGTAGCCATCTTCAGGTCTTCACCTTCACGGTATTAAATACCTTTATGAATATTGCGGAAACCAAATAAGAAGATGCCCACACATGATCTATTTACCGTTTATGAAATTCATAGAATTCATACTCTTAGAAGAATGAAATTTGATGGATATTTGTGAGAATGCGTTCCATCGGATGCTGTTTCTTGTATAATTATTAATTCGATCCAAAAATTCCTATTATGATATATAGGTGAGAGTTATTGAGACGGGCTTTTGATATATAAACATCAGCTCTGCTGCACCGCCAACAAGTTTGTAATTCCTCGCTTAAACATAACCGTCTAACCTTACATTTCGAGATTCCTTTTTTTCATTCCCTCAAACCCACCCGTGTTTTCGCACACCATTTTACAACGTCATCACGTCTACCTCCATAGGCATCCTGCTCTACCCCCCATCGGTGTTTGTTTACACGATTGATTTACGCGTTGCAGGTGATAGCATGATGACGTACTGTAACAATGGAGGAGGCGGAAACGGAGGAAACGGTGGCGGCGGCGGTGGCGGCGCGACGGGGGGCGGCACGGGCCCGTCCTCGCCGCCGCAGATCGCGTGTGCGGGCGGAGGCGGCACCCCTCCCGTGTCGTCGGGAACGTCCCCCAATGGGGCGGGTGGAGACCAGGACGACGACGTGTGGCGTGGCCACAGCATAGCCGCGTTGCGACGCCGGGCGTCGGAATTGAACGCCGCTATCCCATCTTATCTGCAAATCAACTACGACACACACAATAACGCATCCGTATACTGATTTAGCTGGCTAGCTGTTAGCTGGAGGTCGAACTCGTCTGCTGTAGATAAATTTGTAATTATTTTTGTGGTCGGTGATTTGCGAAACGGGAGTTCAGGGTTCCCCCTGTTTACCTGGGAAACCTGGAAAACTCGGAGAGTTTGGAAGCCGACTAGAAAAGATCAAGGAGCCTGCTTAAATTGACCAAAGTCAGGGAATTTAATGACATAACTTGGAAATTTTAGTAATTGAATACATTCGATTTTTCATTCAACTTTGATAACTGAAGTTTAGTTGGCTGATTTTTCTTCTATTTGTAGTAATGGGAGGCTACCAATTCTAAAATCTGTACAACCAAAGGCATTAAATCAAGTTTAATATCTTTGCGTATATAGATTTTAATAATTATTATCTACCATCATTGTGCAACTGTCCATAATATGCATTATTTAGTTCACGAACGAAATCAGATTTCGCTGAAAATATATCGCTTTGAGCGCCTCCAAAAAGTCGCAATGATCCGATGACAGTCCAATAAAAACTGTAAACACGCAAATGTATTTTAATTCAATTTTATTTGCAAAATGTTAATAAGCTGCTTGGGAAAAATGTTTTTCACATACGCCGACAATATGGAAAGCGCAATTGTTGCAAGTAGTACGTTTATATCTACGTTAGATGGCGTGTTGTTGCGGCCTCCTTCAATCCCATTATACAATAATCAAAAATATTGGCCATATTTTGTCCAATTTTTTCCAAAAATTTTTTTAAGTGACGAATGGAGATAGGAGTGTAAAATTCGTATTATTTGTTCTGTTTCTTTACCGTAAAATCTGGTAGCCGGCGAAACGTTGCAAATTTTTCTACTAGTCTATCGGTGTAATGTTTTGTTTTATATTTAGTTCGTTTTATGTTTATCCAAGCTTGTTAAAAATTACGTGGCGGCGAAAGCGAGTTTTCGCATGCCTCGTACAGATGGCGCTCCGTTGATTTGTAGTGAAAACTATTGGTCCGCGACAGAGACGCCATCATGACGAATTAGAAAACGAGACGCGAGTACATACTTGACGAGTATTAAACTTAGATAAGGGGTTGAGTGGTTCTGGTCTCGCGAAAAGTATACGATGTAATAATAAAATATCTGTACAAAGTGTCATTTATATAAATGGTGTAAAAATTTAGTGTATTTTATTATAAGCTTTAATTTAGATAAGTAAGAACACAAGGTGTCGTGTTTAATATGATATAATAATTATATTATAAATAATGTGTATACCAGAGGTTTCAGTAGTATACGTCGTTGTTAAATGAGAAATAAACAGGTATTATTTAAGTAATGTTTTTTTTTCTTCTTTTTGGCCTCTTTTTCTTCAAACTCTGCAACAATGACACAAAGTCACTATCGAAATGATCAGCTCACAAATAAACCTACCGGGCCAATTCTTATCTAAGCCTTGGTGCAATAGAGCGCCATCTCTCGGTGTGAGGCGTTAAATGTGGACCAAAATTCAACATGAATGCGCAATCTACGACCGGAATAAACGCTGTTTGACACAAATATTTATTACAACTTCCTCGGGTTTAACTATTTTTCGTGTGTTAATATTTTTCGAAAATACATTTGCATTTGTAAAATAATAAATTGTTATTAAGATATAGCGGTATCGTAGCAAACGCGTGGCGTAACCTTTGCCTATAAATAGGAACTAACGACGATGATTTGTTTCAAACAATCGATAGTAAAAAGTCCCCGCTATTTCAAAATAGACACTTGTAGTACGTGTCGCCATCTACACGCGAGAAACAAGACTGAAACCGTGCGCAGATTTACGAAACACTTCTGTAACTCCGGATTAAAGACCTTTGTACTAGATGGCGCTGTATCTATATAGTTTATAACAGTTGATTAGGTAGATTCTATATTTTAAAAATATAAACAATGGTTTTTCAGTCCCTAAAATTGTGACGTTTCCTGTGATGTGGTGGCATACTAAATTATGGTTAGACCGAAATATGGTTATTAACGTACCCTTCAACACTATTACTCAATGGTTGCAATTGCTGCCCTTATTAAATATTTAGACATCGTCTAGCATGATAAAAACCGAATGATTTCGGCTAAGTAATCGGCATTGGTAAATTTTTCACGGTGAACAATAATATGCATGTGTAGAAAAACCCGGTAAAAGCGTAACTTAGCCGATTCGACACGTTTTCTAATTTTAAGTAAACGGGTCTATGGAAGCAGACGTCATCTAAAGCTAGATCGCCTTTCATTAGATTACGTAAGACTTCCAAAATTTCGCGAAACCACATTAACGTTATCCCACAGAAACAAGAAGTAGGTATAGCTCCACAATGCGACAAGTTAATTTAAAACTTAAGTTGTCGATTACTAAGTTTAACCCATCTTTTTTTTGCTTCCTTTTTGTTTTATTTTAAGTCGTTTACTGGGAACTATTGATGTATACTTGAACTGTGAACTTTTTAATTAACTAAACCCTGAACTCTAAACTAAACGTAACTGCACTTTCATTATTAGTTTGAAATTGACTTCAAAAGGTACTTTTAGACCAAGTAACTTATAAGTTGCATATTTCTAAGATTGTGGTGCTATGGAAATCAGGTGGTGCTATGGAAATCAGAGTGTATTTTCGTTTGCCAAAGTTGAGGTTAGAAAATTTGTCAGCAAAGACAAAAAAACAGTTTTTTTTTTAAATATCTGGCTTTTTTCTTTAATCGTTTGGCGCCTCGAAAAAGTTTTGCAGCAGAAAATTGTTTTTGTTTCCCTTTTTCTACCTAATTTGTAAAACCCGGATTTTTTTATTTAAAAGCAGTATTCGACGGCACTGCGAAATTAATCTAATTCAATCACAATTTCAATTACGCAGTTTGTTAATTTTATTTAACCGCGGCTGACTATCGCAGTTATTTTCGAATGTCATTACGCCAATTGATGTTAAATAAATAAATACGATTTACCAACTGGATTGGTTGCCGGTTGTGGTTTTCGCGTATATTTTTGCTTTCAGTATTCCATATCGTTTAGTTCTATTTGGCCTGCTACCCGGCAATTGCACCTAATTTTTTTATTTGCTAGAAATATTCATTAGTAGCTTTAGAACATACCTGTCAAATATTTTTGAAACACACTAACTCATAATGCATCCGAAGTTTTTAAAAGTAAGAATAAAGAAAGAGTGGGCCTTCTAAAATCCTTCTTCAGTCATAATTGAAATTGTATTAAAATTGATTAAAATAATTAAATAAGTACACTCCAAACTCCAACGAAGTAAACAACCTGAATGCCACAACAATACCGTAGAATCCATAGATAAAGAGTTTAGATTAGTATAACAATTCTCACCGACTGACAACTTATTTCAAGGACTCTGGATGAACTTTAAGTCTCCAATTTTAATATAAATAATCTTGCTAAAAAAGGATTAATGATGTTTTCCCTCAAATTTCAAATTAATGCAAGGAGTCTATTCACGAGGTTTCAAATGTATGAACCGACAACCTTTTTGTGAAATCGGCTGTCGACGGAAATTGATCCTACGGCTTCCTGTAAATTGCAATAACAGGTCCAACATATATAAATTGATATTGATGAGCATATTTATTGCCCAAAAAGGAAACGGAAAAGTATCGAATTGTCTTATCAAGTTTCTGTACTCTCAGCATTAGGTATTAGATAGCTATACAGTATTCGAAAAATAGACGGAAATTTTTAATAGGTCGATTCCTTGTTAAAACATATCAAAAATTGTGTATAAACATGCAGTCGATATAAAGGAACGATTCAGATGCTAATTTAGCCCTAATGGATTTAAATTATTGAGTCCAGTCTAGTCCATAACATAAAGTAGACTACAACAAATATTGTAAATATCCACCACCCATTTCCGTACAGCTTCTCACTCGACGAATTTTTGAACGACGAACACTAAAATTCGAGATCTATTTCTCATCTCTTCCCAAGCATTTACGATTTTATTTCTTAACTATTCTATTCTATCTATGGGAGTAGAGTAAACCATCGTCTTAAGGTCTCCTTATAAATAAAAATTTATTGGATTTAAGTCAGGGGAGCGAGGTGATCAGTGAACTTTTCCAGCTCTTCCAATCAGATTTCCATACATTACATTACGAAAGGGCAATTTTTCATCATGAAAATCGAGACAGAACTCGGGATGACACTGGACTGGACAAATTTCAATAGAATCGAGTGAATATCTGGTTCAATATTAATTAAGAAGAAATGAAATTATTTTTTTTACTTAACACACTGTATCTTGAAAACTCTGCATTTCCGCTTGTACTTTTTTCTAGCAGTATACCTATCAAGGAGTATAGAAGTAGTGAATTATGCTGGAATGGAAACGGCGATGATTATACTAGAATCCTTTTTGGTTTCACCCTGTATCTGTAAGTGGAGGAGAGTAGCCTACACTACAGTACTCAGGTCTTAGTGGGTCTATTGTGCTTTTTCCTGGACAGAGAACTCTGCTCTACATCAAGCCCAGTGGCTCCACGTAGATCATCATTCAAAGTCATCTAGCTGATTACAACAATTATATACAACTGACTGACTTTCCCAGATGGAGTGAAGGCTCCGGTCCTATAAAGTTGAGTCCAGCAACCTTCTTAGCCGGGGATTGGCGAGCATTCCCTGTCTACTATCTATGTAGATGGAGTTTTACCAGTTCCTTTGAGCGTGGTGATTTCTCTTGTGGCTCGAGTAATGCCAGCGAACCCCGTCTCCAGCACACTGGGCATCTTACCCATAGCCATCAAAATGTTAAGTTTGAGGGCGGTTCTTGTGTTGCGTTGCTATTTTCTGCTTTATTAAAGTAAGTTGTACTGGATGGTTATGATCCCTACATTATTGACTATCTGTGGGCACAATGATATTACTTGATATTTGTTTTTTCAAAATGGTATAACCTAAAATAATGTCGGTGTATTTTTCGAACAAGCACAAACACCTGTTCAGCATAATATTGTTTTCAGATGCCTAGCAAACGCGAAAGAACAACAATCAAATGCTCGAGGTCGATTCACGGATTGCCAATTACTGCTCGTCGTTTCGCGGTACCCGTTACAACTCTCCAACAGTTAACAAGGGCCACTATTATGTATAAATGTAGAATGGGAACGCGTACAGTACTGAACAAGTAACGAGAAACAGAGTCTGCAGATCACTTATTGAACTTGGGTAAAATGTTTTATGGACTTACACTAAAACGAGCCGTTTTTGCCTATGCTGAAAAATTGTCGCTACCTCATAAATTTAATAAGGAGAAACGGGAGGCGGGAAAAATTGGATTTATGGATTTTTCAGGAGACATCCTAGACTCAGTTTAAGAAAACCGGAAGTCACCAGCATAAATCGTATTCAAATATATTGGGATATTTTTTGAACATGTAATGAGTTTGATTGAAAAACGTGTCTCCCAACACGTATATTTAATGTAGGTGCAACTGGTATAACAACGGACTGAAACAAATTGGGGCAGCAACAAGTGGGGAAAGAGGTAATAATATTACAGTGTACAGCCTTGCTAGAAAAAAAAATGATGCTCGTTCCCGAACGAGATTGACAGCAAGGTTCAATTTATGCATGTAACAAAAGTGGCTGGCTTATTTGGTTAAAACACTTGGAAAATGTAAATAATTACCAAAAATTAAATCTTTTTTATTAGTCTTAGACAACTACTCAAGCCACATATCACATACCACCTGCTTACGACCTTTGCAAGGAGAATGGAATAATTATGCTGTGAGTACCTCGCATTTTTTTTATCACTGAACAAATTGTACGATAATGAATTTGACTTATTTATAAAATCAAGGCCCTACGAAAAGATTATAATCACTGATGTTAACCATGATACAAACAAAGATATTACATTGCGCATGTAGGCGGAGCCAACGGGTCACGCCATTGACGTCACGCAGAGCTTGATTTGGCGGAATTGCTATTCTAACCAAATCTCATTGTTTGTATTGTGTTTTTTCGGTCTTCGTAGAATTTCAGTGCTTTTTTATCGTTTAAATTAAATTATTTTTATCAAAATGCGGTGTTCTGTGGCAGGCTGCAATACAGATAACGGGTTAAAACATTTTTCGAGTGATTTAATGCTGTTTTGGTTTCCTAATGACCAAAACATCAAAAGAGTTTGGGGGGGCGGGGAGGGGGTTTTGCAAACTGGCGGACCCAGTTAATGTAAAAACGAGTATTATTTATGCCAAATCTTGGTGATAATATTGGACATGTGTTTTTTAACTTAAGTCCTCTACTGCAATAAGTAGCTTCTAGGTTTAGATTTCTTATATTTCTCGTTTTAAGTAAAACTATTTTATTTTGAGGATTACTGAACACCACCATTTTAAAGTTTTAGAGAAAAATGTATTTCAAAAATAATATAAGTTAAATATATATGACACAAAACCTATTTCTGAGTTATGAAAAATTATTTTCCCTTATTAATATTTTGCAAATTTGAGAATGTTTTATTATTGCTTTGTTATGAGATTACTAATCTTCTTCTAGCGAGGTTTGGACAATGTGAGAAATACATTAGCATTAATCCAAATGCGATAAAAGTCGTTTGATAAGTCGTAATCATGATTCATGTTTGTTGTATATCATGGTATATTGCAAACAGCTGCCTTTCCTCAATAACTACTAAAATTCATTTAATCCCATAAACTCACTATACTAACAAAAAAAAATGTTTATTTTTAAAACTCTTGTTCATTATTCCCCTTTTATTCCTTTTTCAAACTGTACATTTACAATTAAATCTATAGAATATTACAGAAAAATACAGTGATTTACACCAAAATTGTTTTAAAAAGCAAATCTAAACAAAAACAAATTTTCTAAACATTCACAAATCATCTTAAGAGCACCTAGATTTTTTATTAATCGTTAATAAAATGATACGTAATCCTTTATTATAATATCAAAACTTGATTTTAAATACCTACTCCAAAAATCTTAGTTTGATAAGTGCACATGCCATTAATAAATTATAAATGTTATAATACATTTTATAAAGCAAAACGTATCGATTTTTACAAATATAATAGCAACTTGCTTTTAAACCTAAACAATTACAATTAACAAACTTTAACAATTGCACCATAAGCAAGTGTCATATCCTATAAGTACTTCCTGTTAAATTCATATTTTTAGCTCTGTGTGACGTCATGCACGCGCCGGACGAATTTAAAACGGCGATCTGTCATATCTTTGAACAAGCTATGAGACTTTTTGAAAAGGCTGCAATCTTTCTTATTAATCCAGGAGGATGATTTCTATCCATATCTATTGTTACAAATAACTGAAGAGACACCTTAAGTTAAGATGATTAAACAACTTCTGTATCTGCTATAATTGATCATGTACTGCGCAAAATAACACATGAACCTGTTCCACTTGTTCTGATCCTGTACGAGGCAGTTCTAAAGATCCCAATTGAAATGATAAACAAATGTCGACTAAGCGCAGAAAAAAAATATCGCAGATTCTTATACCTTTACCTTTTAAAGCTTTGTTGGAAGAAAATCAGAGAAAAAGAGTCACAAAAGAAGCGCCTTTACAAAAACGATGTCGAGAAAATCGTTATACTACCAGAAAAAGGCGTAGTGAAAAAAGTTTTTGTGCGTAATTTGTGCAACAATGATGAATTGGACGATGTGGATCCCCATTCCATCTTTGATGAGAATGAAGGAGAACTTTGCTTGGTTTGTAGAGAATGCGGCAAGAATTAAATTTGGTATCGCTGTATATCGTACGGGTCTAGAGGCCGTGTAGTGGAAAAAACGCAGCAAAAAATTTCATTTTGCGATGTATCGCGCTATTAGTAAGAAACCCAGTACTTATTCGTCATTACGCTCCCACCTTCGTGTAATACCGATTTTGAAGAGTTTTATTTTTGTTTGTTTTTTCATGTTATAAATAAATTATTGGCAAGATCAATATCGTCTCTCGTTCAATTTACCGCGAATAATTCACCGTACTTACAATAGTTCCAGACATATTAAATCTTTACTTTAAGTGTTCGCAATTACCCTTCGTTGCCCTACACTCCGCATCCCAATCCTTTTTCATACCTCAAACCACCGCAGTAGACGTTAATTACACCTCCCTCGTTGGTGCGTATATTACCTTTGGTGTTTGCCGTGTAGGGGTTGTCGAATATAAATAGCCCAATGAAATCCGTCCAATCCGTCGCATCCAAAGACGTGATTCAGCCATGCTGCACTGGACATGATACAAACGTGGAGGAGACGCACCGTAGTTATCAAAATCGCCTCTCCTATATATCGAGAGATGTTAGACACGGCATTGCTTCCAGAGCTTTGGTTGCTGTGGTTTTCATGGCCCCTGTCAGATCGGTTCTAATTTACGGCTCGCAGTTTTCTGTTATGCCTTGTAACCCCAGACAATCGCACCGTATGGTAGCATGGATCGTATGATGGTCCCATGCGACAAAGTCGCCTAGTGTCCTATTTCTTGCTAGCAGAACCATATCTATCTAACAATTTAAATGCTTTTAAAAGATTAATAAACGTATTATTAATATGTTGTGCTGCTCGTTAATTTATGGTTAATTAATGTATGCATTTACCTTGTAAATGTTATTGTTTTCCTTGCCACTTTTATGCAAAATAAATATGTAAAAATGTTGAACACTTTCCACTTAAAAAACAAGACAGTGGCAAGTCATGTTGTACAGGTAAAAACATATAATATGCTTCTGTAAGAGAGTGATAGTGACACAAGCAAAAGTAAAAAAGAACAAACAATAAGACTATTATAGACTACTATATATATATATATATATATATATATATATATATATATATATATATATATATATATATATATATATATATATATATATATATATATATATATATATATATATATATATATATATATATATATATATATATATATATATATATATATGATGACACTATATTCCGGGATATCATCCGTTCGCTTGTTGAACTCCAACTGGAATCACTTGGCATCTTCAATGCTCGCGCTCCGAAAACACTTCGAATAATGAGGTCTCAATAAACCGCACAATTTATCCAACAAATCGGTTATATTTAGCGAAGGATACTTATCGTCAATAATTTTCTCGATAAGTATGCGGTATATATGTTAACTTAAGAGGTGGCGTAAGGGTTTCGACCCTGAATAAAACTCTCCCTAAAAACCAAAGCACTGTTCTATTTGACCACCTCTTGCAACATTGATGCTTTCCGGTCTTCGGTGTACGTCGTCCTACCGTTTGTTCTTGCGTAGCTGGCACGACATGCCGCTCGTCCGTCCTGACTCAGCATACGCGACTTTTGACAACCATATAAAAGATATCGCTAACACACACACACACACACACACACACACGCACACGCACACGCACACGAAACCACTTCGAACACTTGGAGCGCGAGTGAAATTTTGGCGAAACGTCTGCAGGATTCCAGTCGGAGTTCAACAAGCGAACGGATGATATCCCGGAATATAGTGTCATCATATTTTTCCATCCGTGAATCAATACGTCAAAAAAAATATATATACAGGGTTTTTCACTTAAAACTCCGCACGCCAATAAGTCCAAAACGAAAAGAAATATTTAATTTATGTAAAAAGTAGTCAAAGTGTGGGGTCAAGTAGATATTTCCTAAAGTTTAAAAAATTCGACGCCTGCAAAGAGCTGGGCGTCGGGACGCGTCGAAAAATTATTCGATTGCAGAGACTTTGGAAATACGCGCATACAAAAGTACATATTATTTAAAAACTTTTTTGTTATTTACTCAAACTTATTTACTTTACCCGTTTCTAAGTTATACCGATTTATATTAAACATTTCTTGATTAATAAAAAATGTGATTAACGCTTATTTTTACAAGTATGCCATGAATGTTAGTTACTATGGCAACCATTGTTATCGCAGTTGTTTTAAGTGCAATTACAAACAATAGATTTCAACTATTTTAGTATGATTTTATTTATTATTTTTTATCGATTTAGTTCTGATAACATGATAAATAAATGAAAAAACAGTAAAATACCTACAAGTTAATAACCAAAATTATTATTGCAATTAACTACATAATAAGACATTTCAAAAATTTTGTTCAAAATTATGTCCATCTGCTCGAACTCAACTATCAAAAACTTTGGGTCACTTGTAGGAGAGTATATTACGCAACAAGTGCGGTAAACGGTATTTGACTCACGAGTTTATTTGACCCGAGCGGAGCGAGTGATCATTAAACGAGTGAGTTAAAAAGTTTACCGAACTTGTTGAATACTATACTTTTTGTACGACCGTTAGTTTTTGGGTACATTTTCACAAAACAACGCGAATATATTTACTGACATGACTGTCAGAATTGACAAAAGTCAAAATTCAAAGCGTGGGAAATATCTCCGAAAACATCCGATTCCTCCCAAACCCGTGCGGTAAAATCCCAGAAATATCCGAAGTGGCTCGGATTCGTGGGAAACGAAAATGACGTGGTAAAGTGACCCTTCCCGCACGCTAGATTCGTGCGTAATTAGGTATTTTACAGACGGGAGTAGAAAAAAATTGTAAAAGAAACTTTTCTTTACTTGTCTAATGGCAAATAGCATTTAATATAATGAACTATTATTTTTTAGGATACCCTAGTTTTTTCAAGTAGCACCCTAGTGGGAGCAAAAACTTTTTAAAACCGGTACTTTTTTTGCAATATTTTGCAAGATTTTCAAAATCCATAAAAAAAATAAGCTTATAGGAAGGAAAAAACCAGAAAACTAAATACATTTTTATAAAAACAAAATATTACTTAGGTGGCTTTGCTTCTATTTATTATTAATTGTCAAGACGCTAAGATTAAAAATGCAAAAGAAACTCTCGACAAACTCATGCAGTGGAAAGAAAAAAAGCAGAAGCTCAGAAGAAGAGAATAGAAATATTTTTTCTTTTCAAATCTGTCACTTTTCGGGATAATTCAATACCATATATTGAAAGTCTGTTAGAAAATAGATGTACAGACATGGAAGCGGCCCAAACTATCATCCAGCGTAATCCAAAAAATTTTTACACTAGCACCCATCTAAGAGCTATTATTTGTTGGAATAGCAAGGTGCTGTGTTTTATCTGGATTTAATGTAAAATGTAACAGAATGAGCTCTATCTTCAACTTGTTTTATTTTCTCTAATAAATCTTGCGTGTTTCGGCCATACCTAGCAATTGAAGCATCGTCGGTATACAAAATGCATTTATTTGGAGACCAGAAATAACATCCATTGTTAATGTACACAGAAAAAATCAGCGGGCCCAGGACAGAGCCCTGCGGCACGCCATCATTTCATGGTTATATAATATAGTTAATGATTATATCTATCAGTAAGTATGTGTTATTATTGTTAAAACAAACAATTGATCGCACGGATCCTTTAATTTTTTAAATTGCGTACGTTGGGATAGAAAAAAAAATCGATTTTTTTCGGTCAAATTTTCGAAACGTCCATCAAAAAAACGGTAGCGCGGACGTGCGAGGACTAACGCGAAGAATTTACGCTTCCTTGAATTAAATTCGGGTTTCGGCTTGAAGGTAAACGATCTTGCGAAATTTTTAATAACAAATCGAAGGCGACAAAACGGTTATCGCGCGTTTGTGATCCCGTGTCTGATCGATTTCGGACACCCGAAAATTTATCGACACGCTTGGAAAAAAACGCCCGGGTCTGCGTTGGTTCTGTTAGAATGCACATTTTTCGCGAGGTACCGGACCCCAGTGGCGCACGATTACAGCAAGAGAAAGCGGAGAGTAGAAACGTTAATACCACGTTATTTTGCGGTTGTATAGGTGTTCTTTTTTGATGTCGGGCGATGCTTTTGAACGATCGCTATAATGAAAATCAATATTTTTTTAAATTTGTTTTGATCATGGGAACGCGAAATTTCATTCATAACTGGTTTAGTTATCAGTATACAAATTACTTATTTCCAACAGAAAAAGAAACAAATTTTATTTAAAGTAAGACGGTCTGTGGATTGTTTTATTTGCAATACATGTGAATATTTATGTCAGTAACTGCAATAAGGGAGGGTTTATATTATTTTTCATATTTCGTATCGGAAATCCACATTTTGTAAAATTTAAATAAATGTCTACATTTCGTTATAACAGCACAGTGAATATGATTTCCTAAATATTCTGTAGTCAAATATTTACTATTCGTAGTGCCTTATATCAGGCTAAAAATGTACAGGCTGTAAAGATTGATGCTGAAATTGCAAATAAAATTCTACCTTACTGTTGCGACAATGACCGTTCCTGTATAGTTTTTTGGTTTATCTTTATTAAAACTAGGCGGTTGTGATATACTTTGACTATTTGTGACGGTGTTGATCTTGTGTATGTATAATAAATACTAATTAGTATAAATTATAATTTTTTAAGCGGTAAATTGTTGTGGTTGCAGTAATGCATGTCTACACGTCTTGCATATTACATGATCTTATTTTATTTTATGAATAAATACCATATCTCTAAAGCTAAGATACTAGGGAATGATTAACGTTATGGTTCAGCTCAATACGCCTCATACCAATGTCGCTGGTTTTGCATATACCGGGTGTTCGCAGTTTTAAACTTTTTGACATAACAATTAGGCATTTGGTACTTATTTTGACGTTGCTTCTAGAGAGCCCTAATTTCATAGTATTACTATCATATATCGAATCATATTATTTTATCAGTCGAGTGAAGGTTTAAAAATGCTTAAAATCTGAGACAATGTTCATTTTTTCATCGAAAAGGTTACCGTTGTTTAGGCCGTCTAGCTGTCGGTTTTTGACTTATTTGTATCTAAATACTTAATAGATGAAGAGGTATGGAGAGCAATAAAAATTAAATAATTAACGTATATATACGAATATCAATAACAATAACAGTTCTGGTAATAGTAATAAAATAAACTTCAAATCAAATATTGGAATTGTCCACCATCTACCTAAATACATTTTACCTTACTTTCACTCCCATAAATGTCTATTTTATGTGCAAGCAATTAACTTTTTCGGTGTATCCTAAATCGCTCAAGTATTGAAGAGCATATTGAGAAATCCAAAGAGTTGAAGCCTGGACTACTTGGTAGCCAACGAAATTTCATTGCCAGTCCACCTACCCACCGTTGGAAATAATATAGAGGTTTTATTTAATATTGAAAGCCATTAAGAGAAACGTAGTTCTGAATATCATTATGTAAATAAAGGATTTGTATATAACAATGAAAACTATTAATTTGACATTTGTATGACATGACATGATATGATGAGGTATATTTGTGAATATTATTTATAAAACAATATTAAATTAGAGTTTTGGTTATCCTTTATTTATTGAGTCACAAAAATTCAAAAAGAAAATCCAATTTTTTTCCTTTTTTTAAGAAATAAAAATTTGTTGTAAAATCTACGCATATCCGTAGACGGGTTAAATTAAGTTTTATTTGAAATAACACTACTGAGGTTATTTTAAGATGTCAGATTATTACAAATTTTATTTTTACGGAAAATATTGTCTTATTACCGTAAATAAATAGATGAGTAAAGTTATTGAACAACTCCTTTAGAAAGCATAGTTCCCCTTAAAAAGTGTCCAATTTGATTCCCCATACTGACACTTTAAGTTTGTTTCGGAAATTAGTTTTAGAAAAAATTGTTTGGGAACTATGTGCATAGAAACACAAAAAATTTCATAACGAACAATTTGGAACGGTTGTTCCTTTATATTATTTATTTAGTTGTTTGTGTAATTTATTTACCAACAGAATAATTTAAATCACAGACCAACAATATGGAATGAAAATATAAACAGTACCATTTATTGTTAGTATAAAAATATTGTAATTCTATAAATGTATCTAAATAGCATATTCTTAAATCTGAATCTAAGTAAGATAACTTATTACAGACATCTAAGACAACCATCATTAATATGTTTAACATAAAGTGTAAGTGTCATTCAAAATCTAAACACTCCGTGATGCTTCACACATCAAAATACTATTCAGACTCAGGTTGAAATATGTTGCAAGTTCCCACGCACATTGTCTCCGAATATGAGCCTTTGAAGTTCGTTTAATGTTGATGGGAAAAAAGAATTAAAAAAAAAATCTTATTTAGAAATGGGAGTTTGGCATTAAAATTTTTCAATTTTTGCTAAAAATTGTTATATTTTTAACTTTTTCTTCGAGCCTCTAGTTCATTTGCAGCAAAAAAAACCGCTTATCCGGCCGCCTTGTTTCGCCGCCCATGCCCGCGGCCGAAAAACCGTATCGAAGAAATTCGCAACGCGACTTTTACTTTCCTTGTGGGGCCCAAGGCGACTCCATTTGGAAGGGTTAAACGTAAGATCTTAAGCCCACAGCACACCATTATTATCAAATCACGCTCACGCGCGGGCGCGTCTGTACCACGAAAGCGACCATCAGACGCGAGTGCGCAACCACCATGGTCTGGGTACCGCCCGATTTGTCCGAAGCCTGTTCCGTCTACACCACGATAACCACCTGTCAGACTCAGACGTTTCTGTTCTTGCAACTCGTGGCCCATCTCTTTGGTTATTCGGTGGACGACAAGTTTTCTCAGAAGTTTGCGTTCTCGGGGGGCGGCGGCGGCGGGGGTGACGACTTTTTCCACCCCTCGAGCTTTTTCACAGATAAGGATGCCGGTCAGGAATACGACTTTATTGTGATCGGTGCAGGAAGTGCAGGATGCGTGGTGGCTAACAGGCTGAGCGAGGAGAAACACTGGAAGGTGAGTTTTAATGTTATACTCTTGAAGTCTGTTGATGTTTTTTAAGTATCCATCAAGGTAAACCTTTGAGTGATTTTAGAATAAGAAGTATATGAATATTTGCTTTTAATGAAACGTACTTTAAAAAAATATTTTTAACTAATATAATCTGCGCCACTGACAATTTTAATTTTTTTTAACTCAATGCATTTAAATATTTTTAGTATCAAGTATATCTGGCATAGTAAATTCAGTATTGTTTAAAAAAAATATATTAAAAAAGATCAACTTTAAACAACCTCAAAATTTATGAACGTGATAATAGCTTATCAGAGAAAAATACAAAAAACGATAAAAAAAGTAGGTCGGTATCTTTTTTTTTTTCAAAAAAATTGGGGCGCCTCTGGATTTAATCAATCTTCAACAATCAATATACAATTTACAACAAAATCGGCAGGGTGTTGTGTTTTTTTATGACATGATAGCATTGTTTTTGAATATTCTTTAATAATTACATTATTATTATTATTATTATTGTTTCTTTCTGCTTTTGCCTGCAATGTTATATCAATCATACGATCTTGGTATTGATTATGCATATATCTTGTATACGTATACGGTCATTAATTTTGTTAGAATAAAAATTTGCAACAAATCTTTGCCTTTTTTAATACATATTATTCTTGTTATTTTTCTTGTAAATTAAACCAGCGAGTTTTATTTAAGACTAACGCAGTGTGACATTGAAACGTGTCGTATTTATTGATACGTATTTAAATTAATTGACAGCAAAAAGGTACTTATTTGCCTAGGTACACCGGCAACTGAACGATTGTTGTTTTAATTTAAAAAAAGATTGATCTCATTTGCATAGAATGTTGACTTGAACGCAGAAAATGGCGCGAAAGCCTTTTTAATCAATCGTTTTCCCGACTTTAATTTTATTTCAATCATTTTAATGCCGCTATTCGAAAGAAATATTAAGTCGGTTAGTTGGTTTGGCAAGTTTGAGCTGTCAATGGTAATAAAAAATAGAAAATTGAAATATCTTTCAAACGAAGCATTCTAGTAAGATATCCTCTAATCCACTGGCAAATTCGAATTTACTTTGGTCGAGAGAGAACAAATGGATTAATAAGTATTATGATGAGCCAACGAAAGAGCAAAGTTCATTTTCTCATTGGATTCAAAAGTTATGAGCAAATGATTACTACAAGAGTTGTAAAGATTGTTAGGATGCACAATTCAAAATTATTTTAAAATATACAGGATGGCTAAAAAAACTTGAAGAATACAACAATTGTCTCTTCTATACTTTTTTTTATTAATAACACATACTTAAACTTATGGTTATTTTAATTTTTCTAAAAAAATACTAGTTTTCACTCTTGCAAAAAAATTAAGAAGCGCCAATATTTTTGAAGGTAAATCACTCATATTTGATATTAGTGTTATTTGAAGATGACGTAAAAGAGATATGCAACGGAATTGGAATTATATTCTATAGGTTGTTCAAAATAAACAGACATATTTGAATAATTTTAAATTTAAAAATCTCGATTTTCTTAAATGGCATACCATAAATTCTTTTTTTTTCTGAATTATCTTACAAAAACCTATAACTTTTATTAAGTATTTCGTATACCTATTTTTAATATTTTGCGATTTATTTAAGCTTTTTCAACATTTAGCCTTCTTTTTGCTACAATATTAGTTGGCAATGACAAAACTATTAGCCAAGAGAGTTCTGTTAATATTAAAAAATAAACTATACAAATAATTTTGTTCGAGCCGTAGATAAAAAATCAGTTATTATCAATTTTGGTGACAAAACCGGCCAAATTTTAAATTAATAGAAAGAGTAAGTCATATTAAGCATCTATTACTTCAAATTAACTTATCTTATTTTTAATTATTATTATGGCGAAATAAATGTTCAAAAATAGGCTCTGTTATATATTAGGATACAGATGTTTCATTTTTTTTTTTCGTATATATTTTTGCACGTTCCTTAACATTCTGCACGCATCCCGAATCCTATTCCGTTCCATTAAATACTGAAGAGATTGTCTATATCATTGATGTCATTTTGTCATGGGCAACTAATGTTATAGCAATAGTCCGATAGATCCGATACTAACCAAAGGTGCTTGAATATATTTTTGTTATTGAGACTATTTTTAAAAATTAGAATGATTTAATCGAAATAGTGCTATAAAATTACTGAGAATTACTGATAATAAGGAAAAATTCAACATGTGGAATTTCTTTTAATGAGAATACGTCAGTTGCGACCAAATAAATGTCCATGATTGAAGATAATCATTGTGTTTTATTGTTAAAAAATATGAAAAAAAGTTTTTATTAACATGGGTCAGGAAATGCAGTATTAAAAATACAGGGAGCTAAATTGAAAAAACATGTTTGTTAATATCTGCAAATATTCAGTCGATTCTCTTAAAATCTGGTGGTTTGTTTGCAGCCTTGGTTGCGGTTCAAGGTTCCGTATTTCTGGTGACATGACATAATGTGCCTATTATTTAAAATACATGGGAATATTGGAATCAGTTTTGAAAAATAATTTGGGCGAAAGACATGTATGATTTTTAGAGTTTACAAATACTCTTATTGATTTTGAAAATCAAATATTATATGGAGAGAATAAAAACGACATAAATAAGTTAAGCCATATTCCAGATCGCACCCTGTTTACCTTCAAATCAATATCAGGACTATGTAAAGTAGGCCTAAACACCACTAAATTGCCAGAATACTGTCGCATGGCCTATTGACCAATTACAAGGTCGATTGGACCGTATATCGCCAGGCTGTCGGTCACATCCGAGATCCGAAATGACCTTCGGAGTACGTTAACTTTCAAATTAGGCACGGCTTTTAAAGTTAAGAAGAAAGGGGTTTAATTTCACAAGAAAAAAATTTAGTGCGACGTTTTTCACTCGTTCATTTTTTATCGAAATGGAGCGTGTGCCTTTTAATCGATTGTTTAATTATTTATTCGAGTTTCATTTTTACCATTCCGGTCGCTCGGCCGACCGATTAACCGCAACCGTTGCGTCTATCTGGTTTATCGATTCGCTTCGACAACCTAAAAGGGATACGTCAGGATTTTTGGAGACCATTTCATAAATCGTTATAGGGAAAAGCATAGGACGATTCTCTTGTTAAAGGGACCATCACAATCAGCAACAGAAATAAAGCTACGAATAGTATTAGCGACATACTTCATGCGATGATGAAAAAAATTTATAAATTTTCTGTACGAAACGCTTCAAAGATTCATATATTTAATGATGAAGTCTTCCAATTCCCTGAATACATCGTCCCCTACATTTTCTGATTGGACATAAGAGGTTAATCCTCATTTTGAGCATAGTAGTTTCCTTCTGTTAAGCTTGAGACCACGGAGCTCTTAATTTATAAACCTTTCATTTGAATTCTATAATTAGCACCATTTACAATTACAACAGCTATCGAGGTTGTTACGTTATCTTCTTTCTTCTTCTTGTCAATGTGTTTCGTTTCTCGAGAAAGAACTCCCTCCAAATTCTTGAATGCGAATCGTCGTCGATGCAGATTAAGAGATTATTGAAGAGGACGCGAAAAGAAAGAAGTCACGTGCGTATCAAGATCACAAAACATTTAAAGACTACAATTAAAATAAATTTTATAATATATTAAATATTTAAGTTAAGTTTCAAAATATTTGACAAAAAAATGGGCGACAGCTCTTTAACA
The DNA here is from genome assembly GCF_029955315.1 of Cylas formicarius. Classification (NCBI taxonomy): domain Eukaryota; kingdom Metazoa; phylum Arthropoda; class Insecta; order Coleoptera; family Brentidae; genus Cylas; species Cylas formicarius. The sequence goes on along the minus strand of NW_026844214.1, from coordinate 42,967,276 downwards.
TCAATAAGTTTTAATTATAATAATAAACGTTTTGTTTTCCGAAAAACTAATCGCTAGATACAAGTTTATTCACCTGGTTAAAAGATAACGCAGACTTGGGTGATTTAAGTTTGTCAAAATTATGGAAGGTCACTGAGTGTCATGTAATAATAAATGTTTATAATTTCAAGCATGGATCTCTCCATTTTAAGCTGCGTTATCTTTAGTTTTTTAGCAGAAGCGTTGGTAAGGGATAGTGTTTCGGCGCCGTAGGTCATGACCGGTGAAACACATTGATTAAATACTTTCCTTTGAAACGTCTACCAGTTCTACCGCGGAGTTTTCAATAATTAGGTTGTTGCTAGGGACGAGGTTTGTCATCATAAATTTTGTTTTTCCGATGTTCATTTTTATACCAGCTGTTGCACAGACCTCTTGAAGTTCCTGCAGCATTGTTCTGGTATCTTCCAAGTTGTCAGCCAGTAAAACAATGTCGTCTGCAAACCGTAAGTTTGATAGATTTTGGTCGTCTATGTTCAGACCTTTATTGTCCCAGTCTAGTTTTTTAAACATATATATTCTAGAACGGTGATAAACAGTTTTGGAGACATCGTATCTCCCTGTCGTACTCCTCTTCCAATTTTTATGGGATTCGTATTTTCATGTAATTTTACTATAACATGAGTTTAGTATATCGATAGTCAATGCGGCATGCTTCTAGGGACTTCAACACTGCGTCCCACTCCACAGTGTCGAAGGCTTTATGGAAGTCTACAAAAGCGAGAACCAGAGGTCTGTTGTATTCAATGGTTTTTTCAATCACTGTTTTGACGCTTTGAAGATGATCGTTGGTTCCAAACCCACTTCGGAAACCGGCTTGTTCTACGGACTGGAAAAAATCTAGCTCATTTTCAAGTCGCGTGGTAATTATTCCAGTGAATAGCTTGTAAAGGTGACTAAAAAGACTTATAGGCCTGCAGTTTTCTAGGTTAGAAATATCTCCTTTCTTGTCGATCAGTATTACGATGGCGTTGTACCACTTTTCAGGTATCGTACTATTGAAGAGACAAAGGTTGAAAAGGGATTTCATTTTTTGGAGCAAACAAGGACCACCAATCTTTATCGTATCGGAACCCACGTAGTCTTCACCCGGTGATTTTTGGTTTTTCATCTTTTTTAGGGCTAGTTTAATCTCATCTAAAGAAATTTCTAAAAGTAGTTTCGAGCCCCGGTTAACCACACCTTTTTTGCGGGTTAGTATGTCTGTTTCTGGGTGTAGATTTCTATCACGTTGAGTTTTATATAGCAATCCATAAAACTCTTCTACTATATTTAGAATATTTTTTCTGATAGTCGGTATGTATCCTTGTGCATTTTTTAGTTTTATTATTTGCCTTTTTCCATTATCGAGCTTTCTACGCAGAACTTTCATACCCTTGTTGTTCTCTATGGTTTCTTTGATTTGGTTGTGTCTAAAAGCTCTTAAGTCACGTCGCATGCCTTTTGAGATTTGTTTGCTCTGAAATAGTGTTTTAAAAAATGTTGAAAGAAAAATCTCTTGTAAAAAACGTGGAATTATAATTATAACGGAGAAATATAGCTACGATACTGGAAATTCAACTTGTGTACTTGGGTGCGGATCTTACTATTTTATGGAAGAGTGTAGCAGCGTGTAACTTGAGAAAAAAAATGCACGAAATAAGATGCTAAAGCGCCTTTATGTAAGTGGTTGGTATATGGCACAACAAATTGAGTTGAGTGAGTTGCAATCAGATTGCGGAAAATAAAAATCAAAATTTGATTTGATAAGACTGTGCGAAATTTTTCCGCGTCAAAGGTTTTCGCACGCTTCTGTTATAATTTCACGGTAAATTAAATACATACTGTTTGATACATTGTTTACGAAAGTTCATCGACCTCCTTTCTTTCCGAATTCCTCTTCAATATTGATCTTCCAGGTGATTTGCTTATATAAAATCAACGAGAATACCTAACTAATTATCTCACGGGCAAACACAACGAACGGGAATATGGTCAATCAAACCGGAAAAAAATGAATACGAAATGTATTAATGAACATAAAATAAACCTGTCATGAATAAAGAAATATTCTTTGTATCTGATGTATGAGGGAAGAACTGTTAAGAATCTCAAATTAAAACCAAAAAAGCTGCTAGAAAACAAGAAAAATAAGGCCGTTAAGGGAGTATTTTTTGGGGTTAAAATTGAAGAATTTCTAAAACATCGAGAAACAGCTAATTTAAATTTTCAACTTTAACATCGAAATAAACTCAACGCAAAAATACGATGTAATCACTTAACCTATGCTTTACGAGACACCTTGTATATAAAAAAACTTATTAGGAACGAAATTAATATATTTCAATCAACAAAAATGATCTAAATACCATTGCAAATTGGTATTTTACGCCATACACGGAACCAGTAGCATTCAGTTAATAGAATTTTTGTTGTCGTAAAAAAAGGAAAGTGAGCGGAAATGCTTGAAGAAAACCATTACTAGACAATAATTAATGTTTGGTTTAGATTTTCGTACCATTAAGGCCTTGATATACTTTGTTTAATTAAGGTGTGATATTGGGTTTTGACCGCCTAAAAATGATTAGGGTTCGGCCTTGGATTATAAAAAAATCGTCAATTGGTATCTCTGTGGGGGGTCTTCATACCCAAGTCGATATAGTTGTTAAAATTGGCGAATATATTATTCGAAGGTATAATAAAATACCGGGTGGTTTTATTTAACGAGTTTTCACCATTATTATTTCTGACAAACTGAACAAAAAAACTGCATCTTGCCACAGAATATATTTTTTTGGAAATACTGCAGGAATTATCTGTGGTTCAATTTTAACAAAACTTAATATGTAAAACTGCATAAGTACCAAGTGCTGCAGCTTATAGGCGTATATTCTAACGGGGTTTAAATGTTTTCTCCCAACGGTGGTGTACAACTCAAATTGGACGAATTGTTTTAGATCTTGCTCTACAAGATACTTAAGCGTTAATAATCTTGATTTAGTTTTTATATATATACTAATCCATTTAGATTTTTAAAGACCTATTTCCATGACGAATAATTCACACTAACATGACAGCAAACCACGTAGTAAACGTATTGAATCTCAAAATATTCATTTTCATATTTAAAAAATTTAGTAGTTTTTATGATAAATAATTCTATTTTGCAGTAATACCTTACATACAGGATATAACGCTTGATGGTTAATATTTTGCTGAAATATTTTTATGATGTATTTTATTCGATATTGGATCAATGATAAAGTCAAAAGTAACCTGTACTGTGTAATTAAAAGGTACATCAAAATCGCATATAAAAGTTTTATAAGGCACCCCGAAAATGATGTATATACAGACGCAGACAATTTTTGGACGTTAATTAAAGTAAATAAAAAACAATCGGACGCGCAAAGTTTTGATATAGATGGAGAGTCTGCAGGGGACGGCCACAGAGAATTGTGGATGCCTTTGCCTGATACTTTACTTCGCTTTATACTGCCTCCGGCAGCATTCCAAAGATTCACTTTTTGGGTGTAGATTCTTTGGTAATTAAATCCATAGCTGCTATTAAACAAGTGAAACCAAGGAAGAGTGTTGGAATACATGAAATACCTGCATATATAATAAAAGGCTGTCAGCGTTTTTTAATATATCTTCCTGTTATTATTTTTCATAAAATACTTTTACTCTGTTATGTGGAAAATGGCCGATATTTAAGAATGGAGCGAAGCTATAATGGAACAATATGAATGGTGTCCGTAGGTTCTAAGATTTTGGAAATATTAATTGTTATTATGTTAGTGTTATATGCAAATAAGATCAGCATATAAAAAAACTAATCAGCACGGTGCGTTCAACAACAACAAACATGTTAATACACGCTCAAGAAATGGCAAACGCCTTAAATCAAAATATCAAATCGATTTAGTATATGCTGACTTTGCAAACGTGTTGCCTCATTCATTGTTTCCATGCATACAAATATCTCGATTAATCCTGCGCCGGTTTCGTTAATTATCCTGTTGGTTTCTTCAGAGTTTAACTACAACTGGCCAGTTAAGCTCTGAGAAGCAAGTTCAACGACAACCGACGCAGGAAGAATCCTGAAGATTTGTAAATGATTTCATTAATGTTATCAAATCTTTTCTTACAGAAAGAAAACAACATATGCTTTATCAGGAGTTCTGCAGGGTGCTAATTTGAGCCCTTTACTTTTCCTGCCTTTAAAGGTGTATCCTTTGCGGATAGTTTTAAATTTTACATTAAGGTATACTCAATTGGGGATTGCAACAGGATATTAATAGCAAACTTAAATGGAGTGAAAAACGCATATCCTATGTTAATGTAAAAATATTTTAGAGAGGAAGGAGTTAATTAGGGACCAGAGGTTGCCCCTCGATTCGAAATTTACGTTCTCAGATCATTTGCAAAAACTAGCAAAGCGTTTAAAATGTTGGGTTTTCTGATCAGAAAATGCAAGTTACTGAGAAATACCAACGTAATAAAAATGTTATATAATTCCTATGTGATTGTAGGTAAACAATCATTGTCATTTTAATGAAGAAATTAAAAGAATTCAAGATAAATTTGAAATATATCTTCAATTTAGAATAAGTGGGATCCATCCAACTCTTTCGTTGTGTCTAGATTTAATTCCAATCCGTAATATACCACTCCGGCAAAGGTGGTTTGTTGATTTTAGATAATTGTGTTTTTGCTCGTCACCTTAACTAAATTTTAAATATAGTGAAATTAATGTCATAGTGATACTCTAGATACCATTATAAATACAATAACGAGTATTAAGTCGTAATCAAATTGAAATTGCTTTTCAAATCAACAGAAAAGGTCGATTTTTATTATTGTAATTCCGGAAAGCTAAGCGATATCGAATTCGTACTAAGCGAAGATAATTAATGGCTTGCGAGACACCCTGTACGTATAACGCACACGGGGTAACAAATGGACGATGTATGCGGACGTCCCGAAGCAGTTAATAATACCATGACTGTCGGGCGGCGGCGCCAACACCACATTTTATAATCCATTAGTAAAGCGCGCGAAATTAAAGGGACGCGGTGGCGGGGGCTGAGTGGGGGGGTGTCCGTGACAACATCGGTGTGATTAACGGCGGCAGGGGTACCACTGATGTCCGCCCGTTATCTCGCTTGCTAAATTATAGGACATTACGTCGGATACGGGGCCTCGATAACGTCGTGATCTGTGCCGGATTAACATCCCGCTAAGTGTTAACGTTCCAGAGGACAAAATGGCGGAGTTTCCGTTACATCTCGACTCAGAGAACTGCGCAAACGCGTTAGAGGCTCGTAGCGATAAGTTTGCCAAAGCTTCGAGAAGCGCATTTGCAACCGTGGATTTTTTGTCTACATAACGTTAACGTTGCGATAGAGTCAAATCGTCAAATCTTATTAAATATGTAGCCGATTTAGGGAAAGTTAACTCGCTAGTGCCTGTTGCCAAGTTGTAATGGCAAACGTTTTAAATTGCTGATAAACAATTCAATACGCAACTAAAAATAAGACGCAATGAAACTATTACAAACAATTTAGAAAGCAAACTAATATAACTATCAATGAGAAGAAAAGATATCTCGAACACTTCATTAATTCAAATAAAGTGAGAGACTTAAACATTGTAAACCAACATAACAAAATGGATATTCCTGACCTGATGGATAATACTGACGAAATTAATAAAAATTTCATTTAAGTTAAGTTTGCTGTACTGAATGTCCACCTAATAAGAATTTACTAAATTTTTGCAATCAAAATACAAAAAAAAAGAGTTTAATAGATTGCTTGGTTTTCCACAGCAACAGAAAACGAAGTTAACAGACATATTCTAGAAATTAAATTGAACTTGGAAATGATACTTGTGTGCCTTGGTAGAATACTTCCCTTTATCACGAATAGCTGCATTATCGAATCAGTATTTCCTAAGACTTGGACAATTTCTAAGGTCCTTGCATTACCTAAATCAAAGAGTATCACAACAATGGATAAAATTAAGCCCTATGAGCATTTTACCCGTATATGAAAAAATAATAAACCATCAAATTAAGGATTATTTAGATATTAACCAGTTTACTTCCCTCCTCGCAGTCAGGATTTCGAGAAGGTTACAGCTGCACATCAGTACTATTAAATATAACAGACGACATTCTTCGGGAGAGTGATAACAGCAAAACAACTGCGCTTATTTTGTTGGATTACTCAAAAGCTTGCGACGAAATTTCTATTTCCAACACTGCACTATTTAGGTTTCTCAGGTGCTATAGTCTCTGTAGTTACAGTGCTAACCGCTTTCAGTTTGTTGCATCATCTAAAGAAGAGTCAAGTAATGGTACTATTCCGTGTGGAGTACCCAAAGACCCAATATTAGGGCCTCTCCTTTTAAATACCTATACATGCAATTTCAGTAGTAGTAGAACTGCAAAATTGTTTCCTATACTGATGATGCCCAAATATATTTTTTATTTTTCCGGAAATTTTCCAGCACGCTATAGATGTCAACAGCGTTTTCTGACTCACTTCAACTCGAAATTAATGCTATCAAGTCTTATCTTATGTTATTTGGTCAATCCAAAGAGCTAATTAGACCCTACTTTCAAACACGTGATAAAGATCAACATTTCATTTGGGCTGAACTATCGCGAAATTTGGTACTAAAATTTGATAGTGATTTGGGCGCAAATCCAAAAGAAAATAAGTGCATTCAAAAAGCCCATATGGGTTTAAAAACATTTATCCCAGTCGTCACCTTTTAAAAACTAACCATACAATTAGATTAATATATTAGCTGGGATTTTCTCATTTTAATTATGCAGATGCGGTTTATGGTCCTTGTTTGGATCAAGAAGATGCAACCAGAATACAAACAGTGGAAAAGTCTTGTTTACGATTGATCTACGGTGTCTGGTGACGTGATCGCATATCGTATAAACTCTGTAAGGCAAATTGACTGTCAATGAAAAAACGTCGTCAATTTAATGCAGTCGTTTTTTACCAAAAATCCCGCGCTCCATATCTCAATGAAAAAATAAAATATGGAACTGATGTCAACACTTTGAATCTTCGATATAGGGGTCTTATTTCTGCTCCCCCGCATCATAAAGCATTGAAAGATCGTTTTCCTATTGTATCCACCAATTGTACAATGCTGTTCCCTACAACGTAAAGAAATTGATGCCCACGTCTTTTAGAAAAAATTAAAAAACTTTTCTTTATAATGAATCTATTAGTCAAAGATAATTAGCCGTTGTTGATTTCTATTAATAAGATACTGTACAGTTTTGTTTTTTTATTTTTTATGTGTTCATGTTAATGAATTGATACAATCGGTATGTACCATAATATGTAGCTATGAAATTAGGGACTGGGCTTTGATCTTTTTGAAAATTGTTTCGCAGTTCCTTTATTTGCGCTGTGCTGTTGGTTTACTGCTAATAGATAAATGTAAATACGAAGTGCAAAAAATAAACATATATTATTATTATTATTAGTAAACTTATGACTCAAATGCCGTTTACCACACTTAACACGCTGTTGGAGTTATCTAAAAAAAATGGTTAATTCTTGTAGATGTCATAATGTATTGTTGATTTTTTTACTAAGTTCAACAGCAACCACTGTTCTCTTAGAAAATATACTTGTATTATAATCTTCTCTTTGTGTTGCGGTTTATAATTATCTTCACAATATTTTTATTTTTATGAAAATATTTTAAAATCCTCCCTTCCTTGATACATATTGTATACGACATCGCGAATAGCAGCTCGATAGAGTCTTTTCTTAGCTGCTGTAATTATTGCACTGACGGTCGAAACGCTCAGATTCACAGCTGAAATAATACGCTACGGAAAAAAAAGCTCTTTTGATTAGGATTAGGACCCACTCCCTAAGAGCAAGTACGAGCAAGAGAGGTGAATTATTTGCGTGTTCAGACGTAAAATATCGGTTTAGCGAAGTTACAAGCTCCTTGTATCGACTATTTAATTGTTTCGGCAAATTATCGTGTTGGTGTTTGAAGGAAGCAGTTTAAATCAATACTTTTACGAGATTCATAGAAATGTTTAAAGGCAATACATGTAAAAATTCTAATCAACGCATAAAATCGTTATAGAATATTTAATTTAGTTATTTATTATTTAATTATATAAGTCAAATAAACTTTTTAAAAGGGGTATATTTGTTTAGTTACTGTGACTTGTGAGGTAGTCAATATTATATATCTCTGTGTGTCTAATGTACCCGTTACAATTATCCTATAATAATTTAAAACATGCATAAATATTATTAGGGAATACTTGCTAGAGCGATAAGGGGGGCCAATTTTTTTTTTGACGGGGATTTTGTTGCGCCCTTAAGAAATCGATAGGAAATTAGTAGTGCGTTTGGCAACGAATTCGGCCGCGTTTGTTTATGACGCAAGCGGGCGAATGACTTGCGATACTTTTGTCACGAAAATTTTACGGGACCACGGTACAACGGCCGCAAGAAGCAAGGTCGTCGCGCCATTGGGCCAACAACCTGGTCGAAAACCTTTAAGATTTAGCGAATCAACTAAATGGAATTTTAATATTGTGACCACGAAAAGTAAAAGAAAAGGAAGAAAAAGATTTTTATTTTGTTTGGGTTCATAAAAAAAATAAACGCAATATTATGGATGCGAAGGTGTATTAGTTTCAATTATTTTCTGACTTTTACAATGGGGGAGTGGGATAATCTCACCAATTTTTAGGAAATTTATATACATTTAAATTTGCGAATACATACTAAGCATTGACGTGATTATTACGTCATAATTGCAGTTATTAATGTGCACTAATTATTGCAGGCGTACTTTCAAGGTTACGATAAAAATTTCATTTAAACAACGCCGTTGGTTTTTGTTACAACTCGTCAATATGGTAATATTTTAAAATTGCCTTTCGTTTTGTAATCTCGCGTTGCTTAGTCAATTTCGTTATGATTTATTCTATGGTGCAAGGTGTCGACAAGTTTTGAGGCCGCATTTTACTTATAGGTTTACCTGAACACAAAAAAATGGTAAAGTAGTTTAAATAATGTATTAAAACAGTCAATGTAAATTTCTTTTTTTTCAGCCGCATGAATATTTTGAATAATAAAAGCGATACATATTTTAACTAATTTTTAATTAATATTAATTAAAACTGAAAGGTAAATATGTAATTAGTTATATCGAAGTCTTAATAATTCTTTCTTATGGTTCATTTAAAGACACCAAAGCAACCCTCAAGAAAGTAAAGCAAAGCACAAAAAGTTCCTCCTTGATGTATTGTGACTATAGTTTTATTTTATTTCGACTAAATGCAATGGCAGTTTCTGGCATAGCTTTCTGGTATAGGTGGCGATTTTTTTGAGTTTTTTTTTATTTACGCATTTTCTTAAATATTTTTATATTTATATGTATTTATTTATTTATTTACAAACCTAAAGACTATTCAAGAGGCAGGCAAGGTAGTCCATTTACAGGATAAGGCATATTACGAATATAAGACTATAGTCGAAGAAACTTAAGTATATATTTATTAAGCTAATAGACAGTATTAAAAGAATATTACAAAATTTTGTATATGCTTCTTTTAAAAAAATTTAGGCCTAAGTAGAATAACTCCGTATCTTCGCTATTCAGAAAAACTAGCTTTTAAACATACGAGCACATCCTATAAGAGCAGAGTTTTTGAAGTAGTTGGATCTGAATCTGTCTCTATAGAAAAAGTTTGTCTCGTTCGCACTTGATAAGCTTAATAAGCATTAAATAAAGCTTACTTGAGAATAAGATTGTTAACACTTTTATAAGAAAAATTACGTCAGAGCAATTTCTGCGTGTTTTATTTATTTTCTCTATATTTGTTTGCATACGAATGTTAGTCTCTAATATATTTAAAATTAAGTTTTCTTAAAAATGTTTTTTTTGGGCAATTTCTATCGATAGATAAGATTCCATGCAAGCTTTTCTTTACAATATATGATGTCTGACCCGAGTAACTTTTAGAAATTTTTGATTGTCTAATTTTAAGTCAATATTGATAAGTTCTTTTGTCTTGTACTCTGTAGGCAGGAAGTTGCGAAGAGATTTCATTTCTTATTTTTAAGTCATCTGCGAATAAAAGTGGTACTGAATGTTGAAAATAAATGGCAATATCAAATATAAAAATATTAAAAATCAATCAATCAATCAAAACTAACATTCGCATAAAGCGACTTTTCACTGTTCATACCCACAGGGTCCTCTCGGTTAGGTAACTTTGCAACAACCGGAGTAAGTTGCCGTGCACACCGAAGTTTCCAAACTTTTTTACTAGAGCGGGATGATGAACCTTGTCAAAACCCTTAGAAAAATCAATCTACACAGCACAGGTACTATTTAAGTTTTTATTTAATATTTTAAAAAAAGTTTAATAGGCTACTATAATTCTATTTAGAAATCTTCTGGGTTCCTCGTGTGACGGTTGATTTCATAATAAGCAATCTCTATTATCTGCTCATCTCTTATAATCATGTAGTAACGCCGTTTGTCGCATTACACATTTATTCACCAAACTGGTCCTTAGATTTAGAATGATTCGGGGTGTAGGTCTTAAAAACTAAAATACGAAATTTTTAAAAACTGTCATTGAAATTTATCTGAACTGTAGGATATAACCAAAAAGTTGTCCATCCTGTTTAATGATCCCTGAAATTGCAAATTTACATTTAATTATTCTCTGCAATTTAGAAACGAAATATACTGATAATTATTTTCTATCAAGGCCCATATTAATAAGACGAATGTCGTTTAACAACGAGTTTTTAGTGCAAATTATCAAAATATATAATAGTCTATTATCTTATAATGGTAAGTTTGGAACTGTTTAATTTAAAACAAGTTCCTTAATGTATGTAAAGTCGGTTCATAGATATAAGAAAGTGACTAACTGATACGAATTAAGGAAAGTCCCGGGCAAGCTGTAAGAATGAAATAATTATCTGGGGTTTTGTTAGGAAAGATACTAAACAATATTTATTTATTTATGGATGTATTTATGTTTAAATCTAAAGTAAAATTACAAATTATTTTCATTACCTACTTAAATTACTTAAAATTATTCACATAATATATCAGTATCCCTATCGCTATTATCGCCTGTTCTAATTATTATTTGTTCTATATTATTTGCAATATGGATATACGATTGTTCTGCTTTTTCTATACGTTTAACAGAATTTGCCCAACTTTGTGGAGGGATGTTAAAAACTTCGGTTTCTATAAGTTTGAGGACATTGGAGTTAATACGGGGAAAAACATTGTTACGATGAATGGTAGATTTCAGTTGGTGCCAAACATGTTCAATGGGATTAGACAGTGGTAAGGTGGAAGCCTTAAAACTGTATGACCTAGATTTTTTGCATAATTATGACAGACGTATTCCTTTTGTAGGTTCAAGCTTTGTAGAACCTCAATTAATTGATTTTTGGTTTAATCTTCTTAAAAATAAATGTCGTTATTATATTTTGGATTGTTGCTTTTGTGTCACATGAGGGCGGGGTTTTAGTTTTAGTCAACTAGTTTATTTCTAAACCAACTTTCAAATAAATCAGCGGTGGTGTCTTCATGGTAATCCAGAGAAGAATCTTTAATATTTTTCGCAGACAGAGAAAGTCCATTTGGAATCCAACCATTTTTAAAGCCAGGATGCAAAATAGTTATTCTTTTACCTCTTTTTGATGGCGCGTTTGTTTTACACTTATCAGTTGAGTCAACCCAACCCTTGTCCGGGGTATCATAAGTGTTGAACCAGGTTTCATCCAAGTAAATAATTGTCCTTTGTTCTCTGTAAATCCTAATTTTTTCTAGATATTCCAGTCGCCATTTCCGAATTCTAAAAGATTCCATTAAAACTTGCCTTTTGTCAATTTTTTTAAAATCTAAAACCCATGTGTTGAATACACTTCTATAAGGTAGTTCTGCCACATTTAACACCGGTTTCATCATTTTCAAGCCTCCTAATTAAGATATCTAATGCAAGCTCGCTTTGATCGTCGTATAATTGGTAAATTTGACGCTGTATTGTATCTTGATCACTTTCATCTACACTCGCGTCTTTTTTTCCTCGCTGAAATGGGATTATTCACAATTTTCCATACAGTTGATGTTGGAATTTTCGTCAATGTGGCCGTTTCTTCTAAAGATGATTGCTTGCTGGCACCACGTTCAATGACAGTGAAATAAACATTTTTTATAACTTATAGTCTCAATAGAATACTGTTTTCTACATTTGACATTTGGGCAGGAGCATCTCCTGATATACACTAGACTCGCACATGTTTTGCATAATTCGCACACCATTCAACACACGCTGTATTACACACGAAATAAGTATGATTACTAATAAACTTAAACTAAGTAGCATACCAAACCAAAGAATATTAAACACAAGTACGTATAAAATTAGTTTCTATTGCGGACCACAATTTTACCTGAATTTAAATTCCTAAACTTTAGGTAATAATCTTTTTGTATTGTATGTTAATGACCACCCTTGGATAACCCCATTCAAAAAATTGGTCACTTCCTTATATCTATAACTAGCCATAATTCGTTTCGAGTTATTGGAAAATTCAGTCATTTGCTTTGTCAAAACGATATTAAATAATGTCAGTGTCTCAATTTTGCCCAGCGGTCTGTGTCCGGAACAAATTCTCAGACTCGGCGATGATATTCCTTTCGCTTTTACCCGGTTATCGGTTCTACCGCAAAAACACCTCAATTGCTAGTAAAAAATGTTGACTAATGATCGAATTTCTGAAACCTACGTTTGCTAAATTCTTAGTTTTAAGCAGACGCAGAGGAATTGTAAACAACTTAATAGGTTTCAAATCCACGATCCTGATGTCAAGTCTAGCGACATAAGCAGCGCCCAAACGGAGAATCCAAATTCACGCCGCCTTTTACAAATATTCGAGAGTCGTGCATCGCTTTAACAAGGATGCCAACATGGAGCAATAAAACCTTCAGTTAATGCGGATACTTATTTCGTAATTTATCGTGTCAGTAATCCGCCAAACGGTTTAATTCCTAAATAAATGTAGTGTAATGCACGTGTAGGTAGGAGTTAACTGCTTCGGATAATCTGCCGAAAATCATGATTTACGTCCTCGCGGGTAGTAATTCAAACTCCGTTTCCCGCGGGACCTCATCTCCCCCCTAACTCCCGAGCCTCTCTTCCCGTTTGCGTCTTGTTTTCCGCCGTTTTTTGCGACTTCGATTTTATTGTTTGTCAAACAAAAAGGGTGTTGAAATTCGGATTTAAATTCAGAAAATAAATAAAACAGGTTGTTTTTATTTGAGATTTACTATTTATTTTGAGGTGTTACGGGAATTATGGAAAGTTGTATATCGTCAAAAATCGATTAGGAAAATTTAAGTTTTGTCAAGTAAGGGGAAATTCAAAACAACTTGTTGTTTGAGAGATTCGAGGTATGGTGTGTTACGACTTTTGAGGGCCTCTCCCTCGACCTTTATTCTTTTCATATGTTTCAAAAAAACGAGAATAAAAGAATACCGCCTACTTACAAAAACTCTAATACCCTCGATAAGGGACAGTGCTTAACAGAGAATTGACGGAAAGAAAAAAACGTGATTTCTCATGTCACGTTTTGGACGGCAGTAATCGAAATATGATATGAAAGAAATTTCCTTTATTAAAATCTTCTAGAGGATCAGATAAAAGGAGAATCTCTCACGAAGAGGTTTGGCGTAACTTCCATGGAATTGCCTTTGAGTGGGATTATGGAAGGGTGGTCATTAACATACAATGCAACGAGATTATTACCTAAAGTTTCGGAATTTAAATTCAGGTAAAATTGTGGTCCGCAATAGAAAATAATTTTATACCTACCTGTGTTTAATATTTTTTGGTTTGGTATGCTACTTAGTTTAAGTTAATCGTGTGCGAATTATGCAAAACATGTGCGAGTTTAGTGTATCTCAGGAGATGCTCCCGCCCAAATGTAGAAAACACTATTCTATTGAGACGAAGGAAGTTATAACCAATGTTTATTTGACTTTCATTGAATGTGGTGCTAGAAAGCAAGCATCTTTAGAAGAAACGGCCACATTGACGAAAATTCCGATATCAACTGTATGGAAAATTGTGAATAATCCCATTTCAGCGAGGAAAAAAAGAAGCGATGCTGCCATTTTCTCGAGTGTAGATGGAAGTGATCAAGATATAATACGGCGTAAAATTTACCAGTTATACGAGGAACAAAGCGTGCCTACATTAGATATCTTAATTAGGAGGCTTGAAAAAGATGAAACCGGTGTTAAATGTGGCAAAACTACCTTATGGAAGTGTATTCAACACATGGGTTTTAGATTTTAAAAAATTGACAAAAGGCAAGTTTTAATGGAATCTTTTAGAATTCGGAAATGGCGTCTGCAATATCTAGAAAAAATTGGGATTTACAGAGAACAACAAAGGCCAATTATTTACTGGGATGAAACCCGGTTCGACACTTACGATACCCCGGAAAAGGGTTGGGTTGACTCAACTGATAAGTGTAAAACAAACGCGCCATCAAAAAGAGGTAAAAGAATAACCATTTTGCATGCTGGCTCTACAGATGGTTGAATTCCAAATGGACTTTCTCTGTCTGCGAAAAATGTTAAAGATTCTTTTCTGGATTACCATGAACACACCACCGTTAATTTATTTGAAAGTTGGTTTAAAATAAACTAGTTGCGAAGATTCCTCCTAATAGCGTAATTGTAATGGACAATAAAAGTTATCACAGTAGACAGTTGACTAAAACCCCTTACGCATGTGACACAAAAGCAACAATCCAAAACTACATGTATAATAACGACATTTATTTTCACGAAGATTATATCAAAAAGCAATTAATTGAGGTTCTACAAAGCTTGAACCTACAAAAGGAATATGTCTGTGATAATTATGCAAAAAATCTAGGGCATACAGTTTTAAGGCTTCCACCTTACCACAATATTTTTCCCCGTGTTAACTCCAATGTCCTCAAACTTATAGAAACCGAAGTTTTTAACATCCCTCCACCAAGATTGGGCAAATTCTCTAAACATATAGAACAATCGTATATCCATATTGCAAATAATATAGAACAAATAATAATTAGAACAGGCGATGATAGCGATAGTGATACTGATATATTGTGGGAATAATTTTAAGTAATTTAAGTGGGTAATAAAAATAATTTGTAATTTTATTTTAGATTTAAACATAAATACATACATAAATAAATAGATATTGTTTAGTATCTTTCCTAACAAAACCCCAAATAATTAAATTATAAGCAAAGCACGGACCTGTTCGGCCATATTTCATACTTACAGCTTGCCCGGGTCTTTCCTTAATTCGTATCAGTTAGTCACTTTCTTATATCTATGAACCAGCATCCGGAACGGATAACGCCAAAGAAGAGAAGGGAGAGAAGGGGTATCCCACTGATGGGTTCATTCCAGTAAAAACTGTCAGACAAAAGCACCTCCAAATAAAGGACAACGCATCACCATAATTCACACTGGATCAGAATAGTTGTTCGTTGTTCAATTTTGATTATTCTAGTCTGGTCTACCAAGAAGATAGCAGAGCGAACATGTTAAATTCACATGCTATTAAAATACATTATGTGGTAGTTTAGTCGAACAAATGGGTCGTACTGTTATACATCGTCCTATATATCATTGTATATTCAACCCCATATAGCCAAGTTGGACACCAAGTAAAAGCAAATATGAGAGCAGACAATGTTAGTGTTACTTTAAATATGAGTATAATAGATTTAATTGAAAATGCAATTGATAATATAGATATAGAATATTTTTGAATTTGAATTTATTTGAATTTTTATATATAGTGTCATTCTACTTTGTATTAGTACTAATTGTGACTTTATTATTCATAAATAAACGTAATATAATATTTATTTTTTATATTGTTAAAACAAATCGACTTGGAAAAGTGGAGTGACATTTACTTTTTGTGATAATGTGATAAGTAGTAACTATTCGGCAAATGAAATTTTGAGGGTACCTATTTATAGTGATCCAGTAAAATTTGCAAAAAAGGACAAATCTAATTACAAACTTCTAACTTTCTCGGTAATAAAAACAGCATAAAGTGTTTCGAAAATCCAATTAAGAATAACAAAAGCAAGTACAATTTGCGTGATGTTCTCGGGCCGCTTACAACTTCTAAGTGAACCACACTGTGATCATAAACCAACCTTACTTTATTTTACAAGACAAAATAGGGAACTTGAACATATTTTTAAAATTTCTTTAATACATTTGTTTAGGAATGGAAATAAAGCATATCAAGACTCAAAACCAAATCAAATGTTTAAGTTGCAATAAATAATTAATGAATTAATGCATCATGACGTCATACCGCTACTTTTCGATCGATACGGCGAGATGTTATAGTGTTATTCTTAGGTAATAGGCCGAGAATTATATAATTTACGTTTATTTTTGGCTCGTGTAAAGTGTGTTTGTATTTAATCTATGACAGTTTGTATTTGTGCTTAGTGTGCTTTACATGATAACAATGGAAGCAACACAAAAACAATATTACAAATCGTGCCATCGTGTTTGAGTACCACCAGTAAAACGCCAGATAAAGTTTTTATTCGTCTACCAGAAATTAAAAGCAGTCGTTTTTTGTTAACATCTCTTAACTCTTCGAACTATTGCAGTCTCCATATGAATGGCTTCCAGATCTATATAAAATAAAGAATACTTTAGGGTATCAATGCCAATATGCTTTAAACTCAGTATTTAGGTTTCCACTAGTTTAAAAAAAATCCTTTTTGTTTTTTTTTGTCGAATGATTTATTTATTTGATATACCTTAGAATTTTAAAAACCAAAAACTTTAAGTTGATTTCAATATTATGTTGTTTTAAAACTAATGGCTACATTTTCTATGAACATACCTTTTAACTTTAATATCGCGAACCCCAGCAAAAGAAAACATTTTTGTTTTTTGTATGTAAGATGTCACCATAAATAAACACGTCCATTAAAGGTAGGCTATCAGATTGACCTTTTAAAAAATCGGCTTCGGTTATTTTCAAAACTTTTTGATTCTAAACACGAGATAACCAAAGCAAAGATCAAGACTAAAATTAAAATTAAAACCACCAAGACGCACGCGTTGTCGTTCTTGAAACGAATCTCTAAGCTACCGTCCGGCTGGCGCATAATCATACCAGCGAATTGACGTCACAACCGGTCACAGCCAATAACAGAGCGTTTCAAAGAGAATTTAAATTTTACAAAAAAAATATTGCTTATATTTTTTACATAGAACTACGAAATGATTTTTTTCGTGAACTGTTTTTTTTTTTAATAATATAAAATCACTTTTATAATTAATATTATACAAATTAAAATTTTGTTCCAGTCCCCTATTATTTGCCCGCCAAATTCGATACAAACCACAAAATATGCGGCTCGGTCGTAGGCCGTGACGAAATTGACGTTAGTAAACATAACGCGCGATTGTAAACGATAATGACATTCCGCATGCCGTGAAAGCAAACGATTAAAAGTAGAGCAAAAAACGACGGTTTTATACGGCCGAGTATGCGAGGCTGAAAAGAATGGGAAATCGCGAAAACGAACGCTGGAAATTTTATGAACCCTCGTTCGAGAGGCGAGAGACAATCTCTCGTCGATCCGTATAGAAATAACAGGGAAATAAATATCGCAATTGAGTAATCGTTTTACCGGTTAATTTCGTCGCAATCGCCACAGCTAAAAATCGAGTGTAGCCGCAGCAGTTGCTACCATGTCATCAAATCAATCAGTAACACTAATCTTCCGAGGTCACTTAGTCTTTAAAGTTATAATGAACAAATACTTTACTAAGATAGATTAGAAACTAACTTGCTAGACTCAATATCTTCAGCGCCTGACAACATCTCAATTTCCAGGTTCTTCTCCTAGAAGCAGGCGAAGAGGAACCCGAAGTAGCTGACGTACCAGCGTTCGCTCCCACCCTCCAACAGTCCAGCATCGACTGGGGCTATATGACTCAACCTTCTCCTCACAGCTGCCTGGCTCGAGCTAACGGCCAATGTTCCTGGGCCAGGGGCAAAGTTATGGGCGGATCTTCGACGATAAACTATCTTATCTACATCCGAGGACACCCGAAAGACTACGACGAATGGGAGGAGTTAGGCAACCACGGCTGGTCATACCAAGACGTTCTCCCGTACTTTATCAAAGCAGAGAAAAACAAAAACCCCGAGAAGATAGAAAAGTACTATCACGGTTTCGACGGGTACCAAGTAGTCGAGTATTTCCCTTACCAGGACAAAGTTACCTTGTCGCTCGTTGAGGCGTATCAAGAACTCGGACTAGAATACGTCGACCAAAACGCCGACAGGACCCTCGGTACGATGCTTCTCCAGCACACAACCAAAAACGGCGAGAGGATGAGCACCAACAAGGCCTATATAAGACCGATTAGGAAAGAGAGGGAGAATCTCACGGTTCAAACTAGAGCTCACGTGGTTCGTATCTTGATAGATCCGAAAACCAAGACCGCATACGGCGTGGAATATTCTTCGAAGAACAAATTATACCGCGCGTTGGCAAGAAAGGAAGTAATCTTGTCGGCGGGCTCGTTAAACTCGCCTATTATATTAATGTTGAGCGGTGTGGGACCTGGCGATCATCTGAAGCAGCACGGAATCGAAGTTATCAAAGATCTTGCGGTTGGATATAACCTTCACGATCATACGACCATAGATGGAGTGGTCATAGCGTTGAACAATCACAGCTCGACGTCCGCCACATTCGAGCAGCAGAAACAAGATATATTTTACTTCAAAGAGCACCAAAGGGGCCCATTGGCGTCTACCGGACCCTTGCAAGCGAACGCCTTCGTCCAAACCAAATACGAACATTCGTTTGAAAGACCTGATATCCAGTACTCTGTAGACTCCACCAACGTCGATGATTTCTTCACTGATCCCATTTTAACGGCTCAAACTAAAGTGACACCATTACCCTACTATAACGGTATCATGGTGAGGCCGATTCTAATGAACCCCGAGAGTAGAGGAGTGGTTAGATTAAACGACACCGATCCCATTTTCGGCACGCCTCTGATCCACCCTAACACTTTCTTCAAGGAAATAGATCTGCGTAGAATAGTCGAAGGGATCAAGCAGTGGTTGAATATGCTAAGTACCCACGCTATGCAGAAGGTGGGGGCGGCTTTGGTTTCCACCCCTTTGCCGGCTTGCGCTCATATCAAATTCGGTACCGACGAGTACTGGGCTTGTGTAGCGATGTCTTACACGACCACCATTTTCCATCCGGTGGGTACATGCAAAATGGGCCCCCACGAAGACCCTCACGCGGTAGTAGATCCGGAATTAAAGGTGCACGGTATCAAACATCTCAGGGTGATCGATGGGTCGATCATGCCTAAAATTGTGAGGGGCAATACTAATGCCCCGATAATTATGATCGGGGAGAAGGGTAGCGACATGATCAAGAAGACGTGGCTGAAGCACGCTCATTACGATTATGCCCCCGAAGAGACAGGGGGTGAGTTTTACGACGCAGAGTTCTTCAAGTTTTAGCGGTGACAGTTTTACCAGTCCAGGTGTAAATACTTTGTTTTCAAAGACGGCCAACCGCAGAGACATCTATCGGCTGACGTCAGGTTCTGCGGCGGTGCCAAATTTTCGTTTATTCCTTTAAAATCCTTTCACCATTAATATTTCGGTAGCGTTTGCGGAAAATCGCATTAAATTTGGAAAAATTATAAAATAAAATTTAGTTTTAAGAAATTTATATAAATGGTACGTGGTAACTTGTCGATTACCAGTGTAAGTTGGTGTTTCCGAAACAATAAATTTAACATTTCCTTTATTGGTTTGACGTGTTCGGTTATTTTTTTTTATTTAGTTTTTGTTTGGTGGTGTTTGATGTCGCTCTAGTCAGCTCAGGTTTGTGATGACGTGACAACAATATCCCAAAAATCAAATGTTTTTAATTCCTTCCTCATAAATTAAGTAGAGAATTTTTTTTAGGTACGCCATATTTCAGGAGCTATTTATTGTTATTTTTTTCAACCCGGTTACGTATTCAACTGTAGTACTCGCGTTAGACTTTATTTATACGAGCTGCCTGTTTTCTGTACGAAATTAATTATTTCATTATTACTTAATCTTTCCTTAAAACATGTTCCATATAAAGTAACAAATTTTTGTACAATATTTAAAATAAATGCTATTATTTTGTTACCCTAAATGATTTTACTAGTTGTTTCTCCCTCGTTTTTCCTAAAAACCTATTTTTGCACCCTACAAGTTTTGTTGTTATATATTTATTGTCAATAAATAAGTCGATAGGATTCGGAAATTATAAATAATTATTTTTTATAATAATCCCTTAGAGCAAAAAAAAACGCCCACTCAAAGACTGACCCCAATTTTAAAATTGGCTTCCTCGTGAAAAAGTTCATTTCATTTCGATGATTTTTATCCGGATTTGAATTTGAGCATATCGTGCAACAATGAGATGAAGTGTTTGTCCGAAATTTTGAATATCATGTAGAATGTAACAGTTCTTCTTGGATATACAAGGTTTCAAAGCACGTGCCTCGGATTAAGCTGTGAAAACCGTAATTTTAATTAGAAAACTTAAAAGAACAAGATTTAATAAATAAAAACGTTTTAAGGCTAAAGCTAATATCCAGCGAGTCCTTGTACCAAACTGACTCTTCATTAATATGCTTTATAACAAATTCTTGTGGAATGGCATCAAATTTTGACCGAAACACAATTCGTAGATCATGTAGGATGTCGGGTAGTATAGCAGATCGGCGACGAATGCATTATGAAGTTGGATAAGAGATACTCTATTGGCCACACCATTCGTTCAATAGAGATAATGTAGTGATTAAAAAACAAAACGTTCACAAAAGATTATGCTCCAATGTTGCATTCGGTAAAAATATTTTTTGCTTATTGTTTTACCCCGTATATTCTTAAATTCAAATCTGAATAAACAATTTTAATGAGGAATCAAGCGAACTTTGAAATTAGGTTTAGTTTTACTGGCATTTTGTTAGCGGTTGTATGACATCTCGTTTCGAACAAATTGGACCTGTCATTGCAAATCAACCAATAAGATCTAGCGACACTTCAGTGTTAAGTTTGATCTAGCATGTTCTCGGTAGTATTTTGCCAAAAGTTGTCCAGATCCTATTCAATTTTCAGTGGAAAAACAATTTAAGTGTGTGGATACTGCTGTTTAGAAAGAAAAAGTGTAGTGTATGTTTGAAATTTCTTTTCCGTACGAAAATAATAGCCGCAAGCACACCAATCAAGTATTTAAGAGCGAACCAAGAATAATTTACAATTGGCGGATGCGCAGGGGAACACGCAAGCAAGCAATTATTCGTTGCAATTTTTCCGGACTAAAGGGATATGTGACCCAAACACCTAAAACCACACGTCTAGTATTTGGAAATACACTTACCAACAAGGTTATTGATAAAATACTTTTTTTGGGTCAAAGCCAGGATGTAGTGTAGTTTATTGACATTTTCAAGTACAATAAGTTGGAACTTTTTGCAAAACTATAGTAAACAAGTAGTTGAATTAAAGGCCATGCGCATTCAAGAGAAAAACATGCAGGAGGGTGCCTGGATAAACTTTAAAGGACTGGAATCTGCATTGAAGAGCTGATAAAGGAAAACTTCGGAAACAATTTCTACAAAAAATTCATGAAAAGAAAAACTGTTGACTAGTTAGGACGCTATTAAAGCTATTCATACGAAGCAGCAGCCAAAAAATGCTTCACTCTGTCCAAGACAAAGCTACGCCTGGGCATAAGTCCTTTTATTTAATGTATTGCTTACTAACAAACGCCATTTCAGATTGGGTTTGAGCAGTACTCCCATATGTCAACAGGAAGACGAGACAGAAGAACATATTTTGTACAAATGTCTTAACCTCTCGTTTAGAGGTGAAAGCCGGACGAATCATATCCAGCCACTATGGTAATCAGGGATACGACTGCTGGAGTTGTTATCGCCTGCGTGGAGTCACTAAGCTTGATGTAAAGCTGAGTGCTTTGTCCGAGGGGTAGCACAAAGGGCTTGCTGAGGTCTAAGCGCTATGCTACAGGCCACCCTCCACTTATAGATACAGATACAGAACAGGTAGGTACCAATGTAGTTATTTTTCTATTCCATATCGATCTTAATAACTTTTGAGGATTAGTAGTCTGGAAGTGGGTCTATTTTTAAATAATTAATGTGGTTGTAAGAGTGGTATGTCATTTTGTAGTGTTAACTAACAAAGCAACAGGAAGAATTATCTCGCAGTGTGCCGTTTCTGAAAAAAAAAGAAAAACAATTACGCTGACATCACAAAAACGATAAATCTTGAGTCGAATACACACACATACACACACAGTATAAAACGTAAGGACGGTCCCAGGTGTTCTCTCGGTGGATAACCTAAATAATACCGTATCCTTTAAATCCCTATCACGTTTTTGTGACATTATTCTGGTGCGAACCATTAGAGGGTAATTTGTATCTTTGTCGGATTTCGGTGGATGTCCGTATTTTGTTCGCTGGGATTTTTCCGTGCTGTGAGACGATGTAAATTTCGTTCCAAACGGTTAAAGCATTTTGGTTACTATTTATGTTGTCCTTTTTCAAGCCTTACAATAATTAAGAGAAAACAAACATTAGTACAGAATAGGTTATACATACCAATATAGGGTTTCTATACATGTTAAATTCAAATGTTGAAAATGGCGGGTTTGCAAATTAATTTTATTTAAAATCAGTCTTTTGGTGCCATCTATAAATGAGAAGCATAACTAAACAGCCGATAACGAGTTATTCGGGGTTGTGTTGAGATTGGCAGCCCGTAACACATGTCTGAGCAAGGCATTTATTAGTATGCATGTAAATGATTCAAAAAAGGTAAATGTATATTCTCAAATTTTTTGGTTAGTTTTTATTGGTTAGTTGGTTTGGTTGGTTTTGCTTTAGACGGGCCTACCAAAGACATATGTTATTGATTACTGGTTAATGATTTTACTTTGGGAGCCCAATTCAGCAACTGGCTAGAGGTTAATGCGTTTTCCACTTATCGATACACATTTAGTCAAAACAAGTCTGGTATCATCTTTCTTTAAAGGTTTTTTGGTTTTTGTGCTTTTTACGGTGTCGTTTGAGCTGTAAGGTTTAAAAGTTACATTGTACTCAAAGAGCATAAGTTTTATTGTGTGACGTACTTAGGATTTCGTACAAATTGCTGCAACAAAACTCGAATTCTTGAATTCAGACGATTTTTGTTGACTTTGAAGAAAGTACATATGACATATCTACGATTTTTTTTTTGATAAATCACTTATAAATATATTTTAATGTGTTATCGCATGCGCAGATACATCCAAACTTGCTTCCACATACAGAATGTTATTAAAATGGCATCATAGAATTTAATGAGCGAATCTCGAATGAAAAAAAATATATTCGGGATCACCTCGTTGTAACCGAGTAAGTTATATGATGTCGTTTTGGTAACACGCTTTACTTTCCCGTATGTATAATTTAAATTCTATTTTGTCATCTCTGTTATTAATCGTTAACACGTCGTCGAAATCCGTTAATTAGGAACGACTTTGCTTTCTCAAAATCTGGAACGAGCGTATGTTTGGGAACGAAGTTTTATCCAAAGTCAACACCTATATATTCGATTCGGATATCCCGTTTCAATTGTCGGCACTGCAAACAAAGTGTGGTTGAACAAACATGATGAGCCGCGTTGACGATCAGTTTCTTTCGAACCGACCGCATAATTTCAAATCGAAGGTAAATAGAGTGGCCGTTGGACAGTTTCCATCGATTCGTTTGCTTTAATTTTGTATTTGTATTGTATGCATTTTCTGCCCATTATTAACTAACTTAAATAAATTTTAGTTTATTCCCTAAAGCGCAAAATACCATAATCATAATAAATACGTGGCCTAATTTTAGATCAAAATTTTCTTCAGCCTTTCAACGTCCACTGCTGGATATAGGCCTCCCTTCTTCTCCTCCACTCTTCTTTATCTGTGTCCTTCTTATACTATTCTCAGTCTGCCGTCTCTCTTATGTCGACCATCCAAGGGAGGTCTATCGATGCTTGTTTTATGCGCTCTTTGTCGATCGTGGATGGAATGGTAAGAAAAAAAATCACTATTTTGAGATTAAAAGAAAGGAAACATGCTAGCCCTAAGATCAAGGGATTAAAATTGTGTTAAAAAAGAATCTCAAACCAAAATCTATTTCCTCTTATAATTTGAGGTTAAACGTGAGCCCTAGAATGTCTTTCCATGCATGAAAACATGGTAATAGAAATAAAAATAATAATATTCAATATTCATTGATAAAATGGATACTATCGATTCCTGGGAATTAAAATTAATAAAAATAATAATAATAATAATAATAAAATTTTTCATTCGGAGCAAACAATCAAGGCAATTTTAGGATTATTTCTATAGATTATAATAATGCTCTCCATTCTTAATGACATTATTTAGAATCCTTGTAATTCTACATTGTATCTTTAAGGAGTCTTACCATGGATTAAAATGCCATCCTTAGAGATTGAAAATACCGTTTTTACTTTAAGTGTCTATAATTCACTTTGTAATTAATGTGTGAATTCCTATTCCGATAATGGTAAGCACATGTGGTATCCATCAGATTCTTTCCGCGAATTAAAATGATACTTTCAATTCCTAATGACTAAAATTGCTACCTTTAATTTGAATCCTTGTAATTCTACACTTTGTTTTGGATCTCTGAGAAGTTTTACCACGAATTAAAATGCCATCCTTAGAGATTGAAATTAGCGTTTTTACTTTATGTGTCTATAATTCACTTTTTAATTAATTCTTAAACTATTCCTATAATTCTAAATTTATTTTAAATCCTTGTAATTCTAGACTCAAAGTAAAGCAAGTCCTGTATCCCTGAGAGGTCTTACCACCGATTAAAATGATACGTGCTATCTCTTTAATGATTGAACTCCTATTCCTATAATTCTAGGTTCATAGTAAGCACATATATATAGACAAGAACTAAAATGACACTTTCCATTCCTAATGACTCTGGCTATTTTTATTCTGAATCTCTATAAAAGCAAACAAGTCTTGTATTCTTAAGAGATCTTACCACCGGATTAAAATGATACGTTCTATTTCTATTCCTATAATTTTAGATTAAAATAGTATCAAAATTTCTGCTTTTAATTTATACTTTGTTGATGTTGAAGTAACTAACCAGATAGCACACAATATGCCCAGTATATCCGGTCAATGTTCCATTTTAGTCGCACATCTCGGGACATGTGGAGTATATTCTTAGGATATAATATATACTAAGGATATACTGTAAATTACATCCCAGGGATAGCCTCTCAATGGATAGCTTGCGGATTTACTGTACACGATATACCAGAGACATCCTCCAAATAGATGGCCTGAGGATATCCCCTTGCGCCATAATGGGAACATTAGAATAGAAACCTGAAAAGTTAAATTTTGAACTGAGAGGGAAAATACTTAATTTTTTTAGGTTTGTGGTGTTTTGGGAGAAATTTTATTGGCAACGTTTTTGTGCACTTCTACATTGACGTCAGTGTTGGCAGGTCCTAAAAAAAACCAATCAATCCGTTAAAATCAACTTGTTTTTATTATTTTTATATCACAGAAAACACGGATTCATCTACTACTCCATCTACTCTCATGAAAGAGATCTTTCCGATGAGAGTTTAATAAGGTTTGCATTTAATGAAATGAAATACATAAATGTATACCTGCATCATCGTGGAGATTAGCATCTAAGATAACTTTCATGAGAGTACTATCAGCGTCAGATCAAGCCTTTACTTAAAAGGCGGATCTGTTTTGTAAACATATAAGATCCCAGTCTCGCTTTTTTTAATTTTTTTTTGTAAAGCACAAATATATAAAACCTGTCTTTCTGAAAACTAAAATATTTTCAGATGCGGATAAGAAGGCAAACGCATCACAAAATTCAAAAGATTGTGAGAATTCAATAGCTAATTGGCTGAAAAAAGCTACTTTCATCAAAGAATTACGAAAAACCTGTGAAATATTAGTTATTCTTTTGGAGTTATATTTAAGATACTTTAGGTTGGGTTGTATTTTTGTATTTCCCATAGGCTGTTGGACATAGCCTAATAATTAAGTAAGGTCCACTGGTATATTCTATACAAGATCCTATATCCTCACAGTCGGATATACTAACGACGTCTCAACTAGTATAACTGGATATCCTTAGTATGTCCTTACAAACATCCTACGGACATATTTGATATACTGTGGACGTTCCATTTAGTATACCGTACATCCTCGAGACGTCTTAAGGATGTCGCTTAGCTGAAACAGTATATCCTATGGATATACGCTATGTCCCGCCAGATATCCCGAGAATGTTTTATAGACGTCCTTGTGCTCTTTGGGTACACTTGAAAAGTAGGTCAGTATCTATATATAATGCCCCTATAGGAAGTCTTTTCATCTCTACTGACTAAAATTGTCACTCTTACTTTAAATCAACACAGTGCGAGATTAAAAGTAAGAAAGCGGCGGTGACTCCAAGAATGTCCTTGTTATCCACCACGCGCCCTCCAATCTCCAAATCGCAAACAAAAAATCGCGGCACCCTCGTGGCCACAACACCGACCCCCGGTCCCCCCGAAAAAAAAGGCGGTCGTCATATCGCCTGGCCATTCGAATCAATACGCGGAGATGGCCACGGTCGTCCGCGCTGGGGGAAGGGGATGATGGGGATGGCAGAAAAACACGTTCCAGGTGACATCTTTCATCAATATTGAATCTGTGTGTTATCAGCAATAACCGTATAATCATAATAGAACGCTGCGAGAGGAGACGGACGCAGGCGCCGCTCGAACGCAGAGATCCGGGGCGTCTCGACGCCAATCGGTCCACTCTTCTCGTTCAGGCAACCAGGCTGGTGGTTTTTCTTTTCCCACACGCGCGAGAGTTTTTCCCCGATTTCCCGGAGGTGATTTTTGGAGAACGCGACGACAATGACGACGTACTGGTGATTGGTGAAGAAGACCAAGAAAATGAGCGGGTAGCGTGACCGCGCGAACGAAACTTTATTTGACTGAAAACTGTTGCGAAATTCGAGATCGGAAAATGTCGCGGAATTATCGTTTTAGTGTTGTCGGAGACTTTTCAGGTTGATTATCGGTTATGGCCGGAGTAGCAGCCGCACGGATTTGCTTCCTGTCGCTGTTTTTTTCTTTGGGTAAGTTTTCGCAGTCTTTTCTTTGCGGTTAGAGGTGGAGTGGGGGGTTCGCGATATACAGGGTATTTCACGTTGAAGCTGAAGATTTTGAGGACTTAATAAAGAAGACTTTATTGAAACGTGATATTATATATTTTTTTAATATGAGACATCTTCAGAACATTACCCAGTCGTGTGTTTTTTTTTTAAATAAAATATATTATGCAGTCAATGTACATGGCGAATAAAAAAATTATCAATTAATGCGAACAATTTCTGGTATCTTAAATTTGTTTTGATATACCCTTTCATATGATTGTAGGACTAGGTAAAATTTACTTTTATAACAATGTAATAACTGTTAATATATACAATTTTAAATTATTTTTAATTTAATTTTTTTAATAAAAAATATTTTGTGTGTTACTTTATATGGAAGCGTTTTGGAATTTGATTTGTTATCATTATCTTAATAACTAAAAAGTGTGATGGCAAGTTACTAAAGCTATTTAATGTGACGTTTTAGAATCATATTCTTTTTTTTTTTGAGAAATTAAGATTTAAATAACAGCTCTAGATAATAATACTAAAATAATAATTAATGTAAAAACAACAGGATTTTCGTAATTTTTGCCTTTACCTACCATTTTGATACGCTTTTGATAATTGTAGAACTAGGTGCAATCCAAATAGTAATGTAATAACTTTTAAAGTTTATCATTGTATACGTATAATAAAAAACGTTTTTCAGTGTGCGATAGCTTTAAAGTACGTCATAGTCAGTTACCAAAGCAATTTAGTGCGATCAAAATATTTCCGGAGTAAAAAAAATTAACAGGGCGTTATCGTACAGTTTGTCAACATTTTTCTTGATTTTCTTCTTGAAAAAATAATGTTATTTAATCTATAAAATATATCCTGCAGGAAATTCGTGGTTTTGATATGGCTCAAAAAATTAATAATGTTACGCGGTGTCCAATTAAAATCATGGTATCATTTCCGCTATCTAATTTTTTTGAGACGCTACTTCGGATAACTCTTAAAATAGGTATAACAAACATACTTTTATAAAATATAAAAACCGTAAATATTTAATTTGATTTAAATAATTATAATTAAATAATTAAAAATTTATTTTTTATTCATTATTTTATTTTTTATTCATTAATAAATGAATTTGTGAAGAGAACGAGAATTGGTCACGTTTGAGACTGAGTCTTTGCGCACTCGTGTTTTTCGAAACTTGTTGGACGTAATCCCCTTTTGATATTTTGCAAACATAAAAATTTACTTTCAGAAGTAAATGTGCTTTCAGAAATATTTCAATTTTTTCAACATATACACAAAATTATTAAATTTTGTACATCATTACGGGTACTATTACTATTCTCACAATAATTTTGCAACACTTCTGAAGGTGTTTTATTAGTTGCGTGAGACACCATTTTAAAAAATTGTTCTTACGTGACGCACTCTGTTTATTTAATGCTTCATTATCAATTCTTTTTTTTTTTTTAATTTTTTGTTAGATATTTTTCCTGTAGGAAAATATCTGCTTTATAAGAAGAAAAAAGTAACTAGCAAACTAAACAGTTAATGTTTCAATCCCTTATCCGCACCCACCGAGGAAATTATCGGGCTTAACATGGGGGACAATTTAAAATAAACGAGAAATTACCAGACAAAGGACCTATCGAAAATAATATGGAAACAGGTCCCGTACCCGGATTAGTCCGGTGCCGCCTATCTATTACCATGTCGTTATCGGAAGGGCTTATTAACTCCGGGCAAACGACACGATGGGTCGTTTCAAATTTAATTCCCGTTATTAACTGGAAAATTCGCTTCGGAAGTGGCAGCGCGGCCATCTTAACATAAAGTATATTTTAAAGTGAGAAGTTGCGAAACGGCAACGTCGGCTTGGAATTTCGAATTGCAACGTTGTCGGATTAGGCAATTAAATTATAACGACTAGTTTATATTTCTAATGTTTTTCTTTTTGTTTTTAATGTCATTTTTCTATCAATGTTTGTTATATTGCCTCACAAAATTTTTTTCTTTGTGGAGTAGTTAATTTAGATACGCTCCCGTTTTTTTAATCTTTTATTTGCCTTCGTAAATTGTGCAGTTTTCTTTAATCTGGTTTTTGCGTAAATGTATGGGAATATAATGAAATATATTGTTTTTTATGAAAAACAGTTGCTGCGAAACTTTTACTCAAGGAAGACGTGAAACTGAGCGGCTCCTCTGGGAAATTTCTAAAAAATGGGGAACCATCTGCTTTCTTTTTACGTAATGGAGAACAACACGGTAAAAAATACAATGCTCGCTTTTACAGCATAAACATGGGAAATTTAAATGAAAATTTTGAAAATACCGATCAATATAGAAATATGGAGTTGATTAGGGTTAGTTAGTTAAAATTAATAATATTAAACAAAAGAACAACTAGTATCGACAAAGCAAAAAACATTACTATGAACGGTATAATTAAAATTTCATACACACCTTTTTTGTTATAAATATTGATTTTTTGTTGAGATTCATCCTTTTCACAGAAATACTTGGCTGATCTAAACTAAGTGTTCATCATTGATAACTTTGTTATGAGTAGAGATACAAAGTCGGTTAAATTAGCAAACTAGTAGCAATTTTTCCACTGATTAGGGTGGTAAAAATAGAAAAACAATTGAGTGTAGGGTTAAGGAGAAATGAGTAAAATATACCGTTTTTAAATAGAAGACCCTATATATTTTTTACTCTAACTCTTTTAGACTAGATGCCTATGGGTGATTGCGAAATAAAGCTCTATTTTCCTTTCATTGTTTTATTTGAGCCTAAAAAACAACAATAATAACACTAATGTCCACGTCTTTACTTATAATACAATTTTTTCGTCTCCTTTTAGCAAAAACCGTTTCATTATAATATATTATTCGATTATAATAATATAATTATTATATAATATTCGATAAAGGCGCAGAAAAAAATTGTTCAAAGCAGAATGTGGAAAATAATGACAGCCCCGCCAAATAGAAAACTAATGTTATTAGTTTTGTTATATCAATTGTTATCAATTATTTAAATTAATTTTGCTGGTTTAATGGTTTTTGCTCATGAAGAAAAGTGCGACATATTAGAATGCTATTTGACTTGCAGTAAATCATCTGTAAGGGCAACACAACGATACATAAACCTATATTCACTGCGCCTTGTACCACATGAAATTTTTTTTCCTCGTCTTTATCGAATATTTAGAAATAATGAAACCGTTTTTGCAAAATAGAGACGAAAAATTTTTATTTTAAGTTAAGAAGTGGAAATTGGTGTTCTTGGATATTCTGAAGCATAACGTGACAATTCTATTCGAGACATAGTCAAACACTTTAACCTATCCTCAAAAATTAAAAAAAAAAAACAAACACACAGGTGCTCTTCGCAAGGGATGCAGAGAGAGGACTTTTTTGTCATTGGTATGCTTTGCCGCCAAAATTTTCGGTTTATTTTGTGGACTGACGAACCACATTTCTCAAATTCTGGAACTATTTGTCAAGACAAAATTTATTGGTAGTACATCCAAGTTCGTTTCAGATTTAACGTTTGGTGCGGTATAATTGGTTCTCGCATTATCGGTGCAAATTTATACGATGGCACGCTGACCGGTGAACGGTATACTGCAATTATTACTGAAATTCTATACAGTTTTCTAGATGAGCTTGCCCTCATAAGTGGGGCACCAGCTCATAACTTCCGAGGCACATATCAATTTCTGACAACCATTTTCAACAATAAATGGATTGTTACAAATGGACCTATTCTTTGCCCTCCTAGGTCACCAGATATAACTTCACTTGATTTCTACTATTTAAAGGACGGAATTAACGAATAAAGATGTTGACGTTTTAAATGCTGCATAAGAGAAAAAATAAACCAGGCAAATGGTAGGACAATACTAAAGGTAATTCGCTAAATAGAAAGACATGCTCAAAATTTTATGAAAGTAAGAGGTGTTATTTTGAAAACCTCGTACTTTAGGTTTTTATTTTTTTTTAAATTTTGTTATTTCCATGTTTCTTACGCTTTTTCACCATCGTAATCAGTTGGAAAAAATGCTACTAGTCTGCTAAGTCAACCGATTTTGAATCTACTCATAACAAAGTTACCAATGATGAACACTTAATTTAGATCAGTCTGTATATATTAAGCGATATTATTGCTATTTACCTTAGACTTCATTCTCGTTAAATGCGAGATAGCAAGCCACATTGCTTTATTTAAAAGTTCTACTCTACTTTAGCGACTATTAATTCTTCACGAACAGTTAGATCGACAATGGTTATATTAAGAGTGTCCCCCTTCTCATACACCTGGAACTTTGACTCCGGACTCTATAATCACGAGAGCTCTACTTAGAGGCGTTGGCGCGTAAATCGTGGTGGAGGCTACGGAGAGAACGGGAGAGCGGGACTGGGGTAGGGGTACCTCCGCGCGATAAAACAATTTCTCGAGAGCGCTCTCTGATTATACGAAATATTCCCGTATTAAAGGTGAAAGGAAAGGCTGGAGGGGCGGCCGCCGCCGCCGCCGCCGCCCCAGCTTGCACCATTAAACGTCAATTTATCTAAAGCATTATGCTTAATCGAGTCGTCGGTGCCGACGCCCGAGCTAAATCGTCGGATGGGGGAGTTGAGGGGGCGAAACGTCCGCGTCCCCCCTTCTCTTTTCGGAAAAGGTCGCCCCGAAAAGATTTTTCGTATTTCCATATATGCGGTATTGAAATTTAATAGAGAAACGCGAAAAACATAAATCATTCGGGAGCGGCGGCGGTGACGTCAGGAGGCGGGCGATTTTTTTAACCCCCGCAAACGTTTCAGCTTAGAGACTTTAAATGGACATCGGAATCGAACGGAAAATTGATCTCTTCTAACTGAAGACATATCTAAAAAAGACTCGACAAGCCGGAATGTTTACAGGACGGCATATACAGAGTGGCCTAAAATATATTGTATCTATTAGTATTTTGAAAAAAAAAAGATTTTTCATTTCGGCGTTTCTAAATAGACGAAAAGTGATGTTGCTGTCTGGAGTTCAATTTTCATAGAACACAATGGTCAAACCTGCATCTTTTCAGAGTTATAGGATTTTATTCGAAAATGTGCATTTTCGCTATGGAAAGTTTTGTGTTTCAATATTTCCAAAGCTCCTTTTTACATGCAATTTAATGCTATAAGTATAATCCAGGTAGGTATATATAGCAATTTTTCAAATTAATATTTATTTCATTAATTTTTAACTTAAAACTTACCTTTAAATGTAGCATACGTTTTAGCATACAGTTGTTGCGATTTAAGCAAATAGGCTTTGAATGTGGTACTAATAGTTATTAAATTGGGATCTCGGCTGAGTTTTTGGTCTTTCAAATAAATGGAATGAGGTAGTTTGTTTTATTAAAGCGTGGAACCATGCAGGGAGAGAAATCAATTTGTACCACGAACAATCATCCTGAGAAAAAATAATCTTTTAATAATAATAATAATAATCTTTTGCAGTCGTTTTAGCCATGAGTTCGATTTGGCAACAGCGCATCACAGTGGAGCGAGGGCTTAATAAAGGAGTGTGAAGGAGTGAAGTTTACTAAACGTGTTGCATACTATGCTTTTCATACTACCATTAATTTTTGGGAATTTTATTTGAATTTATTTGAAATATTTAACGAAAATCTGGGATCTTCGCAATCAAAACTACAATTTGAAAGCTACCAGTATGCATTTGTTTCCCGTTTCGAAACCTATTTGTTCAAAATTCGAAACTTTTATTTTTTCTAAAAAGACTCGAGTATGGTGTATATTTGGAAAGGAAATTTACATTTACACGGTATAATTCTTGACTTATGAGAGTTGAGATTTGGCGTAATTTGTAGCATTGGGTGAAAGTGGCGTTCGTCGTGCATTTTTCTGCACTTATTGTTACCCCGGACGGGCGATAAACATTTGCGACATTCGAAAAAGCGACCATTTTTATTCGCGCATTCCGTCGGTATTTTAGTTCGATGAAAGATCTCGGGACGAGGACGTGAGCGTATTAAAGCCCCGGCAGCGTTTGACGCGACACCCCCCTATCGAAAATATCTCTCCATTAGATGATTTATGTGCCGCCCGGTCGAATTCTTCGACGTTGTTCGACTTTCGAATATCTTTAACAGGCGCCCGTGAGTTTTTGGAGCGAGAACAACTACAAAGTTGGTAAGCACTTCCTAATCTTCTTCCGGAGCGTACCTTATAGGGGAACATCGCAGTGGTCGTGATAATAAATTCGAATAATATTCTGCGGGTATTGTAGTACTTCTGGTCAGATAATCCGTGAAAACAATCCCTTCGCTATCCAAAAATGCAGCAAGCATTAATTTTCCAACGGACGTAACTGGGTGCGACTTAGGGGGTAACCATAAGAATACAATTTTAATTTTATAATGTATAATACACATATCTATTTATTTTTAATGAATAATTATTAAGCATTTTGGTCAAAACGAAAGGTGATCAGTCCGTCAGCGAAGTGACACTGTTCGCACCTGAAATTAAAAAAGTAACCTGGGTATCAAAGATTATTATAAATAATAAAAAACAAACTTAATATTACTTAATCTCTTAATTAGCTGAAAACACAGATAAGAGATATATCTTCCCATGGTATAAAATCTGGAACTGAGTTTAGGTTGGTACTCCGGGCAGAATACGCATCATACCTATTTTACTAGTGCTGATTAATCCGATCGTGCAGATACTAAGGGCAGAGACACACGAAGTATCCTGTCGCAAATAACCACACCAGCACTGAAGGGACTTTCATCGACAAAGTAACAACGTTTAAAATAGTTCAAAGAGAGAAAATTGTATAATTGAAACATTAAACAGTTCAATAAATCATTTGATACTTTGGTATTTTGGCCAATAAAACGAAACCATCATAACTTGTGAGACCATTCACCTTTAAGTCTTCGCAATTTGACGTAATGCAAACGATGGCCCACAACACTCGAATGCACGGTTAACCGAGAAATGTCGCAAAGATATTTCTTAAAATATTACTGTACCCCAAATCTATTGTTTATTATAAATGACATCCTTCTACTCATCGATATTTTCACAGAGCAAGGGGCGAGAAATGCGGTTTTAAGAAAACATCTGGCTCTCAAGTGGTTGCTATGGCTCTTAAGCAGTTGGTGGTATGGTCTGTTCATAGATATAAGAAAGTGACCAATTGCTTTTGAACGGGTTATCCAAGGGTGGTCATTAACATACAATGCAACAAGATTATTACCTAAAGTTTCGGAATTTAAATTCAGGTAAAATTGTGGTGCGTAATAGAAAATAATTTTATACCTACCTGTATTTAATATTCTTTGGTTTGATATACTACTTAGTTTAAGTTTATTAGTAATCATTCTTATTTCGTGTGTAATACAGCGTGTGTTGAATCGTGTGCGAATTATGCAAAATATGTGCGAGTCTAGTGTATCTGAGAAGATGCTCCTGCCCAAATGTAGAAAACACTATTCTATTGAGACTAAGGAAGTTATAAACAATGCTTATTTGACTCTCACTGAACGTGGAGCCAGCAAGCAAGCATTAGGAGGCTTGAAGAAGATGAAAGCGGTGTTAAATGTGGCAGAACTACCTTATCGAAATGTTCAACACATAGGTTTTAGATTTAAAAAAATTGACAAAAGGCAAGTTAGTTTTAATGGAATCTTTTCGAATTCGGAAATGGCGACTGGAATATCTAGACAAAATTAGGATTTACAGAGAACAACAAAGGCCAATTATTTACTTGGATGAAACCTGGTTCGACACTCACGATACCCCGGAAAAGGGTTGGGTTGATTCAACTGATAAGTGTAAAACAAACGCGCCATCAAAAAGAGGTAAAAGATGGTTGGATTTCAAATGAACTTTCTCCGTCTGCGAAAAATATTAAAGATTCTTCTCTGGATTACCATGAAGCCACCACCGCTGATTTATTTGAAAGTTGGTTTAAAAACAAACTAGTTCCAAACATTTGTCCTAATAGATTAAACCAAAAAGCAATTAATTGAGGTTCTACAAAGCTTGAACCTATAAAAGAAATACGTCTCTGATAATTATGCAAAAAATCTAGGGCATGCAGTTTTAAGCTTTCACCTTACCACTGTATATTTAATCCCATTGAACATGTTTGGCACCAACTGAAATCTGATATTCGTCGTAACAATGTTTTTCCTCGTGTTTATTCCAATGTCCTTAAACTTATAGAAACCGAAGTTTTTAACATCCCTCCACAAAGTTGGGCAAATTCTATTAAACATATAGAAAAAGCAGAACAATCGTATATCCATATTGCACATAATTAGAACAGGCGATGATAGCGATAATGATATTGATCTATTATGTGAATAATTTTAAGAAATTTAAGTAGGTAATAAAAATAATTTGAAATTTTATTTTTATTTAAACATAAATACATACATAAATAGATAAATATCGTTTAGTATCTTTCCCAACAAAACCCCAAATAATTAAATTCTAAGCAAAGTACGGACCTGCCATATTTCATTCTTACAGCTTGCCCGGGTCGTTCCTTAATTCGTTACTTATTCTGGCGGCGTACCACCGGTGGTACGTATTCGATTGTGCTATTATAAATAATGAAAATTTAACGTTTATTTATTCAAAATGTTTATTTTTATAAAAATTATAGTTAATAACGTGTCACATAAATAAGTTTTATTCAACAATTCCGTAAAAAAATTAAATAGTATTTTATTTATAACTTCATTATATAAAAGTATGTAATTTCTTGAAAAATTTCAAGCATAGTGTTGGCTGGCCGTTGCACTGGCCACAATACGTCTTAACTCTTGTAGTTTTGTTAGTGCCCTTTTTCTTGGACAATTTTTTATAGCATTCCTTGCAGCGCTTACGTTGCTCTCTTTCAGATCCCTCATATGGTTGAAAAACATGTATACCTGACGGTATAGGACAGTATATTTGTTCATCTGCCAAAAGGTGATCAATAATAACTTCCCTAAATTGTAGCATATTCATATCTTTAGATCCCCATCTTTTATGAATATACCAGGCATTCACGAAGGAAGTTCCGCATATTAATTGTATTATTACTTTAACGCGATTTAATAGTTATTCTTAAACAACTGTACTAACCCCATAGTTGATCTGATAAATCAACAACTTTTTTTGCATTATTATAATCAATCACAGTATCGGGTTTTACTTTGCCATTTGTTCCTTCCACAAATTTACACCGGTGATTCTTTGAGAGCAATCCATTTCAAAAATTTTACACCGCTACGTTTTTTTGGAAATGTTACATCCAACATTTTTATTTTTGTTTTGCCTGCGGTGGTAGATTTTTTTTGTTCATTTTTACAGCACCACAAATAAATGTATTATGCTGTAATAGTTCTTCACCCAAAGGAACACTCGAATGATAACTATCAGTAAATAAAATGCGGTCCTCAAATAATAAGCCATTTAGTAATCTCATAACTACATCATGAGAATGTGATTTTTCAATGATTGTGTTATTTTTCCCGGTGTAAATTTCGATATTATAAGTATAGCCATCAGGTGTAAACACAATTTGTATAATTTTACGCCGTACTTATGTTGCTTGCCTGGCATATATTGACGAAAGCGTAGACATCCTCTCCGTGGAACCATACTTTCGTCGATAACGATATTTTTGCCAGGTCTAATAGAATTTTTGAAGGTATCTGCAATTGCCAATAAAAGTATTCACTTCATCTTTTGTAACAGACTGCCAGGCCATTTGGTGCATTTTACTGCTAGATGCAGAATTATTTATACATTGTGCAGCATATTTATTTGTTTTTCAATTATCATCTCTAGTATGCAATCCGTGAAGAATAGTTTGTATAAAGCAAAAGGGTTATTACGGTCAGTGTCATATAAAAATTACTCTTCTTCCGAATATCCATTTATTACTGAAGTTATTTCTTTTACTGCCTGCCACTCTTTATCGCCATCCTCGTTCTCTGATATAGACACCACATCTTCTTCCTCCGGGGAACATTCGTTCAATTCACTGTTTTCAATAATAAAATCTTCGTCAGAAGACGAAGAAAGTATCTGTAATCTTGATGCCTTTCTCCTGCTCCTATTTATAGATTCATCAGAGTCACTTAATTTCATATCCATGTTATCTACTTTTTATTAAAATAAAAATTAAAAAAATAGTCTAATCAAACTTATACAATAATTACTGGCAGAATTCTATGGTCAGGATGAGAAAATGGCACGAGTTACACAACTTGCGCAATAAGCACTCAAAAAATATTAAGGTCGGAACCGGCGTGAACGTGTTAAAAAAACACTTCTTTCCACAAAATGTAACACCTAAATCAGACGAACACCTAAGTCATATTGAACAATATTGCACTAGGTAGTTGCACAAAACATGCGCAGACTTCTTTGGCGCCAATATTGCCTGTTTTGCATAATTTAGTTATTGGGCAATTTCTGGAACTTTGAAAACATCCCTCGTAAATACGACCAAATTTTCATAACGATCCTACGTATTATATGGTTTCCAATAAACGTCTAACCGTCCATTTAAAACTTTTATTAACGTTTCCTAGAACAACTGCGTCCTTGAGAATGCAAATGTCGCCGATTTCAGGCGGCTGCGCGTAAATCCCCGGATTTATCAATCGAATCGGAAATAAACGAAAACGCTGTTACCCGCGAAACCGTAGTCTCGCAATAATCTTATCCGGAGATTAGGACAACCGGGACCGCAACAAATGTAGACGTAATTAGTTGTTTAAACTCAGTTAAAATTGGCATTGTTTCAAAGTCCGGGCAACGCGAACCGCCTTAGTCCGGGGTTCGGAATTGAACGTCGGCCAATATCGATACGACGTATAGTCTAAAGAAACCTCCTCTCCGTCGCGATTCTGGGGCAAAGAACGTATTTATTCGGGACATAGATTTTGCGCCCGAGGACTTTTATGATGTACGGATCTGATTTAAATATCATGTATTATGGTTAAGGGATTTAAATGTGGCGTCGGTTCTGGCTCGGGGTCGGATTCAGATATCGAATAGTCTCGCAATTGATGATCAAAAGTATTATATTATACTGTGAAGTTCCACTAGACCAGAGATTTGAATAATTTTATTTTTCAAATTAATACCAGTCCACTGTGTAACTATTTTCAAACCTTCTAGATTCCCCCTGCGTCGGTTGATTATAAATCAAACTCGCTGACGTCTCGCCAATCATCCCGTTGACTTCTTTAGAGCTAAACTACGCGTTCTACTCTGTAAGAATTATTTGAGGGGGAGGGAGGGAGCTAAAGGATGGGCATGAACATTGTTTCGGATGAATAATTCCCAATATATCTTTACATTTCACCAATACACAGACAACCGACGAAGGAGGGACGCAGAACGTTTGTAAATAGTATTGCAGTGGCCTGTAGAAGTATCCTTGAACAATTATTCTACTGTGTTGTGTGGATAAATTTGGGGATCTCGATTTCACGTCCCATATTTACAAGACTCGAATCATGTTCGTAAGTTTTTTCACGATATAGATTTTCATTGTGCCTCACTTGGCGACACACTCAATTTGTCAAGCTTCTTCTGCAGAAGAAAACATAGACACTTCACACTTATCTACCTGTTTTCTTAAATAGCTTCAATTCAATTCAAAATTTTCGCCATCAATCTCATTAACCACTTTTGTATGACACTCATGCATTCCCTTGTGTTTGTGTAATTTTTAGGTTGTGTAATGAGCTAAGTCAGACGATTTTCTTTGGGCACTGTGGACCATCCGTGAGACCTGTGGCAGATATCTCTTAAGAGTAAAAACTGGACTATTTTTTCTCGAGATTACATTCTATAGCGTATGATCTTATTTTTATTTAAAATAATCTATTTTAATTTTTAAATGTACTGCATATTTCAATAAGTAAATAACTGGTTATAAAACACTCGTGACTAAAGCAGCGTTCGTCAAATTTGCTGCATAATATATTCTGCTGAAATTGTAAATGTTTACTTAGAAAACAGGCTTCAACACAAACATATTGTAATTTCTCGAATTATGAGGTAGCACAAGATTAGCGGGGCCAAGTCACACTATGCATATGCAGCGTCAAATATATCAAGCAAATATAAGATCCGACAAATATATAATGTAGCAGAGCAGTTACAATAAATCACAAAATTAAACGTACTTACATTCGAATGTTTATAAAAGTGTGATACATTTTGGCGCACTCAAGAGAGTATTGAAAAGTGTTCCAACCCAAAGCTGTTAAAATGCCAGCTGTCAAAATGTGACATTCTACACATACTTTTTTAATACGTGTAAGATAGAGTGATCACAGGTATCTATCGTCTTTTGTTTCGCCTTAACTTTCATTGTTCTTCATATTGGATTTTTCATTTTTTATAAAGAGCCTAAAATTCGCAATTTAGTGATATATCATAAGTGCACAAAAAACTTCATTAAGTTGGGTCTTAATGATTTTATAATTAGGCCATGAATTATTTAACATTAACATTAATAAGTAACATGCAAAAAACGCATAAACGCATTGAATTTGCAATAGAACATGAACAAGATGTTTTATGCAAATTACCTTGTGTGTGTTTCTTGCAAAGTCTTGGTTAATTTAATTCACACTTGAACAACCTAAGTGAATTTCCGTGTATCCAAACCTCTTGGTCTCAGGGTTTTTATAATCTCGGGAGGACCGAAAATTCACACATCCCATTGTTTGTGTGACCGCCGAGGAAAAAATCCAATGGCGAAAGATCGGGGGATCTAGGAGGCCAAAATATCGGACCATTTAATGAAAAACTCGAAATTTTACGCTGCTTCCAAAAATCGCAAAATCCAGTATTTCGACCATAAGAAAAATGGAAGTTAAGGCGGGTTGTGAGATAATATACGAAGATTGAGACATGTCATACACGCCAGCTCACTCATCTTGAAAAAGTGTCGGAATAATGTCACATTTTGGCAGCTGTCAACTGAACCTTCCTGGATTTACTGGCGAAAAACGATGTCGCCCATTTTCGACTTTTCGCCGATATTTCCCAAACCAGTTGACTGATCTTAAATCTGAAACCGATTATCAAATGTACTAAGGTTCCTCTAAAACTTTCGCAAAGGCGAAAGTTGATGATAATCTCTAATTTAACTTCTTTGGTGTTCCCAACATTTCAAAACCTTTAATTAGTTATTGTCCGTAAGACTTTTCTCTGTAAAATTCTATCGGCATAAAGCATATTACGAAGCTATTATTAAACTTATTTAAGTTGCCGTATATAAAAGAGACGGATCGACACAAACGAAACGTCACGGAAAACAAATCCGGGCGACTCTTCAATTTTGCATCGCGTCAACCGATGGCGAAACGTCACTGCTTCCGGCCTCATCGTCGTCGGTCTGAATGTGACAAGCGAATCATTTTATAAATCGAGTTTAATAATTCCGCTTTCGCCACGTC
The DNA here is from genome assembly GCF_029955315.1 of Cylas formicarius. Lineage (NCBI taxonomy): Eukaryota > Metazoa > Arthropoda > Insecta > Coleoptera > Brentidae > Cylas > Cylas formicarius. Next base: position 42,926,331 of record NW_026844214.1, on the reverse strand, counting down.
AACCGCCGCATCGACAATTCCATCCGACGAATTTTCCCCAATGCATTTTTAAATAGCCACGACGCGTGCGTGTACATACAGGGCGGATCGCACCAGATGTTTTTTGGTCGGGTAGTTCACCTTTATGCCTATAATTGCGGATTTCCTACATATGACAACGTCTTCCGCATCCCGGTCTCCATACTTCTCTATCTTGAACATCTTCATCTTGAAGATAATGATTATGGTGTTTCTATATTATTACGCCAGGGAGTGCAGGATCTTCCTGGTTTTCTTCTCCGTGACTCAGATCCATACCTTTTTTGACCATTTGTCAGAACCATTTCAATTGTGTCAGATTTTGCTATACACAAATTTTTCATTTTCGTATCTGTTAAACCCCACAACTCTGCACCATAAACGACAAGTGCCTCTGTAATACAGAACTTGTATATTAATCGCTTTACTCTTTGGAAAGCATTTGTTGTTCTCACACATTCTCCACATGTACAATTATCTTTATCTCTCACTTTGAGTATTCTTCGTGAATTTTTCGAAGCATTTAATGTGCATCCTCTTCAAGCAAATAAAGCTTTAATCAAGGCTGACGGTCTTTCGGTGAGTTTATCTAGGGACAGAGTGGCATAAACACAGGTTTAAGTGGCCTTTTCGCAACTGATACCAGGACTGAAGTGTAGAGAAAATGTGATAATTATTCCTTCCTTTGTTCAACCCAACCAAGCATGGATTTTATTAAACGTCCATATGTTTCTAATAGCTTTTCTTAAATAATTAGTAGAGACGTTCGAAAGTTGGGGATCCAATTTTTCTTTTAGCTATCATCTAAGGATTGTCTATTAGATTAATGTGTGAGCTACAATCTCATCATGTAAAACATCTACGTGGTTATCCTGTGGCTAGGAAGTGACATGATTATTATCATATTGCAAGTACTCATAAATTTTATTTCGAATATGAAGATGACGTTTTCCAGTATGTTACTGATCCATTTTACCCGTTAGTTAACTTTTTCCATCATAACCAAATTTGTTTAAGCAAGATGATGGATAGAAAATTCCAACGGCTTTTTCTGCCTATATGCTTGTTATATCAATTCATTCGAAATACGAACAGCAGGAAATCTTGTGGAATTGTATCATATGTCCACTATAGTGTATTTAATCGACCAATTTCAAATACACATGTTGGTTGTTTGTATTTGAAGTTGCCATTATACAACGAATCTCATAAGTATTTGACATCACCTAACTTTTTTTATTTTAAGCTGAACACCCAATTTTTGAGAAAACTACATGGTAGATTTGATAACGTTTTCATACACTTGATTACAAAATATATCGTTTTCGGATGGCAATAATCGACTGCAAGGTAAACGGAAATTGGGAAATGATTTATCACTTACATGGTTGGTTTTTTGAAATACGACGCCCTGTGTATTATTGCATGGTGTGATGCAAAACTTTATGCTACATCGACTGTCTGTGCCTTTTCCCATACCTATTTCTAACGGTTATCTTTTTATTTCATATTTTTCATCAAAACTCAAAGTTCTTTCAAGTTGGTTTTATTTACATCAAGAGAATTGATAACTCATTATTTCCAACACAGAGTCTTTCTATGATGGAATCATAGCACATAGTATCAACATAGCACATAGTATCAAAAGAGGAAAATAAAATTTAGAAGGTAATCGTAAAATGATACAAAAAATTTAAAAGAAACAATAAATACAAAATGATGGTAAAGGAAATTATTACAATAAATCTTTTGAATGTTTTATTGAAACCCTAAATAAACTGTAGTATTATTAAAACCAAAACTTTTTGAAGTAATTCAATTCAATTCAATTCTAACTAAAAAGAAATACAAAATAGCAGGAAAAGTGTTGAAAATAGGTTCAGGGAAAGGCATAGCCAATAGCCTTGCCATAAACTAATATACAGGGTGTCGTAAAAAAACTTTTGTAACTTTGAAAATTCCATAAGCGATTCGAAGTTTATTGGGCAAACAGAAAAATATATAACCATCAGTGCTTTTATCAACTGAAACAATATCTTCAATGCCCAATAAAGATACTTTAGGAAACAAATTGTACTTACGTTCCAAGAAAAAAGTTTTAGAAAACACTAAATCAGATATTTTGCAACAAATGAGTCATGATAGGAATCAAATATACAAAGAAATAGTTACATTAAAAAAATTTAAACTGCAAAATAAAAGAATAGGAACTTGCTCATTTTTTTATTTTACTAAAATGTGTGTTTATATATGAAAACACGTTAGGAGTATAACAACCATTTCAAGCATTTCTCATTGATGTCTTACGAAATTTGCGAAAAATTTAGATAAAATTTTAATTCTGGTACCGGAAGATAAGAAGCGACAAATAAAATGACTGAAAGCATACATAAAAGGTGTAGAGGATTATTCTGCAAAGAACACGAACATTCACGTTTGTGAAGATCATTTCAATGTAAGTATAAAACCAAAATATTAATAATTAGGGTTAGGTAAACTTACTTTACTTTACAATATATCTTCTGTTACATTCATAGTTATATGTAGATACTAATTTTAATTAGATATAGGCAACTAACTGTCTAGTAACAGTATTAGTTACTTATACTTAATAAATATTTGATTATGTATATATTTTTTTGTTTCAGATTGCGGAGGATATGGATATTTCTGTAAAGTTTAAATGAATGGATTGTATAAAAGTAATGAAACCTCATGTAGTTCCTCACATTTTTAGTTTAGTTTAGACAGCCATACAGAAAAAGAAGAATATTTTCATCTATTTTAACACCTGCTTCAAGAGCAGCAGCTGTTAAAAGGGCAAATAAAAGACTTGTCGACGAAGCAGTAGCTTCCTGTTCTACTAGAACATTATCAGAAATACTAAAAACTAGTGTCAATCCTCAAAGCGACCCTCGACCAATAACTGACATGGCAATGGAGGTAGAAAGTGGTAGAAAGGTAGAAAGCTACTTTGCCACAAACAAGTGTTTCGTTAAAAAAAGGATATTTCCAAACAAGCGCACCTGCCAGTAATGTTTAGAAGCAAAGCGGTGGAATGTAAGTTAAGTAATAACAAAATAAAATAATAGTAATATTTAAATACTTTAGATAATAAAAGCTGGACGTAAAGTTAAATTTGATTTAACCACAAAGTTAACTTTAAAATTAAATTAAATTTAAAATTAACTTTTTGCAAAAACGCCACCTTTAAATTTCAATTAGCGAACTTTTTAAGTTAAGTTAGATCTCTGTACCTGTAAGCTCACCTCATATCACTTGATAGTGTTTGCACAAATTTCAGCTTGAGAAAAATTGTCCGAATGTTTTATGTCGTAGATATATCTACTATGGATAAATTGTCTGATTGTCATTTTATAAAACCGGCATCAACCTTTTTCAGTCTTTAATAGAACCACCAAACACCAGATCAAGCAAAATTAAACACAACTTTCTCCGAAAATAACTAAATACCACGTTCTATCGACGAGTATGAGTGTTATTTCGTTGTCTGTAACTTGCACCTAGATCGAATAACAACGGTTTGACGTCACAACCAAAGGCAGCGTACTCGTATATATGTCATTTCGCGACTACACTGTACTCGGACTATTATTTTATCTACTTATCTATCTACTCAGATGTAGTACTATTTAAATACTTAAGCTGATAAAAGCTGGACATAAAGTTAAATTTAATTTATCCACAAAGTTAAAAAATCAATTAATTAAAAATAGGTGATATTTTTAAAAATATTTTACATATTATTACAATTATAACATGAAAAATAACTAAATAAAAAAACTTCAAAAACACTAAATAAAAAGTAACAGCTTACAAAAATTAAAAATCTTGAGGATAGAGGAACCCAAATAAAACCTATCGTAATCACTACCATTATCATTAAATTAATTTAGATACAATATAAAAAAATTACATCCTATAATGTTGTAGTGTATGGTTCGAAGTAGTCACCAATGTGTAGTCCAGGCTTACGGGTGCAATGTCACAAATTTACCTAGTTTCCCGCTTGCCGCCTTGTACTTTACCGATAAAATATAAGGCACGGTCTTTCTTCTTTCCATCACTTTGGAGTAAAATATGTAATTTAGCATTTAGCCGCCGTTCTGTATCTACAAATGATGCTCTGCTAGAAATTTTGAACCCCTGCCAAAAGGTTTTTGACATCTCGTCAACCAATTGTTTTGTTTTGGCCCCGTTGTGAAATTTTATATAATAAATATGCATTGACACTAGACATTTCGAGTTCCCAGAAAAATAACTTTGCCACTATTTCAACGACTTCCTCAGAAAACAGTATGACGCTGAATAAGAGTTTGCGCCGTGGACACCTCCCATAAATTTACTGTAATTGACAACTACATTTGACTTACTTACAACTTGTAAGTTACTTCCACGTACTCTTCTGTTGATAACATCGAATTATCTGATCTGCATGCAAATGTGTTATCTTCCAAAATGCTGTTTTTTTGATAGGTATCAATTTGCGGTTGATTAGAATAGTACCTGTCAAATGAATATTTAGTTTTAACAATTCTTCTGCAAGTGGCAAGATCGTATAGGCAAATAAGTACTGCAAAATTGAATAAACATATCCGGTGTTAACATCCGCCAACGCATAAATTTTTATCGCGCATTTCGCAGGCTGGTTAGGATTCTAAGTTTAAAAAACTAATTTTACATTTAAGTCCAACAACAGACTCGTCTACCGATATATGGTTGAACAAAATGTTCCATGAATAGCTTGTCCAAACTGTGCTTTAGAAGCGAGACACTGAGAAAGATTTGTTTTCAAATATCCGAACCCTTAACGTTTCTTATAAATAAATGTTTTGAGAGTGGATTTTTCTAGATTGTTTTAAAGTTGGCATTATTAAGCCATTATATAAAAATGACAACAGAGGAAAAGTTGAAAATTATCGTCCAATATCAATGCTTTCAATGTTTTCTAAAATGTTTGAACGGGTACTTAAAACGAGGATTGTTAAATTTCTTGATAAATTCCATACAATCTCAGAATTTGAATTTGGATTTCCAAAAAGGGAAGTCAACACGACTCATTAGATTCAAGTAACCCTTGCATAAGCGTTTTTTTAGATTTAAGCAAGGCTTTTGATACTGTTTGCCACAATAAGTTAGTTGATAAACTAAACCATTGTGGACTGAGAGGAAGAGTATTTGAGTTGCTGCGTAGTTATTTGTTCAATCGTAAACAGTGCGTAAGCATAGACGGTGTTTTGAGCGATATGAAGACAGTAACATGTGGCGTACCACAGGGTATAATTGTCGGACCGCTACTGTTTACGATATACGTAAATTGTACAGTTTTCAGTTTTGCCGATGACCCTGTAATTTTTGGATGGGCAAAAACATGGCAATTGTTAAAGTTACAAATTGAGCAGGACTTAAACACTCTCAAAAAATGGTATCAGTACAATAAACTTACATTGAATTTACAGAAGACCAAATACCTACCTTGCTTATCCTACAAAAATCAGCTCCCAAACATCGGAAACCTAATAGTTGAAATGACAGAAATTTCTCAGGTAACATGGTTTAATTATCTTGGTATTACTATTGACTGGCAGCTCAAGTGGAATCTGCAAATTAAATCTATAGTAGAAAAAATCAGATCACTTCTATCAAAATTTAATTACCTACGAGATTTTTTAAGCCGAAATCAATTGGAAAACCTATATTGTCATTAGTAGAAGCTCACCTCCCCTATGGCATCCTGGGTTGGGGCGGGGTCTCTGAAAATCACCTGAAAAATCTAAATGTGTTGCAAAAGTAGTTTCTAAAAATAATTTAAAGCAAACAAAAAACTTACCCATCGGACCTACTGTTTGAGGAGAATGAAATTCTCGATATACGTCAGTTATACTGCTTTAGTATATTAAAAGACATCCAAAAACGAAAAATTCTTGTTCTTAATGCTAATCACACTTATCATACCCGGAACAGACAAAACAAGGACGTCTATCCCACAGTTAGAACAAAAACCCACGAACAACGATCATATACGCATTTCTTACCTAGGTTATATAACATGCTACCAGCATATATAAGAGAACAAACCATCTTTACGAAATTTCAAAAAGATGTCAAAACATGGATGTTTCAGACGGGCAGACAACTTTTTGATGGCCTCATTAACTTAAAATATCAAACGTAAATAAGACTTGAATTATATTTAATCAAGCATAGTTTTTTTTTACCTGAATCCTATTTCACATGCCTAGTGAGTTAAAGTTTTTATCCTCGTTTTATGTTTATTTTTATTTTTGCTTACATGTATGAGTAGATATTATATTACTGTTAATGTAACAAGCAGATTCTTTGCCTCGTTGTTATTATTGTAATTATTATTTGTTTGCTTTAATATTGGTGTGCCACGCATAAGCATTTCGCAATGCTTCAGTGAAACAAAACATTTATTCCACTTAAATCAATTTTATAGAATAAATGTTATTATTATTATTATAAACAATCTAAATGATGACTGACTTTCTGAGTTCGAGCCCTAAGAGTTTGGTCATTTGGATCGTTTTCATGCAAGTGGAGCACATAAAAAAATTGTAAAAATCGTTTTCTTCTAAGTATGCTACTAACAAAAGTTGGATATTAGATAAGGTTATCGTACCCATATTTAGGACAATCCCAATAAATGAGGTAAACTCTTCTACTGTAGTATCTACCCACGTGTGCCATGTAGAACGTTTTGGTTAGTTTTGCGCTACTTTATGTCTAACGTAGTTATTTGTTTGTTTCACTATTTTTATAATTAGCTCATCGGTAAAAAGAGCATGAAAAAATCAATGGGTTTTGTACAAGTATCAGGAATTTGTGGTCCTATCATTTTATTCCCAGAAGTAAATAGAATCCTGTCTGGTACCTGGTCGTGGCATGTGACTTCCTGCCATGGACCAAAATTACCAGGTTGTGTTATATTCTCGTTTTCTTCAATGCTGCTTGAACTTGATGGTAAAGGTTTGGTTCTCTGGCTTTTAGTAACTGTAATATCGCCACCATTACTAGAGTCACTTCCATCACTAATATTATCACCATCCAATCTATCATTTTCAGGCGCGTCAATATCAAATTCATTGTTACTACTTTGCAATTCATTTTTAATTTAATCTTGTAAAAATTACACCGAACTTTACCAAATCGTGTTAGTTATAAAACTGAGTAATATTCAAAATGCAAAAATTGCGCACATGTGAACTGAAGTGGTTGAAGTATATACATCAACAGATATAAAATAAACAGTTTACGATGGAATGTATAAAATAAATACCATGTTATCTTTTAGTTTTACGTAAACACGTCCTCAACGAATTTTCAAGAAAGCAATTTAGAAATATTAGAAATGAGCTTTGGAAGCAGGTGAAATTATTCAAATTTGAAACCTTTATTTTTTAGGTAATTTAATTGTGATTTGAATTTTTCTTTTTGATAATTTCATATCTTACGATTTTAATTGTTTTTAAAGTATTTTATTTTTCGAGCAAGTCGTTACAGGCATGTGTGAAGCTTCGGCGCCGAAATTATGTGGGTATACGTGGGCGCTAGTAAGATTCCCATACACAAAACGGTTTTTTTACGATGCTCGCGGATAACCCGACGACGCCGACGATCGTATATCCCTTCGTTGGGATTTGAAATAAAATGCGGCGGGTCGAGAAGGGCGACCGAAAAAGAACAGATACCAAATAGAGTGCCGCGAGTCTTTACATTATCGATCGAGTCGGTATAACGCGGTCCGTATTTATTACTCTTCCGACTGCATAGATCTTCGGTCCAATGGAAACGGATTTTTCGCCTGCTTTACGACGCCAATTATTCTAAAGGCCGTCGTCGGTTCGAATTTTTGGGGTGCTAAGAATTTATATCACAGGGTGAAGGACTTAAGAAATAACTTAGGTTATAAAAAAAATCGCGAGGTCTTATTAATTAAAAGCTGGATTTAAGATAAAGCATTTTATTGGTACGAGCATTTATGTAGCAAACATGATGCAACAAAGTCATTTTACTTACTTTACTTATGGGATATGATACTTGTTTACATTGCAAGTTGGGATTATACAAACATATATAAGGATAACATTCTTGCTCGCGCTGCGGAGGAAAAATCTTACCTTAACTGTGCCTTTGGGCTGCTCAGTTGAATGCGAGAAGGGCGTGCTTCGGACTTTCCCGATTTTAATTTTGTTAGACGCCAGTTCTTTTACAACAATAATGGAAGTTGAAAAAAGGATAAGCCTACATTGTTTTAGCCGAGTTGACTAATTATGGCAAACTGGGAACGAGAAAAAAAACAAGAAAATTAATGTAACAATATTTAATAACAAATTTTTGATGTAACAATTTTGTTTCACAATGTGGCCATATAACTAAACCAAACGCAATTGCTCAAACCTAGGCAAAGCGCTGCTTAATTGTTCTCCGTTCTCTAAAAAACCGAATTATACGTAGATCGAGTGTGCGCAAAGTGTCATTTTACAACGTCAGTTTCGTTACCCACGAGCCACTTTGGACAATCGGATGTTTTCGGAAATATTACAAACGGCTTAAATTTTGTTTGTCAATTCTGACGGTCATGCCATGCCATACATTCGTGTTATTTGGAAAATTGTAATATAAAAAGTATAGTATGCAACACGTTTGGTAACCTTTACCACAGCGCATTCCACCACACGAATCATTACCTCATCTTCAGAAAAAATGAAACCGTTTTTGTTATTATAAGTGAAGCCGTGTAATTTGGTGTTCTTGGATACTTTGAAGCATATCGTTACAATTATATTTGAGGAATAATCAAATATTCTAACCTATCCTTTAACACTATCCAAAGGATTTGAAAAAACAAACATAAATTTTGCTCTTATAAATTCCGACCAGCTCAAGTGCTTTTGGCGTGGCATGCAGAGAGAAGACTTTTTCTTGTCATTTTTATGTTACGTTTTACCGCCAAAACATAAATAATTTTCCGTATATATTGCGGACTGATGACTCAAGATTTTCAAATCCTGGAATTTATATTCGAAGAAATCGTTATTATTGGTCCACAGAAAACTTATTGTTAGTACATCCCCGAGGTCCACAAGTCATTTTGCTGTATAATTGGCTCTCGCATTGTTTCGATGGTTCTGCAGATGAGCTTGACCTCATAAGTAGGCAGAATCTCCATTTACAACAAGATGCCGCACAGCTCATAACTTTTAATTTTGAAGGCACATATCAATTTTTGACACACATTTTCAACAACAAATGGTCACGTGATATAACTCCACTTGATTTTTACCTGTGGGGGTTATTTAAAGGACGAAATTTATAAGCAAAGATATTAACACGTTGACCGTTTAAAGCTGCAATAAGAGCGGAAATAAACCAGATAGATAGTAGAACAATACTAAAGGTAATTCGCTCGATAGAAAGACGTGCTCAAAAATGTATTTCAGTACGAGGTGCTGTTTTGACCGCCTCTTAAAACTAATTTTTATAATTTTTTAAGTTTTTTTTTCTATTTTCTTATTTTCATGTTTCTTACGTTTGAATAAAACAAATGGAAAATGGAATTTTATTCGCAACCACTCATAACCATCTAGTCTAAAAGAGAAATGTGCTGATAATTCGGTTATTTCCAATTTTGTTCTGTTTTGTTAGGAACGTTGGAGTAAAAAATGTACAGGGCGTTCCATTTAAAAAGAGTACATTTTCCTAATTTTTTTCTAAAGCCTTCATTAAATTGTTTTTCTCTTTTCACTATCGTAATCAGTGGAAAAATGCTATTCGTTTGCTAATTTATCCGACTTTGTATCTCTACTAAAACAAAGTTACCAATGATGGACACTTATTTTAGATCAGCATGTAGGCACGTTTTTCTACTCTCTTTTGTAAAATACCCAATTATTCACCGATCTACCAGAAGAAGAAGAGAATTTTTAATATTCCCCTTTTCCAAGAAAAATGTTGGTTATATAAATTCGGATAAGTACGTTCATATTTTACATGTTTTTGAAAAAATTCTCCAGGAAAAATGCTTACTGTAATTTGACCAGCAATTTTTTTAAAACGTTTGAATTTCTAAATACCTTAAATTGTGTGCGCTTTTTTCCAAGGGTTTTTAAGAAGTAAGTTAGATTGTTACAAATTTTATTTTACACAAATATTTGTAGAAAATATTATTGTGTAAACAAATAATGTATAAATATTTTTAGTAAAAAAAGCTTTACCAATCTGCCAAACCTTTACCATTCCAGCTTATGAGATCTATATCGGAGATATTCAGGTTAAATGTAAACAAACCGTATAACTGGACTCAGTTAGAACAGGGCTTCGCTATCGGTAATTTTAAATAGCTCGATTACAAGATGAATTTCTGACCGATCGTGCTAACGTTCCGATAGGTCGTTTCCTTGGCTTATTTGGAGCTATCGCAGTCCAACTCGGAGATCCAGAAACGTCAACAACCGTACTGAATCGGGAGAATTCGGTAGTCCGAAGCGTTTCGATGATGGCGGGAGCAGTGAGAAAACCGTTTGGAAACATAAATCCTCTCGCCGTTTTGAAATTATAGATAGAGGAGGATTATTTAGAATTCCGTTCGCGTCGGCAAATAAGTACAAGAAGTAAATCAATAACGCAATCCTCCGTCATTGGATATCTCGGGATATGCCGTTTTAATTTCTCCGGGATTCCACCTTTCCCGTCGCCTTCGTGGAAAAATTTAATGGAATTTATTGGAAATTTTTATTTAAGGGGGCCGGTAATACGCGACGGCAAAGCTCGGGCGATGTCTGCTTTGACGTGGCTTTTTTTTTCGTCTCTTTTTCCTCGACGATTGAATCGAACTGAAGAAAAGAAACGTTGCGGAGGTAGCAAAATACCCAAGAAAGGTCAAACAGGTTAAGAGTTGGCGTTTCACTTCCCGACTAAGATATTTATTAATTTATTTGTTATTATTAACCGTTACACCGCTTTACAAAGGAAAACAATTAGAAAAATAATTTTTCAAAGAAACTTCTACAGGCTACAGTACTATTTACAAATCTTGTGGATTCCTCCTGCGTTTGTTGTTGATAAATCTAACTTGCTGATATATTGTTTGAAGGGGACTGAGTCTAAGAAGTGGAATGAATATTGTTTCATACGACTGTTTCCCATACCGGTGAAAGGTAGAGAAATGAGTTGCCGTTAAGAAAACTTACGCACACAGACCGAAACCTTAATAAATTGTTTTATCTTGTTTACAGAGTCGTAAAACAACAAAGAATTAAAACACTTAACACCTGCTCTTCTTTCTCATAATTTCCACATTAGAGATATTAAGCATTCCATCACAAAATACACCACAACCTTCCTAAGAAAATGACTTCGAAAGCACCCTCACGCTGGCCACTGTGGCCCTTTCTTACATTTAAGATATCACTGACCATATATCAGAAGTTCTTAAGCAATATAGCGTTAAAAACACTTGTTCAAAAATCTCTCAACACCTTCGATCCGTGGTAAAGAATACATTCGAAAAACAGGACGAAGAATATCAATTAGGCTAAAAGAACATGAAAGTGCCTAAAGACTACGACAAATCAACTTATCATCAGTTGCCGAACACTAAAATTATTGCATGTAATCAATTCTTATACAAACGAAAAATCCGAGAATTTATGAAAATCTATAAGCAACTAAACAATCTTAACCGCGACTTAACCCTTTAAAGCAGGTACAGGTATGCTATGTTCATAGATATAAGAAAGTGACCAATTGCTTTTGAACGGATTATCCAAGGGTGGTCATTAACATACAATGCAACAAGATTAATACCTATAGATTCGGAATTTAAATTCAGGTAAAATTGTGGTGCGTAATAGAAAATAATTTTATACCTACCTGTGTTTAATATTCTTTGGTTTGATATACTACTTAGTTTAAGTTTATTAGTAATCATTCTTATTTCGTGTGTAATACAGCGTGTGTTGAATCGTGTGCCAATTATGCAAAATATGTGCGAGTCTAGTGTATCTCAGAAGATGCTCCCGCCCAAATGTAGAAAACACTATTCTATTGAGACTGAGGAAGTTATAAACAATGCTTATTTGACTCTCATTGAACGTGGTGCCAGCAAGCAAGCATCTTTAGAAGAAACGGCCACATTGACGAAAATTCCAACATCAACTGTATGGAAAATTGTGAATAATCCCATTTCAGCGAGGAAAAAAAGAAGCGATGCTGACATTTTCTCGAGTGTAGATGAAAGTGATTAAGATATAATACGGCGTAAAATTTACCAGTTATACGAGGAACAAAGCGTGCCTACATTAGATATCTCAACTAGGAGGCTTGAAAAATATGAAAACGATGTTAAATGTGGCAGAACTACCTTATGGAAGTGTATTCATCACATGGGTTTTAGATTTAAAACAATTGACAAAGGGCAAGTTTTAATGGAAACTTTTAGAATTCGGAAATGGCGACTGGAATATCTCGAAAAAATTAGTATTTACAGAGAACAACAAACGCCAATTATTTACTTGGATGAAACTGATAAGAATAAAACAAACGCGCCATCAAAAAGAGGTAAAAGAATAACTATTTTGCATGCTGGCAAGATGCAAGATGGTTGGAATCCAAATGGACATTCTCTGTCTGCTCTTCTTCTTCTCTGGATTACCCGGAAGACACCACCGCTGATTTATTTGAAAGTTGGTTTAAAAACAAACTAGTTCCAAATATTCCTCCTAATAGCGTCATTGTAATGGACAATGCAAGTTATCACAGTAGACAGTTGACTAAAACCCCTTACGCATGTGACACAAAAGCAATAATCCAAAATATAATAACGACATTTATTTTCACGAAGATTATACCAAAAAGCAATTAATTGAGGTTCTACACAGCTTGGACCTACAAAAGGAATACGTCTGTGATAATTATGTAAAAAATCTAGGGCATACAGTTTTAAGGCCACCTTACCACTGTACATTTAATCCCATTGAACATCTTTGGCACCAACTGAAATATGCCATTCGTCGTAACAATGTTTTCCCCGTGTTAACTCCAATGTTCTCAAACTTATAGAAACCGAAGTTTTTAACATCCCTCCACAGAGTTGGGCAAATTCTAATTAGAACAGGCGATGATAGCGATAGTGATACTCATTTATTATGTAAATAATTTTAAGTAATTTAAGTAGGTAATAAAAATAATTTGTAATTTTATTTCAAATTTAAACATAAATACATACATAAATAAATAAATATTGCTTAGTATCTTTCCTAACAAAACCCCAAATTATTAAATACTAAGCAAAGTACGGACGTGTTCGGCCATATTTCATTCTTACAGCTTGCCCGGGTCTTTTCTTAATTCATATCAATTAGTCGCTTTCTTACTTCTATGAACAGACATTTTCAATTAGGCTCTGAAGAAGTAAACATGATGATTAGCGAAACGTTAGCAAGTTTGATTTATCAGCAACCCACGCAGGAGAAATCCCAAAGATTTGTAAACTGAAAATAATTATTAATACTAACAAGAACTTAACTAACTAACTAATCATATTTTAGACTTGTTAAATTGGTTAGACTACCAGAAACTTTTAAATCATTGGTATTAAACTGTATTTGAAAACGAACCAATGAGCTCTTCAAGCCCTCACTAAACGGAACACAACAAATCCCTAGACAGGACCGGTCTAGGGATTAATCTTCCTTGTTATAAAAGGTGATTAAAGATTTAGTTTAGTCTAATAACAAATTTAAATGGCCGTAATTTGATTAATTTTAATGGAACGCTGCTTGCTTCTTTAACTTCTTAATTACCTCTCGAATGGTTTATGGGAGCTGCAACTGTTGCAAAATATGCTAAACTTGTTGTTTTTGATGTTATCTAAATAAATGTTTTTTGTTGTATCTAGGTGGTTTGCTGTAAATGAACTTACGTTAGATTAAAGCTGTTCTTGTTTGTCCCATGTATGGAAACTAAAAATTTTAAACGATATTACACAAGCTTAGAGATGGTAATTGGTTGAATATGAATATGAATATCATCGAATATTGTTTTATAAAAGTCTCGCATACTTGTATAATAAATTAAAATTAAATAAAAGCCTGGAAAGATTTTACTACAAATTCAAAGCGTTAAGAATGAGAAATAAATTTTAAATTTTTAGTTTCACGGTACTGTTTGTACAACAAAATGTCGGAAAACTACTCAGATGTAGTATTCAGATGACGTACTTTCAACATGATTCACTAGACGTTTCATAAATCTTAAGGTAGATGGGGCTCGAGTCATATAAATTCAAATTCAAAAATTCGTGAAATTTTAAAGACAAAAGTTATTGAATCGGAATTCAGTGTTTGATCATAGAAATAAGAATTTATGAGTTAATTAGTTTAAATTTTAGAAATGGTCGTGAGACACGATTCTGAAATTTAGCTGATACATTCCGGGTTCTCTCTGAATGACATCATATTATATGAAAAATATGATGAAATATGTTCATGATCATCTAATTAATACAAAAATCTCATTATTATATTGTTAATTAAGCACCAGGGAGAACAAAAACTACAAGACATAAAAAATCACAGTAAAAACAGAATCACCCATATAATTTTTTGTAGTACTTCTGTATCCTATTTTACAACAAAACGTATAAGGTTAAAGTAAAGATCCTATTATTATTATTATTATTATTATTATTATTATTGTTGCTATTTCAAATTTTGCTTTAAACCAATAACAGTTTTGTGTTGTTCCATAACCAACATATTTTGTTTTTAAGTAGCTTAACTTTATTGTTATTTCCAAATATCATTAAATGCGATTTTGATGGGTTTAGCTTTAAATTATGGGTACGAGAAAGTTTACTAACCCTGTAAAGATCTTGATTTATAAATACCTCTGCAACTTTGCAAAAATTTAGAGATTTTAAAATGTCAGAAGTGTAAATAAAAAAAAATAACGGCTCCAAAATGGAACCTTGCGGCACCACAGAGAAAATTTCAATTTCTTTCGAATATCTGCTATCACAGTATATTTACTGATACCGATTTGAAAAATACTATTTGATCAGCTCGCGTGAATTAGAGGAAAAACCATAGAAATTCAGCTTGGAAATCAATAGGTCATGGTTCACCGTATCGAATGAAAATCCAAAAGTACTCGCACTCATTAGTTTTTTGTCAGTGGGTCGGACAATATCATGAATGACACTTATAAGAGCATTCGCAGTACTTGACTTTCGTTTAAAACTGCACTGACTTTCTGGTACTATTCTACTATTATGAACTTTTTCGCATATTTTTGATTGTGCCGGTAATATACTGATTATTCTTACGTCATTGAAACTTGTCGGGCATTATTTTAAGCTAATGGTTTTTCAAGTGACATTTTCCACTTTATGGCATTTGTTTTAATTTCATGAATATATTTATGAATCCCTAGACAACTCAAATTTATATCACCCGAAAATGAAACAGGTTAGCAAGCAATTTTGGCATTTCTAGAGTCTTTAAATGCAGAAATTTTGTGTGTTTTATTAGCCCCTCGGTTTTATAAAAATGAGACCTAAAGGCTAATATAATTCATTACCACACGGACAAAAGTGCAATATGAAATCTTAAATGTGCACTGAAGAGTAAAGTTAATTAGGACCAACTAGTTTTTTTAAAAAGGTATTATTTTAAAGCTATTATTACATTAGATGAATCGACCTGCAATTTTGGGGCGGTTCACTCATTTTTTCCGTTTTAAGAAATGAATGAATTCATTTAAACAAAACAACCATTTTCAACTTAACGACTCTGAATCACCAAAGTGAAAGTCAACCATACACATGTAATTTTCCGGTTTTCCTGGCAAACCTGCAGGAAGACTTATTTAAACCAAAACCGCTTTTAGAATTCTTCCTCCGCAAATAATCACTGCACGCGTAATTCTAATACTGAGATTATGTTTTTAATTTTACTGGCACTTCTAGATTTTGGTTAGTTATCTATTTATCTCACTGATTTTCCTTTTTTTAAAGGCTCATTATTGTCTTATCAGAAACTTTTTATTCCGTATTACTTCAACAGAGTCCCGGCAGGATATTTCAAAAAGGTGTTGGTATATTTCGTAAGCAAACAAATACACTCGCTCGATGTTAGGTTAAACCTAGCATTACGTTGGTTGAAACAGATCGTACTCTAAAAAAATATTCTACCTCAAATAGCACTTGTGAAAAATGGACGTCAATTAAAACCTTTAAAGAGCGAATTCAAATGTTAACCGGCGGCATGAATACGGATAAAGCCGAATTGACCCGCATAAAATATTTTTTTCGCTATTGATTGAAATTGCTCCGAGCGTCATCGAAAATTTGGTAAACAACAAATGTCGAATCGTAAAAAATTTGGGTTTTTACCAACGGCAGTATTTACGGATCGCAGAGCAACATTGATCGTTTAAAACGTTATTTATGTACCTGGCTTTAATCAAAATATGAAAAAAAAAAGGCCGATTATTTACAGGGAGATTTGCGTTTGCAATGTGCCATGTTGGTGTGAGCTCACGAGAACCTCAACAGAGGGTACTCGGATAAGCATATATTTGCAGTGACAATCGAGCGGCTGTCGACTGTATCTCGAATCAGAACCTTACGTTGGAATAACAGAAAGCGTGCTGAATAAGTGGCTTGGGAGGCAGTTTGCTTTGAACTAGAAAGCTTTACCAGGACTGAGGCAGTTAGGAGCACTAAAAGCGGGACCATCTCCTAACCAGTTGCGCACCACCATCATGAACATATTAAACATACTAGGAGCTCAATTTATTGCTATCCACTCTCTCCATGACAGAGACAGTTTGCTTTGCACTAGAAGGCTTTACCGGGACTGAGGTAAATGAGAGCACTAAAAGTGAGACTCTCTAGGTATCAGGATCGCAAGTCGTCTCTCAGTCTCAGTCGCGCGCTACTTCGAACGCTGGTATGAATACCGACCGGACACTACCATCAAAGAACGCACCTCCATATCATAGGTGTGGGCAAAGACAGCACATGCAGGCTATGTTTAGAAGAGGAGGAAACTCCAATTCATCTCCTAACCAGTTGCGCACCACCCTCATGAACATATTAAAAATAATAGGAGCTCAATTTATTGAGCTCGAGGAGCTATCCACTCTCTTCACGAAAGAGGTACTGTACTTTCTGGAGAGTATAGAGCTCTTCCATGCGAGGGAGTGAAGACGTGCGGGCATAATGGATAGAAAGGTCTGAATGCAGCGCCATGGCCATAAAGGATCGGGACGCACCGTAGATAGAATTGAATAGAAAACGGAGAGACTTATTACTAAGACTGTAAAATTAATGCATTTTATTCCTAATTATCGATTTCCTCGCACTTAATGCGGCCATATTGATTATTGAACATCGCAACATTATACGTTTTGCTGTAAAATAGGATGCACTAAAAATTATATGGTACTATATGGTATTATATTATTTTTGTATTAATTAGATGATCATGAATACATTTCATCGGAGAACCTATAATAATCAGCAAAATTCCAGGATCCTATCACGACCATTTTTAAAATTTAAACTAATTAACTCATAAATTCTTATTTCTATGAAAAAACTGAAAAAACTTGACACTTTTTTGGTTAATGTTTTAAGATAACACTGAATTCCGGTTCAATAACTTTTGTCTTGAAAATTTGACGAATTTTTGAATTTCAATTTATATGACTCAAGCGCCATCTACCTTGAGATTTACGTCTAGTGAATCATGTTGTCAGTACGTAAGTCGCTCCTTGTTGATAAAGGAGTGCAAAAGGGTACTGAGGAGGCTGGCTAAGGAGAGAAAAGTCACGTTGGTCTGGGTTCCGGGTCACACCGGTCTCCGGGGCAATGAGGCAGCGAACGTCTTAGCCAGAGAGGGCTCCTCGCATAGGCATATAGGGCCAGAGCCCCGCTTGGGGATCGCCACGTGTGTGAGGCGGGGAGCTCTCGAACCCTGGGCGAGAGACCGGGCCGCGGGGGGCTGGAGAGTTGCTCCGGGAATGAGGCAGGCGAGGCTTATGATGGAAGGGCCTGCCCTTCTTCGGACCAGGGAGCTGCTTAGACTGACCAGAAGGGAGTGTAAAGCACTAACAGGGGCCTACACAGGACATTGCAGGCTTAGGAGGCATCCTTGCTTGCTAGGCATTGGAGACGACCTGGAGTGTAGGTGGTGCATGGAAGGGGAGGAGACCCCGTATCATCTGCACACCGAGTGCCCTGCCTCGACATGGGCAAGATTGGGAGTCTTCGGAACGGCCCTGATCGATCCGGACTCAGTGCACGGTATTGGGCTAAAGGAGTTGCTGACCTTCTGTAGGAGGGGCGGCATTCTGGACGCTCTCTAGAGCGGCTTGGGGGCACAACGGGCCCATCTGGTGGCCTAAGTGCTTGGACGCCCGCGAGGGCGTCCGCCTTTAATACCAATACCAATACCAATACCAAGTACGTAAGTACTGTTTGCAAACATGGAGTTGATAAAACAGTGACCAAATAGTGCAAAGAGTTTATATGAAGTTAGAACTCAAATTTATTTTATGTTAGTACCGTTTATAGATGAAAATTTGAAATTTGTTTCTCGTTCTTGACGCTTTCAAGTTGTAGTAAACTCTTTCCAGGCTTTTATTTAATTTTTTAATAAAAAAAAATAAAAAGTCTAGTTTTCAAATATTAGGAATTTTGAGTAAAAAGTAATATTTCGAACGAATAGTTCAACCCAAAATCAAAAATAAAAAATACAATAGTTTTGACATAGCATACGTAAATTATGTCAAACAGGTAGCACTAGTGATACAATAGTTATTGTTATTGAACAAAATGTTTAAAATTAACAGGAAGAGAGTTGTTTAATTTTGCAATATTGTATGTAAAACTTGTCAAAAAATGAAGATCTGTGGCAAGGTGTCGTTATTCTATTAACAAATAAATAATTGTTTTTCTCAAATAGTTTAGATAATAAGTGGTTCTACAATGGTAATAATTGATGGCCCGCAGGCGGCATTGATATTTTCGCAGAGAAGGTAATGATTTTCCGTATATGCCTCTACATTTCTTGCGCTAAGTTGCACTTTCTGCTATTTGCTTTTTAGAGCGATTTCCACAAACACTCGTTTTCTCAGAGCTGAGCATATTTTGAGAAAATACTGCTGTAAAAATGTAGCATCCAAACATTTTAAATCTGGCCCATTGGCATTTAGAATAAACGTTTTCGAATTTTTTTTCATACGGTGTTAATCTCTTATATATAAATTTTAAATTTCCAGATGTGAATTGGTTAAATAGAAAAAAAATCAATTTAGTTTGTGTTTATTATCGAATATACTGGATTCGATGATAAAATCAAAATCAAACTAAATTGATTTTTCTTCTATTTAACCAATTCGCATCTGAAAATTTGAAACTTATATCTAGTTCTTGACTCTTTGAAGTTGTAGTAAAACCTTTCCAGGCTTTTATTTAATTTTAATCGATAACCGAACAGCATGGTTTTGTCAGGGGAAGGTCAACTGTTTTGAACCTCCTGAGCTATGAGCGTTCGCTGTTGGGGGCCTTTGAGAATACATGGTTTACCATGGTATTCTGGTAGGGAAGCGATTGGAATCTTTGGAGACCTTCTAAATTGGTTTCGCAGTAATGTCACTAACCGAAAGCAATCAGTTAAAGTTAAAAATTACATTTCGTTAGAGACTGTTGTGACGTCTGGTGTTCCACAAGGGGGACATCTTTCCACATTCCTTTTCAATGTTTTCATTAATGACCTAAAAAATATTTTTCACTTTTGCCAATTTCTTGCATTTGTGGACGATTTAAACCTCTTTGAGGTTATAGCATCACTTCTTGACTGTCATCGATTACAGGAGGATCTCGCTAGGTTTTCTTTGAGGTGCAGACAGAACAATTTAACTCTTAATACAAACAAGTGCAAAATTGTAAACTTTGGCAGATCCAAAAATCCAGTAACTTTCACCTTTCATTTGAATTCTGGATCGCCCGTGAGACAGAACCTAGTTAAAGATCTTGACTTTGGATCGATTCGGAGCTCACAATTATATATCACATTGATTTTATGACTAACAGAGCTATTTTCTTGGGTTTGTTTTTCGGACTTTGAAGGGTTTTGAGAACATCTGTAGGTATAGGGAGCTGTACTGTGCGCTTGTGCGTTCAATTTGAGAGTATGCTAACTGTGTAATTCACAAAGACAGAATAGAGCGTGTGCAGCGTAAGTTACTTAGATTGATAGGTTCTAAAATCAATGTCATTTGAGGAAGTAAACTACGAGGAGATTATAAAGCTTTTGCTTAATAACTTGATGGATGCGCCAGATCTTCTGGCATCTGTTGGTTTTCATATTTCTCCTAGTAATGCAAGAAATAAGGCTCTTTTCAACATTGATTTTCATAGGACCAACTATGGCGTTAACTCGCCCACGAATCGAATGTGCAAGCTGACAAATATTTTACTCACAAATAACGAGCGTATTGATTTATTTTCTGACTCTCTCAGTAATTTTAATTGCAAAGTAAAGAAGAATGTTTTTAATAAACCGGCTGCCTTGTAAACTTAAGTGTGGTTTGTAAGTGTTGGTGGTACTATTTTTCTTAGGTTAAATTATACTGTAATGATAATGTAAATGCTAAATGCGTCAATAAAAATTTTAATTTAATTTCGATGATATTGTGTGATAATATCCTCTCAAATTTTTAGATTCCGTATATAAGACAAAGATAAGAATTTTGAAATTTCTGTATTTTGTTATTTTGTGCTGTCGTTGAACAAGTACCGCATACAACATCACCACGGTTGAATGTAGAGAGCACAAAGGAGTCACAAAAAAAAATTAAAAATTTTATTGAGAGAACTTGGCGACTATTGTATAACAGCTTCACTCTAACTGACTACCAACTACCTGGCTACCTAAGTAAATTATATCTGATTTCTGAATACCCTCGGCAACTAGATACAATAAAATGTTTATTTAGCTCCCTTCAAACCATTGGAGATGTAATTAAAAAGTACAT
Organism: Cylas formicarius; assembly: GCF_029955315.1. Classification (NCBI taxonomy): domain Eukaryota; kingdom Metazoa; phylum Arthropoda; class Insecta; order Coleoptera; family Brentidae; genus Cylas; species Cylas formicarius. Next base: position 42,905,223 of record NW_026844214.1, on the reverse strand, counting down.
TCCCTGGCAAGGTAAAAAATGTTGCTTTCCATTAAAATTAACCAAGTTATGGAGACTTAACCTTTTATAACATGGAAGGCTTTTAAAAATTGAGATGCAGAATATGCTCTAGAGTTACACCTTAAGTTTTGGTCAATACTTCTATTAATTCCACCACTAATGAAAGCAATTTTAAAGAGTTTCCATAACAGGACTTTAAGATCCCAAAAGTAAAACTCTCTGAAAACCTTATATTTTGCCAACATTATTTGGGACCGTACGGCGCGAATGATATGTTTATTAATGATAAAAATGATAAAAAAAATACGTTTTATCTTTCAAGTTGTTTTGCCACATCCCGTCCGTATGGAAAATATTGGAAAATCCCAAGCGATATTGGAATACCCCAAATGGAGACCGCGTTTTCGGGACGCGATGTTCTCGACGTTATTTCGGTCGTAGATCGGGCCTTTGATAAGCACCGCCGGAAAGCAATATCATTTATATGGACGGAGAAATTGAATCCGATAGCCTCGCAGTGATTAAGCAAACTTTCCACCGGGCCGAAACGTTGGCTGGATGGCGATATCTCGCCCAAGGGATGTTGCGCCCCCCGATTATCGACCCCCCGGAGGATGAATAGAAATCCCCAAACTTTCCGGTACAGTCCGACCGGATATCGGACGGCGTATTGTCAAGCAAATTTTCGTATTCTCGTCCATGTTAAACAGATTTCAAAGGTCGATTATCTCTCGGTAAACAGTAAAAATGGTGGGGTACTGGTGCTGATAGTAAGGGGTGTTTTTTTTCGATGTATAGAACTTTAAGTTGCAATAAAACAACGATGGATTATTTTTGGAATTTTATTTATCCGAAAGACAATCTTGTGGCATTACATTTTAAATATAATTTCTGGCATATGACCGCCACGGCTGGCGTGGATGTGGTCCAATCTGGACGTCCAATTTTCGATGACTTTTTCCAACATTTGTGGCCGTATATCGGCAATAACACGGCGAATGTTCCAAATGGTCAAGCGTTTGTGGCTTATCCGCATAGATCAATGACTACATAGCACAGAAAGTAGTCTAGCGGTGTTAAATCACAAGATCTTGGAGGCCAATTCACAGGTCCAAAACGCGAAATTAGGCGGTCACCAAACGTGTCTTTCAATAAATCGATTGTGGCACGAGCTGTGTGACATGTTGCGCCGTCTTGTTGAAACCACATCTCCTGGACATCATGGTTATTCAATTCAGGAATAAAAGAGTTAGTAATCATAGCTCTATACCGATCACCATTGACTGTAACGTTCTGACCATCATCGTTTTTGAAGAAGTACGGACCAATGATTCCACCAGCCCATAAAGCGCATCAAACAGTCAGTTTTCCTGGATGTAACGGTGTTTCGACATACACTTGAGGATTAGCTTCGCTCCAAATGCGGCAGTTTTGTTTGTTGACGTAGCCATTCAACGAGAAGTGCGCTTCATCGCTAAACAAAATTCGCTTATGAAAATCGGGAACAATGGCAATCTCGTTTTGGGCCCATTTGCAAGCGTTGTTCAGGCGTGAGTCTATTCATGATGAATTGCCAAACCAAACTGAGAATAAATCACTTGACAGTTGTTAAATCGGTCGCCATCTTGAACAGTAATGCCAACTTAAAGTTCTATACATCGAAAAAAAAACACCCATTTTAACGAGAAACACCCAAACCAATTCTTATTTTACAAAATAACGACCACTTTCTTCTCACAAGTGGATGGACTACTCTTGAGATCACTATCGTCTGCCAACATTTTCATGAACTGGTTTGGAGAGGGAACAAGATTGCTTTCGAAAAATTGTCTCTGGGCGGGGCAAGTTCGTCGCGCCTAGCGCGAAGCAGCTTTTTATTTTAAAAAGAAAGAGCGTCGCGGTTTCTAGTGGTAAAAGGACGCATCGTTTTTGTATCGTGCTACTGTGGTTCACTGTGGACCTTTCGCAAAATCGATGTAATTTTATTATGCATACGCAATGTATAAAACGTTTTATACTTATCGCCGAAGTTCAAAGACACAACAAATTTTGAAAAATATAAAAAATTGGACAAGTAATAACGATTTCCAATGATATTATTCCAAGTATCTCGCGCACCCTGTATGATAGACGAGACTGTTTAAACCAAATTATCCCATGTTTTATAGTTTTTCAGTTACGTCTAATAATTTATCCATGAAAATGCCAATTTTGTTTTTTTTATTTTTTTTATCCATAATCGACACAGTTCGACTCAACAAAACCCGACGCAGAAGGAATCCAGAAGTTTTGGTTACAAAAATTGTAGCTCTTGGTGCTGCCTATGTCACTGTTTGAACCCATTAGCCATATTTTTTACGATTTTTGATTTACGGTTAATAATTTACTCTGGAAAAGAACAATTTTCAAAGTCTTTTAGATTTTTGCCTATAATTTAAAAACGCTGTATATAATCGAAAAAGTGCTTGAAATGCTTGAAGTAAACATGTTTTTCTGGAAGCAAAAATTACCAAGAAAAAAAATTCAAAAATAAAAGAAAAGACTTTGCCGTAATTAGTTTTCTAATATTGCAGGGAATATCTAGAACACCCTGTACAATAGGAGAACACCTTAAAAAAAGTTTTAGCCGTGTATGCGGGCTATATCGCCATGAAGAACGAAGTGACATCCGAAGCATAGTCTTTCAGTTATAGCCAATTTTTAATAAGGGGACCCATTTTTTAGGTTTTTGAATTTGCGGGGCACCCTGTACATGTTTGAAAAATTTTCAGAAACAATATTTTATGAAGCCGAATCTTCTGCGTCTTCTTGTTTAAGAATTTCTATGGTCGCGAAAACCGTTTTCGAGAAATAATTTTTTTCTTAGACCTCTGCAAAAATTTTTTTAAAATACTTTCCGAACCCCAGCCCCCCCATATTCAATAGGTTCCGTCAGGGAACCAAGCTTCATATGTTTTCCCAAAATGAAGTCGATAGCTTCAACTTTCGAATATTTATCGTGTTTCATACGAATGTAAAAAAAAACAGTCGAGAATCGAAAAAAAAAGTTGGACGCCGAGGTCTGATCGCCGCCTTTTTTCACTGACTTGTGTGTTTCATGGGCTTATTAACAGGAGCCAAATTTGAACAAGCTGCTAGAAAGTTATGGCCAATTAATGCCGAGTCTACAGAGAAACGGAGAATGCGACGCTGATCATTTCTGTACTCCTAGGACCAACCGTTGCCAAGGGCGTAAAGAAAACCTAAGATCTGGCTTAGGTTCGTTGACTGAAACTGAAACCACGATGAAGAGCACATCAACGTTTTCCTGTCATATATCAATAATATTAGTTCACGAACAAGAAGTCAATAGACAATTGGCATTTTTAAACGTTCTGGTAAAATCACATCACGCTTCAAACCATTGCCAAATAACTAGACAAAGGGTAAATTTTGGTCCTTTCTATTTAAATGCATGAACTCATTTTTTTTAACTTAATTTATTTTTGTTTTTTTTTTAGAAACTCTTGTTTCCTGCAATTTTAACTTAATGTATTTTTGTTTTTTTTTTAAACTCTTGTTTCCTGCAATTTTTCCATAATGAAATAATGAAATCTAAAGCAATGCATATCAAGATCTATTGGAAAACAATTAACAAATTATTTTTCAAATGTAATTGCTTAGGAAATGATTGATACATTTCACTATAAAATACAACTTTTTGATAGCACTTAAATAAATTCTTTTTCAAAAGCAATTTTTTTTCGACAAGCAATGCTTTACATTTTTTTTTTTTTGGAAACCCTAAGTATAATTTAATGATCTCATCTATTTTAAAACATAAAAAATAAGACACAGAAAGTTTATTTTTATAATTATAATACTTCCTTAATATTTTATTGTTATATCTACTTTCGTTTTTAGGACAAAAAGGAGAAATATTATTTTTCCGCCATATTTGGAGCGTTTGATCCAACAATCTATTCTGTATTTTAAACAAGGAATAACCCCCTTAAGTTTTTCGCATTTGTTTTGAAACACCGCGTATAAAGATTCCATAAAAGAATTTTTGAAAAATCTCTTTATTGGAGAGTTTCAAAATTAAAATTCACATCAAGTAAATATATAATCGACACCCAAATTTTAATACAAAATTAATACAAATAATCTTAATTTATTCATCTGCAATTTTTATAATTTTTCACTTGCTCCGTATACATTTTGACTTGGAACAATTTTCGACAATAATTATATTTTTTTGGGGCAATTAATAACAAAAATCTAGCAGGGTTAAGTGACACACTCTATGGATAGAGCTTCAAAATAATCTATACGGAATTTTTCCAATTATTTTCATTTCAATAGGATTTTGGCATGTTAGGCTATTAAAACGTACAAATGAAATGTTCTGTAATGTCGTTTTGAATTCAACATTAGCCGAAGGCATATTTAAACCGATGAGTGCTACTAAGCGTTCTTGAAGAATACAGAAAATAGGCAATGTTTCGTCCACCGATGGTGACTGACTGTCTTCTTGCCTTTTAGTTAATGTTAATGCGGTTTGACCGACACCGCTATTGCTTTTATGAAAAGTTACTTGGGAGGTCGATTGCAGAGAGTCCATGGTCTGAAATTAAATGATTCCAACACCCAGGTTGTTCTTTTTGGTAATAATAAAGAAGAAATTATCCAGTAGAATGTTGTGAAACTTTCTTTGAATGGTACTTCGCTTGAATTTGTTGACAAATGTAAAAACTTGGGAGTTTTTCTTGATAGTAAGCTGCTTCTTGGTTCTCAATTGTCTTATTTACTGCAGAAATCCTACGGGAAACTAAAAGTACTTTACATGTATATAGACTACTTATCTACTGAGATTAGACTTAAATTATGTGACTCTCTTATACTGTGTCCATTGGGATATGCGGACGTTGTATACTGGGCGGCTCTAAGACGGATAAACCAATACAGATTACAAAAATTGCAAAATGCCTGCTTGTGATATAGCTATGGTTTGCGTAAATTTGATCATATCACGCCGACACTCAAGGATTCTCAGTTGTTAAATCTGTCTGAAATGTATTTTGTGCATCTGTCTATCTTAATGTATAAAATTACTAGGTAGCAAAAGTATCTCTATGATAGACTGGTCAGGCGTAGTGATATACATAATAGAGCGACTCGTCACCGTAACCTGTTCTATGTTCCCAAGTATAGTACGGCTGCGTTTCAGAGTTCATATAACACATATAACGTTATTAAAACTTACAATTCATTTCCACTGGATATTATTACTTGTTCGTCCACTTCTATATTTAAAAAGAAATTAAAAGAGCTGGTGAGGAACCGCTTAATTTTTTTTTATATGGTATTTCTTTTTTTTGCTTATTGTTTTTCTTTTTGTCGTTTTTGAATATTGCACTTGCTTTTTTCCAGCCTCTATTTTTTCTTTCTTTTTTTATCCCCCTTTGATTTTTTTAAAATTGTCAAATTGTGAATCTTGGGTGGATTTAAGGGACTTGTATTTGTTAGTTTTTTTCTTGTTAAATTCTCTATATTTTACTACATTGTATCGGTGGTTAGGTGTTTACTGCTAGACCTTGCCACCTGTTCAACTCCATTGTAGTCTATTCTTTTTGTAAGGCCATTTATTATAATAATTATTATTATTATATAATTACCATTTTAATTTTCTGTGGTATCAGCTTGGCCAGTTTCTTGCCTCAGCCATGTTTCGGCGCCCCATCCCATCTCCTGACAAAGAAAAGCGGACTTAACGAAAAATCGTGGAGGGTAGCTCCGGCGTAAATTAGGATCTATAATCTCGAACCAGAAAAGGTCTTTGGCGGCGCACAGTAGGTACGTATAGCTCGTATTTTCGGCTTTTTAATACGGGAGAAATTTCTCCGGGGTTCTCGGACTCCGGGGAATCGTAAAGCGACCCTTTGCGAAACTGCTTTTTACTGCCCCCCGACGTTAACGCTAAAACGTGTAATATATATATAGCGATTCCTTTTGATCACACGGCCAAGTTATTTTTATTCGATCGGCGAAACATTTTAATTTTTTATCTCCCCCTCCTCCTGGCAGGTCTTTTGAGCGTCTCCGCTTTCTTTTTCTCTTTGTTCTTCGATGCTGGAGGAATAAGTGTTGACTTGTGAGGATAATAATGGAAAAGAGGAGGGTTCGGGTAGCGGTTAATCTGAATTTAATGACTGAAGAAAAAACACCACAAGCGAGAGAAAAAAGTTCGAGAATAAATATAGGCAAAATATTTATTTGCATTGTGAAAGAAAGAGAGAAACAATCGTTGACGAAATTCATTAATATCTTCATAAATTTAATCACCAAATAGAATTTTTTGTTCAATTTTTGGGCCAATTCAGTAGGATGCCAGATAATGGAATATAATTGTGCTTTATTTAGCACTTGGCTAGTAAATGCAATATCCCCGGTTAGAATTTTACTTATAGAAAAATATACATAAACTATTAAGTACTTAAGTATTTATTTCTACTCCCGTCTGTAAAATGCCTAATTACGCACTGATCTAGTGTGCGGGAAGCGCCACTTTACTACGTCAGTTTCGTTTCCCACGGATCCGAGTCACTTCGGACATTTCGCAGATTTTACCGCACTGGTTTGGGAACAATGTTTTCGGAGATATTTCCCGCGCCTTGAATGTTGACATTTAATAATTCTGACGGTCAGGTCAGTGAATGAATTAATGTTGTTTTGTGAAAATGTACCCAAAAACTAACGGTCGTAGAAAAAGTATAGTATGCAACACGTTCGGTAAACTTTTTAAGTCACTCGTTTATTAAACACTTGCTCCGCTCGTGTCAAATAAACTCGTCAGTCAAGTGCCGTTTACCGCACTTGTTGCATAATATACTATTATGTTATGTTAAGTCTAAAAAATTAATAGATTTATCCTGTTCAATCTTACTATTACGAAAACACAAAGCAAATTAGATTTTTCTATTTACCATAAACCTTCACACACGGACACAGTCATACATAACAGCTCAAATCACCCTTATACAAACAAAATGGCTGCATTTCACTCTTTTATACACTTTTTAATACGCCACTCTCAAAAGAAAATTACAAGAAAGAACTTAATATCATTAAACAAATTGCATCAAATAACGGCTACAATCCGTCCATTATCGATAAAGATGATAGAGTAAACTCTATTTATCCGAAACCTAATACAGAACACGAACAATTTAACACAATTACATACATACGAGAACCCAGTGAAAAAGTTGCAAAACATTTGTCAAAATGTGGTTTAAAAATAGCTTTCAGAACTAACAACACAATAGGAAAAATCAGGTGTCTACAGGTTGAAATGCGGATCTTGTCCTAAAATTTATATCGGACAAACAGGTAGATCCTTCAAGAAACGCATTAACGAACATAAAAGAGCGTTTAAAAACAATAGTCTAGATTCTAATTATGCTACATACTTAAACACAGAAAAACACATTATTGTAGAAAATTAAATTTATTGGAAGCCATGGAGATTAACAAAATGAGACATTCAAATGTATTGCTTAACGTTCAATTAGGTTTAAATACCTCTCCTTTATTGAACTTAAATACTCACGACAACATTTATTAAGGTTTTATTGTCATTTTTCGGTATATATAGTAACAGGTAGTTTGTAAATATTACATTTGGTAAAGACACGTTGTTGTCGAAACAATTGCCATGTGAAAATATATAATTTCTTGAAAATCTGAACTTTTAATTCTTATTGATTTCGTTAAATGGATTTTCATCAAGTAAAAGCCACTCCAGTTCAATTTTCCAAGAATAAAGTTAATCCTAGTTCATAATATTTATTACAGTATATTCTTGCACCTATTACATATGCTATTATCATTAAGTTTTAATCTATTTGTGCATAACAATTCGTATTAGTTCTCAAGCTTACTGTTCGTTTTATCTGTAGGTTCGCGTAAAATCCTTTCCAGCAAACATATTAGTGTGTCGTTCGCGAACAGACTGACTGAAGAATCTTTCACACAAACCATTCTCATTAACAATAAATAGCAGAGGTCCCAGAACAATTCCGCGTTTGCGCTCAACCTTTCTAGATCACTACATCCTTTTTTAATTCTAGTATATCAACTGTCCAAATAATCACTTAACTATGCCAAAGCTTTACCACCAATACCGCCTCAAGTTTTGGATAAGTATTTTCCGATCAATAGATTAAAACGCTCACTGCAAGTCTACAAACACGCCAATATTAATGTTCCCAATGTTGATTGATATCTTCCCTCCATTTCGCGTACACTTAGCGCACAGCTGATTCGCAGGAGTCTTTATTCCTAAACAACGAATGACTAGCAACTAACACATCATTAGAATCCAGGTAATGCCTTAATCCGTAACACCCTGATATTTCTAATTTATCAAGTACTGGGAGTAAGTTAATTAATTTAACTGAATATGATGAGCATATAATATATTATATTATTATATTATAATGCCTACTGTTGAAATAAAGCGAAAACTAAGATTATGTTATTGCAATAAACGAATATAACCAATTTTAGAGTTACAAAACAAAACAAATTTCATTAATTTATAGAAAATCGTCCCTAAAATGTCATACAAACGTTTGGTATCAATAGGAAAATATTGTTGGCATAAATTTATCTTCTGCATTTATTGGATCTCAAGGATTTGTGATTATTTTCTCCATCTGGGCATTCCCACGACTCAGTATATTATCCAAACTTTCTTTTGACACCCATTAAAATGATTCGCAATGGTCAGGGTCCTTTTTTGGATATTACGTTTGCACTGCATTTTGAGAAGTGAAATAAATTTACGAAGCTCGTTTTTTCAGTGTCAAGTCAGTCAGTTTCGTCATGTTTCATGTTTCAATTACTTCGTGAATCTATTGAATTTTATTTTATTTTTTCATCCCTTGTCTCCCCCCTCCCCTTCCAATATTGAAAAAACATCGTCTGTTTTCGAAGAAACCGTTTTTATTTTTCTTCGGAAAAGATAAGCGCATTATCGGGCCTGACTGGAAATTAAATTTAGTTAACCGACGGCGATATTAACAAACTTTTCAAAGTCTTTAAAAGTTCGAGAGGTTCTCTACGCGTCATTTGCAGACAGGGACGCGAAAGGAGGTTCGCGAAAAATCCAGAACAATAGGAAAAAATTTAAAGGCCATGCTATTTCCAATAGTTAAGTTTTCCCGCAATAGAAATTAATTCAACTTTTATATATACAAGGTAACCTCTACCTTTACACACCTTATTAGGAGTCAGTCATTTTTTTAATAAACGTCAAATATATTGATTAAAGATTTCAAAATTTACCAAGAAAGGTCATATACCTACTGCCACTTTGATGTATTATTATTTAATATTTATGGGTGGTTCCTACTAACTTATACAAAAGTAGAGGTTACCTACCGAAAAAATATAAAATTCTGTGCTTCTGAGATATCTTTTTGCAATATCTCGAATATACATACATTTATTAACCTTTAATCCCATAAATTAAATTAATTGAATAATGTTATAAAATACGACGTTTTTGCACTAAACATGCAAAATGCCTTTTTTGTGAGCTACAATAAAATCTTAAATCAATTTTACTCGTTCCGTTGCACCTTCTGCATGAATAATACATAAATTCGTCGTGAAAAACTATTTTTTAAGAGGTTATGTTCCTGTTCTGCATTACCCTATGAAATTACTACCCACAATTAAATGAATTCCTGTTTAAGGAAAGTAATAAAATGTTAACTTAGTAAGATAAATCATTTTAAATAAGTTTGAAAATTGATATCCCTATAAAAATCGCAGGTTCTAACATAAATATTTTGTCACTCGATGACGTATACGTCACGTCTCAGCTGTTGGCGGATAGTATAGTATGCAACACGATTGGTAAACTTTTTGAGTCACTCATTTATTATTATTATTATCATTATTAATATTATGCCGTTTATCACGATTGTTGCATGCGATGCTGAAAGAAAAATTAGTTGCGCTGGTGAGTCACTTTCTTATGTAATTTGAATTGATTAAACTAATGGTCCACAATTGTACCAAAATTATTCATGAACATTTTGTCGTATTAGCAGACAAACTATTAAGACCGTCCAATCTGTTGTTTCATATTTATAGGTTTTAAACTAATCTTGGCGAAATTTTGTTAACATAAACAATGGGATTTATTTTTGGGATTTGAATGTATGCGTTCTTGCTAATGTATGGTGTTCTTGCTAAAATCCATTCAGAATTACGTTGTAGTGTTAGTAGACAAAATAATATTTTATTTTCATATTTGGATGGTACCGCAATCTTATAAACACTAATACTGGAAGAAATTATTGTTCTTTATAAAAATACGAGGTGAGCGCCAAAATTTCCCGGCCTGACATAGATGCAGCTCCAGTATCAAGATAAAACTTTGTCTTCTTTTAAATATGTATCTTAGTAGGCTGAGAAAAAAAAATGGAAGTATTGCTTCAAATAGTTTTTTATTGATAGCATTTTAAACAAGACGTATCCGAAAAAATGTCGCAAATAACGCAAATTGAGTATAGAGCAGTGATAAAGTTTTTGACAAAAGAAGGGTTAGCATCTGAAATTATTAAAGAAAGGCTGGATGGTGTGTACGGCCAAAGTTCTCCTTCGTATTCTGTAGTGAAGGAGAAGAAGGAGAAGAAGGAGAAGTGAAGGAAGGAAGTTGAGTTAAAAGAGGCTGTTTTAGCTCGTTTTGCAGACAAACCAAAAGAATATTTTTTTAAAGGGATTGAGTTGTTAATAAAGAGATGTAATAAGCGTATTGAAGTTAAGGGGGATTATATTGAAAAATAATGAAAAACTGTTACTCTACTTTGTTTCTTTCATATTCAGGACTGAAAATTTTGGCGCTGCTCTCGTATAATACCAGTACTGAAACAAATTAGTTTTTTGGGATGTCCGGGCTAAAAGTTTATTCGAAACTCGTGGTGTTAATAAGCAAAATAGCAATAAGTCCACCGAAAGAAAAAAAATCGGAAATACAATCATTCATCAGAGATGAACCCTGCTATATGAAGCCTCCCTCTCCGGCGAGAGTTTGAAACGCCTTCAATAGCCGAAAGTAGACATCTCCACCGCTGAAATGAAATAGAATTCTAGTGGCGTACATCTAGCACGGATATATTGAAAATTAGAAAAAAAAAGCGATACGTGACGGTATACAGCAGATTGGGGGCGTCGGGGCAGTGTATATGTACCCCCCTTGCCTATTTCCCCCCCACACTTATTGCCCCAATTAACGCCCTGTTTCCGGCTACATCGCCGCACGTAGCGGTTCGTTAGCCACGCATTGTTCGTCGATTTTGTTTGGGATTTTCCCGCCGAAATGAATAACGCGAACTGCAATGAAAGTTAATTTGAAGCGGAGAAACGCGAGCTCGCCCTTTTCACGATATTCGATTAGGGTTTATTAAATGAAATGTAAGTCAGCGTGAATGACTGGTTTAACTATCATTAGCATAAAATAAATATTATGATTCCGGGAGACATCGGCAACACCATAAATGATGATTAAAGTGCCCTTTTAATAAAAATTGCGAGCAAATTGCAACTATGCAGAAAAACTATTAAAATAATAAAATTTTTCACACGATATTTTCTAAACAAAGCGAATCGGAAACGCGCATGGGTATTGTTTTTCTTAAAATTATTTCAGGAGTTACCTTAATTGTTGATAAGGGGACGTGCTACAAGGAATACAGAAAGAAAAAGAATTTTCTATCACAATAAAAAAAATCAAACTCTTGACTGGAATCTTCGGCACTGCACTAACACACATTAACGCGTTTTACCTTAAAGCGAAACTCAATTTTACATACTCGACGCGCGTTTCGCCAACCAATTTGGCATCTTCAGGAGAAGATTAAAACTGTTATTAAAAAGTTTTAATCTTCTCCTAAAGATGCCAACTTGGTTGGCGAAACGCGCGTCGAGTACGTAAAACTGAGTTTCGGTTTGTGGTAAAACGCGTTATTGTGTGACAATAAAAAAAGAAATATAACTCACTGCAGTTAATTCTGGAGAGCAAAATTGAGGGCTTGAGATATTAGATAGTAAACCGGTCCAAAATCAATTGGAGAACTTATTCACGCTGCCAGTGATAAATATAAATTTGGAGATACTGTCGTTGAATAACATGGACAGACAGCCATTTAATTTTTGCCCAAGAACAGCCTCGAAAAGCTACGGAATAGGTCTCGGGCAGACACAGGTCTGGAATAGGTTCGGTCAGGTCTTGGTCAGGTTCTGTTGAAACCTGATGAACAGCTGTTTCTAACCTATTTCGGACCTGCTATCGGTGAACAGCGGGCGGAGAACTTAGGTTTTCCTACTACTTTCTTACTACATCCCGTATACTTCTTGAAACTTTCCAGTCGGGTTGAGAGCGATATTCCGTAGAAGGCCACCTTCCACCGGTCTCAAATTTACCTTTCGTATGCCGCCCCGCTCGAATCACCCTCTCCGTCGAGGGGCGGCATCGAATATTGTTTATACTTAATCCATCCTTCAAAAATTCAAAAGCCCATGTAATAATCGGAGAGGTTCGCCAACAACAACCCATCAATCTTGTCCATATTATATTTGGCGTATTATGAAAGGTACGGCCGGAGCTTTTCAGGAGTCACGGGACCAGACAACGGCCATTTGTCAACCTGGTTTATATTAAATTGGTCGTCCTTCCCGCGCCGCCCCGAAGAAGCCGAGAGAACGATCTCCCCGACATGAATTCATTTACGTTATCGCCTGAAAGAAGGGCGCTTTTTGGTAGGCCGCAACAATGTCGTCAGTGTGGCGGTAAAAATTTGCATTAGTTTTTCGTAATTTTTTAATAATATCAACCGGGAGCAACCCTTGGTTCAAGGTAGGAGACCTTAACCCCAACTTCTCCTTTTTTAATTTAGTTTTTTAGAATACCGTACTTTATTATTATCATTTAAATTAATTTTACCTTTAAGATGTTAATTTTTACTGCCTCTCCGAATATATCTAATTGTATATTATTTTGGCCACGTAAAGTTCACTATTATGAGGAAATGTAAGTTCTAAAAATTGGTGGGATGCATAATTTAATTATTTTTTAGTGTACAGGGTGGCTCAAGTAAGTATGACGTATAAAACATAACATTTTTTAAAATGAAACTTCCTGTTTTTAAAATTTGTTTTAAATTTCTTTAAATTTTTATTAATGATGATGCGTATCTAAACCTAATAGTTTTTCCAATAGTTTAATTTTTCAAAAAAAAAAAACTAGTTTCCACACTTACGATAGCGCTATAATTTTTAAAGGTCGATATCATATTTCATATTAGCGTTATTCAAAAATCACGTAAGGCATCAGCAACGGAATTTGAATTATGGCTCTTCAAAATAAACAATTATTTTTCCCGAAAATTTCGAATTTTTAAAATGGCACATCATATAAAGACCGTCCAGTATAAGATGATGTGCATGGGGATACTCAAAACTTTAAGAGATGCAGCGTCGCTTAAATGAAAGAAAAGAAGCGTATGTATATGCCAAAAATAATTTATCTTTGTTATATTTTAAATATATACTGTTACGTAGATACAGGGTGAAAAAAGAAATTATCCATTTTTTCAGGATATGGGTAAAAGGATACGGCGATGCTAAAAATTGCACAAAATAAATTTAGGCCTATCATGCTGCGTAAGGCCGAAGTCAACTTTTGCTTTTCTTTTGGGCGCTGCATTGAATTTCTACATTTTCAAAATCCTCTTTAAAAATGCTTTTCAACACATAAATTCGGAAAAATAACAAAAATAAAATTTCAGGATAGTAGGCTTTGATATTGCTGTTCAATTTAAATACACATTTAAATAATAAGTTGGCAAGAAAGGAGTCAATAGAATTGAAGAGAGAGGCTCGAGAAAATAAGTCAGTAAAATTTTCATACATGCTTTAACAGGTAATTCTTTAACACACAAAAAAACGAAACAAATACACAGAATTTTACAATAAAATTAGATTAATTGTTCGAATAATCCGCCGTGTTGCGCGCATATACAACATATATTATACATCTTCTCGACACTGCTTCGCAGGACCGTCGTGCTATTTGCTGAGTGGTGATACTTCTGTAATAGCTTCTCTTAATTCTCCTCTCTTAATTGTGGGGCGGTGCGGTATTGGAAAAAACATTTGTTGCAGAGTTACTCGTGGAAGGTTCATATGATCTTTTGTTACATTTGTTTGTACAAGGTTTAAATATCTCTTAGAATTTAAGTTACTCAAAATACAAAAGCAAATGTTAAATCCCCATCCCACTTGATGCCTTGCATCACGAGCTAGTCATAGATTTACATCTGCCAAAAATACAGTATTCGTTCGATTAAAGGCACCACAGTATTGCCATGCTGAAGTCTTTGGCACCGTCGTTCACGATAATGCTATTTGCTGTTGACCGAGTAATGCCTGTGGTTTCTTCAATCTGGCCTTAAGATGTGTCGCAAACCACGCTTAGCAATATAAAATTTTCTTTAATTTTATCTGGAGATTTGTTATAGGTGACAAGGTTACTCTTTCAGACGCCTAAACCTAGCTCTACCCGGTTAGCTACTTTCCGGATATTTATTTAAATACACTTCCTCGACTTTTGCTTCGTTTCTACGGCAGAGAATAAAACACTCCAACATATCATACTTATCAGTTTTTGAAAAGTAACTCATTTTTTCTACTTTCTTCTGTAAAATATAAAATTTGCAAAAACTAACGATTGTAGAAAAAGTGTAGTATGAAATCCGTTTGGTATACTTTTTAATAAACTTGTTGCATGATATACTATTATCGGGTAAAATGTGAAACCTAATTCTATCAGTTTTGAAACAGTGAATCTTAAATATGTATAATGGAAATATTCGACTTTATCATTGAAACTATTTGTGTATGCCTCGCGATATTATATACAGGCAGTGTTCATTGAAGTGATACAACTTGAACATTCTGCGAATGGTTTCCGAGATACAAAATACTATATCTGGCCGCCGCGTGCATGAACTGCTCCACAGTTTTACAACCTTCTTCACCCCTTTGCCTCTGTAACAAGTTGATATCTGAGGTAAATAATGTGCAGCTCGAAAATTTGTTATCGATTTAATCTCTCGACAAGGATCGGATAAAAACTGAATTTTAATACCTTACCCGGAACGCGTATTTAAATACGGAATTTTCTAATAACGATATACATAATGAAATATTTCGACGACCTTTTCGGAAAAGTTCGCGATAGATTCGCATTAATTCATCGTTCCCGAGCGTTTGAGTCTTAAAATTCGAGAAATTTTCACATTTTCGAATGCAATAAATCGTTAGAGCAGATGGCATTAAAAGCAGCTTTTCTAATGATGCATGACGTTATTATTTGAGGTGTATTTTTATTTTACGTATTTTTTTATATGTCCGGTACTATCAATAAAATAATAATGACCATGTAGGTAGACAAGCTACAGTAATATTTGCCTTTGCTTGGTTGCTATTATCCTGGTTATTCGTAAAGCCTAAAAACTTTTTGGTCCCTCTGGATATATCGTGAAAATTATGGTCGGCGAATTCCGAAATATCAAAATATTATAGTGACAATACTCTCTAAAGCCTATTTTAGAAATACAGAATGAATACTTAAGACAGTTTTATTGTTTAGCACTACGTTTATTGCATTTCTTCCCTTTTATCGAGTGCAGTTAGTACTATCTGGGTTTGGGTCAATTTATAAATTTTGTCTACTGTTTAACACTCTCCAACACCAAAAATGAGGCGGAAAAAAATCTATTTTAACAGAATAAAATGTATGCATTATGTATACCACAATTTGTAGCACTATCTTTCAAAAGTATGAGCAGCTGAGATTTTTGCAACACTGGGAATCTATGGCTTAAAAATATTTGTGGTGTTTAAGTTTGGAATCTTTTCTTTAAAGAAAAAAAAGAAAATTCATTAAAAGGGAATCAGGGCCAGGGTTCTATGGATCGAACTGTGCTTTTGGTGTAATTGATTGCATTCATGTGCCGACAATAAAACTTTCGCTACATGGTGACGCGTATATTAAAAAAATAGGCCGGTATGGTATAAATATACAAAGAAGTTGGAACGCAAAAGAAATTTTCACATCTGAGTGCAGCCGTATTTTAAAGTCGGATATCACATCTGATAGAATTCAGCAGAATTACGTAATTCTTTTAGGAGTAACCCCATGACTGTTAACACCACATAGAAACCCCACCACATGTCAAGAAATGGAATAACTTGCTAAGTTAGTGCCCTTGATTATAGAACTCTCTTTCGAAATATTAAGATTTATTGCATTTTTTCCTTTTATCGAGTGCAGTTAGTACTATCTGGGTTTGGGTCAATTTATAAATTTTGTCTACTGTTTAACACTCTCCAACACCAAAAATGGGGCGGAAAAAAATCTATTTTAACAGAATAAAATGTATGCATTATGTATACCACAATTTATAGCATTATCTTTCTACATGGTGACGCGTATATTAATAGAAAAGGAACACCACATAGAAACCCCACCACAAGTCAAGTGCCCTTGTTTATGGAACTTTCTTTCGAAATATTAAAACCCTGATTCCGTGTTTTGTAACATCCGATCCGATTGAACATTGACACAATTTCCTCAGCGATTTTAATAAATGCTAAAAAAACTATGATGAACTTTGAATAGTTTTTTACTTATATGCATATTTTTAAAATAACTTTATGTTAGATCTTAAAACCCTCTCTAAAATTACAAAATCCGAATTTAACAGCGTCCTTCTAATATTCGATGTAATTTCGTCGGCAACTCGTGTCACCCTAAAAGCACGATAAAATTATTATTTTTTTGGAATATTTAATTAATATTACAGTATAAAATTAACTTTAAAACATTTTTTATTTATTAGTTCCTAAAAAAACTTATGCGACGGTGCGATCAATCAAGGACTCAAGTTCAAGGTTTTCTTTTCTTTTATAATGATGTGAACAGCTGATGTTCCTTTGTAGACAATGTTAGACGCTAAAGGTGGATAAACTGTTCCACCGGTTGATGCACAAGGTTAAAGAAGGGGGAGGAGTCAGAAACATTATTTGTATGCTATATTTATTAGGGCTTCGACTATAATTCGTACCAAACCCGCCAAGTATAATCGGTATAACTCTAAAGAAACTTATAATAAATGCTTGGGCTGTAACTATTACAATGAAAATTTCATCATCTCTAATTGATGTCTAACTAACTAACTAACCAACTTATTGAAGGTCTTACGAGTCCTGATCATAATACTTGGATAAAATATAATGTACCAATATGTTCATGGTTAGTTGAGTATAATAATTTATTAGGTAATAAAAACATATTTTTTATTAAAATGTATGGTCCATAAAAAATAGGATTTTAAGTTGTAAACTTAAAGTAAATTGCTTATTTGCAGTTTTTATAAAATTCTATTAACTGCTTTAAAGGTTAACAGCTTTTTGAACCAAAATTTTTTGACCTTATAAGAATATTAGTAAGAATATTATTAGTCCAATTAAAGAAGTAATAGTCAAATAGATATGAATTTTGAAATTGTATGAAGTTTTTGTTGTAATATAGATTATTTCTTGGTAGGGCGATACAAATTTAAGTAAAAATTATAGTTATAGTTGATGAAAGTATCAATAAACTTAATATAAAAAAATATGTTATTAATTAAATTGTTAATAACGAGTGATTTAGGGAAGAAACCTAAGAATGGAGGTATTTCTCTGAGGGATAGAAGAAGGGTCTTTCATATTGTTTGCAGCACAATTATGTCATATTTTCTTGCTATATCTTCCACGATACATTTCATAAAACGGTATTTGGTATGTGTTCCATTTTATTAAAATAGTTTGATAAACATTCTTTGAAACATCATATAAGATGGTAAGTGGTGAAAAATGACAACAACGTCTATTTATTGGTTTAGGCTTTATAAAAGTGATTAAAAATAATTCAACCGCTCAAAGTTTACCTACGTTCATGCTGGACACGGACTTTGTCGAAATAGCCTCTAGCCTCTAATAACCTCTCACCGCCTGGCGCCTAATATTAAGATATAAGCCATTAAAGGGCGAATTTGTTTTCTCTGAACATTTGAACGGTAGAAAAAGAAAAAATCCCGCATAGAAAATCTTGCCAAACCCCAGTTCCGCGCAAATTTTCCATTTTTATCGGTATATTCGGTGCACGTCTCTTGGTAGACGGGCGTACGCCAAAACGTTTACAAGGGAAAACACGCGTACACACAAACGTACATATATCCCGGCAACACAACACAAAAAAAAGCCCGCTATCGCTCGAGTAAAATCCTGGATACGTTCCAGGAGGGTGAAGGCGGTGGTGGCGGCGGGGAACCCGGGAGGGGAGCGAAGCGGAAAGCGCACTCTGAGATTATTATGCCGGTGATATAGTCCGACCTAGGCCAGGATTCTGGAGCGTAACACGCAGCATTCTCGGGATTGATTGATGCCTCCCCCAACGTTTCTGAAGGGGGTAGTAGTTGAGGGAAGACGCGTCGCGAGGGTGCGATACGTCACGAAGTGCAACGCGTGTTCGATAGGTAATTAAGGGCAGATCATTGACGTATGATCTAGTAACCCACTTGGGCCTTTGGGGCACAGTTTACCAAACCATCAGCTGTCTAATACTTCCCCGTCGGGTTTCTTCGTTACGGCGTGTAGAGATAATTTAAGAAAGTAACAAAGGTTACGGCCCAAAAGTTTGACATTAATAAATCTTACAACAATTAGCGTTGCGACCAAGACAACTGTTGAGCAAATGAAACATTATGCAGAAATTAACAAATTGATATTGAATGAAAGTAAAACTAAAGTGGGATTTAAATAAGAGGTTATTATTACGCTTCAATGAAAGCGCAATCCAATACAAGGGTGTTGTAAAATTCCTAGGAGTTTATGTAGACTCGAGACTCTCCTGGTTCGAACAGGTGGACCACATAATTTTTTTTTGTCTGTTTCTCCGTTCTCCGTTCTCGTCTTTTGGTTTTTCCTGAATAACTTTCGAACTGTTGGAGCTACAAAATTGAAATTTGCCTCTTTTTTAACCCTCCATGAGGCACATATCCATCTTTTCTTCTCGATTTTCGACTGTTTATTTACCTTGCTATGAAACACGATAAGTGTCCAAAATTTGAAGCAATCCACTTCGTATTTGGCACATATATGCAGCTTTGCCCCGTGACGGAATCTATTGAAAATGGGTGGCTGGTGGGTCGGAAAGTATTCTAAAAAAAAATCGCGTGTGCAAGGGTCTATAAAATATCCTTTTTCAAAAACTGTTTACGAGACCAAAAAAATTCTTGAACCAGAAGACGCAGCAGATCCATTACATTTATTTCAGGCATTTTTTCGATTATATACAGGGTTTTCAAATTATAGGCAAAAATCTAAAAGACCTATAAAATTGTTCTTTTACATAGTAAATTATAATATAATTATATAAAACGGTGTCACAGGCCGCATCAAGAGCTACAATTTTTGTATTTGCGGTTTTCGTCTGATACATACCCTGCTCGGGATATTTGAAAAAATCCATATTGAAATTGTTATTTCGGGGCTGTCAAGACGCGATGACGTCATTGGTTATTACGTCGCACTGCATGGTTTCAGAAAAAAATTATTTTCTAGAAAACCATTTACTATTTTCAAAAAATTCTTGAACCAGGACGCGTGGAAAATCTAAGACTATAACTTCTACTTCGAACAATGATTGTATCATATACAGGGTGTGTCGAATAAGGGCAAAAAATCTAAAATAGCCTAAATATTTCCGTTTTTGTGGGTAAATTATTGGCGATAAATGAAAAACCGTTAAAGATGGGATAATTTTATCTAAACAGTATCGTAAACCGTGTCGTGAGAGAGTTTCAGGTTTCGTCAATTATACAGGGCGAGCGATATTTAAAAAAAAATCATTCGACAACGCTATTATTTGTGCAAATATTAATATTTTCCGATGTTTGCTGTAACGTTGAAGTTCGACGACATGTAAAGGACATTTTATACAGAGTACGATATAAAAACAATGCGTCCCTTTACCACACGAAACCGCGAAGGTCTTTCCTTTTATAATAAGAAGCTTCTTCGCGCTACGCGCTACGAACTTACCCCGGCCAGTGACGATTTTTCGAAAGCGATTTTGTTAAAAATGTACGATTTTTCCTATGTGTATTCCGGTCTCAACTACGCCTTGGTTTGTTGTGGAGGTTGCCCACTTGCAGAGCAAGTCTTCAGGATGCAGAAACGCATTTTACGGACTGTACTGTTTAAGCCGTGGAATTTTTCATGTCGAGACCCATTTCCACAACACTCCTTATTGACACTTCCTAGTATGTACATACTAAATTGTGCCACGTATGTAAAAAGTATATCAAATCTTTATATGTTCTCAAGAAACTCAACAGACTCATCAAACAGTATAATTTAAGACCGAGCCTTAACATAAAGTCCCTTTATTTTGACTGTAAGAATTTATAATAAACTGCACAATTTTACAAAGAAACTTCCACAGGTTACCGTAATACTTTTTTCAAAACTTGCTGACGTTTCGCCAATCATCCTGTTGGGTTCCTCAGAGCTTGAATGAAACTGACTTGCGTTTTACTCTGTACCTGCTTATATATTGTTTGAGGGGGGTGGAGCTAAATGACTAACTAAAACTAAACAAATTGGTGACAGGTAGAGACCTGAGTCGCGGTTAACATTGTTAAGTTGTTTATAGATTTCTATAGACTCTCGGATTTTTCGTTGGTAGAATCGAATAAAATTTTATATCCGAAAAATTTTATTGGATAAAACTAGCTTCCTTATTAAAACCCCTTACAGGGAAAACTGAACAAACGTCAGGAACAGCCATGGGTTCACCACTATCACACTATCACTATGGCGAATATATTTATGGAAGCCCTTGAGAAGGAAGCTCTCGACACCTTCTATCTAAAAACAAAATTATGGAAACGCTACGTCGATGATGCTTTTCTTATTTAGCCTTATGGTCAAGAAATCCTACTAGATTTTCTTAGACATTTAAACTCTATACACCCTAACATTCGTTTTACCATTGAGTTGGAAACTAATAATAACCTTCCATTCTTAGATATTCTTATCAATCAATCATTTGGTCATTGTGTTTACAGAAAACCTACGCATACAGACCGATACCTTTATGCATCGTCACATCACTATCCGACCCAAAAATCATCGCTTATCAACCTCTTGTTTACAGAGAAAAATATCAACTAGGCTCAAAGAACAGGAAAGAGTCTTACGACTAAGACAATTAAACTCATCAACTGTTGCCGAAGACAATCACGAAACCGAACATAAAAGTTTATTCGATAAAACTAAAATTCTTGCATGAACTCAAT
This sequence comes from Cylas formicarius, assembly GCF_029955315.1. Lineage (NCBI taxonomy): Eukaryota > Metazoa > Arthropoda > Insecta > Coleoptera > Brentidae > Cylas > Cylas formicarius. Next base: position 42,883,759 of record NW_026844214.1, on the reverse strand, counting down.
TCTTCTGCCAACGAAAAATCCTAGAGTCTATAGAAATCTATAAACAACCTAACAATCTTAACTACGACTCAGGCGTCTACCTACCCACCAACATGGAAATCAGTCACCCGAGAAGGTGTTTATGCCCCTCATTTAGCTCCGCCCCCGTCAAACCCTATATAAGCAGGTAAAGAGTAAAATGCGAGCCAGTTTCAATCAAGCTCTGAAGAAGCGAACAAAATGATTGGCGAAACGTCAGCAAGTTCGGCTAAGCAAAAACCGACGCAGGAGGAATCTAGAAGTTTTGTACAAAGTAATAAATAGTCTAACGAACTGAAGGAGATAGCTAGTGAAACAAAATTCAAATGCCTTCTTAAAGACTAATTGCTACGCCCCGCCTACTACAATATCATGGATTTGATACCTTTTAATACGTATTCGTTGTTTGTCATTGTTTATATATTTGTTATTTATCTAAAATTATTACTTATTATTATTAATTAGTTAATTATACTGACACTTGTAACTCAAGTCATATTTATCTTTAGCAATTTCCACGACCACATCCTAAGCATCCTGATATTGTTTTTGGGTTTCCTTTATGTAAGTTTAACGTCAATTTATAAGTAAATACGTTAAGGACATGGTAACCCAAGAAGAGATTGATAACCGAAGAGTCAAAATAAAATCGTTGTACTTTAGGCTTTCGGCGTACAAGAAAAAAAAAAGAAAAGGAAAGCTTGGAAGAAAGTTTTGAGGGCACACTGTAAAGGTGTCCTTTGAATTATCGGTTTCTGAAGTAAAATTGCTTGCACTTAGACCTCTACAAAACATTTAAACATCATAATCTAATTAAAATTACGTGGATTTAAACGTGAGATGCTGTTTCTGTGCCACTTTCCACAAAGAAAGAACCCTGGTTGTTGAAATAAACTAATTAAAATTGGATACATTTAGTGACTACGCCATTAATTGGATGCACGAACCCAGCTGATGCGACCACAATTACACATATTAATGTATTTTTTCATAGTTTTATGATTATTTGCAGTCAGTTAACACATTTTTGACACTGTGTGGTTATGTTTTATCACCTGAATCAACATTGATCCCAAAAGGTAGCTTTTGTTAGAAATATTTATTTTTGCCAAAGATATAAGGAATTTGTTTGAAAAGTTAATATCATACGGAAAACATTAATTATAAGGTATTACAGGTTATTTTGATTAGGTAATTATCGTTTGAGTGTCAAGAAACCCAAAAAAGTAAAAATATATTTCCAAATGTTTTTTGTTTTGTATATTATGCACCAAATGTGGTAAACGGCATTTGAATCACGATAAATGCGTGACTTATAGTATATTATGCAACAAGTGCGGTAAACGGCATTTAACTCACGAGTTAATTTAACACGAGCGGAGCGAGTGTTTAATAAACGAGTGGCTTAAAAAGTTTATCGAATGTATTGCATACTATATTTTTTCTACGACCGTTAGTTTTTGGGTACATTTTTACAAAATAACACGAACAGATTTACTGACATAATCATCAGACAAACATCAAAATTTTCGGAAACATCCAATTGTTCTCAAACCCGTGTGGTAATATCCAGAAATTATCCAGTGGCTCCGGCCGTATGAAACGAAGCTGACGTAGCAAAATGGTACAGGAAATAGTATATTATGTAAGAAGTAAACGGCATTTGAGTCACCATAAACGAGTGATTTAAAAAGTTCATCGCAACACAAATGCATTCACTGACATGACCATCAGGATTCACAAACGTCAAAATTCAAGGTAATATCTCGGAAAACATCCTATTGCTCCCAAACCAGTGCGGTAATATCCAGGAATGTCTGAAATGGCTCAGATCCATGAAAAACGAAACTGACGTGGTAAAATCACACTTCCACTGGGTATTTTAAAAAAGGGAGAAGAAAAAAGTAATTTTTAAGTCGGACGCAGTTCAAATTAGATTAAAGTTGCCAGATGACATAAAATTAGGTAATTAAGTATGACGATGTCAGTGCTACGCCAAAATTCTTGTTGGATTAACTCAATATGTTTTTGGCTATGACAGAAGCTGCCAAAATCTGCAGCATAAAGTATTATTAGAGGACTACCCCACGGCCTTCGTAAAGTATTATATTAATAAAAAAATATATTAGGGATTATAAGAAGCAGTTTTTGAATAAGTTCAAAACAAACAAAAAAGCAAATTTTGCACACAAGTTAAAGTATTATTATTATTATTATTATTATTATTATTAATCCGCATCGCACATTACAAAACAGCACAAACAAAATAGTAAACTAATAGGGATCTATCAGCATGTGATTATTTGTGTTTTATTTTTATTCATTTCTTAGAAACGCGCGGGTCTTTAATATATTTATAATAAGATAAGCAAGACGTTTTGACCCACGTGAGTCCAATGTTTTTAAAGCCGTAATAACTTTTTATTGGAAAACTCCGCGGTACGGAGAGCATTATATATTGTGCAAGTGAATAGAAGGTGGTAAATTGTTTCAAATTTTTTACAGTTACATACAGACCAAATCTGATCAGATTTAATGAAGTAAGCGCATCCTTGTTAGGACAATTTCAGAAAAATGTAATTACTCAATATTATTTGTGCGATAACTCTTAAAATGGTCATTGGCAATTGGTAATTTAAATTGCTGGGTGGTAGATCGGAGGGTGCAAACTCTGAGTAAAAATTCGTCTATTGTGAACCGGCTGCAATGTTGATATCTGCTTCAAAGAAGTTTTGTTTTATAGCATCTAAGATGTCTTTTGCCGTCTTCGATTGATATATGATGGACTACTCTATAACCCAATTCGCGGAATAGCTCTCTAATCTGACATGCTCAGTTGAATTTGATGTGTCTTTTGTTATCGATCAGAGATAGCTGGCGATTAAAACACTCGTCTAATCTTAACAGTTTCATAAGAAAGCTGAGGCAAGATTTAAAGGTTTGGTAAATTAAGTGTGTGAAACTTGCTTCAAAGCGAAACACATGAAGTTGATTTAAGAAGTAACAATAATCTTTTTAATATTTGGTCTGTATTCGCTGAAGTATAACGTGTGCCCCAAACTAGAAGATATCCGGAAAAAACATTTAGTATGGTTGTTTGGTATATTTTTTGATTCGCTTTGGAAGCTGTTGTGTCTGCCATTTCTCTAAACAAAGAGGAATAAGAGACGGCCACACCAAGGTTTTAACCACATCCAGCCATGAATCACCCAGGAAGAACTTTGATTGGGTTGACGAAGGGGAATTACTAAAGCACATAACTTTCGTTTTTTGAGCATTGATTGTAAGAAAATTTCTCTTGCGTACCTGGCCAGACAAGTCAACATTTTCTGTAAACGTGTCAATAGAGATGCCTTGAAAAGCCGTTGAAGCAAAGTAATCGTCAATATCTTCAAAAAGGGAAAAAAGTAAAGGGCTAAGCGATTTGCCCTGAAGGACACGCTCAGTGAATCCTTCCTTGACTTGACTAGAACGCCCGCCCGATGCAGTTTGTTCAAAAATATCGATCGAATCAAAGGCGCTTTTAAAATCAACGAAAGCTACAAAAAACTTTCTTTTTTTCCTTCTAGGTTGTGGTTGAATCCTCGAGGATAAATTATAAACGTTTATTCACGAATTAATTTTAATTCAATAACATTTGTGGTGCGGCCATGATCAAAAAGAACTTTCGACGAAGGATCGGCTGAAAAATAAACACGGCCAGTAGAGCTACGCGTAATGTCTCGTGACGATGTACGATTCGCTGTAACGATATAAAATAAACCTATGTATAACGTATTTCGGTTGAGATTCATTTATGCGATAATACAGTTGTCGATACGACCGCGTTCAGATCTAAAACCTGCCCAGTCCAAAAGCCTTTTTTGACAAAATTCTAGTAAATAGTTTTGGGGTGCAACTATCATGAAAGCTGCCTTTTTTGTAGATCGCGGAGATCGGCACTTGACAGCAAGATGAGATTGAAATAAACAATTATCTGGCAGATTTTTTAAAAATTTGTACGGTATTAGTTGTTTTAACATTCTTTTGAAGTCATCGACAGTTATACTAGAATCAAGTAAAGGACCTGTAAAAGTAAAAGCAGACGCCGGGTATATTTCACTTACCTAGTACCTATACGATACAAACCGTGGAAACTAAAATAGTCTATAAATACGTGACGTGCGGGCCCGCCACTAAAGATAACTAGAGATCTAATATCAATATCGCGATAATACTTCGACGGGAAACCATAGAAACCGCCCCCGGCTGCTGCCGCCCCCCACTCGCACCCGGATACTCCTTGCGGTCGGTTCCGAAATGCCAGAGGTCGTCGTAAATCCTGCGGGCAATGCCGAAGTGTTCGGGAGTTCCGGCGCACCGAACTATCCGAAAGTTGCCGAAACGTCGGGTAGCAAGAAATCGGAGTCGCAGGATCAGATAATAAAACGTACGGGCATGATGTTTGCGGGGTGTTATCGTCGCGCATACAAACAAAAGCACGCGGGCGGATAATTCCGGTTTAAAAGTGTTGACGTAGAACCGATTACAATGTTTTGACAGCGCTTAGGTGTTTTTGCAGAGGAGAGGAAACCGCGATTGAAGTCTGCACAGGCCTCAAAATTGTTCCAACGAATTAACGAAAATACAGGATGAATCAGTCGATCGTGCAAGTCCCAAAACAATTAAGACGTTTAGCAAAAATAACCAACCAAAGAAACTTTTACTTTTTACAAAACTCTGGATTCCTCCAGCGTCGGATTTTGCTGAGTCGAACTGACAAACGTTTCGCCAATCATTGTTCGCTTCTTTTTCTTATAACGATTAAAAACAAACGCCGGGAACAGCTATGGGTACTTCCAGTATCACCAGTCAACGCGAATATATTTATGGAAGCCTTTAGGAAGAAAGCTCTCAACACCTTACATCTAAAACCAAAATTATGGAAATGCTACGTCGATGATACTTTTGTTATTTGGCCTCATGGTCGGGAATCCCTAGTAGATTTTCTTAGACATTTAAACTCTATACATCCCAACATAACCTTCCATTCTTAAATATTCTTATCAATAGAAAATCAGACCTCACATTGGGTCATTGTGTTTAGAAAACCTATGCACACAGACCGATACCTTAATGCATGGTCACCATCCGGCCCAAAAATCCCACTCAATCAACTCTCTTGTTTACAGAGCAGTAAAACTATCTCAGCCCTAGTCACTGAACCCAGAATTAAAACACATTACCTCTGCTCTTCCCTCTAATAATTTCCACATTAAAGATATTAAGGGTCCCATCACAAAATACACTTCACCCCAACCTTCCAAAAGTAATGAGGCCGAAAGCAATCCTACACTTGCCACTGTGGTCCTTCCTTACATTTAAAACATCACTGACCACATATCAAAAGTTCTAAAGAAATATAACGTCAAAGCTATATTTACTACTTGTCCAAAAATCTCTCATTATTTTCGATCCGTCAAAGACAAAATTCGATTTGAGATGCCAGGAATTTCCAGCAATTCCTCGCATATCCGGCTACGAATACATTGGAAAGACCGGACGAAAAATATCAATTAGTCTCAAAGAACATGAAAGTGCCTTAAAACTAAGACAAATAAACTCATCAGCAGTTGCCGAACACAATCACGAAACCGGACATAACATTTTATTCGATAAAACTATAATTCTTGCATGTAATCAATTCTTCTACCAACGAAAAATCCGAGAGTCTATAGAAATCTATAAACAAACTAACGATCTTAACTGCGACTCGGATCTTTATCTGCCATCAATTTGACAATCAGTCACCCGAGACGGTGTTTATGCCCTTCATTTAGCTCAGCGCCTTCAAACAATACATTAGCATGTACAGAGTAAAATGCGAGTCAGTTTCAGTCAAGCTCTGAAGAAGTCAACAGCATGATTGGCGAAACGTTAGCAAGTTCGACTAAGTAAAAACCGACGCAGGAGAAATCCAGAAATTTTGTAAAAATTATTACAGTAAGTTGTGGCAGTCTCATTGAAAAATCAAAGCAATTTTAAATTTGAATGTTTAATTTGGTACAATTTGCAAGTATTCTATTACTAAATAGTAATTATAAAAAGGCTGACATGAAAATGCAATAAACTAATTAACAAAACACGAACAGAAAAAGAGCAAGAAATTACAGAATGATAAATTATTATGATTTGACACGCTTAAGTCATCATTTGTACTGAAAGTAATTTAGGTTTCTGTGGAATCTGAGCACAAGATAACGAATGGACTTTTGTTGAATGTTTCCTATTCTGGTTATGTATTTAAAATGTATTGGATTCTATACCAAATACGCCTATTCCAACTTTGATCTTACAAGTTTGTTACACACACAGATAGAGAGAGAGAGAGAGAGAGAGAGAGAGAGAGAGAGAGAGAAAGAGAGAGAGAGAGAGAGAGAGAGAGAGAGAGAGAGAGAGAGAGAGGGAGAAAGAGAGAGAGAGAGAGAGAGAGAGAGAGAGAGAGAGAGAGAGAGAGAGAGAGAGAGAGAGAGAAGAGAGAGAGAGAGAGAATATTGCCTTAATCGCTAAATATTGACGATCTGTCTGCAGTCAGTTGGTTGTTGAATGATTTAAATTAATTATTATTAACAAGTAGCAAAAATCTTAGATAGTTATTAGGTTGCGCGCTAAATAAGATATGCTGGTTTCCAAATTAATCTTTATAGCTGCACATTTTACTATATAATTTTATAATGTATCTATTCTAAAGACCGCTTGAAGATTTCGGTAATTTCGCACTTTATACCTATAACTAAAGAGCGGAAAAAAAGCAAGCAATGTCATTTTAAATAAAGATAGAACTATCCCTTTACACACATTTTTCGGAAATCCTATAATTTTTTACCTATACTACAGACCTATTTGAATAACTATAAATAAAACATAAAAAATCGTAATGCAAGTTTTTTTATTTATAGATACATAAAATATAAAGCATAAACATCTTACACTGACAAAATATTATTTGCGATTGTAAAAAAAGTTATAATACAATTAGTATAATTCAACATTACCATTAATAGTTCAGATAATAGCAACTTGCACAAAATACAATTCTTAAATTTAGACACTATTTTTTGCAGTTACAAAAACAATTGATAAATAAACGTTTCTCAAGATTTCCCAAAAGAAAATTGTGTCTTTTATCTGTAAACATATGTTTCAAAATAGAAAAACTTCGCTCAACATCTAAGTTGTTATCAACAGCATTTTATTTGTGGAATTAGGTGTGTTTCTAATTTATACAAATCCAGTTGGCTTTCGAAATTAGTGAACTTGCCTATAAAAACTTTTTTAATATTTTATAGCATTTTGCTTGTGCTATTCCCAATCACTGAAATATTTTTTTTTATAACCGCAAGTTTTTTGACGTCTCTCTAAATTAGATTTTTTAAAGCCACTAAATCGCTGGTTTTGTACAAATTAAATTTTCTTTCATTCATCATTGCGTTCATTGCTTTCTGCCTATGCCGATAACACAGGAACTTATGAAGCAAATATGAAAAAAAATTAAGAAGGTCTATTCAACATGCCCATGCGCGAGATTTGAAATATCTTTTTTAACCAATGACCTTGCGGGATTAAACAACCAATAGGGCCGTTTCATCAATAAGTTTGGATGCGGCATTTTTGCGGCAGCATTTTCTTAAAATATGCCTTGATCTCGTTTTAGGAAAATGAGTTGAGTGCGTGGAAATCGTAATCGGAAAATCATTACCTTTTCTACGAGAATATCAATGCCGCCTGCGGCGCATCAATTTAGGCTCATATATTATATATGCAATAGTGATACGGTTTCTCCTTAGACCCCAATCAATGCCTGTGCAATATGTCTCCCACATGAGCCAGCTGTTTTATCAACCACATAATAAAAATAATTTTAATCAACTTTTTTTTTAAATATCATTTACAATTTGCTTGTAAAATAAAAATATCAGTACTACATTTAGGTTGCGTTGACCGAGTCGACTCCATTGTAATGGAGGTCAGGGCCTTTATTCAAAGGAATGGGAGTTTTGTACAAAACAGGGGTATAAGGGTATGCGACCACATTAAATTACAAGAATAAGAAATAGCAAACATAAAATGCATTTTTTTGGACATTGACCTACACTTGACATTATTGCATGACTCTCGGGACAATCACTATTTTTGGATTTTCGGTTAGTTTAAATCTGTCTAGGGAATAGAAAAATATAATAAAAATACGTTTATATAAAAATATAAAATTTAATTGAGCATTATTGCGCATAAATAGGTTTAAAATAACATAGTCTAGCAATCTAGTTTTAAAACAGTTCTTTTGAGTAATTAAAAAATAACTCTTATAATTTTTTTCTATTCCCGTCTGTTAAATTCCTAATTACACACCGATCTAACGTGCGGGAAGTGTCACTTTATCACTTCAGTTTCGTTTCGGACATTTCCGGGATTTTCCCGCACGGGTTTAGGAGCAATCCGATGTGTTTGGAGATATTGCCACACCTTGAATTGTGACGTTTGTCAATTCTGACGGTCATGTCAGTAAATGTATGCGTGTTGTTTTGCAAAAATGTACCCAAAAACTGCATACAACACGTTCGGTAAACTTTTTAAGTCACTCGTTTATTAAACACTCGTTCCGTTCGTGCCAAATAAACTCGTGAGTCAAATGCCGTTTACCGCACTTATTGCCTAATAGACTAAATCAATGAAACAGAATTATTATTATTTATCATTGCGTAAAACGGCTCTCGAGCATCCTATACGTATTCAAATCGATTCAGGTCGGGTGACCTTGTTACCATGTAATTATATGAAATTGTGGTTCCAATAATTGGAGCAAAAGGGGTGAAACAGGGGTGAAATTGCGTCAAGGTACCGGCATATTCCACAACCTTGTAAATACGACTGTTTCACGTCACTTAACAAACCCGCTGGCAACACGCCCCCTCCCCCCCCCCCCCGCGCGTTAACGCTTAAAAAAAAATAACCCGAAACTAATTAATTACACGCACGGCGACAGACCGCTAAAAACACACTGGTTTTTCATTATAAATCAACGTTAATTGGAACGCCGGCCCGGACAAAACACAATAAGCACAAAGTCGGAAAATTGCACGCGGAAACGTCGACCGACTCGCGCGGAAAAAGTTTTTCAATTCGGAAATTACGAATTTTTCAAACGTTCGAGGTTTCGCCAGTGTGCACCGTAAACGATCGGTTTTAATCGCGCGATATTTGAAAAACCGATTTTCGTAAATTAGTTTAGCAAGTTTTTCTTATTCGTTTAAATCCTTAATCAACATTTCTTTTACCTAAAATATTAGAAATATAAATGCATTAAAAAAATGATTTTGCTTTTATCGTAATAATATTGTTTATTTCTAACAGATATAGAATACGCCACTGAAGCATCACTTGACCTAGAGGAATTAAACAGGAATAGGTTACAAACAATTAAAAGATATAACTTGATAGGCTAAGATTACACAACAAAATAGCAAAAGTGTATAAAAATTGAAAAAAAAAACAGCATTATTGAAAATACACATACCATTCAAATTGAAAATTAAAAGAGCAACATCAATTGTACAGGGTGAGTCAACGATAAAGTAAAGTTCATTATATCATTAGGTCCAAAAGTTATTAGAAAATAGTAAGTAAAAAAGAATGTTTTTTTTTTTCCGTAGCGTCACAACCCTTCGTGGGTCTTAGCTGCATCTACGACTCGTCTCCATCTGTCCCTGTCCAACACAACCTCCTTCCAGTTCCGTACTCCTAAGATTTTTACATCCTCTTCGATATTGTCCCTCCATCTGAGCCTTGGTCTTCCTAAGGGTCTCTTTCCTGCTGGGTTTTCTTCCCATATCCTCTTTACAAGACGTTCATTCGGCGATCTCTGCACGTGTCCAGCCCACCTGAGCGTTTGTGCTTTTATTTCGTTTACTAAACTCGGTCTTTTGTACATGTCGTTAAGCTCCGCATTCGTTCTTATTCGATATTGACCCGTTCTCTCATCTATTGTTGGTCCAAAGATTTTCCGCAACATCCTTCGTTCAAAGCGTCTTAACACTAGTTCGTTCTGCTTTGTCATTGTCCATGTTTCCGAGCCATACATTACGATTGGCTTGATTACTGCCGAATATATCCGTAGTTTTGAGTTCCTAGATATCAGTCGGGACTTAAACAGGTTCTGCAAGGCGAAAAAATATTTATTGCCCTTTTGTATTCTTGCTTTTATTTCGCTGGTGATATCGTTATCCGAAGTTATAACTGCTCCTAGGTACTGAAATTGGTTTACGCATTCAAAATTGTGGGTGTCCATGGTTATGTTCTGTCCTATTCTGCCCCTTCCTGCTCTCCGTCCGGCCCACATATATTTGGTCTTGTCCTCGTTGATCATGAGTCCTACCTTCTTGGTCTCCTTCTCTATGTTCATGAACATTTCTTTTGTTTTAATCGTACTGCTTCCTACCGTATAAATGTCATCGGCATATGCCAAAATCATTTCTGGGCCCTTATTTGTAAATATTTCCAAGCCAATATTCGCTTCTTTGATGGCCATGTCCAGCACTATGTTGAAAAGCAATGGTGAAAGTCCATCGCCCTGTTTTAGGCCATTGTTAATGGAGAATGCCTCGGTGTTGTTCTTTCCTACCCTAACTTTGGCTTTAGAGTTTTCTATGCATATCTTGGTTAGCCTTATGATCTTTTTTGGTACCCCTTATGATCTTTTTTGGTACCCCTATGCCTTCCAACGCTTGCCAGACACTTTCCCTGGTGATGCTATCATATGCTTGGCGGAAATCTACGAACAGTTGGTGAACCTCTCTGTTAAACTCCCAGCTTTTCTCTAGGAGCTGTCTTATGGTGAATATTTGATCTGTTGTTGATCTCTTGGGTCGAAACCCGCATTGGTAGTCCCCTAAGTTGTCTTCTGCGTATGGGGATATGCGTCCTCTTAGTACATTTGACAGAACCTTGTATGTTATATTTAGCAGGGTTATTCCTCTATAGTTTTTACAGGCCATCCGGTCTCCTTTCTTATGAATGGGGACGATGGTACCCTCATTCCACTCCTTTGGTAGGGCTTCTGTTTTCCATATGTTTTTCAACAGCTCTAGTATGGCAGTATCTAGATGTTCCCCTCCATATTTTATGCATTCCGCCGTAATGGAGTCCTCACCCGGGGCCTTGTTATTCTTTAATTGGTTTATTGCCCTTTTAATCTCCTCTAGCGTGGGTTCTGGCACATGCTCCTCCGCACTTTGGTATACCTTCTTCGTGTTCCCAGTTACTGTATCTATGTTTAACAGGTTTTCAAAGAATTGTTTCCATGCTTGCATTACTTCTTTTATATCCGTTATGAGCTCGTTGTTTTCATTTCTTAAAATGTTGGTCTTTGGTGTGTAACCTTTCCTTATACTTTTCACTTGATTGAAAAAGTTCCGGTTGTTTGTTAGCCCAGCTTCCTTTTCTACATTCTCTATTGTTTTGTTGTAAGCTTCTCTTTTTTTCCTTCTTATCTTTCTTTTTGCCTCCACTCTGAGGTCGTTGAATCTTTGGACGTTTCCGTCACTTGGACACTGCAACATTTGAATTCTGGCCTTGTTTTTGGTATCTAAGGCCTTCTGGCTTTCTTCATCATACCAGTCTTTTCTTCTTCTATTCTTTGTGTTCTCGCCTAAGGCTCTTTGTGCAGCGTTGATTACTGATGTTCTGATCTGTTTCCAGTGCTCCTCTACATCCGACGCCTCTTGGGTGACATTTTTCTGTAGTTGTGTTTCCAGCTCTTTTTGGTATTCGTGTCTGCATGTTTCATCCTGGTTTAGTTTATCTGTGTTCCACCTTTTTAGTCCTGATGTTTCTTGACTTGTTATGGTTTTTTTTAATCCTTGATCGAACCTTTACCCGCACCAGAAAGTGATCTGTTCCTGCATCCGCCCCTCTTTGGCTCTTCACATCTATGATGCTCCTAACGTGTCTCGCGTTTGCTATTACATGATCTATTTGGTTTCGCGTTTTCCGATCATTGGATATCCATGTCTCTTTGTGGATGTTCTTGTGTGGGAACATTGTCGAGGCAATCCTCAGGTTATTAGCCGCTGCTAAGTTGATCAGTCGTTGGCCGTTGTCGTTTGATAGCTCATGGAGACTATGTCTTCCAATATGTGGTCTAAACGCTTCTTCTCTTCCAACCTTGGCATTAAGGTCTCCCAGAATGATTAACATGTCCTGTTTAGGTACCGCACTTATGGTTTGCTCCAGTTGTTCGTAGTACTCGTCTTTGACTTCTTCATCCTTATCTTCGGTATAGTTATAATTTAAAATTTTGTTTTGTATTTTTTTTAATTCTCTAACTTTTATGTTAATTATAATACATACCTCAACCTAAAAGTTTTTCCAATGCACAGTTTAGTGTTTCTAAAAAAATACTAGTTTTCAGACGTGCTACTAAATTACGATAGGGCCATTATTTTTGAAGGTAGATCACTGATATTTAATATTAACGGTATTCGAAGAAGACGTCAAATTAGATGCTAGACGGTGTTCAAAATATACGAATATATATGGATCATTTTAAATTGAAAAATCTCGATTTTCTTAAATAGCACATGACATACATTATTATTTTTTCTGAAAGACTTTACAAAAAAGTATGGTATATACCTATTTTTAATACTATGTGATTTATTTTAACTTATCCTTCTTTCTGTCTTAGACGATTGCTATAATATTAGTTTGCCATGAAGTTTAAAAAGTGAGCAGAAGAAAGAACTTTGTTGGACCCATAGATAAAGCAAAAGAAGGTTATAAGCAATATTGATGAAAATAACGACCAAATTTTAAATTCACAGAAAAAGTAAATAATATTAAATAGCTATTATAATAAATTAACTATATCTTATTTTTAATTAGATACACATGTTTAGTCTTTTTCGTATATTTTCTTGGACGTCTCTTAGCATAAACTTCCCGACATAGGAACCCAAGACAATCAACGAATTTTCAACCAATTCATTTGAAGGTGGTTGCTGAGAATCATCTTCCAATTCCTCCTCCATCGTGTCACTTTCGCAGTCATTTTCGATGTTTAACTGTATCGGTTCGGATCTGCAGGACTAGATAATATCTTCATCAGTAGGAAACTCTGAAGTAACAATATCCTCATCCACATGTATAGAATCGTTGATGGTGCTACCTTCTGCTATACCTTTAATGTTTGTCCAAGCTTTAAACTCGATTTCTATTTGAATTTAGTCTTCACTCTTTTCTTTCAGGCGTTCACTTATCAAAATCAAGGGAATCTCATCTTCTTGACTGAATGTTTATTTTTCAAAATTGTAGACACTGTACTTGCCGAAATCCCATACTTCACAGCTACATCTTTATTTTTTGAGCCACTTTCCACTTCTTTTATAACCTTGAATTTTTGATCAACAGACAAAGCTTTTAAAGCACGTGTTGATGACATATCAACAAATGCAAAAATCCAGAAATGTCTTTAATATAATGTGTAAATTGAATAGGGACAGTATTTTTCACTTAGTATTAACTAGTAAGTCATTCAAGTGAATTTAGCAAGCACAGAAACTGAACTACTTGCACAGATACGTTAAAAAAACAGGTTAAGATCGGTCGTAATTAGGGGGTTCCCTAGTAGTAATAAGTTTGAATATTATTTGCCAATAACTGTCTGTTGTTCTGGTCATTTCTTAATGTTAACACAGCCCAGTTGGCTAGTAGTTTTGTCATGGCCAGCTAATATTATAGTAATAGTCTTAGAGAGAAAGAAGTGTAAATATTGAAAAATTTAAAATAAATCGCAAAGTATTAAAAATAGGTACATGACATATTTAATAAACTGTCGATTTTTGTAAGATTATACAGAAAAAAATCTTATATATATGGTATGCTATTTAAGAAAATCGACATTTTTCAATTTACAATTATTCAAATATATTCATTATCTCTTCCTGGTGACAGTCGTCACTGGCTTAGCTAAAAGTTAGAGTTGATATTAAAGAGACTTGGATTTTTCTTCAGGAACATAACCGACGACAGATAATATAGAGAAGGAAGATAATCAAAATACGGTTTGCAGGAAGTCCTGGGGAATGCACGTAACAATTGTTGTTTTGATGTTTGGAAGAACCCGACAACTGTATCTTATATGAAATCCGAAACTGGAAACAAGCAAAATAGATAGTTCTGATGCTCTCTATTAATAGCCGGCCTCTAAGCCTGCGAATCAGAGCACAAAACTCTATAGCCTTGAGCACAGAAAGTTTAAGTGATCCTCCCAACTAATCCTCCCATTAATTTGATTTATTTGTCGTTCAAGTTAACATATAGAGAGTAATCCCTATTAGCAGGCGAATTATTAAAAACTGTCTGTGTTCAACCTCAGTTAGTTTTGCTTGCACTACCGCACCGGCGTCAGACAGACCAACCAGGGACAAAGCGGACAGCACAACTGATGTATCGTCAGTATACTTGAGAGGATCCCCAAAGTGAAACCATTTGGACGCTCATAATATTAATCTTTCTGTAATGCTTTATTTAAGTGCGGAGCCAGAAAATTATTGAGTTCCAAATGCCCTGCGGCTTTACACAAAGAATACGAAACACTCCTACGTAGACCACTATTAAGCAGAACAAATTATTCTTACAAAACCTTTCAGCGAATAGTGATCAAAGTAAAAGCATAAAATTATTTACTGTAGAAGATCTCGCGATAGTTTGTATTTTTATTCGAATGAAGAAGTTTTGCATCGGCATTTAATTGATTCTTTATTTGAATGGAGTTATTATCTACAGTTGCAGATCTTATGTAAACTACTCAATAAATTTATTGGTTCTCCCGAAATACTGACTTGGATTTTTCTTCATCAAAATTAGGTATTAATTTTTTCTATAATGAATTTTAAAGTGATTTACAATTAGTTTTAAAAATTAAAATACTTGAAAATATCAATAATCTTATGTCACGAAACAGTTGACGAAAATAAAAATAACGGGGTTTAAAAAAAACATTGTTTTAAGGATTAGCTTTTGCAATTTAAATGGTTCGCCAGATCGTGATCAGGGCATACAAAATAATGTCAAACCTAAAATATCTATGGAAAACAAATTTATTAAAATAAATAAAAACTAAAAGTTCAGATTTTCACGAAATTATATATTATGACATGACAATTGTTTCGACAACACCGTGTCTTTATCAAATGTAATATTTACAAACTACCTGATACTATATATACCGAAAAATGACCATAAAACCTTAATTAATGTTCGTTAAGCGATACATTTGAATGTCTTATTTTGTTAATCTCCATGGCTTCCAATAAATTTAATTTTCTAGGTAATCATTACATAATCGTATAAAATTCACTATCGAGATTGAACAGGATAACTCTATTAATTTTTTAGACTTAACTATTACAAAAGCGCAAAACAAATTAGATTTTTCGATATATCATAAACCTTCACACACAGACACAGTCATATATAACAGCTCAAATCATCCTTATACACACAAAATGGCTGCATTTAACTCTTTTATACACAGACTTCTTAACACGCCACTCTCAACAGAAAATTACAACAAAGAACTTAATATCATTAAACAAATTGCACTGAACAACGGCTAAAATCCGTCCATTATAGATAAAATTATAAATAAAAAACAAATACAGACAACAGTAAGCTCTATTTATTCGAAACTCAATACAGAACTCGAACAATTTAAAACAATACATACATAGGAGAACCTAGTGAAAAAGTTTCAAAACATTTGTCAAGATGTGGTTTAAAAATAGCTTTCAGAACTAACAACACGATAGGAAAATATTTAAAGAACAATAAAACGAAATGTCCAAAATACCAAAAGTCAGGTGTCTACAGGTTGAAATGTGGATCTTGTCCTAAAATTTATATTGGACAAACAGGTAGATCCTTCAAGAAACGCATTAACGAACATAAAAGAGCGTTTAAAAACAATAGTCTAGATTCTAATTATGCTACACACTTAAACACAGAAAAACACATTTTTGACGACAATTTTGATATTTTACATGCAGCCGCAAAAAGTAGAAAATTAAATTTATTGGAAGCCATGGAGATTAACAAAATGAGACATTCAAATGTATCGCTTAACGAACATTAATTAAGGTTTTATGGTCATTTTTCGGTATATATAGTATCAGGTAGTTTGTAAATATTACATTTGATAAAGACACGGTGTTGTCGAAACAATTGTCATGTCAAAATATATAATTTCGTGAAAATCTGAACTTTTAGTTGTTATTTATTTTGATAAATGGATTTTCATCAAGTAAAAGCCACCTCAGTTCTAATTTATTAACCTCAGCAGCCAATAATTAGAAAGTTTTCGTAATGATCTGTGTGATTCGTCCAGGGCAGATGAGAATCAAAATAAATGAGAAATTTGACTACACTGCTTTGACAAAATGCACTTGATACAAATGTTAAGTCGTGGCAAAAATATTGAAATATTATTCTTACACTCCACTGCTTATTGTCAAGGACGACCTAAGTCTTAACTCCTGCAAACGGCGCGAAACCCATCGCGAAAGTACGTGCTAAGAATGGAAACGTTATTAAACGGAAATTAAGTTTGGTATGAAAAAGTTTCTTTGGTTGTCGTTTCTTTGAACATATTCGGGCCTTTTTAAGGTAGGTGATGGAGGGGGAACTATTACAATTTACTGTTGTTATTATTACATAGAATAATGTGCACATTGGTAGTGGTATGAAAATGTACTCTCTGTGCCAAATAAAACGATTTACGATACTATCTGGAAACCCATAGAAGATACGAAAAAAAGTTTGGTACAAAAGTTTATTGAACTCTCTTGAAGAATTAAAATATTATAATTTTGTTGATACAGGGTGTCCCCAATCAACTTTGTTACTTTAAACACCCTGTACATTTCTACAATTTTGGATTCCTTGGTAAAAATAAAGATCATTTTTTTAAGAAATTCCTATTCCAATTTTGCAAAGTTTAGGCAGAAGTTGAGGTTATGTGTTTTTTTTCACATTTTGATTGTCGCATAAAAAATTCTAGGACAAAAAATAAGGTAAGTTACTTACTTTTTAAGGAATTTACTTACTTTTTGAGATATTCGAGGTTTAAAATAACACCCGTATAAATTCTTGTTGAATTTAAAGCTGTCCACGTTAGGTCACGTGTTGGCAATATTAGGTATTTTTTAAATAACAAAGACGCCATACTAATTATTTTAAAGATATAATACGCCATATATAAGAATAAAACCTATTGTTGACAAAATACAGGGTGTCCATTATAAAGTTGACATTTTGGAAAAAATGGATTCTAAACTTTAACTTTAACAGATTTAATAAAATTTACTTCAGAATTCATATTTTTAAGAAACATGTAATAGTTCATTATCTTGCTTGATTGAAAATACCTAATTACAAAAGTTTATAGGCTAACTATACAAGGTAACAAATTTCAATAAATAAATCTATAAACCAAAAAAAAAACAAATAACTGAAAAAAAACTTAAATATGGTGATGCTGTAATAAATATATTTTCAATATATTGTCTTTCCTCTGCAATACACATTGTAACCGCATCACTTTTATTTAATGCAAGAACCTCTTGTCTAATTTTTTCCTTAAATGTTAATTATTTCGCGATTTATACACACGATACTTTAAAGTTTTTACCAATTATATTTTGGAAATTTACTTTTAAAAAATTTATCACTTGATGATGCTGAAATATAATTTTCTCCCGCAAGTTGTGGGGCAGGTTGTTTACTAATGGCATTATTGTATTTTGAAGCAAAATTAAAAAATTCTGTCATTTTAAATAGTTAAAAAAAATGGGGCCAACAATTCTATCCCGTATAATACCACACCACACTTTAACACTCCGATTGCACTGCTTATTTTTTTTTTCATTAAAAACTTATTCTCTGTTGAATAATGGTAGCATTTTTTTATTGTGCATGCCAGACGTCGTAAAAATCGCCTCATCGGTCCATTATGTTTTATTGAAAATATCCCTCTGAAAATATTCGTCCATCATGACCATGAAGAATTTTCGTCTGGCATCAAAATCATGGTGAAACAAAAATTGAATTGGTAGAAATTTATAAGGTTTTATTTTGAAGCCTGAAATAGTTAAGTCAAGATCCCTGATTGCATCTCCCAAAGAATTCGGGTAATTCAGTGCAGTATAATATTACCTTCAATTTAATTTCTTCCTATAAAATGGTGCTCGGTTTCTCTCTTGTTCTATATTTTAGACAGGTCCTGGTCTATTAAATATTGTTTTTATTGGTATTATAGCCCCCCGGAAACTTTCTTTGATACTCGCTTAATGCTAAGGCTGCACTTTTACCATTGGTCAGGTAGCATTCATACAATTTTAGCCATTCAAAAACTTTAACTTATTTAAAATACAACTAAGATATATACTAACAAAAAACTTGACAAGTATCAACTTTTTAAATAGAAATATATAAAAAAAACAACAAAAACAAACAGAAATGTCAAAGTTTGTTTATACCTTATTAAGTCAAAAAAAAAGATTGTGATGTCATAACTAACAAAATTTTTAAATATTTTGATATTTCTTTTTTGTTTTGATGCTAGATAAAACGAGCATTTTAAGAGGAACATTTTCAACCCAACTTTATGAACCGAGTTAACGAACTCTTTTTAGTTAACTTTTTGTTTTATAGATTTATGTATTCACAATTGTTACCTGGTTTAGTTAGCCTATAAATTTTAATTATTTATTTTTGTTATTATGTATTTTGAATCAAGTTAGATAATTAACTATTACATGTCTCTTTAAATATGAATTCTGAAGTTATATTAAATCTGTTAAAGTCTGTAGTATTGAGTTGATTTTTTTCAAAATTTCCGCGTAATAATGAGCACAATATATTGTTAGCAATACATCTTTAAAATAAATAGTATCATGTCTTTTCTATTTAAAAAATACCTAATATTGCGAACAAGTTATCTAATGTAGGCAGCTTTAAATTCAACAAGATACGGATGTTATCTTAAACCTGGAATATCTCAAAAAGTTTTAAGAACTTTCCTTACTTTTTGTATTTTTGTATTTATTGCAATTCTTTTTACGCGACGCTTACACACTGTCAATGGACTCAACCATATTTCCTGAGAAAAGTAGAAGATTGGGTGTACTGAAATTGTTCTTTTCTCACTTTAAATGAAGAGGCTCATGAAGTAAATCACACACGTAAGCTGTCATATTTGGATAAGAACTCTTCGAAGTCGATATTAATGATGAAAAATATTTTGAAGCGGTCTTCATAGAGCGTGTTTCTAAATTTCAGTGGCCAACGCATGGCAGTTCACTGCACTGGTCCCAGAATATCTCGATCACTTAAAAGCCTAGAAGCTCCATACTTGAATTGAGGACTGAGATTCTTAACAGTCCTTTTCAACAAAAATAAGGTGGAATTCGCTTCCTTGACATAAGTTATGAGAAAAACGTAGGTTCGAAACTTGTAAACGGAATTTGAATTAGATGCTATGGGATGTTTAAAATAAAACGAATATAAATCTAATTAACTAACCAAGACCCTATAACTATTTTTAATATTATATATGTTTTTGAAATCAGGACAAATAGATCTACGATTTAAGCTAATAATAGATAGGTCATTTTGACAGCTTGCGATCGTCGTTTGTTTTTTCTGACATTTGCATAAGATAATAGAGCAAAAATCTTTAAACTTTTGTATTTACACTTTACTTTCTATTTTTCAAAATTAACCCTGTAGGTGGATGTCAAAATGTAATGAATAACCTAGTATAAACCATCATCATAAATTATTAGTTTACTTATACTAGACACAAAATTTTCATTAATGTAATAGTAATTATTATTTCCAATGATTATTAATGTGTTAATGTGAATTATTGTCATGCATTCGTACTTCTTAAAGGATTTTAGAATAATTTTGAGTCTTCGGATTAAGCACTACGCACTGAAAAAAATTGGTTTAATAAAAATTGCGAGTTATTTTAAAAAATATTTGTTTTATAATGGTCACATATTTATTTGAAATTTTTGAAAAATGTATTTGAATTATTTGCAATAAAATTGTTTTTTTTTATGAAATAAATACATAGTCAACTAAATATTTACTCCCTTTTTAATGAATTTTCCAGGCCATAAGTTTGGGTTAAGTTTAAGTGAAATACGCGTTCAGTGTTTTAATGGCTTGTTTCTTTCTTAAGAATATACAATTTTTTTGATTCGATACAATAATGTATTAAAATTAACTAACCAAATTGTTCAGATAATGGAACAAACATTTGTGTTCAATTTGATGCAAGAGACTGCTGTTATTTGGATGAAACACATTTAGCTTACTTTCGTTTTTTTTCTATTTGCATCGAGGATTCCTTAATTTAATATAATTAAATGAATTGGTTGTTGTATATCTGAATTTGGTATTCAAATTTAAACTTTTTAAATTGAACTTTCAACTAACCAAAACTATAAACTATTAACGTTTTATTTTGAAAATAATTAATTATTATTATAGTAGGTACTCAAGGACGGCTCACTGTACCAATTTATTTTGTAATAATGATAAGATCGTCTTCGCTTATGGCGCGAAATAATATCAAAATAAAAATAACCGTGTTTTAAATGATTCTAAAAACATCCATTTGCATATTTTATTTGGAAATAAAACCAACGAAAGGGTAAAATAAATAAAAAATAATGTTTATTGTCGGTGAGCAAACAGGAGGGGGGGGGCAACATCATACTATGTCGATATATCTTCTGCTTCTCTCGTACCATGCTAATGGTGCTGGGATAACTAGGAGTTGTGAATGAATCGGGTGACAAAATGATGTTTGATTAAATACATGTTTTTAAAAGAAGTACCTATACCTATTAATTTAAGAAAATTAAGTATTTATTATTATGTTATATTAATTGAATCAAAATTATATACATACTAACTAACAGTTCAGCTAAGTGAATGTTTATTTAGTTGAAATAACCTGTCATTGTTTTTAAGCACTAAAAAGTTTAATCTGTGGAAACAGTAAATTGTTGAATAGTGCGCATAGGTAGGTAGAAATATGATCCACGCCACATTGAATCAAATATATTTCCATTGGCATAATAATTGTTACGGTTTTGTCTGCAAAAACCTAAAAAACTGAGGACCATCACACCATTAACAAACTCAAAAATGGCACAGGGGCCGCGTTGCGAAAAAGAAGCTACGTTAGTGCGGGGTCCTTGCCCTATAAATGAATGAGTTATTTGTATCTAAGCTCATTTTACTTGCTTTTAATAAGTATATTTACATCAAAGAAGGGATTGTTTGCAAATTTTATTATTTTTTATTTGGTTTAACTAAATTAGAATTTTCTATAAATTAATATCTAAAAAAAATTGAAAGAAATGATTTAAAATATTCAAATACATTCATTTATTTGAATCAAGGAATTTTGTTGAAAGGAAATAAAAAGTTCCAAGTAAATACTTATTAGGTTAGTTTTTCTGATTTTTTCAGTGTTATCGTTTCGACGGTTTATGACTACTATAAAAGTTTTGATCTGAAAAATCATTTAAGAAATGACTTAAAGAAATTTAAAAATAGTATTCATAGGAAAAATAAAATGGTGTCAGCATTTCACAGACGAAACATCTGACAAAATACGACCAGCGGATAGAGCAGAAAAAATTTCCGACGACGCGGCTCGTATTTGGGACATCACAAACATCTTACGACATTTACCGAAAAAAATGGAAAAGTTCGTCATTCTAACAGTCAGATTGGATTCTGAAACATGCAAATGGCGTATACTGATCAATACGAAACGGTCTCCCAGATGAGCGGCCTCCTACGAAGAATCGAAAATAATCCAAGAAAAGCCTCTCTCGTAATAATTCAGTCGTTCATATTCGTCTTAAAATTCCGAGAAAGCGCTCATCTTTTAGTTGTTCCTTATTTCGCATTTAGTGGCCCGTCTTCAAGCCCGTTTACTTTGCATAATTTTGGCCAAACAATTTTTTTTTTCGTAGAAAGCTTCTTAACAGCGTCGTTATGCCGGCTCTCAGCCTGAGGGGGAAAATATTTACGAATAATTTTCGAAAGGGAAACAAACAAACCCGTAAAGTCGGAACCAAATTAAAACTTTAGAGTCTAAACATTGCCGAGATCTACTTTTCTCATTTAAAAAAAGTTAATTGCTGCTAGTGTTTATTCATACTGTCCGTTCGTTACTCGCGGAATTTTCATTTAATTTAATTAATAATAAATAGGTGGCGGATTGCTTCATTTTTAATCAAAAACACTAAGCAGAGAGCGTAGCACAGATTCAATCGGAAACATTCAGGAAAATTCGATCTTCTTGGCAACACGGCACTTCGAACTATTAGGAGCCCATATTTATATATGTAGATTTATAAAGTTTTTCGAAGGTTATACTTTCACCTTGAATACTTTAGTCATTTGCTAGTATGGATAGTTACACAAGCAGAATAAGTAGAAATAACGTCTTCATATCTTTATCTTTATAATGAATCTCCCTCCACACACCAGGTGAGGTAATGGAAGTAGCCTTACAATTTAGTTTAGTCTGTACTGGTTTTTACCATTTTGTTCCTCTTTTATTTCTGTCCGATTATTTTTACAATGTATATTTGTACAATTATGTTCTGGTTATATAAGTACCTCTGTTATTTTCTCTTACAGATTGCGATATGTTTTCAACAATTACGTAGAGAGCAATTTCTGTCCTCCGCTTCTTGATCTGCTTGTGAGTAGTAGATCAACAAGCACAAGTGTATATTGGGCACCACCACACAAGGCCAGTATTTAAATTCTCAGTCCAGCAATTCTGAAACTTAAATACGCACCTACAATGGCCAAAACAGAGACGGAATTTTACGAAAAAATTCGGGAGATTCTGCAGTAACTGAACCCCGAAGATATTAATATGGTATTGGTGGAAGTGTAGAGGGGATAACAGGGGCTTTCGGATTGTGCAATTGGAAGGAACGTGGTAAATTGCTAATCCAGTTCTGGCTTGAGGAAGATCTTGTTATTAAGAACACATTTTATAAACTACACCCCAGAAAACTATAGACACGATGAACAGGGAAACATTGTACGGAATCAAATTGGAAGCAAACTTCGGCTCAGATCATAATCCTCTCATTGCAAACTTCTGTTTTACAGGTAAGATGCCTTCAAGAAACCGAGGGCATCAAAAATATGATATTCAGGCAGTATGACAGGCCGAAGTACAGGAAAACCTGAAAACTGAACTCGACAGGCTTTGTCAAGAAAACGACCCTAGTCAGGAAATTACAGCTAATGTTATCTAGAGTAAGCTGAAAAGAAACACAATCGCAGCCACCGAAACTGTTATTGGTCGACAGAAACAAGTAAGGCCAACTGATTAAATATAAAGTCTGATGGCCGATCGTCGAATTCTTAAAAACCAACAGCATAAATATAATGAAATGAATCGGAGTATCAAAATATTGAAAGTTAAAAAAAAAATGACAAAGGAAAAATGTGACGAGGCCGAAACACTCCATCAGTTACACGACTCCATTAATTTTCATAGAAAGATAAAAGAAATAACTGGAACAAATAAAAGAAATACATTAACGTCAATAAAAAAGAGACAAGGAGAACCAATTCTAGATATAAACGAACTGAAGGACACCTCAAAAAATTACGCGGAGGCACTGTTCAGGGATCAACGTGCCCATAAACCCGCAAACGACTGTAGAATTATAGAAGGCCCAGAAATCGTTCAATCTGAAGCCAGATCCTCAATAAATTGTTTTAAGAGCGGAAAAAGTCCAGGTGATTATAATATATACCCTAAAGCAAACGTTTATCGACATTTCAAAGAAAAAAATCCTAAAAACTGCCGGCACCATAGACTCATAAGCTTAAGAGTCACGCACTTAAAGCGTCCCTTCAAGTCATGCATTCCAGAATATACAGAAAGTGTAAAGAGATGAGTGGCGCCACACAGTTCGGCTTTGTCACGGCACGAGGGAAGCTCTCTTCTCCGTAAAACTACTTGAGCAAAAATGCTATGATCAAAGGCAAGATGTTTTCATCTGCTTTATTGACTATCAGAGGGCCTTTGATAACGTGAAACACGAACCGTTGATGGAGAGACTGCAGGAGATGCGTGGATGGCAAGTATATTAGAATAATATGATCGGACAACGCAGACTTCAGCGTACTAAAGGGAGTTCTGCAGGGATATGTACTATATATATGAAAAAATCTTTCATGTGGCTTTGGAAGGTGAGACACGAGGTGTCTACGGCATCCCAATACATAATAGCCGCAATGCAGATGACACCACAATTCGGGTTAACAACCTTGAAGATCTCCAGATTCCGCTAAATAAACTAAACGAGTGCGGTGAACAGTTTGGGCTCCATATCAACATTGTAAAAATGGTGCTGAGTAGATACCAGTACAACACCATCTTAACATCAATGGAGAGAATATCGAACGGGTCGCAAATTTTACTTATCTTGGCGCCTCTATCAATGGCGGGTGGGATTGCGGTGAAGAAGTTAAGAGAAGAATTGTCTGAGCAAAAACAACGTTCTTTAAACTTAAGAATTTACTCCTGCATAGAATTATATCACTACACACCAGGATGCGGGTAATTCAGTATTATGTATGGCCGGAGATGTTGTATTGCGCTCAGCCTTGATCACTTCTCAGATAGCACACAATATCCCCAGCATATCTGGTCCAATGTTCCATTTAAGTCGCATATTCCGCGACATGTCGATAATATCCTTAGAGTATACGTTAGCATATATACGAAGAATAAACTGTAAAATACATCCCAGGGATATCTTCTGAATGGATAGATTGCGGATTTACTGTATACGATATACCCCAGATATCCTCTAAATAGATGGCTTGAGGATATCCCCTTGCTCCATAATGGGAACATTAGAATAGAAATAAAAGAAACAAGTGAAAAACTGCAAAAAAAAGTTACATTTTGAAGAACTGAGAAGGAAAATACTTAGTTTTTTTAGATTTGTAGTGTTTTGGGAGACATTTTATTGGCAACGTTTTTGTGCACTTCTACATCAACGTCAGTGTTGGCAAGTCCTAAAAAAAACCGGAATCAATCCTTTAAAATCAACTTGTTTTTATTATTTTTGGACACGAAGGAGACAAACAACGCTATTTAAATAAAAATACCACAGAAAACACGGATTCATCTAAGTAAAAAAATTATAAAAACGTAAAAATAATATATTTGTTTAGAAGATCCAACTGCTCGCGGTCGTGCCGTGCCGGACTCGCCCTAGTCTCGTCGACTTCTCCTCCGTCTCGTCGTCCGCTATCTTTTTAGCCTTGTTTTTGTTGGCGGTATACTTACTGCTTTCAGTGCTTTCATTTTAGTTATTTTTTTGTGGAATTATTATTACTGAAGAACATATAATTCATGTAAGTAAAGCTTTATGGTAATATATGACATAAGATTTGATAAATTCTAACCTGAACGAATCATTGTTATGTAGTCTATCAACATCATGTCTTGTTTTATATTATTTTGCTAGGTCAATGGGATAGCAAGATCAGGCGGCGGCAAATGAACTTGTAATGAAATTTAATTGGTTGGGCATGAAGAAAAATGAGAAATTTTCCAAATTAAAATTGACCAAATTAATATTTGGTAAGGTAAATAGGACGTAAATGTAATATAAATAAAGTATAAAATATATCATTTAATAAAATATATATTATGGCGATTTTTAATTACTTTAAGGAGTGATTGCTGGACCGAGTTAAGATAAAACTGACTTTTTTGTAACCTATATACCTATATTAGGCGTTTAAGATTACATATCTTTTATGATTCTAGACTTCTTTTCGTATCTTATTGCTTTGTTTTTGATAACAAAAATAAAATCCACTTTCTCTTCGTGCTTTTTGAGAAATTAAATTTAGGCATACAAAACTAAACTAATTTTTTTATTTAAGTAAGCAATGTTATATATAGTATATTTAGTATATTTTTTCTTAAAATCACCCACCAAAAACAAAGTATTAATTTTTCACATTAAAATGGTTGTTGGGTGAATCGATGAAAACGTTTTTCCTATTTTTTAAGGCCTGTTTTTCTTGGTGATAGTAGCAAAAAAAAAATAGAAAATTTTTAGGATGACAAAAAATATGGTATGAAAATAAGCTTTTACCAACCGAAAAGTCATATTTGTTCTAGTTTTTTTTGCTCGCCATAGTATCTACTCTCATGAAAGAGATCTTACCGATGAGAGTTTAATGAGTTTTGTATTTAATGAAATGAAATACATAAATCTATATATACCTACATCATCGTGGAGATTAGCATCTAATATCAGTTTCATGAGAGTACTATCAGCGTCAAATCAAGCCTTTATGTAAAAGGCGGATGTAGAGATTTTTTAAATCTTTTTCTTAAATATATAATATACCAGTCTCGTTCTTTTTATTTATTTTTTTTTTTATAAAAACGTATATGAAACCTGTATTTCTTAAAACTAAAATATTTTCAGATGCGGATAAGAAGGCAAACACATCACAAACATCAAAGGAATGTGGGAATTCAATTGCTGCTTGGCTGAAAAAAGCTACTTTCACCAAAGAATTACAGAAAACCTGTCAAATGTTAGTTATTATTTGTGCGAAGTGTGCGTATGTGCTGTCTGTCGCCGTCCGACCTGCTTAATTTGTGTCCTCATAATTACACCAGTTTCCGTAGTTCTAACACATTTTAAATGCGCTAAAAACATACCAGCCACCTTTAGTTGTTCTTCGGCAGACGTGAAACAAATAATCGATCAAAAACAGTGCTCACACAATAGTATTTGTAGTGTTTTAGTTGCGTTCCGCGTGGTCGGGCTTAGTCGTGTTTATATTTTTTTTTCTAAGAGTGAGTTTGGCCGCGGACGGACTGCACGGATGGCGCCGAATATCAACAAGCAGCCAAGATGTTCACACTGTGAGAGATCAATAAAGGACAGTCAACCTTCAATATCATGTCGTGCCTGTCTGTCGTGGTTCCACAAGGGTTGTTCGGGTCTCACTAACCATGAGTTTAACAAGCAGGCAACTATGTGGAATAAAACCAAAGAAACCACTTGGGCATGCAATCCCTGCTTAGATATTGTACAGTCTCAGTCAGGAAGCAAGCAAACCTCGAATAGCAACCCTCCGCGCTCAATTGGACCGGGTGCTGCGTCGCTCCAAGATATCTCTGGTGGTGATGTCTCCAACCCAGCAATAACCCATAACCAAGTGTCTTTGAACGACATAATGGAGAAATTAATAGTCATCGAGGCTCAGTATGTCAACCTGCTGGCGAGATACGAAGATCAAATCAAAATTAATGCTGATCTTAGATCTGAAATTGCAGAGTTAAGGAATCAAATTGCTAATAACAATCGCAGTGACAGCACTACAGCCGCCCAACAAAGTCATGAAAACGGCATTCTGCAAGAAGTGCTGCAGAGACAGGCACGCATTAACAATTTGATGATTTTTAATCTTCGCCGAGACGAGAGCATTCCTGAATCACTTCAAATCTCTTCACTGTTCTCCAGCAGTGGGTCTACGCAGATTGAAGTCACCAACGTTGTTTCCGTCGGTAAACCAAACCGCGATGGCTACAAGCCAATTAAAGTGATGCTGTCTAAACTCAGCGACATGTCACTTGTGCTGAAGAGTAGGAGAACACTCGCTGAGAATCACCAAATTTACGTCGAGGCAGATCTTTCTCCGGCGCAACGTAAGCATGGTGAAAACAATCTGATTCTAAAATACATCCGTGGTGTTCCCACTATCGCGACAAAAAACCCAGCTCCGCCGCCACCCCAGCCAAAGAATTGACCTGTATGTACCAGAACGTTCGGGGTCTCAGAACTAGGACCCATGTCTTTTACAGTGGCGTTACTTCCTCAGGGTATGATATCGTTGCTGTTACTGAATCCTGGTTTCAACCAGATTTTCGGGACACTGAACTCTTTCCTGATTCTTATCTGGTCTACCGCTCAGACAGAAGGCAAGATCTAACCGGAGTCTCCAGGGGCGGTGGTGTCATGCTCGGTGTTCGTGACAGTTTTGAGTCCGCACGTCTGGATACCTCCGGCATCAGCAACAGTGCTCCAAGCATAGACTTTTTAGGCTGTAAGATCTCTTTAGATTACTTTGTATTTTATGCATTTTTAGTATACATTCTTCCCTCTGCTGCCAACTTCGAAGTTGAGAACTTTTTTGAATCTTTGTCGTCGCTGGACTTGTTGTTTGGTGGATCTGTCTTGCTATTGGGTGACTTCAATATTCCTTCTTTCACTGTTTCAGCTCCTGTCAATGTTCGACATAGATCCCTACTCAACCTCAGCGCCATATTGAATCTTAAACACCAAAACTCTGTAACTAACCTAAATCACCATTGCTTAGATCTCGTTTTTGCCAATTTCGACGTTGCGATAGTGAGAAACGCAGTAATACTTATCGACGAGGATCCACACCATCCCTCGTTAATAGTTTCTCTCCAAGTCGCTTTTCCACATGTCTCTAATTTTCCAATCAATAGGAATGATCAAACCGAATTTAACTTTAGGAAGGCCAACTATCCTAATATGTATGAACTGATGCAGCATGCAGACTGGAATAGTGTTATGTAGTGCTCGGATGTCGACATGGCTCTAACACTTTTTTACGACATGCTAAACAATGTTTTTGCCCTTTGCACGCCCACTAAAACACCGAGACGAAGGCGCTTTCCATCATGGTTCACTAAAGAAATGATAGCAACTATATTTGAGAAGGAGAAAGCTTTCCGCAATTTCAAGCAACACAAATCTGTTTATTATTTTGGCCGATATACCGCGCTACGCAAGTCAATCAAGTTCCAGTCACGCATTGCCTATACTGATTTTCTTCGTCGTGCTGAGTTAAGTATACATGATAGTCCTACCAATTTCTGGTCATTTATTCAGCGGAAGAAGGCAGATTCGCGAATCCCAGCCTCGATGTCCTATTCTAGTCAGATATGCCAAGGACCTAATATGGTTGTTGCAGCTTTTGCTAAGTACTTTGGTAGCGTTTACACCATATCCCAGCCAGATCCATGTTCATCTTCAAGCGTGTCCTCTAATCCGGAACTAGTGAACATACCTAAGCTTACTATAAAGGATGTCTTGTCAGCAAGCAAAGCACTCAAGAACAAAATTACCGCTGGTCCTGATGGCATACCAAGTTTTATCGTGAGAGACTGTTCCCACGCACTGTGTGCTCCTTTATGTCACGTTTTTAACCTGATACTTGAGACGGGTGTTTATCCAGAGCCTTGGAAATATGTCAAAGTTTATCCTATTCTCAAAAAAGGTGATCCCTCTGTTGTTGAAAACTACCGGCCTATTTCGATTTTGTGCAACTTTTCTAAAATATTCGAGATTATATTAAATAAATTTATTTTTGCTCAAATTAGAAATAAACTATGTATCATCATGTATCACTAACTTATGCTCCCTGTCTTCGTATGTCTGTGACTCTCTGAACAAACAAGGTCAAGTTGACGTTATATACACTGACTTCCATAAAGCATTTGACCAGATAGATCATCACTTACTGATTGAAAAAGCATCTCATAAATTTGGTTTCTCTGATTCGCTGATTACAGTGTTGAGGTCCTATTTGGTGAATCGTCGACAGTTTGTTGAGATTGAGGGGTTTAGATCAGTTCCTTTTGTTCCAACTTCTGGCGTGCCTCAAGGTTCTAACCTTGGACCTCTGCTTTTCAATATATTTATAGATGATCTCGCATCTTCGATCATCTGCAACAAGCTTGCCTATGCGGATGACCTAAAGCTATACGAGAGCATTGAAACTGGCATGGACTGCACGACCCTCCAGGACAACATCAATATTGTCAGTCAATGGTGTACCAGAAATAAATTGCATCTTAACATCAGCAAGTGTAATGTGGTTTCTTACCACCGCACAAAAACTCCTATAGTCTTTGATTACAATACGGATGATACCGTCCTGACTAGACTTGCTACTGTGAAGGATCTGGGGATTTTATTTGACCAGTCGTTCTCTTTTGTACCTCACATTACAAAAATGGTTTCCAGTGCAATGCAAATTTTAGGATTCGTAATAAGAAATTGCAGGCATTTTTGTAGCTCAGCTACTGATAAATTGTTATTTAACTGTTACGTTAGGTCCAAGCTTGACTATGGCTCACTGATATGGTCACCAATTTATAACTGCCACACTCAGTCCATTGAGAGTGTGCAGAGAAGGTTACTAAAGTATCTAACGTTCAGGGAGGACGGTTTCTATCCTGAGAGGGGAGTTGATCACGATCTTCTACTAAGAAGGTTCGCTATACTGCCCCTGAGCTTGCGCAGAGACTTGCAATCTGTTTCATTTCTCTATAAGTTAGTTCATTACGGAGTGGATTGACCGTTTCTTCTGGAACAATTACTTTTTCATGTGCCGCGGCTGGAACGGAGACATCAATCAACTTTCTTACCGCAGTTACCCAGGTCCAATATCCATTTTCAAAACCCTATTTACAATTTGTGTGCTACCTTCAACAAACTATCATCGTACTGCGATTTATATTATGATGGTCTCCAGGCCATACTTCAGCAACTTCGAATGGCGTCGGGTTATGCGTACCGTTAAGTTTTATTCTTTTCTTTCTCTTTCTCATTCTATCCTTCTTCATTTTTTTTTAGTTATAAGATTAGTAGATTTAAGATTAGTTTCTACGTCCCCTAGTATATATATTGGATGATTTATATTTAATATTTCCTGTAATTGGGTCATGTTACCTGTTGGAAATAAAGTGCTATTATTATTATTATTATTATTATTTTAAAGTTTAGTACAATATATAATATATTACTCTATATTTAAGATACTTTAGGTTAGGTTGTCCTATATTTTTCCTATATTATATACCTAGAATTTTTTCATATCTACAATAAAAAAAATGTGTATAAAATGTGTTTTATTAATGGTATCAATCATAAGTTTTTCACTTTTACCACCAAAAGCAAAATTAAAGATTAAATAATAATTGAAAGAAAAACTTGTGCATTTCAAATATAGCCTGCTGTTCCAGTCATGACTTCACCAACCACATGCGAGTACCAAATACTGGGTTTGAATCTTTGTAATCATACAACCAATTTACATTACATTACATTACCTTTCCAGTATTTCTCATAGGCTGTTGGAAATAACCTAATAAGTAGCGTCAACTGGTAAGATCCTATATACTCACAGGATATACTACAGAGGTCTCAACTAGTACAACTGGATATCCTTAGTATACGCTAACAAATATCCTACGGACATACGTATGTGATGTGGATGTCCCAATTAGTAACATTGTATATCCTTGAGACGTCTTAAGGATGTCCCTTAGCTGAAACAGTGTACCCCTAAGATATACGCTGTGACCCGAGGACGTTTTATGGATGTCCTTGTTGTATTTGGGTTAAGCTAAAAACTATAAACAGAATCGAGGCATTTGAAATGTGGACACTCCGCCGATTGCTGCGCATACCCTGGACGGATTATGCAACAAACGATGAAGTCCTAAGAAGAGCTAGAGTAGACAGGCAATTAATGGATACTCTATACTCTGGTTGATACTGCAAGGGAAAATCGACGGCCGACGAGGACCGGCGCAAAAACAACATTCTTGGAATCGCAACATAAGAAACTGGAGTGGTATAAGTGACGCAGTAAACATATTTTGACCAGCCAAGGAGGGCACCCTAGTCATCTTATAGCCATAACGATCGCCAATGTGCGACATAGCATATGACACCCGAAGAAGATGAAAGGAGTTAAATCATTATATAAGCGAGCATTGAATATGCGGTTATCAATGAATATTAAAACAAATTTGCTCCAGAATTGAATTATAAACAGTTTAAAAAACACTCAGTCGTACCCCAACCTGACACACAATAAGTTTTAAGGATTCCGTATATAGAAGGTACCTTAGAAAAGATCAGTTGAATAGCGAAAAAATCCAACAGGGCGGCTTTAAGAAATGCCCTCACCAACACCAGACTCAAAACATCTAATCTTGCATCTTGCAAGTACATACTTTTTGAAAATAAAAAACACGGAAAACACGGAACGAAGAACATTGGGAACTGAGATAGCGGAGTATATTTGGTCGAACCAACACATGCAAAAATCGCAAATTAAAGAAGCTTTCTTCGTAGCAATAATTAGCATTCCAAGCTACCGACCATTAATAAAGCGCACAAGTGCTGACAATCTTTAGAGGAACTCTTCTTGCTTGACTCACCCAACTAGGTCTCGAATCAGCTCAAACGGGAAGTTATATATTTATCGTAATATTGTCTAATCAAGTCGTTTAAAAATAATGGGAGTGCTTTTAATTTCAACACTGTCACATAGTCTCCCACATTCCGAAAAACTGTGTTTTTAGAACTTTATTTTGAACGATTTAGTGTAGGACTTATGTGTAGGAGAGTAACTTGCTACAATTGCACTTTTTACAAAAGTGGTCGAATAAACAACTCCAACTGAACCTTCCGCCGCCACTTCCGGTTATTAACGACAAGGCTCAAATGAAAATCCGGGACGACAAGCCCGAGAAAAAGACTGCCAGTTTACCGTCGTCGGGGTTCTTAAACCACCGTCCGTAAAAGATATCAGGCGTGTCGAGCTACGCAATATTTTCCATTTTGCGGGCGCCTTTCGTCCATAAAGATTTAGGAATCGGAGCAAGGAGCGGTCGACGAGTGACCGGTAGCAGAGGATATACGGCTCCGGCACAGGAAATTACACACCCTTCTGAGGGCGGGCAGATAAGGACCGACGAGAGCGCGGTCGCTCTTTATTTTGTTTCCAGCGCTCTTTGCTGTCACGGCTTTTATATCCCTGTATCGGAATTTAAAGGGTGTCTGCCCGTATTTTACAACAACTTGAGGGAAGATTCGATTCGGAAATTTCTGGACGCTGTCGCGCTTGGTTGATACACCAGTGGAAATTATTTTCATAATGCAACACATCAAATGGAAAGGAAATCTGATTGGAATGCTATACTAACACCTAGTTTGGTGTTACAAAGGTCAGCAACTGGTCATTGCAAGGATGGTGGCTTATTTTGTGCTGATGCTGTCGAGATTGTGGAGAACAAAATGCTATAAAGGTCATTCCTAAATACTTTCATTGCGACACTTTTGATGAGACAATGATCTGTGATTTTATTTATTTTGTCCTCCATTATAAAAACATCAATATTATTATTACAAAAGCTTAATCAATGTCAAAACTGCCGTGAAACTTTAACAAGACACTCTGTCGAACCTAAATCACTATGCAGTACAAATTATTATAAGGCCACTGTTGTGGTATAATCGACCGTTAGAAAGATATATGTAGAATATTAGGTTGACAAAAAATATTGCATGAAAATAAGCTTTTACTGTCAAACTGAAAAGTCATATTGTTCTAGTTTTTTTTGCTCGCGATAGTACCTACTCTCATGAAAGAGATTTTACCGATGAGAGTTTAATGAGTTTTGTATTTAATGAAATGAAATACATTAAAAGGGTTATTGCTTGAATTGATGAAAAGGTTCTTCCTATTTTTTAAGGCTTGTTTTCATGATGATAGTAGCAAAAAAAAAAAAGAAAAATTTTTAGGTTAACAAAAAATATTGCATGAAAATAAGCTTTTACCAAAATATTTGAACAGTATTTTTACAGTACAAATCTGTCTGTTAATTAGAATAATAATTAGAAATAAAGTTTCTTCTTCTAGAAGTGGTTTGCTGCTCAGCTTTTTAAAAGTTTTATTTATTCTTCGGTATAAACGAACCAGTCAAATTGGTTGATATTTAATGCAGCGAGTCTTTTGCATCTGGGACGGGTTTTCCTGCCGGGTTTCCGCTGCAGAATTCATTTTTCATCTTAACGGGCTCAAAAATTAACGGATTACTTTAAAAGGCGCCCGGTGTCTCGAATGGACCAATTAGAGAAGTCGTAAACTGATTTTTTTTTTACCAGCGACCCGGTTGCATTTCGACTTCGCTTACAGTGTAGCGGCAATTTAAAATACTTGAATCGCATAATCTTTGCGCGCACATGACAAAAGTAGCCCCCAAATCAAATCCGTTGCCCGTCTCAAGTTCTCCCTCTTAACTAAAGAATTTAAATTATATAATTGTATAGATTATTAGTGCAATGATTACTTTTTGTGTGTTTGCTTTGGTTATCTTTTGTGAGTTCGTTTTGTATCCAATCTTCTTCTAATTCACCAATGCAATTTATTCAGTCATGTAGGGAGAACTTAGTGGAACAGACGTGTATTTAGTAATCATCCTTCTCCTTCTAAGTGCTTTCTCTGTTGAGGTTGGCGACTGCAATGGCAAATTCTTCTCTGCTATACTTTTTACAAAACTTCTGGATTCCTCCTGCGTCGGTTTTTGCTGAGCCGAAATTGCTGGCCTTTCGCCGATCATCCTGTTGGTTTCTTCAGAGCTTGACTAAAACTATAAACTAAACTTACATATTATTTGAGGGGGGCGGAGCTAAATGAGGGGCATAAACATCGTCTCGAATGACTGATTCCCAAATTGGTGACAGGTACAGACCTGAGTGGCGGTTAAGATTGTTAGGTTGTTTATAGATTTCTATAGACTCTCGGATTTTTCGTTGCTAGATGAAATGCTGATAAGCTGATAAGTTTATTTGTTGTAGTCGTAAGGCTCTTTCGTGTTCTTTGAGCCTAGTTGATATTTTTCGTCCTGTCTCTCCAATGTATTTTTCTTATAACGGTCAAATTTTTGAACATACGTCGGGAACAGCTATGGGTTATCCACTATCATCGCGAATATATTCATGGAAGCCTTTAAGAAGAAAGCTCTCGACACCTTTCATCTAAAAGCAAAATTTTTATTTGGCGTGGTCAAGAAACCCTAGTAGATTTTCGTAGACATTTAAACTCTATACACCATAACATACCATTACCATTGAGTTGAAATAGAAAATCAGACCTAACATTGGGTCATTGTGTTTACAGAAAACCTATGCACACAGACCGATACCTTAATGGTCACATCACCATCCGGCCAAAAAATCATCGGTCATCAACTTTCTTGTTTATAGAGCTGTAAAACTGTCTCAGCCCGAGTCACTGAAAACAGAATTAAAACACCTTACCTCTGCTCTTCTCTCTAATAATTTCCACATTAAAGATATTAAGAGTTCCATCAAAAAATACACTTCAACACAACCTTCCAATAGCAATGAGGCCGAAAGCAATCCTATACTTGCCACTCTGGTCCTTCCTTACATTCAAAACATCACTGACCACATATCAAAAGTTCTAAAGAAGTATAACGTCAAAACCAGATTTACCACTTGTCCAAAATCTCTCCACATCTTCGCTCCGTCAAAGACAAAATTGCTTTTGAGATGCCAGGAGTTCCATGCATATGCGGCAAAGAATGCATTGGAGAGACGGGACGAAAACTATCAACTAGACTCAAAGAACACGAAAGAGCCTTACGACTAAGACAAATAAACTCATCAGCTGTTGCCGAACACACTCATGAAACCGGACATAAAATTTTATTCGATAAACCTAAAATTCTTGCATGTAATCAGTTGTTCTACCAACGCAAAATCTGAGAGTCTATAGAAATCTATAAACAACCTAACAATCTTAACCGCGACTCAGGTCTCTGCCTGTCATCAATTTGGGAATCAGTCATCCCAGACGGTGTTTATGGCCCTCATTTAGCTCCGCCCTCCTCAAACAATATATAAGCAGGTAGAGAGTAAAATACTAGCCAATTTCAAACTCAGCAAAAACCAACGCAGGAGAAATCCAGAAGTTTCGTAAAAAGTATTATAGTAGCCTGTGGAAGTGTCTATAAAAATCATTCTTCTCTGCTTTTAACCTTGTTCCCGGTGATGTGTGTCTAGTATCTTATATTCCTTAACCATGCCAATGCCACGTCTTCCATCTACATTATCATGGATTATGTGTCCGGGGTAGGTCGTCTTCCTAATTTTGATGGTTTGTGCCTAGTGTTCTTAACTATTAACATTTCAAATGCGTTTTTGAAATGATATTTCTCGTGGCAGGAAAGTTTGCACATATTAATGAATCATGTTCTGGTGATTTTGAACTCTTCTAAGTGGTCCAGCTAAGAATGGATTTGTCTGCCTATCTGCTGAGGGATAGCCCCGTTGATTAAAAAGCAGATAATCTGTTGGTCTTCTGGGTTTCGACTTATTAGTCTGGTAGTAAAAAAAACATTTTTACATTGAGTGTTCTCAAAATGAGAATCGAATCACCCAAAATTTATCCCAGATGACAGTTTATTTTGAGAATGTCAAATTGCGATCCCGGTTCTGAAAACGGATGCCAATTCGTTCCACCTCATCGGAAAAGCGGCAAATTAAAAGCTTTTCATTCCCAAACAGCCGCTTCTTATGATAACGTCTGCTAACCGCTCAAGCCGAAATATGTTATATTTATCCTTTATCGGGTGTCGAAATTTTCATCGAAAAACATGACGTCGTCGCTAAAATGTTTTCGTTTTCGGGTATGGGGGGCTTTGTGTGCGCTCGACGCAGCTCGAAAAGCGAAAGAAATCCTTTGAAACCCAATGCAGCGACCCCTGTAATTTGAAAGGACTGTTATTTTCCCTTCTCTCATCGATCCGGCTTCTTTATTTTTCCATCGGCGGCGGCAAAATCCGGGCACAAGTATTTATTGTCCAAAATTTAAACTATTATTTTTCTGGTCCGAAAGCTCTCACCATCAAACAGACATCCTTATTTTAATCTGTTATACACTATACCAATATTGCGCCCCTCTATCGAGATGCTCTCTTTTTATTCTAGGTCACTTCATATGTAAATGTTTTTGTTTCTCTTCATCGTGGACAATAATGGTCGGACTCAGCGGGCGTGTTTGTCATTTCAATTTACAAAGACGTAGTGGAAACATCCCGTGGCACATGCGCTACAAATCCAACATGTTGCAGACGCCGAGCGGTAGCGAAGCGACGGTATTGGCAAAATTTGGTCTTGAAAGTGGAATTTGGTTAGGGTGTATCGGACAGTGATGGTGACTACAAAATTTCATCAAAATAAATATATTTTATTTAAAATTTAGACTGAAAAATTTTTTTCAGAGTTCCAGCGGGAAAGTTTTCTCGAAAACATGAAATATTTATGCAATTTTAAGTTATTTGCAGAATGTATTTTCATTAAACCGAAGAAATATTGGACAGGAAATGGAGAAATCTGAGAAAAATCTGCACATGCAACAAAGACAATATAGGGAAAACTGGAAGTGGTAGAATTTACTAGGAACATCACCAGGTTGATGAAATACATAGGGACGACAAAACAGTTAATCTTCCTAACCTAATACCTCGACAGCGGTCCCTGTTATAAAGAAAAAAGCCCTTTGCCGAAAATAAGAAGCACCCACCTGCTATCCCAGTGACTTCGCAGACGGAAACCACTCCAATCAGAGCAACACCTGTATCCCCCCCCCCCGCAGGTTAGGTTTCAACAATTTTTTTATTGTATAATTAAAAAAATTAAAGGCTTATAACATGTTTGACTAGGGAGTCAAAGAGTGGAATGTTTTATCTACTAAGAAGGCTGACAAATATCGAGGAAGCTCGAGTACAAGAAATTAACCTCTTACAAAACGCCATTGAAAGAAGCAAGAAAATCCAGAAGGAAAGAAATAAAATTTTGCACTTATTATAAAAAAAAGAGCAATAATTCGAAAACATATTTTTATTTGTTATAAAAGCTTATTTGCTATTTGGTGCCTCTCCTCATTTCCACCCTCACATGAAATACTTACATCCAGGTGTGGTAGCTCCTCTTCTAGCATCTAAACATATCAAATGTCTCACTGCTCCAAAACGTGCTCTGTGGTAAATTTTAAAATAGACCTTTTTTAATAAGCTTACAAATGTAGGCCTCGAAAATATTCTAAGAATAAGTTCTCTTCATAACTCCTTACAGTCTTCGTCATACTTCTGATTTTTTGGTATTGGACGCCTATCACCTTCATTATCCTCAAATATTCGAATTGGTTCTGCTAATTCCAAAGCCATTTGACCAAATTATCCTCCGTCATTTCGTTTTGAATTAAAATGTCCATAATGTCCGTTTCTACTAACTTCTGTTCTAGTAGGTACTAAATTGCAAAAACATTTCCGCTTTATTAACACATATTAAATCAGCAGCACTACACACAAACACTGAATAAGTTATACCTTCAAAAAAATCTAAATCGCAAAATCAACAACACCCAAACAAAAATAAGACGCCATAACCTCTACATACATGTTGCCAGTCGCTACCGCTACATATCGGAAGCGCTTTGCTACGTCCGCTGAATGCGACCAATGTTAGTTAAATATGAACATTTTTCATCTGCACCCTGCATCTGACCCCATTGTCGATCAATCGGCATTAAATCGGCCAACAATAGTTTCGTCGACCAATCCAAAAACAAATCGAGAAGTTTATCCGTCTACCCGATCGTCACGTCCCTGATTCCTATAGAAGCGGCGACCACCGGACGACTTATGTAAACAGTCCAAAGTTTTGATCCCCCACCCGGAAACGGCGGGCTACCGCGCCCGACCCGGATTTTTAGCGGAAGCCATATTTTATAGCGTCCTTTGCCCGTACGACGCGACGCATACGAAATAGGGGAGCATTTTTTTAGTTTTTCTTTTCGCGTTAAATTAGTTGGGAATTTAAAATTCGCGAGGGCGCCGACGAGTTTGAAGGCGTGAATTTAAATGGCAGCCCGCGGTTTCTGTCGTGCGAAAACGAGTTGAATTTTTCGCGATTTTCTCCGAGTTTTGGGAGGCAGATTTATCGCCGCCGTTTTAACTTGTGCGACGATTAAATGCTTTAATTTTATAGACAAACATTAATACACATCATCCCCTACTAATATCAAGAGCACGTGTCGAAAAAATGTTGTAATTCAATGATTAGATAAGAAATAAATAAATTAATAAATAAAGGGTTTTTGGCTAACAGTATAAGGTCACAAGGAAATCATGCTAATATAAAAAAGGG
Organism: Cylas formicarius; assembly: GCF_029955315.1. Lineage (NCBI taxonomy): Eukaryota > Metazoa > Arthropoda > Insecta > Coleoptera > Brentidae > Cylas > Cylas formicarius. The sequence goes on along the minus strand of NW_026844214.1, from coordinate 42,844,535 downwards.
TCAGAAAACAATGTAAAAAAAGGTCAAAGTTGGGTCCCAGTGAATCATATCATCCGTTTGTTGAACTTCGACTGGAATCCTGCATATATATATATATACATATATATATATATATATATATATATATATATATATATATATATATATATATATATATATATATATATATATATATATATATATATATATATATATATATATATATATATATATATATATATATATATATATATATATATATATATATATATATATATATGTATATATATCGTACGTGCCCGCACTTAAACTGTGTGCGGACACGTACGAGTGACATGGACGCGCAGCCTCTGAAGATGCCAAGTGATATTTTGGCGAAACGTCAGGCGAATGATCCTACTCCAGGGTCAAACAACGAACGGATGAACACCCGGATTACCACCAATACACATACTTCCATCCGTGAAGGACTAAAACAATATAAATATATATATATATATATATATATATATATATATATATATATATATATATATATATATATATATATATATATATATATATATATATATATATATATATATATATATATATATATATATATATATATATATATATATATATATATATATATATATATATATATATATATATATATATATATATATATATATATATATATATATATATTTATATATATATATATTACGTATATATAACGTATAAATATTGAAAGAAGACATTGTGTGAACACTCCAATAGAATGGCCCTCTAGAACAAGCTTTACACCTGGTAGGAAATATGTTTCGTGGGAACTCTAAGGACGAAAACTACGAAAGTGTTATTCAAAATATGTTACGACACTTTGATCGCCTAGGTTGTAATAAGAGTTTGAAAGTACATTTCCTGTTTTTACACTTGAACTATTTTCCTGAATGTCTTGGAGCAGTTAGCAAAGGAACGGTGATACCACGGCAGTTGGAGCATAACGATGATGGCTGTATGTTAAAACGGGATATGCCCTTAAAACTTGTCCGGACAACGCAGGTGCAGCTGTCTGGCAAAAATCCGAATATTTCACTCAATCAAGTGTGAGTGGAGTGTTTTTTTTTTACTATTTTGAAATATGGTCTTTTTCCTTCAATATTTGCAAAAAACCTTACGTGATACAGATAAATGCATTATATAAAATCAGTCACCAAAATAAAAACATCTGTCAAAAAGTTTAATTCTATAGATCTGTGTAATCGAATATTTGTATTCTAAAGGGGAAATCATTGAAAGTAATATCGAAACAACTCTGAATGCTGAAACTATACTAAAAAGTTAATATTGACAAACGTGCCTTCAGTTTACTTCGAAATGTATAGAAGGATTATGAAAAGTCGAGACGTTGTAGTATTTTATGCAACAAATATATCCGAAAACATCCGCTTGCTTGCAAACTCGTGCGGTAAAATTCCAGAAATGTCCGAAGTACCTCGGATTCGTGGGAAACGAAATTGACGTAGTAAAGTGACGCTTCTCGCACGCTAGATCGGTGTATTATTAGGTATTTTACTGACGGGAGTAGAAAAAATTATTTAAATAGTAGAAAACACAGTGCAGAACAGATAGTATAAAAATTTCCAATCTATAGGGATGGTAGGAACAGTCTTGAATTTAATATTACGTATGTGTACGTTAAGTAACTTTGTTCTTAAATGGCCAAATGATCCTAGCAGTCGTGGCCAACAGAAGTAAAAGAAGAAGAAGAACTTTGTTCTTTAGACATGAAGGCGTGTCATATTTAAGAATCTTGTAAAAGGAATTGATGGGACTGGTCAAAGATCAACCTCCGACACGAGTGTTGGAGCTTCTGTATACGTCTGTTATCCGATTTATCGCTGGAGTAAATTATATCCCTATTTTAAGACGAAGTGTTTGTCGTAAGGAAATCAAATCCGTTTCATCGGAAAATGCGATCAGTGTTTCAACACGGGTCGTTATAAACTTTCCCTTAATTTAAACGGCTTTAAAACAAAGCTAATTTGCTACCGAGTTAACTATCCCTTTGTTGCCCTCCCTTTCTGAACTAATTGCCCCCCTAACCTATTTATTTACTCTGGGCGAATTCCCCGAGCAGCTCACGCTTCACCGAGGTGTGAAATTGCTCACGTGTTTTCCTAATAGCCCCCACCCGGCCCATATAGACGGACGTCTATGGCGATAAATTTTTCATAATTTTCCGCCGTCCTCTTTCCTAATTCGATCGGGTATTTCGCTAATTCCTTCTCCGAGGCTAACGGGAAACATTTCTCTTAAACGATTGGCCACCCATTTTCCTGATACCAAGGGGAACGAGATGAAATTTACGACCGTCATTTTATTTTATTTACCTGCCCCTAAATGATTTTGATGGAATTTAATTCCGTTTTGTAAATTTCTGTGGAATTACGTAAAACCTTATCGCTTTGTTTGGGGAAAATATTTTGCTGAGGCAAGGGGTAGACGTTACGCGAAGAACAGAAAGTCTTCACAGATTTCTCGAAATAAGCGCAAAGGGAACGTTTCTTTTGAAACGAATCCAAGCAGAGGCGAACGTCATATCGCTTCGACACAGTGACAATGGCGTGAATGATTTCTGTCTAACGTAACAGCGGCGTACCAATAATTTGTCTACCTAATTGCTTCAGCCTGAAAATTTTTTACCGAAATTTTTCACATTTTACCGACCCGCGACACGCATTCAGAATTTCAGAAGTTGCCTCACTCGAGGTTACGCGGGCACTACCTACGTCCTTCTCCGCACCTCTATTGCTGCAGTTGAGAAGCGGAATCCGTACGAGGTAAATTTTATTTTTTGTCTATCGGTATGTATAAATAAATGTTGAGTGCGCGTGCTTCTCGGAGCGGTTTGATAAACTACATAGAGTGGGTTAGCGATTCTATTTCTGCATTTCTATATTACGAAATTATTTCTATTTGAATATTGATAACGAAGCTTTCTGGTGAAAGTTCTCATATGCTTAGTGCTGATCCCTAAAGCTGCAACTTTCATCAGATACCAAATCATACCACCTCGCAATTATTTTCAGTTTCCTCTTTGGTGAATTGTCAGTTTAAGTGTATTTGTTTGGCCACCACGGTGTCCAGATTTAAACCCTGTGAATTTCTCAATATGGGGATACTTGAACAATTTGGAAGTTTTGTTTAAGCGTTCGACATTGTTATAGTATATTGTAAAATGTATGGAGTTAGGTAGTGGACAATTGCAACAATGGATAAGAAGTTTTTTTAATTGTAATTACCAAAATGGTTATTGTTAAATATTGGTTTAATATTGCTCCGTGTACCTTTTTTCCAATTTGTAATTCACATGTCATTTTTTTTTATTATATTATTAAATCTTTCTCAATTAATTAAAAAAAATTTTTGAACTCCCCAAAACTCTCCAAAGTTAGCGACATTTGAATTTTGATAATTTTGGTGTCACCCTTTCGAAATTGCCTATATTTTATGAATCACATGTAAACTATTGCACATCTAGGGCCACAAAAACAGGCGGCGTTCGTTAAAGTGAGAACGGCAAAAGATTTATAGAGAGTGAGGTAATAGTTAGTAAATTTTGAGTTTTGTTGTTTGAAGATTAACTTACGTCGAAGAACAAGCCCTAAGTAAAAATCGCTTTTCGTTTGCCGGAAAAGGTGTTTGTATTTGTGTGAAACGCGGAGGATATCCGTGGCTCGACGAAGTCGCGAATAAATCTTGCAAAAGTCGAAATCTCAGAGGCGCCCGGAATGGAAAGGTCTCCGATCATTTCGCTTAAAGTTTTACTCCATGTTTGCGAGTTTGAAATTTCACGACCAGCAGGAATCGTAAATTGTGATGAACCCGAAAAATCATGAAATATCTTGATAAAATTAATGAAAGAATGAAGAAAATACAGAATAAAATTAATGTTTCGGCAAGCGTTTTGCGCACCATTAAAAGCGTACGATAAATAATTCACGACTGTCAAAGTTTACAGAATAAAATATTAGTTGACTCACTAAATCATTACTCGGAAACGCTTTTTTCTGTTTTATTTTGGCTTTAATACTTCCGTGGAAAAATGTTTGAACCCACCAGTGACACTTATAGTATTTATCTTTTTAAAATACTTCAAACCAATAGCATAATGGCAATCATTAATTTTAGTAAAGGCCATGTCTAATGATAATATAGGAATTTTTGAAGCTCCCAAAACAAGTTGGAAAAGGTACCTCAATATGCGCAGGTGTAAAGCAATAAGACTTTTTTTTTTAAAAAAACTTCCACAGGCTACTGTAATACTTTTTACAAAACTTCTGGATTCCTCCTGCATCGGTTTTGCTGAGTCGACCTTGCTGACGTTTCACCAATCATCCTGTTGGCCTCTTCAGAGCTCGACTGGAACTGCAGGTACAGAGTAAAATACGAGCCAGTTTTCAGTCAGTTACGACATCAACCTGGCCGCTGCCAGCATGGTCCGTAATGAATACTGTAAAAAAGCAATCCTAAACTCGTCAAAATAATTACATTAAGTCAAATATGTTCGCTCATCAACAATAAAAATATTTTGCAACGCAAAAAAGGATTCCGCATTAATATTTACAGAAATTTTAAAACGGAATAGTGGCAAGAAGTCATCAAAAGTCAAAAAGAAGTAATAAAAATAGCATTCAATAATTTTTGTATTTTTACTCGAATAATAGGAGCAAGTATTCTTCGAGACTAGCAAATTTTGAAATTAATGGATGTACTTTAAAATCAAGTTGAGATATCGGCTGGGATGATTTTAACTCATATTTTACTAGTATTTCAGATAATACAAGAGATAAAATTTTCTTTTTTTTTACAAAACTTCTGGATTCCTCCTGCGTTGGTTTTTGCTGAGTCCAACAACTAACGTTATATAGCTATATATTGTTTGAGGGGGGCGGAGCTAAATGCGGGACATAAACGTCGTCTCGGATGACTGATTTCCATATTGGTGACAGTTAAAGACCTGAGTGGCGGTTAAGATTGTCAGGTTGCTTATAGATTTCTATAGACTCTCGGATTTTTCGTTGGTAGAAGAATTCATTACATGCTAAAATTTCAGTTTTATCGAATAATTATAATATTGTTTGTCTTAGTCTAAAGGCTCTTTCATGTCCTTTGAGCCTAGTTGATATTTTTCTTCCGGTCTCTCCCATGTATTCTTTGCCGCATATGCATGGAATGCTGTAAACTCCTGGCATCTCAAATGCAATTTTGTTTTTGACGGATCGAAGTTGTTGAAAGATTTTGGACAGGTGGTAAATCTGTTTTAGACCATTATATTTCTTTAGAACTTTTGATATTTGGTCAGTGACGTTTTGCTTTCGACCTCATTGCTATTGGAAGGTTGTGTTGAACTATATTTTGCTGTATTTTGTGATGGAACGCTTAATATCTTTAATGTGAAAATTATTCGAGAGAAGAGCAGTGTTTTAATTCTGGGTGCCGATAGTCTTACGGCTCTGTAAACAAAAGAGTTGGTAACCGATGATTTTTGCTCCGGATGGTGATGTGACAATGCATTAAGGTATCGGTCTGTGTGCCTTGTCACATCACCTAGAATTAAAACACCTTACCTCTTTTCTTCTCTTTAATAATTTCTAATTAAGATAAATTTCCATTAAAGATATTAAGCGATCCATCACAAAATACACTTCAACACAACCTTCCAACAGCAATGAGGCCGAAAGCAATCGGACACTTGCCACAATTGTCGTTCCTTACATTCAAAACATTACTGACCACATATAAAAAATGCTCAAAAGAAGACCAGATTTACCAGTTGTCCAAAAATCTTTCAACAACTTCGATTTCCAGATGAATTTAAATATGCAGAAGTGGTTCCACTTTTCAAAAAAGGCAGTAAATATGATGTAAACAACTATCGTCCAATTTCAATATTGATTATTTTTGGCAATATTTATTATACTGAAAGAGTGCTGTTAGACTACTTGCGAAAAATTTTATTTTTTGCTAATGAAAAGTGGGATTTTTACCCGGAAAGTCAATTATAAAAGCGGTGCGTGCGATTGTGTATAACATAATGGAGAAATTGGAGGATGGACAGTATGTATTTCACTCTCTTTTTGATATATCCAAGGCCTTCGACTGTGTCAAAGTGCAAAATGCAAAAGTTGTCTACTATCGGTTTGTCAGAGTCCGTCATATATTTTTCCGAATCCTATTTTACGGATCGCCGTCAAAGAGTGGGCGTAGATGGCAGTACCTCTTCTTTTTCAGCCCAGCGTCACGGTGTCTCGCAAGGATTGGTTTTAGGCTCCTCTCCTTTTCCTCTATTATATAAATGATTTTGCACATTTTATTAAGTCCATCAAGTGTACACTATTTGCAGACGACATCACAATTATCTATGGAAGTTTGTCTCTAGACGAACTGAACAGTAGAAGTAATGACTTGCTTTTGAATAGAAATAAAACGCAAAATTCTTTTAATTTCCTCAAATGTTAATATTACGAAAGGCACGAGCGTTACTCTGCTCGGTATCACCATTGGCCATAGACCGAATTGGTCTGTCGATTCATTGTCATCCGCACTGCTTATTCTGCGAAAGCTTAAACAATCTCTTAATACTCAAGTTATGAGAAGTGTGTATTTCGCTTTACTTACTACCATATGGCATAGATCTAGTTATGCAGTGAAAGCGTTTCGTCTTCAAAAAAAATCTCTCCGAATTCTTCTTGGTTTGGGCTATAGAGTATCCTGCAGAATACATTTTCCCAGCATTCATATTATGACTTTACCATCTACTTTCATATCCAAAGCCTGAACGAGATTCACTCTCATAAATCTAATTTTTCTGTTCATTCTGACACTCACTCCTACGCAACGCGTAATTCACATCAGTTAACGATTGTAGTATAAAACGCCTTGGTGGCAATTATTAAAAGAGGACTGTCAAGAATCTATTAATAATAAACTGTTTTTACAGTACTAATGAGTACCTAAATTTCAAATTTTAAAACTGTGTAACCTGTCTACTTTTACAAATTTGTTTCATGTGTTTTGTACTTTAGTTGATACATTGTTTTATTATCCTTATATATTTTTTAATTTTGTTTTGAGTTGCTACACATCCGTTTTCTATACTGTGGTTAAATAAATAAACCTAAACCTAAACCATGAATGAGATACAGGGTGTTAAAATGTTCTCAAAATTGTTATGTCTCTACGGTTAAAGCAGTTTGTGAAATATCGGTATGAAAACATGAATTTGGGGGTGAGATCCCTAGCTTAACTCTATATTATGACAAAGGAATGATTTCTAGCAAAAAAACGTCTTTATTTCGATAGTACACACCATTTTTGAGATATTTTCATTTTAATACTTCTACAAAAAAATTGCCACTAAGAACTGGTCCCAATGCCAAAGTTGACCTCCTCATGAATTGTTAGTTTGATTTGGATGATTTTGTAAGTTGTAGAGTGATACTTTCGTAACAATCTATGCCTAAACTTCTATTAAGAATTTTATTTGGACAATAATGTATCTCAACGAGCGACATCTTATAAAAGCATATTTCATATCGAGCCAATATATAAAACGATATGTTTCATCGAAAAAAAAAATGTAGTATACAATTTTTCACCTAAAAACCCCGAAATCTAAGTGGCCATGTTGATATCTGAAAAATAGCTATTAGCGCTAGTGAAATAATTTCGAGACTAAACATTAACATTTTGTATTCTGTAATTATATTGGCTATAATTTATATTGGCACGATACATTGCCTTAGTAACAGTTGCAATCCGTATATGTCCAAATCAAATTGTGAATAAAAGTTTGTGAGGACGATTTTCGCCAAGGAATTTCACAAAAAATGATCAACAAAAGCAAACGAACAGCCAGCGAGGAAATAAATTTTAAATTTTTTTATAGTTTTAGTAGCCGATTTGGAGTGGTGGTGATTAGTAATCTATGATTGCTTTCTGACGCATTCATTACGGACTACTATATATTGAGTAAACTTTGTTTTTCTACTCCCTCCTATAAAATATCTAATTAGACGCTCATTTAGCGTGCGGGAGGCGTCACTTTACCACGTGAGTTTCTTGTCCCACGGGTCCGAGCCACTTCGGGCATTTCCGAGATATTACCGTACGGGTTTGGTAGCAATCGGATATTTTCGGAGATATTTCCCACGCTTTGACGTTTGTCAATTCTGACGGTCATGTCAGTGAATGTATTCGTGTTGTTTTGCAAAAATGTACCTAAAAATTAGTGGTCATAGAAAAATATAGTATGCAACACGTTTGGTAAACTTTTTAAGTCACTCGTTTATTAAACACATGTTCCGCTCGTTGCGAATAAACTTGTGACTCAAATGCCGTTTACCGCACTTGTTGTATAATGTACTATTATGCTATGTTAAGTCTAAAAAAAGAATAGAGTTATCCTGTTTAATCTTACTATTACGAAAACACAAAACAAATTAGATTTTTCCATTTCCCATGCATCATACACGGACACAGTCATACATAACAGCTCAAATCACCCTTATACTCACAAAATGGCTGCATTTCACTCTTTTATACACAGACTTCTTAACACGCCACTCTCAACAGAAAATTACAACAAAGAACTTAATATCATTAAACAAATTGCACTGAACAACGGCTACGCTCCGTCCATTATCGAAATCATATATATCATATATCGATGTTGCATAATATGATATTTTGATATGGTATTTTTATATAAAAGCAAAGCTAAAGTTTCTATTTAGTATAGCCGTTCTTGTCCGAAAATTGCTTACTCTACGCAATAGTTCCGCATACAATATATCTCCTACGGGCGAATAATAGCTTGCAAGCGATGCGCGATCGTATCAAAGGGTCAAGTTTTTGTTTAATTTGCAGAGGGATGACCCGGAAAAGCGTGCCGGCTGCAACCGAACAATTTCGAAAGTTTAATTAGTTAAGCAGTTTTAATTAGCTCTCTAATGTATGCGGGTCCTTCATCGGTTACGGCTTCCAGTCTTTGAAGCTAGTGTTTTTGTAACGTCGTCACAGAGTTCCCACTAAAAAGGGACTGCGCAAGTGAATTAAGCGGGTAATAAAGAGGCAAAGAGGCAAACCGCAATGGTGGCAAAATGGACAAGAAATTTGTCTTGTAACTGAGTTTTTTTAAATAGCTGTTAAAGGAAGCATTCTTCTATCCCAAAATTATAGTACGTAATTTGTGTTTCTTTTCGGTGTATAGAACTTTAAGTTGACATTACTGTTGAAGATGGCGACCGATTTAACAGCTGCCAAGTGATTTATTCTCAGTTTGGTTTGGCAATTCATCATGAATAGACTCACGCCTGAACAACGCTTGCAAATAGTGCAATTTTATTTCGAAAATAATGGTTCTGTGCGGAATACGCATCGCGCACTACGTCATTTTACCGTCGACAAAATCGTCCATCAGAGCAGTTAATTCGATTAACCATGGAACGTTTTCGCACCACGTTTCCTCTTATTGATAACTCGCATCCCTAGAGACGCCGTTCGGTGCGTACAGAAGAAGCTATTGCTGCTGTACAGCAGACCCGAATGAGTCAATCCGCCATCGAGCACAGGAATTGGATCTGTGTCCATCCACTTTATGGAAGATTTTGCGGAAAGATCTTGGTTTACGTGCTTATAAAATCCAACTCGTGCAAGAATTGATGCGATCATCAAGTAAGGCATAGACTTGTGGAATGGGCCCAAAACGAGATTGCCGTTTTTCCCGATTTTCATAAGCGAATTTTGTTTAGCGATGAAGCGCACTTCTGGTTGAATGCCTACGTCAACAAACAAAATTGCCGCATTTGAAGCGAAGCTAATCCGCAAGTGTATGTCGAAACACCGTTACATCCAGAAAAACTGACTGTTTGGTGCGCTTTTTGGTCTGGTGGAATCATTGGTCCGTACTTCTTCAAAAACGATTATGGCCAGAACGTTACAGTCAATGGTGATCTGTATAGAGCTATGATTACTAACTCTTTTATTCCTGAATTGAATAACCATGATGTCCAGGAGATGTGGTTTCAACAAGACGGCGCAACATGTCACACAGCTCATGCCACAATCGATTTATTGAAAGACACGTTTGGTGACCGCCTAATTTCACGTTTTGGACCTGTGAATTGACCTCCAAGATCTTGTGATTTAACACCGCTAGGCTACTTTCTGTTGGGCTATGTAAAGTCATTGGTCTATGCGGATAAGCCACAAACGTTTGACCATTTGGAAGACAACATTCGCCGTGTTATTGACGATATACGGCCACAAATATTGGAAAAAGTCATCGAAAATTGGACGTCCATATTGGACTACATCCTCACCAGCCGTGGCGGTCATATGCCAGAAATCATATTTAGAATGTAATTCCACAAGATTATCTTTCGGATAAATAAAATTCATGTCAATCAAATAATCCATCGTTGTTTTATTGCAACTTAAATTCTATACATCGAAAAAAAAACACCCCTTACAACTGCCAGAATTAACCAATATTAACTATATAACAGTTTGAAAAACAAAGCAATAATAATAATAATAATACATTAAATACAAAAATTCAATTTATTTGCACTAGGTACACACAGTGTTTGCAGAAGCCAAAATAAAAATCACGTACCCAATAAGTAATTAAGTTTCTTTTTCTTCTTTTTGAACTTTAACCATACATACAAGTAATCGAATGAAAAAAAAACAAAATAAAAAATAAATTATTTTTGTTTCTTTCTTTTTAGAATTATGTTGATAAAAGATAAGCTATTCGGTATAATCAGTAGTTAGAAATTATTTAAAAAAAAAATGGAAAATCTACAGTTGTTTATAAAAAGTACCTGAAATAAATTTACAATTCGAAACTTATAAAAATCCGGTAAGAGGTGCGAATTATAGTTTTACGTAATTATTTTTCTGCCTCTCTTGAAAAATAAAAACCAATCCTCTTAATTTTGAACAAAAAAAAACTGATTCGTTTATTTCTTTGTTGCATTCTTTCTTCGCTCACTTCTCAATAATTTTCTTCTTCAAACCAAACTTTGGGAACTAATAAAAGAGACAAGAATTTATAAAAAAAATTGTTAAATACTAAAAATAAACATGATATCATAAAACTTTGACACGCTGTATTTCGAAAACGAAGTGAATTGGGAAAAATGTTTACAGCAAAAAAGGCTTAACTGAGGTGGCTTTTACTTGATGAAAATCCATTTAACAAAATAAGTAAGAACTAATAGTTCACATTTTCACGAAATTATATATTTTCACCTGACAATTGTTTCGACAACACCGTGCCTTTATCTAATGTCATTGTGAAAATATATAATTTTGTGAAAATCTGAACTTTTAATTCTTATTTATTTTGGAAAAAGGCTTTGTTTTACATGAATAATCTATTGTGAACATTGATCCTGGGCCACTGGAAACACATATTTTTAACATTGGTTTTACATTTTGTACATATTGACGACAAAGCGGGAAAAATGTATATTATCCTCTTAATAGTGAACTTCACCCCGTTCTACGAATCACTGTACAATTGTACACTGCTATCCTTTTTTGTTTCGGATATGGCCCAGTCAAAATTAACCAAGCCTAAAGGTCGCGTCTGTCACGAGTGAAGCGCCGAAACAAACTACGTAAAAAGCCCGTTGCATTTCGACGCTAATGATGGCCGACATCTTTATTTCCGATAGTCAAACGGCTAAAAGCCCGAAACCCTATTTTAAAGCTTTTTACAAAGTAGGTCGGGGATGTCCAATAAAAATCCGATTTCGAACCGTAACAGACTCAAAGGAGTCCATAAAAAATTCAAAACCCCAAAGCTTTATGGCGGCTGGATGGAGTACGGTTGTCTGTGCGGGGACTTCGGAACTCCCTCGAATCTTATTTCGATAAATTGCATGGGTGCATCGGAAACGCGAAAAAATAAATACAAACAAGGTGAGCGTAGAAGGCATCTTTGGTCTTCACGTCTTATTGATAAATCTTTGCAAAATTCGCAATAACCTTGAACGATTCATAAAATTCGTGACATGGCACGATAATTTGGAAAATATGGACATTTTGACATTAAGCCTAGTTTACAAATCTCCCTCGCCAGCTGAACGTCACTTCTACTATATAAACATCAACAGGATCTAAGTTTCCCTAAGTCCTATATAAGTTATAATTTAATTATTTTTTTCATATAAATTTGGATTTCGTTGCAGCATTATAACATTAAAAACTTTTTAATGTACTTTTAGAACATTTGGTTAGCAGTGGAAAATGTATTTTCTAATAATTTATTCCCTTAATTCAGTAATGATTTAATTAATAATTTAACTGTTCATTAATTGAGTTATAATTCAGTATATATTCAGTGTACCCTATATTGAATTACAAAATAATTTATTGTAATTATTTGGCCACACAATTTAATTTAGTGGATTATTTTTAAAATGCGCCCCTCTAGAAACTACACCGGGAACAGGCAACGATTAATTAACGAGGTTTTTTATCGCATCCGTTTAAATAAGGAAGGGGGAAGCTGATCAGTAAATGTAGCAATAATTAATTATTAATTAGTGACGAAAAAATTAACGAGCATTCCTTTCACTTTCCCGAAGCCGTATCTTACTTTAACGAGGCAACTTTACTTTTTTTTCTTTTCAAACGTCAAATAAGTGTGCTCTCTATTCTTCTGTCTGTACACGAGGCGATTATAATTCTGAACGTAGGATGCGAAAAATAATTGAAACATTTTAAAACAAAAATCAGTTTCATCAAGATTAAATATTTATCAATTAGGACAAGCATGCGAGGAATACCATTTATTTAAGACTAAAAATATTGAAGCAGCAACAATTAATCATACTAAAGAGGCTACGACAAAATTGAACCCAGTGCTGTGGCCAACGAAATTCCTAAGAAGACAAAGAGAAGAATATATATTTCATTATAGGGCCGAAAAGGAAAAAAGAAGGATCACAAACGGTGTTACTGGCTAAAGAAACAGTCGAATATTAAGAACAGAACACATACTTATCAATAAAATCAACAATGAACAGTGATATGCACTCGGAAAGATAATGAACGGAGGAAAATAACGTAAGACATTTATGGAATGGTCAATAAACTAGAATCAAACGACCAACTTCGAATGAACGAAGTCTACATTGATATAAACGAGAAGACGGAGAGGCAGAGAGAGATTGGAGAGACAAGGAAGACTGAAAGAGTTCAACAGAGCTGACAGGAAGCTCGCAATGTACGAGATGTGTTCTATATATTTTTTTTATTATGTTGGTACACATGTCCCTAACATATGTTCACAGTTGCAGCCAGTTTGCACGTTTACTTATTTTGTGAGACAGAAGCGTTAGCGTTAGTGTTTTGTGTGCTCGGCGATTTTCTGTAGTAAAAAAAAAGTGGAACAAAGAATTTGCATAAAAATTTTTATAAAAAATGGTATACAGCGATGTAAAACACATGAAACGTTGACAACGGCATTTGGTGAATATACTTTCAGCAGAAAAATTTTTCTAAATGGTACAAGCTCTTCCAAAACCACCGAGAAGACGCCGATGACGAACCTCGCTCTGGATACCCAACATGTCCATAAGTGATGAAAGCGTTGAAGAAGTGGCATCTCTATTGACTCCTGGCATACAATATTTTCCGAAGTTTTGGGCATGAAACGTGTACTGTTTAATTTTGAACAAAAGGACCGTCAAAGGAGCATCATTCAAGAGCTGTTAAACGATTTCAATCATGATTCTCGATACACTGAAAAATGTGGTGGTGACGAATTATGAGAATGTGGTTATGAGGTATAAACCAAATGATGCCTAATGGAAGAACCCAGAATCGCCAAGACCGAAAAAAGCACTTACCACAAGGTCACACGGTCAGTATTACCTTACAGCTATGCGCCGTTTGCTAAAAGCAATATAAAGAAAACGTCCGTAATTGTGGGAAAACAATTCATAGATTTTGCATCACCTAAATGCCAAAAACAAAACCCCAATCATGCCTCGGCCACCATATTCACCGGATATGCCCCCCGCGGCTTTTTCCTGTTCGCCAAACTCAAGAAACCCAATAAAGGAAGGAGGTTTAGAACGATTGATTAGATAAAGCAAAAGTTGCTGGCAGAACTCAACGCTATACCAGAAAGTGATTACCAGAACTACTTCAAAGATTGGAAAAAACGTTGTCACAAGTGTATTATATCTGGGATGACTAAGTTGAAGGGGGACAACATTAATTTTGATAAATAAATACTTTTTGATAAAACTTACCCTTAGAAACCTTAATTTTAGTACACGCCTCGTACATATGCATATAAATTAAAACATTCGCTCCTGCGCTTATCGTGTAGTGGCGTCGTTTATATGTAGAGACGGGAGAGGGATTCCACCAACGACGAGTCATTATTTAACCAAACCCGATGACCGCCCAAAATTCGCCGCGTTGACCGAAACGTTTAATGAATTTCGCTAAATGTTAACTTCAGTCCAGGATCGATTAAAACCGAATGGGGGTCACCGGACAGACGAGAGCTCGAGTGTCGCGATGCAAATCACTTTTCAATTTTTGCCCCGAAACTAAAATTTAGTGCCCGTCGGATAAATTTCACCGAATATATGAATACGAATTATACTGGAAAAATATGAAAAATCCATAGAATTCTATAGAATCGCCTGGACGCGATAATATTTGCTTTTGCGATTTTTCGAAACCGGTGATTTTTAATATATATTCGAGAAATGGTCACCAGAAATGACCAGAGTTGTCAATACAAGTTAGAAAGAAACCTTAATTTTTCCCTTTGGTATACCCAAAGAGGTTTGTTCAAGAACCATGACATTGGATCATTTTATATCTGAATAATTTTCGAAATGAATTTGCCATACACATCTAATTATGTAAGCTAATTATTTGGGAAACAACGAAAACTTATACATTTAATCGGTCATATGGTACAATCGAATTGGCATGTGTTACTTCGTTTTATCATTCAAAGTTAGCTGGCTACACCAATAAAACTCTGGACTGGTAACTAGTAAAGGAAAGAACCTTGAGGAAAGGTTTTTTTCGTAATATAAAAATTAAGTAATTTATTGTTTATTTAGATAATTATAATCTTACATTTACTTTACATTTATAAAAAATGAGGACAGTAAATATATACAAAGCCGATTATATGGAGAGTGGCACGCCAATTTCATCATCGTGTAGCATTCTTTTCAGTTTATCCAAAGTAGGAACAAAATGGGTTTGATAGTAGAAACAACTTTGCGTTGATAAAGATAATTGTAGGTAGGTAGGGTAGGTTTCAAATCACTACATTTCCGTTCTTTTATTCAATTCGTTACCATTGTTATTTATTTATTTTTACGTAGACATATTTCCCTTATAAACTCTTATTTAACAGAGGCTCCACTGATTTTGTTTTGTATTTGTTCAAAAACTATTTTGATATAACCTTACAATGGCATTTGCAAAATGCTCAGTCGACAAAAACGTGATCTAGCCCTGTCATTCAAGTATGAATAAATAACTTATTGATGAGATTACCCAATAAGGATACGTAATAAAATTATTAAAGGTTTATTGGGGTAAAATACGTCAAAGGGCAACGCGATACACTTAAGACAGGCTATAACAAATGGTAAAGTCTGTTCATAGATATAAGAAAATGACTAACTGATGCGAATTAAGGAAAGACCCGGACCACCTGTAAGAGTGAAATATGACCGAATAGTTCCGTTCTTTGCTTAGAATTTAATTATTTGGTTTTTGTTTGGGAAGATACTAAACAATATTTATTTATTTATATATGTATTTATGTTTAAATATAAAATAAAATTACAAATTATTTTTATTACCTACTTAAATTACTTAAAATTATTCACATAATATATTCGTATCACTATCGCTTTCATCGCCTGTTCTAATTATTATTCGTTCTATATTACTTGCAATATGGATATACGATTGTTCTGCTTTTTCTATGTGTTTAACAGAATTTTGTGTTGCCTCGGCTAGCCAATCGGAAATAAACAACAACTGATGTCGTACTTTCTATTTTCCTTTTAAAACTGAATTACAAGCTTACACATTTGGTAATTTTACAAGAAAAATTAACAAAATAATCCTCGCAAAATTGGCGCGTAGCGTATCACGTTACCGTCTTGTCAGAGTTACTCATTTCGCCGTTCTCACTCGTCTTCTTCTTAACTTCTGACAATACACTTTACCACAAGCACAACTGGGACAAGGTATTGGGCGCACCACATTACCCCCCTATTAAATTGTACTTTCAAACGTAATGACTTAAACACTATAACTTAAAACTATTAACATAAATGCAGAATGGATAATTTAATACTCCTTCAAATAACATCATAATACCGGAAAATAAATTTAACTAAAACGCTACAATCATTTTTCAGAACAGGACAAATAGTAGCACAAAATGTAGCTATTTCAAAGAACGATAAGGTTTAAGGTTAATAACATTTTGTTTATTAATGAAGTCGCCATTTTCGTTAACTATATTATAAGAATTAGGGCCTGCAGAACTCAAAATATAATATGGTCCTTCAAACAGCAAAAAGAACTTACGAATTTCCGAATTTTCCGCAGAAGATAATGGGTGCTGTTTGACCAACACCGCGTCACCAACATTAAACTGTATTGGGACAACAGAGTTATCATGCTTCAATTTACGTTTTTCACTCTTCGTTACCATTTTTAAATTCCAAATTTGCTCTAAATTCGTTTCTTCAATATTTCCAGCGCGTGGATACTTGATTAATTTATGAATGTTATTTTCATTCTCCTTGCCAAAATGCAGAAGGTTTGGAGTAAAACCCGTACCTAAAATGTATAGTATTGTTAATACAATTTTCAAAAGTATCAAGAAGACATGCCCACTTTGTATGTTGATTAAAACAAAACGCTCTAAAGAGCCTTCCAATTTCCCTGTTCACTCTTTCGGTTAAGTTGCCTTGTGGAAAATAGACAGAAGTATGATTAACTTGAACTCCGTTTCCCTTCATATAATTTACCCACCTTTTAGAATGGAATTGAGTAGCATTATCACTCAAGATTCGTTCAGGAATTCCCATTTGCTTAAAATAGTCCTTTTCCAACCGATTAATTATAGCTGGTGCTATGGCACGCTTTAATGCATAAAGT
This sequence comes from Cylas formicarius, assembly GCF_029955315.1. Taxonomy (NCBI): domain Eukaryota; kingdom Metazoa; phylum Arthropoda; class Insecta; order Coleoptera; family Brentidae; genus Cylas; species Cylas formicarius. The sequence continues at coordinate 42,827,324 of NW_026844214.1, read as the reverse complement.
TTAACATATCGCGAAAATGCATCCACTACCACGAGCAATTGCGTTACTCCTCCACGAGAAGTAGGTAAACGACCCATTAAATCTAGACAAGTTAACCTTCCTGGACAATCTAACACTAAAGAATTCAATGTTCCCACACTCTTTTTAGATACCTTTGACTTCTGACACAAATCACAAATTAAAACGATTTTGCGCACAGATTTCGATATTTGAGGCCAGTAAAATTCATGCTTCATATGTTCATAAGTTTTCTTATACCCCACATGACCCAAATCATTATGTTGCTGTTTAACTAAATACAAAACTTAATTTTCCGGAACACAGAGTTTATAACCAGGTGACTCTACAGTACCTTTTCGAAATAATATACCTTCATGCAGTTTGTACCACATTATTACCCTTTTTTCTTTGGCATTTATATTACTCAAGTCAGGCTTTTCCAAAATTTTATTTAACATTTCTATTTTTTCGAAAATCCAATTTTGATTTTGTTGGTCGTACTTAAGAGTTTTAATATGTTCTTTTAGCAATTTATATTCACTACTTAATTTTAGCATCGAAATATCAACCTTACTATAAGAATCACATTTGTCTAGCTTTCGATTAATGATAGGATGTCGAGATAAGCAATCTGCCATAATATTTTCTGTTCCTTTACAATAAGTAATACGAAAATCAAACTCTTGAATATATAACATCCATCGGGTTAAACGTGAATTGCCGAATTTAGCTGTCATTAGAAATGATAACGCCATGTGATCAGTTACTATTACTAAGTCTTTTCCCAAAATCATAGTACGCCACTGCCTCAACGCGTACACGAAAGCATAAGCTTCCTTGTCTGTAATATTGTAATTAAGTTGTGGGCCTCGTAAACTTTTACTAGCAAACGTTATAAAACATTTTTTTTTAGCAATTTTATCCAGTTGGTAAAGACATGCCCCAATTCCAAAACCAGAACTATCAGTTTGTAAGTAAAAAGTGTTATCTAAATCAGGATGTGACAAAACATTTGCATGCATAAAACTCTCTTTAATAGTTACTAGAGCTTTTGTTTCTACTTCACCCCATGACCCACGAATTCCTTTTTTAAGCAACCCTATCAATGGTTCACTTAATTCCGCAAAATTTGGACAAAAGCGTCGCTCAAAATTGATAAAACCTAAAAAACTTTTAAGTTCCTTTGTATTCCTTGGTGTTGGATAATCATAAATGGCTTGTATTCGATTAGGATTTATAGCTATATAATTGGGAGTCACTTGATGCCCCAAAAATTCAACTTCACTACGCGCAAAAACAGACTTTCTTAATTTAATAGTCAAATTACATTCCAGCAATTTTGTAAATAGCTTTTCAAGGTAAATCAAGTGGTCATACATAAATTAATACAAAATCATTGAATTCAGATCCCATTACCACATTTAAACAGCGTATAAAGCTCGCTACTGAAGTTGAAAGGCCAAACGGTAGTACCTTAAAACAGTAAATATTATGATCAAATTGAAAACCAGTATATTTCCTATTTTCTGGTCTAATTGGTACTTGGCCGTCATATCGAGGGTACTGAGAACTTGAAATTATTAAATTTAGCCAACAATTCCTGTTGGTGTGGAGGAGTGACTTGATCTTTTACCATTTTAGAATTTAGAAATCTTGCATCGAGACATATACGAACACTTTTATCTTTTTTAATTACAGTTGTTAAAGGGGATACATATTCAGTTTGATATTGTAGTATAATGTCCATGTCAATCATTTCCTGTATTTGTTTGCGAACGAGTTCTCGATAAGCAAATGGCACAGGATATGATCTTTTATAAAACGGTGACTTGTCACGCATTTCTATTTTATGTTCATATTTATCAGTTCTACCGGGACTTTGCGAAAAAATATTTTTAAAATGCCTTAGTAGATCTAATAGCCTTTTTTTCTCAGATTCGTCAAAATTATCTGCATTTTTTACCACTTCAATTAGTTCATTTTCGGTATATTCATAACGTTTAGCAGCACTAACGGTATCATCAATAAAATTTATGGTGATAGATTTTTCATTGGCACTTTCTAGTTCGAACCTACCTTTGAAATATTACCTTCATCTCGTATCAATAAGAATAAATTAGCAAAATCTATTAAAACCTTCTCATGTATCATCCAGTCAGCACCCAATATAATATTTTTGTTTAGTTTTGGAACAATAATACAAATAATACTGCCCATTTCAATAGGCAATAATATTTGTGCAGACACTTTTTGTTTCTTTGCACCTACAGCAACTGAAATTAAGGTATTGCTTATTGGTAATATAGGAAAGTTTATACCTTGACATTTTAATAAATTTGCAAATTCTACAGAAACTGCAGAAACTTGGCTACCCGTATCTAATAAAATTTCATATCTTTTTTCATAAATTTTACCCGAGATTACAGGTGAACAGAAATGTTCCACTGGCTCATCTCCTTCGCTATCTGATACCAAATCACCATACTCAAATTTAGTAATAACCCTCGTCGACCGATTATTATTACTGTTCTCGCCTCTGTTTCCGTAATTACGTGTCTGATTACTTTCCCTATTACTAGCACTAGCTCTCTTCTGTCTATCATCATTACTGTCCAAATTATGTTGTCTCCAGGGACCTCTGTCTCCGGTTCAGTTTCGTCAATTTTCTTTAAAAAATGCTCTAGTTCGTTGACTGTTTTGATTCCCGTTATAAACATTCCCCTCTGTATTTCGCAAGGAAAATGTTGTGCCAACCATTCAACTAAAACAGACTCACTAATTTTTTCAGTTAAATACATTGTTTTTCCAGCTAATTTTAACACATAATCAGCTCTGCTGCCCCTTCTATACTGACCATACTTGAGTTCATAGAACAACTCCCTTTCCTCAGTAACCCCCCACTCGAAAAGTCAACAAAAACTCATCTAAATTATTAAAATGTCCTTCTTTTGTTGCCACCCAATCTGCTGCTGAGCGACATAAACAATCTATTGCTAAATTTACTTGTCAAACGTCGCAGTTTCTTCTCAAAATATATGGGGTGCACAGGGCCGTCCGGTGAAAAGACTAAATGACACCCACCTCGATCCTTCCAAGACGGCAGATAAGAAGTTGATTCTTTTGCTTGGAAAAAATGCTCCTCATGCCCCATCTGCTTGTTGTGCGCCGCTACTTGATTCCTATCCGTTCCTTCACCTCCAACAGTAGCTAGCATTTCCTTATTTTTAGCCACTTCAGTTGTTAATTTGGCCACACTATCGGCCAATGACTCAACCAAATTCCTTAAACTCATACTGGGACTAATAATTCCATTCAAATCCTTATCCACACTAATACACTTTGTATTTGGCTTGGGCATTTTTAGACACGACAATATATAAACTCGTCGTATTTTCTACAGTTCGAGCCCTCGTTGATGCGCCAATTTATGTGTTGCCTCGGCTAGCCAATCGGAAATAAACAACAACTGATGTCGTACTTTCTATTTTCCTTTTAAAACTGAATTACACTCTTACACATTTAGTAATTTTACAAGAAAAATTAAGTTACTCATTTCGCCGTTCTCACTCGTCTTCTTCTTAATTTCTGACAATACACTTTACCACAAACACGACTGGGACAAGGTATTGGGCGCACCACAATTTGCCCAACTTTATGGAGGGATGTTACAAACTTCGGTTTCTATAAGTTTGAGGATATTGCAGTTAACACGGTGAAAAACATTGTTACGACGAATGGCAGATTTCAGTTGGTACCAAACATATTCAATGGCATTAAATATACAGTGGTAAAACTGTATGCCCTAGATTTTTTGTATAATTATGACAGACGTATTCCTTTTGTAGGTTCAAGCTTTGTAGAACCTCAATTATATGCTTTTTGGTATAATCTTCGTGAAAATAAATGTCGTTATTATACTTGTAGTTTTGGATTGTTGCTTTTGTGTCACTTGAGGAAGGGGTTTTAGTCAACTCTCTACTATGATAACTTGAATTGTCCATTATAATGACGCTATTAGGAGGAATGTTTGGAACTAGTTTGTTTTTAAACCAACTTTCAAATAAATCAGCGGTGATGTCTTTATGGTAATCCAGAGAAGAATCTTTAATATTGTTTGCAGACAGAGAAAGTCCATTTGGAATCCAACCATGTTTAGAGCCAGCGTGCAAAATAGTTATTCTTTTACCTCTTTTTGATGGCGCGTTTGTTTTACACTTACCAGTTGAGTCAACCCAACCCTTTTCCGGGGTATCATAAGTGTCGAACCAGGTTTTATCCAAGCAAATAATTGGCCTTTGTTGTTCTTTGTAAATCCTATTTTTTTCTAGATATTCCAGTCGCCATTTCCGAATTCTAAAAGATTCCATTACAACTTGCCTCGCTTTTTTTTTTCATCCCTGAAATGGGATTATTCACAATTTTCCATACAGTTGATGTTTGAATTTTCGTTTCTTCTAAAGATGCTTGCTTGTTGGCACCACGTTCAATGCGAGTCAAATAAACTTCCTTAGTCTCAATGGAATAGTATTTTCTACATTTTTGCGGGAGCATCCCCTGAGATACACTAGACTCATACACATATTTTGCATAATTCGCACACGATTCAACACACGCTGTATTACACACGAAATAAGGTAGGTATAAAATTATTTTCTATTACGGACCACAATTTTACCTGTATTTAAATTCCGAAACTTTAGGTAATAATCTTGTTGCATTGAATGTTAATGACGACCCTTGGATAATCCCATTCAAATACAATTGGGCACTTTCTTATATCTATGAACAGACCATACACCACGATGACATGCGAAGCACCAATTTACCCAGAACCCCGTTAGATATACTACTCGTGTAGTCGTTTGTAGTAGCTGTCGAGTTGTTGTTAACGATAATTATTATTGGGAAATTTTGCGTTGGACATTCTGCCAACGGGAATTTATCCAAAAATCCCTGCGTCAAATCCCGGTAATTATATTGTTGACAGTCCACGTTCATTTCACAAACCGACGCGGTTTTGCCGATCAATTCGCGTTGGTTGGAGCGGACGCGTTAGTTCCGGTTAACTAACCACTGTTTGTACCGCTAGAAATTCTATAAATAAAAATTGTAATACTTAACGAAGAGTTTATATTTGATTTTATAGCCTATTATTTAAAAGTTTGAATATTCTAAATGTTATTGAAAACAAATTTTGTTCGCGATATCTGTCGCATTTATTTGCAAGTTCAAAAATTATTTTGAACATAATCTTGACAACTGTGAAATAATATGCTACAAATGTGCTGTTTACCATCACTTTCAAAATTAGGAAAAAAAAATTGAATTATAATTTGACAAGCCGATTGGATCCGTTTCTATCTACGACAGTACTCAAAAGTTCTATACTCACCACGAAAAGACGCTGACTTATAGGAACGAATCACAGTTCGACAGCTTACTCTCCCGGATGATTTCGTGAAATTACAATAACGATGTGAGCGTGGAAAATAAATACCTCAACTATGTACAGAGTGGCCCGTTTATATACCTATACCTTATCTCGAAAAAAAAAAAGTAAATACAAATGTTGTTTCTATTAAAATGACCTTTATTTTTTTTATTTTCCTAATTGTTACTTTTTGTATAGAGGATGGTAAAACAAAGTTACATTTTTTTAAATAGAATTGCATTTTTGGATAGCAGTTTCAAAGACAAATTGAACGATATATATGACTATGGGCATGTGATGCACCGTTTCGAACTTATTAGCGATCATCTTCACAAATTTTACACGCAGTTCGGTATATTTTGTTCTATATTAAAAAATGTGGTAGGTATCCTAAATTTGAACCTATCGACCTCAGATTTGGCAGGCAAGTAGAAGTCCATACTCGCACTCAAACCTTCGAAGTGGGGCGCAATCAAACATCGCAAAGTATTTCTTAAAAAATGTTGAAAGAATTTTTTGGTTTATTTTGGCTCCCACAAAAATAATATTTTCTTCAAAACGATTAATCCGATCGGAAAAATTCTTGAATAGCGAGACGCGACACATATGCGACTAAACTTTTTATTTCAGGCATTTTTTCGATTATCTGGAGGGGTTTTGAATTATAGTCAAAAATCCAAAAGAATATGAAAATTGTTCTTTTTGCATTTAAATTATTTGCCGTAAATCAAAATTCGTCAAGAATAGAGCCAATTGGTTTAAACAGTGTTATAGTCCACATCGAGAACTACATTTTTTGTATCTATCACACACGCTGCTTGAGATATTTGACAAAATCCATGTGAAAGTCGCGCTCAATTTAGACGCGATGACGTCACTTACTATTACGACGTACGGTGTGCGGCATTGTTTCAAATAAATACTATACTCTCGAAAACTACTTGCTGTATTGGAAAACTTCATCTACCAGGAAATGTGGGAGATGCAGGGCTTTAATCTCTATTTCTGTAATTTTCTCGATTATGTACAGGGTGTATCGGTTAGGTTTAAACCGGCATTGTCGGGTTGCGTATTAACTTTTTAAACTTATAGTCCACATATTCATGCGATAATTAACAAACGAATAAAAATTAGATATATTACTGTTTTTTTTAATCTTTTTTTCTCATAAAATGTATTTTCAGTTTGTCAGTTCGGTTTCTAGTAAATTTGATAAGGAAAACATTTACAAATAATTTTCCAAGTATTTTTATCATAATAAGAGCTAAATCAATTTTTTTTCTAAAATATTATTGCGAATTTTACTCACGAAAGCGTGTCCCGGAAACGTCACCTCCATGTCAGGCGGTATCTGCTAAAGCCAGTGGGAATCGTAATCTTTCAAATTGCCGTCACGAATAGAAAAGAAAAAAAAAACAATCCTTTCTGCGCGGCGACATCCGAAACACGGGAAGGAAACAACCCTCTGCCCCCCCCCCCTTCCCAACCCCCGGCCACCACCCTTTCCAATTTTCCGCCTATTTTATCTCCCCCCCTCCGATCGCTCCATACAAAAGTTTAATTTCTATTTCGATCACGAGGCGAAAAATAAAAACGCAATAAGTCTTATATAGGAATCGGCTGCGGGAAAAGCGGCGGTTATTACGTAAATCTGTTGATTAAAAGTTGGTCAGGGGCGGCGCGGGCGGTAGCCTTTGCAGGGAGTTTAGACCGTCATTATCGGCTTTCGCCTTTCTCCGACCTATACGGATATTAAATGGCCAATATTGCTGCAGGTGACATCCAATTTTCCGACTCAATAAATCAGAGCCGGGGGCCTTCTATTTTATGTTACAGATTTCGGATAAATCCCCGATTTTTATCCGCCGCGCCAATAGAAAGTTTTTGTTTTTGACTGACCCGACGCCCGGACGCGACGTCGTATCGGCCGCGTCAGGATTAAACCGTTTAACGTGGCTTTTGATTTATTGAACGCGTCGCTACCTGATTGGATTTCCGATTGTTATTATCCACTGGACGAACATTGAACTATGACGCTGACGGTCAATTGTTTTTCGCCCGCGTTTTTTTCTCTCGTTATTTGAAATGCGAAAAAAACCAAAACTTGTAGGCGTATTATATGACATATCATGTAGCTCTCAAATATTTTGACTTCAAATCGTTGAAATGAGTCGCGAAGAGGCCTAGATTCTTGGCTGGTTAGTATAGTTAACTACTTAACTGATCTATTATATATATATATATATATATATATATATATATATATATATATATATATATATATATATATATATATATATATATATATATATATGTATATATATATATATATATATATATATATATATATATATATATATATATATATATATATATATATATATATATATATATATATATATATATATATATATATATATATATATATATATATATATATATATATATATATATATATATATATATATATATATATATATATATATATATATATATATATATATATATATATATATATATATATATATATATATATATATATATATATATATATATATATATATATATATATATATATATATATATATATATATATATATATATATATATATATATATATATATATATATATATATATATATATATATATATATATATATATATATATATATATATATATATATATATATATATATATATACAGATAAAACAAAAATAAGGTAATAAATTCTAATAACAATAATTAAAAAATATTAAAACTTATCAAATCTCGGCGGAACTAAAAATTCAGCATTTAATTGTTTATTAATATTATTATTAATTTCAACAGTGCTCTTTTATAGGCCTACTGATAAATGTTAATTATATCACGTAAAATGAGTAATTACCTAATAATCCTAATTTAATAAACAGAGTCTAACAATAGTCGTTCAATACTTTGACTAGTAGTTCAAAAAACCGTACATCATCATCATTCAAAGAGATTTGTAAAAACATTTCGTTAAATAGCTCTTTAGAAAATGCAGTCTTAACTGTAGAACAATCTGTTTGCATTATCCGGGAATACCAGTGATATATTACAAATAAAAAAAAACAATCTATCAGATTTTTTTTTCTTTTTTGATAAAATTGATCGTTCTACAAAATCAGAATTTATTTCTTTCGATAACCTAATTTCAATTTTTCATGTTGTTTCTTTTCGACGAAAAATGTAACTCCAATAGTATAATCAAAGTAAACGCAGGAATCTCAAGTTAACTCAGACGGTGTACATATATATGTATATATGTATACGTTCGTTTTAGCGGAGTTTGTCCCTGAGACTTCTCAGATAATAATACGTACATTAACATCCCTGCAACAAGACGCAAACTAACGCAAAGGACAATATTCCAACTTCGGGTCCAATTACTCGAGAAGCAAATGCATCATTAAGGACTCGACGCAAAAGCGGTCCGGACAAACGGCAAACTGCCATCCAATTATTCTACGTACCTTTAAAAGGTACCGTCTTCTGCGTCGCTTTTTGCTTTGCCTCAAATCTCAAGTACTGGTCCTAAAATAATAAGTTCTTTCCGTGAACTGCGTTCGACTCTCCCAAGAGGATGGCTCAAAGCGGATTTTTTTGACAACAGCGCCAACACAATTCAATGATACTCCCAGCGACAAGAAAATAATATAGAAGATAAGGAAAATAAATAATATATCTACTGTTTCTTTGTTAGTAGAGATAGTAGAGATATCCAGCTAGATATTTTTAAAATATCATTCGGCCCCTGAATGATAGAGCATAACCGTGATTACAAAAATTGTAGCTCTTAATGCGGTCTATACATTTTGAATACATTTGAAAGGGGCCAGATACCTGAAGGTTGTGATCCAATACAAAAAAAACTTTGGGATAAATGTCTCCATTTTCTTTGACCTAAAATTATATGAAATTGATCATGATTTTAAGGAAATTACCGTATTTTTTCAGCTGAAGTTACATGAATTTATAGCAAGGCCTTCACTTTTATCATAACTTCATAATTACTTTGGCTCATACTAGCAAATAGTTGTGTCAAAATCTATGCGCTCTTGGGGGCAAATTTTCTAAGAATTTTTCCTAAAATTATTTTGCGTTATATGAAATTTATTTAGAAAATAAAATTTAAATATACTTTCATGGAAGAAAATTTGGCACCTTAAATAAAAATTTTTTAAACAAAACATAGTTAGTATATTTAAAAAATAATACAGATTTCTTATCCAACACGAAATGGACTCTCAACACTATTGTAAAATAAATAGAATAGATGGTATTACCCACTACTATATTGATTTTTGGTTTTGGAGAATATAAAACTTTACATTTTACAATATACACCTTCAGATTTCAAAAATGTGTTGAGATAACTTTCCAAATGAATTTGTAAATATTTAGGAATATAAACTGAATTTGTTTTAGTTAATTATACAAACAAGAATACGACAAATGATGTGAGACTAACGTATATGGTATAATTATTTTTATAAGGGGTACTTATTTTATTTAACGTAAGCTAGGTTCTATCAGCTGTTCACTTTCAATTTTCTGTGTACAAAGTTCAAGGAGAGAGTGTGTTGTGAAGAGATAAGATTTTCTTTCTAAACCTTGGTAGTTTATGAATTTAGGTGCTTCATGATGAAGGAAAAGTCCGGAAAAATTAAAAAATAAATATCTGAATTATGATGGTATCGTATTGTTAGAAGCGGAAAAGAGATTTTGATTCTCGTTTACGATTATAATATGAATTAAAACCATACAAGTGATCCCACACTTTTACCCTTATCTGATATTGAGACTTTATCTGTAACCCAAAAGTACAATAATAAATAGATTTTTTCAATTGAGGAGATTTTCGTCGGGACCTGAGCACTAGCCCAGCAATCTTCGGGGGGAACCTCGATCATCGGTTGAACAATTCTGACGGTGAGTTCGTCGTTTCGATTGGACTGTCAATTTGGTATTTAAATGCGCAATACCAAGGTGAACTGCGTTCGACTCTCCCAAGAGGATGGCTCAAAGCGGATTTTTTTGACAACAGCGCCAACACAATTCAATGATACTCCCAGCGACAAGAAAATAATATAGAAGATAAGGAAAATAAATAATATATCTACTGTTTCTTTGTTAGTAGAGATAGTAGAGATATCCAGCTAGATATTTTTAAAATATCATTCGGCCCCTGAATGATAGAGCATAACCGTGATTACAAAAATTGTAGCTCTTAATGCGGTCTATACATTTTGAATACATTTGAAAGGGGCCAGATACCTGAAGGTTGTGATCCAATACAAAAAAAACTTTGGGATAAATGTCTCCATTTTCTTTGACCTAAAATTATATGAAATTGATCATGATTTTAAGGAAATTACCGTATTTTTTCAGCTGAAGTTACATGAATTTATAGCAAGGCCTTCACTTTTATCATAACTTCATAATTACTTTGGCTCATACTAGCAAATAGTTGTGTCAAAATCTATGCGCTCTTGGGGGCAAATTTTCTAAGAATTTTTCCTAAAATTATTTTGCGTTATATGAAATTTATTTAGAAAATAAAATTTAAATATACTTTCATGGAAGAAAATTTGGCACCTTAAATAAAAATTTTTTAAACAAAACATAGTTAGTATATTTAAAAAATAATACAGATTTCTTATCCAACACGAAATGGACTCTCAACACTATTGTAAAATAAATAGAATAGATGGTATTACCCACTACTATATTGATTTTTGGTTTTGGAGAATATAAAACTTTACATTTTACAATATACACCTTCAGATTTCAAAAATGTGTTGAGATAACTTTCCAAATGAATTTGTAAATATTTAGGAATATAAACTGAATTTGTTTTAGTTAATTATACAAACAAGAATACGACAAATGATGTGAGACTAACGTATATGGTATAATTATTTTTATAAGGGGTACTTATTTTATTTAACGTAAGCTAGGTTCTATCAGCTGTTCACTTTCAATTTTCTGTGTACAAAGTTCAAGGAGAGAGTGTGTTGTGAAGAGATAAGATTTTCTTTCTAAACCTTGGTAGTTTATGAATTTAGGTGCTTCATGATGAAGGAAAAGTCCGGAAAAATTAAAAAATAAATATCTGAATTATGATGGTATCGTATTGTTAGAAGCGGAAAAGAGATTTTGATTCTCGTTTACGATTATAATATGAATTAAAACCATACAAGTGATCCCACACTTTTACCCTTATCTGATATTGAGACTTTATCTGTAACCCAAAAGTACAATAATAAATAGATTTTTTCAATTGAGGAGATTTTCGTCGGGACCTGAGCACTAGCCCAGCAATCTTCGGGGGGAACCTCGATCATCGGTTGAACAATTCTGACGGTGAGTTCGTCGTTTCGATTGGACTGTCAATTTGGTATTTAAATGCGCAATACCAAGGTTTTTCTAGGAAAGAAAAAAAAGAATTGGTACGAAGGTCGTCGTTGATAATCAATTTAAATACCTAGGTTGTGATATTGCGTACAAGGAAGACAAATAAATATAATTAAACTAACAGGTATCAAAGGATATGGGGGACTATAAAAACAACACTTAAAGGGAAAACTAGGACAGAGAAATTTAGCTAAAATTTAATAACTAGTGACAATTCCCACACCACTATACTACTATAGAAAACTAGATTACAGACGAATCGAGATATCAGAAATGATTTTTCTGGATCTGAAAATGGTTGTACAGGATTAGACCATATAAGAAACGATGTCGTAAGACAAATTACAGATACAACCAACAATATGTAGAACGCATTTCGCCAGAAATAATTCCTAAGATAGCCCTAAGTTATAAAAATTTCCGAAAATATTTTGCGCCGACCCCAGTCAATATTTTCAACTCAAAAGTGACTTAGAACCAGCACCATTATACTACTTATTGCCGGAAATGATTCGTAAATGAAAAGCTGTATACGTGCTTATTTAAACTGCATAAATAGATATTGGATTAAAAAAGCGATCAAAGGACAGATGAAAAAAAAACGAGTTCGGCGGCCCTCGCAGCCGTTTAAACCCCCAAAAAGCCAGAACGGGGAATGAATGTGATATCAAAGAAATGTTTTATCTCTCTCGTTACATGCATGTTTTCATTTCGGGCTCATGGCGGGCACGGGCGGCGGGTTTGGACGCGAAATCGCGCCATAAATCCCGTTTCGCTCGCGGTGGCGGGGGCATAAAACGGGAACGACTGAAAAAAAAAAAACGCGATTCCGATCGGCGTCCCGTCCCCGGCGATACCGCCCTCGCCGCCATATATATTTTCGAAAATGAACGCCTGCCGGTTATTAATTGATTTTTAAATAGTTTTGTGTACGCGCGCGATGAACGATGATGGGGCCTTAAATAAAACGGGATCCCTTTTCGCTTTGGTGTATGTGTGTGTGTGCTTGTGTGTTCCGGCAAATCCGGGACCCCGGATTAACGTGACCCCCGCGCCGCCCGTGGCGCGCCGTTTTTGTGTATCAATAACCCGGATTAAAACGAATACCGTATTTCGTTCTTTGTTTAATCCCACGCCCGCCATAACTTCCTCCCCCCCCCCATTTATGTTTAAATTTCAACCGATAAACTACAGGCTTGTATGGAGTTAATTCGACCGAGGTGATTCGTTTTTAAATGCGACGTTGTCGGACTTGGGTTATATCCAGAAATTTCGCGCGGACCGGCAACGCTGCTTTAACGTATAGTGTGTACCAGCGAGACCGAACCAAGAAAGATTTGTTGAAGTTAAACCCCTCCCACGAAGAACTTGAACCTAGATATTTTAAAATATTCGCGTTTTATTTTCCCTTCGAAAACGAACGTGTTCGCCTATTTTTTGCTTTTTAGACAATATCGTATATAATTTCTAATGAAACGAAAGATTACGCAAATCGAATTTCCTTCATCCTGTTCGTTTTTGCCATTTTGAAAATGTTACGTTTTCTGTTTAATGATTTATTGATGCTAGTAGTTCGTTCGAAATAAGTACATGGTTTTATTGAATTAAACTAATTAAATTAAATAAAGCACCCTAGATATTATTTTTTAATTTTTATTCGTCAAATATATAGGCACACCGAATATTGTGGCCAAAATACAAGGTACTCAAAAACTTTCACTTGTCTTATATCCCAGTTATAAAAAAGTTTTGCATCTTATACGGGATGGCCAAAAATTTATCCTAAACTAATAATAAATTTAAGTGGCCATAACTATATTCATTTAAAGAAAACACCACATTTTCTAGTTATAGCTAATTCTTCGCGTCTTTGACATTACAAATTTATAGCATATGAAACAAAGGTATAATATACAGAGGGTTCCATTTAAAAAAATTTTTTGCTTTTAACAGTTTTGGCTAGACAACTTTATACTATGATAATTTTAGAATATTCCATGCCCTATAGCGTGAATAACCCTGTATAATTAAATTAGATATTTTTAGCAACGATTTAAAAAGAAGAAGCAAACTGTAGGTAATCGAATGAAAAAGGGGGTCGGAAAAACAAGGAGGAAAAATTCGGGATAATCCCGCGCGGTGTCTAAATCCCGCGCAATAATAGAAAAAGAGCGCTGACGGACGGTCCCGGAAGTTGGAGTTTTAATTGAAGCCGCAGATTTAACGAGAATAGATATTAAAGTTGTCGTAACCTGCCTCGCGGGAGTACGAGGACAACTCTTAATTCCCTTTTGTGTGTGTGTTCGTTTTTATTTCGTTTCCCGAGAAAAAGTCTGGCCAGGTCTCGCGGCGTATCCCGTCCGAGGGTTGATTTCCTCGCAGCTTCGGCCAACCGATATATACTACATATTGACAGAACTACAACACATAACACAATATTATTAAAAAAAAAAACAAATTCGCATATCGTATCGTAATCGTCTCTGTACATATACTACAACGCAACATACAGTTGTCTATTATATTGTATTCATTGTTGCCTATTGTTTGCAGAAAAGAAAAGTATCGAAAGTTTGCAAAGTAAAATGTAGCTAAAATAATTACCTATTTATAAAATATACACCGGAGGTCCCAGTCAGGGCAAAGAGATACTGTAAATTATTTTCGAGTTTCTGCATTGCCAACGGAAGACATCGTTCTCTTAAACTGTAAAAGTCGATTTTTAAAAAAGAATTCTAACATTAACCTTATTTCCGGAAAGTGTTAACGCTTTTCTTGGGCTATTAATAGTGCCGTGAGCGACGCGATTGCGATTACCTTTCTACCAGTTGGCGGTTTCTGACATCATGGCGAAGAAAGAATAAATGCAACGTCATGACTTTTTAATATAATCTTATATCTGTAAACAACGAAAATATCTTAATGCTCAAAAGAAGTTGTACTTTGATATTGCATTTGTATTTTGGAAGTTGTATTTCCACTTTACGCGTTGTTGTTAATGTCTAATTATATGATTCTAATTTATTATTCAGGACATTTTTAAATAAAAATAAAATGTAATATTTTTTTATAATACTTTTTTTACAATACTACTTTAGAGAAGCACCAAACTAGCTAACCTTTCTACGTTTTGACTTAAACGTTTTCAAATAGTTAGTTTTAATCACTATCTAAGTCAGTAGTCAATTGTTGGCGACTAACTAATTCTATTAAGTATTGAAGTAATAAAATGTGAAAAACCAATTCAAAAATGAATAAAACATCTCTTTGACAGTAATAGTTTATGTCTCATTATCAACATTGACACGAAAACAAATTTGGTTTTTATCCGATTGCTTGATTTCTATTGATTGCCTACCGTTATAATTTCTTTGCGTTTGTCAAGAATAATACTGATTATTTCAGTACACATATTACTGCTTAAATAATTTTCCACAATTTATAAGTTTTGGTTAGTTGATAATTAGTTATTTAATTGAAAACGGGCAAGGATATCAAAATGTAGTAATCTCTGCTACTGCGTAGTTTTGTGTGAACCAAGTGTATTGTAAAAAAATTATAAGATTTGGTAAATACTGGATACTTCGACATTAACTACAACCCGCAACATGGAAAATTTTACCAAAATCCAACTGTTTTTTGAGGGTTAAGTTCTTTTAATCACAATTTATTAAAATGCGTTAAGCCTTTTTGGAGATATATCCATTTATTTAAGAAATTGTTCGAACACTCCTCACCATTTTGTTTTGCAGAGATAGAGCCAACAGAATTAAACAAAAAAGATTTGAATTCGTCTCAGCATTAAGATAGTACTCAATTTAACAATGGTTAACCCTAGAAATTTGTGAGGAAGCCGAGTATTTAAATCCTAGATAAAAATTAAGCTCTGTGGTGGCCACTTCTAAAACGCGAAAATAAATTCCAGCACTTTCTTTAGGCCGATTTACTGAATAATTTTTCGTTTCCCTAATACCGAATTTCGTTGTCCTTACTGGGACACTCGGTATATCAACCGTATTAAGGTACAGTGAAAAAGTAAAATATTATTTATCTAATCTAAGATCTAAGCTCAGTGGGAAAATATCATCAGTATGACAAATGAACAAATATACAGCTTTGGTCTTGCGAGAACTTACACTTAATTATAACAAAATGTATATTCTTCAGGAAAATTTTACATAATATCTCGATTTAGCGACTTTGTCAAGAGATCGACTTATTCTTAGAAGTACCATCCGCGCTGTAAACATAAGGCATAGAAACAAACTAACCATACCACATCATCAGATTACGTTGCTTCAGAGATCTTTTACCTTCAACACAATTCGGTTACAATGTTACAGGTATTTCCTATAGTTTCAGTAATAAATTAATATACTTAGTATGCATATTTTAGTAAAGAGTGGGCAATTTATACCCTACGTTAAGAGTTCTATGTAGTGGTTCAGTAGAGTAGCTACTAAAAGCGAGTCTGTGCCACTATTGAGGTCTTGGCTAGTTTCGCTTGCTGTAAAAGGCTCTAATAGATGTTGTTCCTTTTTTTTTTAATTAACCTACGTATTATTATTATGAAACAGAAATATACATAATGGCAAATACGAATTGGGCAAAACAATATTTTTATAATATTCATCTCTGACCAGCAAGCAGATGAAATTTGAATCTTTTAAACTTATTTGAATATAAGTTTCTAAATCAATTTCTGGTGTCATTGACTGCAGTTGTTTTCAAGATATCAAATAGAACCAGAACATTTTGTCCATTTTTTAGATTTTTAAATGAGTTTGATCTTGAAATCAGCGGTACTGTCCTATCATTCAAGAGCTGCTTGGAAACTGTCAATCATTAATTTATTGTTTTCTTTTATGATTAATTTTATTACTAGAATATTTATATTTTTACGTAAATAAGAGCGGGAACTTTTTGATACGCTGAAATGATATATTTTTCAAATTTTGATTTGAGTAAATTAATAATGTTCAAATTTGGTGTCTAATAAAGCAACAAAATGTTCTAAGAATTTATGAAACAAATAGGGAAAACCGGGTAAGATGACGAAGCGACTAAGATGACTAATTTTCGTTATAAATTCTAAAATGTAATAATTCTTCATGAAACTTATACGGACATCTAGGAATAAGTTTCAGAACTAAATTTTATACTTGCCTTGGCACTGCAGTCTGCAAATCGACATTTATTTGACATTTGCCGTTTGAAAAGCTCAGGTAATAATTTTTGTGCTCTTAAAAATAGTGTTTTATGGTATCCGTAAGTATTGAATGGCGGGTAAGATGGCCCGGCTAAGATGACGAATTCGTCATCTTACCCACTTTTTCAGAATGCCTAAGAATAAGAACATATCGGATCGCCGATATTGGAGTGGCAGGGTTAATATAGAGGCAGCCATCAATGAGGTCTTAGAAGGTAAATCTGTCAAGAGTCTAGCGGAACGGTTTTCAACTCCTGAAGCGACGTTAAGAAGATACGTCAATAAGAAAAGGAATGGACAAGATTTACCTGTTCATGGCGGAAGACTCAGAGACTCCTTTCCGGAAGAACAATCGAGAGAACTTTATAATTACATAAAAATTGTAAATGAACGTGCCTTTGGACTTACATTTCTTCAACTGAGAGAAATAGCATTTGAATATGCGGGAAGAAACGAAATTCCCCATCGTTTTAAGACTGAAAAAGGGACGGCCGGAAAAGATTGGACTGCTGGATTTGCCAAAAAATGGAAATTAAGCTTGCGAAAACCAGAATCTACGTCGTTGGCAAGATTAATGAGATTTAATAAAGCATCAGTCGGCATGTCCTTCATTATCGTTAGCGAACTTTATACAAAATATCACTTCAAACCCGAAAGCATTTATAATGCAGATGAAACTGGCGTTTCTACGGTGTTCACCAAAATTCCCAAAGTCTTCACTCCACGTGGAAATAGAAGAGTGGCAAAAGTAATTTCAGCGGAAAGGGGCAAGAATACAACGTTGGTCTGCGCTGCCAATGCTGCTGGTAATTATGTTCCACCTTTTTTTGTTTTCGGCAGAGTCCGCATGAAAAACGAATTTCTTTATGAAGCACCTGTAGGGTCGTCAGAAAGCGCGCAGAAAAAGGGATGGATGGATTCGAAGATATTTCTAAAATACCTGAAACCCTTCAAGCATCATACCAAATGCTCTCCGGAGGAACCCATTTTACTTTTTGTGGCATCTGGCATTATAATAGTCGGATTTCCCCCACATACAACCCATCGACTACCACCTAGAGATGTGTCATTTTTTGGTCCCTTAAAAACCTATTTCAGTCAGGAGTGCCACTGTTTCATGATAAACCATCCAAGGCAAACAATTACTGACAATGATATTGCTGACTTATTTCGCCGCTCATACGATAAGGCTGCAACTATTGGTAATGCCATCAATGGATTCAGACCTAGGTGCATTTCCATTTGATCGGAATATATTTGATGATTCGGATTTTGCACCTGCTTTAACCACAGATAGAGAAATGCCAAATTTGAACTGTGAGAATAGACAAATAGAATATCCAGAAGTTAATATGTTAAACGATACTGACAGTGAGGCTGAGGACAATCAACAGTTGATTAAGTTTGTATCAAAGCAAATCAATCTGGATGAAAATCCAATACCGAATCCTGGTAAGTGTATGAACCGATCGAAAACAGATGCAGTAAAAAGAACCTTATTTGTTGATGATGGGAATTCGGAAAACAACGAAATGGATATGATGGATCAACCCGGTCCAAGCGGAATTAAAATGTTGAAAAAAAAAGTGGAAAATGTTAACCGTCAAAAATCTACAATAAGTGATCAGTGCCACGAAAAAAAAAAGAGAGTTTTATTGGAAGAAATAAAACCACTTCCAAGAGCTTTTTGAAACGAGGCCATTACTAAAAAGAAAAAGGTTACAGCGAGAATTATAACGTCTACACCGGTACAAAAAAGCTTCAAGAAAAAGAAAAATTTGCCATTGAAAAAGAAAAAAGAATAAACTAGAAAAAGAAACAGAGGGAGCTGAAAAACCAAAGGAAACTTAACGGAAAAATAAAACCCGGAAAAAACATGACGGAAGAAAGAGTGAATGTGAAGTTATATTGTGTCCGGGATGTGAAGAGACCTACCAAGATCTACCAACGGAGGAGTAGATTCAATGCTCGTCCTCCCAGCTGTGGTGGCATGAGGCGTGCAGTAATTTTGATGGAATAAATTACTTTGTCTGTGAGTTAATTCGTCATCTCATCCTCATCCATTCGCCAACTTATCCGATATGTTGGGTAAGATGACGAATTTACATTTTTTTTTAATGAACTAAAATATTTTGAGCTTACTGGATGTAACGATACTGTTTATTTTTGATAAGGAAGTTCCTAAGATTTTGATATGAGAAAGTTGTGTTAGAATTTATAATAAATAACCAATAATATACACGTTTTTTCTTAACCTCGTCATGTTACCCGGTGTCCGTAGTCGGCTTTAATCGGTTCGGTGTTTTTAAAGCAAATTCGACAAACCTCTAGCATCGTGACAAATATTACATCTTTTCAACGCCGCACGCTTTGCTGTTTTCGTCACGCACATTTAATTTGTTTATTAATAGTTAATTTGGGAACATAAACGGGTGCGCGCACGTTTGGGGGACGCCGAATTGCGAAATTAATTTCGGATTGATTTCCCTACGTAGCGAATTTAATTTCCGATATTTGTAAACAGGATTTGAAATTATAACTGCATAAATATCGTCGCAGATTGTTTTTCAAAATACCTACCGATATTTCGACGAGAGAATTAATTATATTTCGTGCTCACCCGGTTAACGTTTATGCTATCCACTGGCGTGCGGTGAAAGCCTTAATTATATGTATATCAATTTCTTTTCTTAAAATTATCGGCTAAAATTCGATAGCGTTGTTAAACGACGTTTTAACTTATTTTACTGTTTTGGTTTTTAAAAATATCAAGGAAATAAAAAAAAGTTTTTCCTTTAATGCCATGTAAAACAAAACACTATTTTTCTGAGATCTCCGCCTGTTTGATATTTTTTAAAGTGGAACACCCTGTATATTGGATCGGTATCTAACAGAACACGTTATTCTGATTACAACTATATTAAAAATTTTCTTTTTTATTATTTTGGAGATAATGTCAATAATATGAAATTTTCATATAGTTACGTGATTGCCAATTAAACTCATCCTTATATTTGACATATTGTTAAGTAATGTTGATTAATACTAATAAGTTGTTAACACAGTTACTGTTGTGGTTAAAATTGTGTTTGGCCAATTTAGCATCAAGTATACCATCAGATTTGCAAGGAGATATGAAAAACCCGGTAACTTATTAATTATGAAGAAAATAAAACAAATAATTAAGGTTCCTTTATCGAGGTATATGGGCCATTGGAAGTTCGTTCACCACAAGGAAAAGCAGCACCAGACAAAATATGCGAAACTGGTCTATCAGCAATACATGAACTAAAAACCCATGGGTAGCACTGGGCTAATATTTTGTTGTGGTGTTTTATATACACATCTTTTTGGTCCGCTGGTGGAAGGTCCAAAATTACCTGAAGATCATTATTTGCATGGTAGTCAAATACACCAATATGTTGTTGCAAATATAAAAATAACTCTCGTTACCTTTCATTTGTAAACTGTTATAATAAAATAAAAATCACTTATTTTTGTGCTATTTTTACCAATATGTCGAATGTGATCTTGATCCTACATCAGGCGCGTCAATTGCAAAAAGCGATGTAGATCGAGCAATAAAAGTCGTAAAAAATGGAAAATCAACTGGACCACATCAAGTGAGCACGGTAATTTTAAAGCTACCACGCAATATAGAAAAAAGAGCCCCAATAAAATTGTTTAATTCTGTCTAGGTTATCGACATTTTACCGTCCGATAGGCCAAATTTCAGAATTAGTTTATTGAGCCAAGTGTTACAAAGATTTCTGAGCGTAATTAATTCCAGGATATATAAAAATCTAGAACAAAGAGTCGGGAACAGTCCATTCGGTTCTAGGAAAGACTTCGGAAGTAGGGACGCACTATTTGGTCTTAAAGTACTCCAATCCTAATCAATCAATCTTGAAAAAACGTTGAACCAAAAATACGACTAAAATAGATGTCAAAAATATATTCGAATGACAGCAGACAGCTGAAACTTGAGTGACCACTAATTATCGGATGAAGTCAATATTAGAAGAGGAGGCCGCCATGCGTTTCAACCTATATTCTCTTGACGGTACCAGTGAAGGAATTAGGACAAATGGAATCAATATTAATAACTACTTGCAACGAATAATGTAGATATTATAAGTTATATAAGAAGATAATTTGGCTTAAAAATTAATGTCAACAAAACAAAATATATGGTCATCAGAAAAGCGCATGATATTAGAGGTAATGGTATCAAGATCGATAGCGCACATCTGGAAAGGGTGCAAAAATTGGTGTATTTGGTCAGCTTTATCGACGATCAATGGAACCCCGAGCATCAAGATCAAAACCAGAATTGAGAAAGCCAGAACTTCCTTTATAAAAATCAGGAAAGTGCACGACCGAACTTTAAAGTTAAAAATCAAAATGGTATACTGCTATGTGTTTCCAGTTCTCTTGTATGACACCGAAGCCTGGACACTCCAGGACGTAATGCGTAAACGCCTCGAATCATTTAAAATGAAGGGGTAGCGGCGATTACTAAGGATCAGTTGGGTGAATAAAGTCAGCAAAATATAAAATTTTCGATCACACAGAAAAAGATCGAGAAGCGGTCGAAACGGTCAAACGAAGAAAACTCGAGTATGGAGGGAAAAGTATCAGACAGGCGGGGTCCAGGGAGAAAGAGAACATCGTGGCTGAAGAATTTAAGGCAAAGTTATGGCAAGTGTACAGTTCAACTTTTCGGGTCCCAAAAAACAAATTTCTTCACCATGGTAGCCAACATAATAAACTACGATCGTTGAACGGTCATGGTGCCATTTAGAAAAAAACTTGACTGGTAACTCTAATTCGTATTTTTTAAATTTAATTTGATATGTTTAAAAACAAAGAAGTTAGAGCCTATCAAAATCAAGGCAAATTGAGTGGACGGTACGTTTAAAATATAAGGCATTGCTTTTTAGGTTAGATTTTGTTTCCGTTCTCGGTTCGTGCGTTTGACAAACAGTTAAACATTTGATAAGTTTTGGTGAATAGTCTAACTGCAATTGTTTACTCTGCTTTATTAAAGTTTTTCGAAAATTTATGCGATTTACATGGAATTATCAGCGATTTCACGAATTTTACGGGGAATCTTTTTTGGTCATTTACAACGATTTAGCGACTACTCAAACCCTTAACGGTAAGCCACGTCCTGACTTCGCAACGACATATTTACACGGCAAAAATTTGTGGAGATTTATAAGATATTATTCATCGAAATTGAGATCGTGTACGCATTGGATAGATTTTTCATCGTCCGTCTTATCTGCGTGAAAGTTTTCCGCCACCGGGAACCACGCCACAGATCACGTTGACAAAGTGCGGAAGGGCAAAGTGCTGAAAGGAATCATAAGCCGCCTCGTTTATGTAAGAAATTTAATTAAACCGAACCGTAAATTTAACGCGTTAACGATAAAGGTGTTGTAATGCACGGCGAGCGGATTAATCCAGATAGGTTCTTGTGTAAGGGCCGTTAAAGGAAACATTCATTATTCTTATCTCTATTAACTTTATAATTAGCTAACTTCCACTCCGAACTTCCCGGAGAGTTTTTCGCGGCCGGTTAAGCCCCTTTTTAGTTCTTTGTGCGGTTTGAAACGCGTCGCGTGTTACTTCGATAAATAAACGAAGATAAATATTCGACAATGTATGCCGAGCAGTTTTCTCAATGACTTTAGACCGTAGAAAAGACTAGCAGCAAGTCATCGTATGCGAATCCATCATAAACTTTCAGGAAAAGTTATATCGAGACATTCGGAAACATCAACGCTACTAAATTTACAAGAGTTTTCTGTTTGTCAATATAGCAGTCGAGAGGGGGCCGACCACAAGCTGCGTTATGGGTTGCTTGGGATGTTCGACGAACAAATCTGTTAGAACAAAAGTTCACTGAATTGTGTAGCTATATCATTGGACTTTACACCCCTATTTATCAAAATATGGGTGCTTAATAAACATTTTCATCAACACCAAGAAAAAAATATGTATTATCATGTCATATCATATAGCTATTTGACATACAGAGGTCCTGCCTATGCTAATTGTACAGGAACGCGTGAAGCAACTATGTCACAAAATTTTGAGAAGGTTTGTTACAAAAACGCATGCGCGAGATTTGAAATTTTGTTTTTAACCAATGGCAGCTCTAGTACAAATTCTAACGTTCGACCCATAAGGCCTTGCGGCTCCCAACAACCACCATGGCCGCTGCCAGGTCAATGCTTGGATGCTGCATTTTTACGCCAGTATTTTCTCAAAATATGTCGAAATCCCATTAAATTTTCAGACAAAAAAGGAATTAAGGTGTAGAAAGTGTTGTTAACAAAATTAGCGACAAGTGCCGAGTTAATATTATGCTGAATTACAGCAGACGGATCGACGTCCTTAGTATAATTCTGTAAGCATTTGAGGGTTTTGATTTTTTAAGCGCTATTTGCACAATTTGCTTTTATTAAACTTATTGGTTTAACCTTTATCGAAAATGTAAATAAAGTCGAATTCACGAAATGTGACTCTAAATGTGTAAATATAACTTTGAGGTACCAGATGTCGCACTGGAAACATCTAAGTGGAAAAAATTTTCAACAAGTACCTCATATAGACTCATTCCTTCATCGCAAGTCTAGTAATTGCAGAAAGTTTCACCTCCCGAATATATTATTTTGAAAAGTACCAATGGACAATTTCGTTAAAAAACTGTAGCTATTGGAAAATGTAACCAAGAAATTTAAAAACTAGTATAAAACAAGTCAATAAACAATTAGCTCTAAGTGTAACAGAATTAACATTGTCAAATGCTAAAGAGTGTCGTTTATTGCCTCAAAATTTAAAAACATTTTGCTAGAAAAAATTGCATGCTAAAAGTACATGGAGAAATTGCATTGTGACTACCGGGCTTTAAATACTAGTATCAATTCACACAATAATTTACCTATATTTTATTGGATTGGTTGGATTGGATTCAAATGTAAATAACCAAAAATTGCTTTTCCAGAAACGCTCGGAACTTTTTAAAAGTGCAAGCTCACATGAAACATTCTGAAAGTAAAATTGAATTATTAAGAAATATTTTTTTTCCAGATGCATACTCTAGTCCTGTTTTGTAGACAAGATTGTGGTTTATTCCAAAAGTACGACTTACCTTTAATTATAAGAGTATTTTATATAGTGTTTTATTAACTCGTTTTGAAGTCACAGAAGATATAGGTGGAGAATGAACACGATGTAAAAATATAAATGAATAAGTACATGAATTATTTAATAAGGCTTTTATTGAAAAGAATAAAGTACAATGTTGCTTATAAACATAATAAGAAATTAAATAAAAATAAATGCTGCATTTTTTACTAGCATAATAATATTTATTTTTTATCTGCACAATGGCGTTCGACATAAGATGCTTCAGTGTTACTCTTTTCAAGAAAATTTTTTATTACTTGATTTGAGAGGATCGCCACCTTTAAAAATTGCAAAAAAAATTATGGAAGCAATAAAAAAAGGTTCATTTATAATACATTAAACTATTGTTAATTATTAGTAGAATAACAAAAACAAAAATTTCATTAAGTATAAATTCGAAACAAAATTTAAATCAGAAGCACTTTACTTGTTGACAATATGTTACTGCGTCCTAAGTTCGTTTTAAAAAGTGATGACGGCTGGTTATTCTGTGCCAGGCTTCTCTATAACTTGTAATGTTGTTTTCACTACCACTGAAGATTAAAGATATGCTGGTGTCTGCTCTAGGAAAGAAATTATTATTTCGACTTGTTGGAAATAAACCCCAAAAACGTCCATATATGCAACATATATACAAGTCTACAAAAAAAATGGGATAGAGAACATGGATCAGTCTCATAACTTGTTCAAAAACTTGTACTGAGCTAAGCAAGGGTTGGGAAAATCAAGATCTCTTCTTCCCAAGTTGTGCGTATAATATTTTGCCTACTCAAGTCGTCCCGAATCCAACAAGCAGATTTACAAAATCAGTATTTATTGATAGAACTATTCTAACCATTTAATCAGTGTGAAATCGTGTGTGTATGTACTGCAGTTTTCACTTACCTCCCTAAGGAGGAATGTGACCTACAAATAAAGTACCCCAAAATTTTAAATAGTTGCCTAGAATTCCTGGTAATTCTCAAAAATTTCATGTAATGCCCTCAGACTTCCCAAAAATATCCAGCAGATTTATCGTTAAATTCTTCCTGTTGCAGTTGCAGCTGAACTGATTCTGGTAATTCCCCCCTTTCTGCGCTAATAATTTCTGTAATTTTTGATCAATAGAAAGGTAATTTTATTTTCACTAAGCGTGATGACAAACGAAAACTTTCCCACAGTGAAATTTACAAGGATTGTCAAGGAGCATTTCTTGTAATTGTTCTAGTGAAACCTGCAGTTTAACTGTTTTGTTATATTGTAATTCTTGTACACTAAAACATATTACCCAAACATCTTTCCTGCGTAGCTATTGAAGGGTACCTTGTACTTTGTTAAATCACTCGATTTTGTCTAAGATCTTATTAAGTCCTTATAAGGGGTGTTTTTTTTCGATGTATAGAACTTTAAGTTGCAATAAAACAACGACGGATTATTCGATTGACGTGAATTTTATTTATCCGAAAGATAATCTTGTGGCATTACATTCTAAATATGATGGCGCTACGCTCTACAGCAGCAATAGCTTCTTCTGTACGCACCGTACGGCCTCTCTCGGGATGCGAGTTATTCAATAAGAGTAAACGTGGTGCGAAAACGTTCCATGGTTAATCGAATTAACTGCTTTGATGGACGATTTTGTCGACGATAAAATGGACGTAGTGCGCGATGCGTATTCCGCACAGAACCATTATTTTCGAAATAAAATTGCACTATTTGCAAGCGTTGTTCAGGCGTGAGTCTATTCATGATGAATTGCCAAACCAAACTGAGAATAAATCACTCAATAGCTGTTAAATCAGTCGCCATCTTGAACAGTAATGCCAACTTAAAGTTCTATACATCGAAAAAAAAACACCCATTACTTGCCACACTTGTTGTAATTTCGTGAAGAAGCAAGTATTGAAAGCACAAATTATACAAGTTTGTGAGTGGGAGTCCTATAGAAAGCACTTTTAAATCTTTTAAATTAAGTTGTACGTAAGGCGACCATTACCTCTATACAGGCACGTTCTTTTCCTTACATACAAACACAAGTTTTTCTCAAAAACACGAAGAAGGTACGGGGAGAATCATAACCACCACAAATGTAAACAACAATGGCACAGACTGTTAGTATTCTCTGGTAATAGCAATTCCTAGTTCGGCGTTGCCAATTATATTCCGATTTCAGAGACTAATTTTGCGTTCTTATGAATATTAGTTTATTTTTTCAGAAAAATTATGGCAACTTGGCAACTCGGTTATTGGGGGTGACGCATGCGCAAAAGATCCACACCTTCTCTACGAGAATATCATAGGCATCTGCGGCGCATCACTTTTTACCGTAGTAGTCGGTGGGATACTAAACTGATTTTAGAGAAGGGAGCAGAAAACTATATTTTTCTACTACCTAATTATCCACCGATCTAGCGTACGGGAAGTGTCACCACATACCACGGATCCGAGCCAATTCGGATCTTTCCGGGATTTTACCGCACTTGTTTGGTAGCATTCGGATGTTTTCGGAGATTTTACCGCACGGTTTGAATTTTGACGTTTCTCAATTCTGACTGTGATGTCAGTGAATGTATTCGTGTTGTTTTGCGAAAATGTACCCAAAAACTGACGGTCGTAGAAAAATTGTAGTATGCAACACGTTCTGTAAACTTTTTAATCATTCGTCAAAGTCAAGTCAAATGCCGTTTACCGCACTTGTTGCATAATATATTATTTTCTACTCCCTTCTGTAAATTACCGAATTTTACACCGATCTAGCTTGCGGAAAGAGACGCTTTACTGCGTGAGTGTCATGTCCCACAGACCCGAGCCACTTCGGACATTTCCAGGATATTACCGCACAGGTCTGGGAGCAAGATATTTTCGGAGATATTACTGCACGGCTTGAATTTTGACGTTTATCAATACCGACGGTCACGTCAGTCAATGTGTTCATGTTGTTTTGCAAAACTCTACCCAAAAACTAACGGTCGTAGAAAAGGTATAGTATACAACACGTTTAGTAAACTTTTTAAGTCACTCGTTTATTAAACACTCGCTCCGCTGGGATCCGTTCGTGCCAAATTAATTCGTGACTCAAACGCAGCTTACCACATTTGTTGCATAATATACTATTTTTTCTACTCTCTCCATACCACGTAAGTTTCGTTTCCCATAGGTTCAAACCACTTCGGACATTTCCGGGATATTTCCGCAAGGGCAATCGGATGTTTTCGGAGATTTTATCACACGGTTTAAATTTTGACGTTTGCAAATTCGGACGTTCATGTCAGTCACGTATTCTAATTGTTTGTCATGGAAAATGTATGCAACACGTTTGGTAGACTTTTTAAATGTGCTCGTGTTTTTTTGCTAAAATGTACCCAAAACTCGCTGCGCTCGGGCCAATGAAACGCATGACTCAAATGTTGTTTACCCCACTTAATATACTTAATATACATACACAGAATTGAATGGGTGATTGGAAGAAGGATAACATTCCAGTGAAGCCTGTTTCTGCGAAATCGAAGAAAACAGTTTATCTGCGAAACCGTTAATTTCACAAAGATGGCTATCATTGACCAATTGCACACATTGACAAAGTACATTTGATGCCAAAGTTTGAACGATTTACACCTATTTGGTAATTATACAGTGTGTCCAAGATAAGGATGCACAGCATGGGGATCTCGGAAACTATAAGAGATACAGTGTCGGTTAAATTAGACAAAAGTTGCGCATTTTGATACCGAACAAGATCCCGTTTTACAAATTTGAAAATTCCAAGCCGTTCCGGAAATATCCGAGAAAAACCGAAATATTGCGATTTCGTTTTTATTATTTTTTAAAGCTATTTGAAAAGATATGAAAAAACGGAAAACACTTTTCCATTGGCACTTTTTAATCTCTCCAAATTGACGTTAACAAATTTTCATTACAGCGTTTCGATTCCATGAAACCACCATCAACTTTGATTTTTCTTATGGGACGGAAAAAAAGTACACACAGTATTAGGTTGTGCTTTTCATTGCGAATTCAACGATGTACGATACAATACGGTTACTTATGTTTTTATCCAGAAAAATGGTTTTTTAATACATTTCTAGTATTTTATTGTAGTAGGCCATGAGATCCGAACGATGAAAGACAAAAGAAAATGGTTGACAAGTTCGAGTTAATGTGTTTATTTATTTACTAACTCTAACTGTTCATTTAACATAACAACTAAATCCAACAAGTTAATGAAAAACAAATTCTATAACAAATGTTCGAATAAATGACCTCCATTTTCTAGGCATAAGTACGCCCGTCTCACGGTAGACTCCAAAACACGACTTAACATTTCAGGAGTAATTTTATTAAACGCTGCTCGTACTGATTGACGTAATTGTTCCTCGTTGTCAAAACATTCTTTGAATACCTCATTTTTTATGTAGCCCCATAAGAAAAAGTCCAAGGGAGTTAAGTCCGGGGACCTTGGAGGCCAAGGTGTTTCACTGTAAGTCCCAATGTATTTTCCATCAAACCGTTCAGTTAAATATTGGCGAACTTCTCTGGAGTTATGGGCTGGGGCACCATCTTGTTGGAACCAGCAGCCTTGCACAGCGCCTAGCGGTAAATCATCTAAGGCATCTTCTAAATCGTGCCTCAAGATGTCAAGGTACCGCTCGGAAGTTAAGGAATTATTATAGAAAATAGGGCCTATAATCTTGCTACCAAAAATCCCACACCAAATATTAAACCCAAAGCGAACTTGATGTCTGGATAGTCTATTAACACGTGGATTTTGTTGCGACCAATAGTGTGTATTGCGCCTGTTATAAATACCGTTATTGGTCACCATACTTTCATCAGACCAAATCACTTTATATGGAAAATTAAAACTCTCATCACACATCCTGGTATACCACTCACAAAAATGTCTACGTCGTTCGTCGTCACCCGGTTTTAATCCTTGACATATTCTGAATTTGTAAGGCTTAAATTCATTTTTCCTTAAAATAAACTGAGCTGTAGATTTAGCTACCCCATTCTGGTCTTCAATTTCTCTGGTAGAAGTTTGTGGATTTTCGATAACAGATTGTAGAACAATGTATTGGTTTTCTTCATTGGAAGGTTTTTGTCGGGATAATGCAGGCTTCTTAAATGATCCATATTCTTTCAGATTAAATAACAAACGCCGAAAAATACTCTTGTCAGGTTGTCTCCGCTCTGGGTATTTGTTAGAATACATACGCTCGGCTTCCACACAATTTCTTTGGCATCAGATGTAGCAAGACAGCATATCACATTTTTCTTCGTTTGTAAAATTACCTCCCTCCATTGTAGAACAAAATAAATTAGAAAAAGACAACAACAATAAAAATACAAAAACAATAACTAAAGGAATAAACATATGATCGACTGATAACAAAGACAAATAACATTAATGTGTCATTGAAATTGACTGGATGTCATTTTGTCATGTCCTAATCCATTTAAATGCTGAAATGTATTAAAAATCCATTTTTCTGGATAAAAACATAAGTAACCATATTGTATCGTACATCGTTGAATTCGCAATGAAAAGCACAACCTAATACTGTGTGTACTTTTTTTCCGTCCCATAAGAAAAATCAAAGTTGATGGTGGTTCCATAGAATCGAAACGCTGTAATGAAAATTTGTTAACGTCAATTTGGAGAGATTAAAAAGTGCCAATGGAAAAGTGTTTTCCGTTTTTTCATATCTTTTCAAATAGCTTTAAAAAATAATAAAAACGAAATCGCAATATTTCGGTTTTTCTCGGATATTTCCGGAACGGCTTGGAATTTTCAAATTTGTAAAACGGGATCTTGTTCGGTATCAAAATGCGCAACTTTTGTCTAACTTAACCGACACTGTATCTCTTATAGTTTCCGAGATCCCCATGCTGTGCATCCTTATCTTGGACACACTGTATATTGGCATTTCAATGTACAAAAATTTTATCTTTTTTCCACTCAAATTGCAAAAAGGTAGTTAAAAAAAAACAAATGAGGGCGTTAATGAAGAACTCTGATTTATTTAAGCAACCAACATTGTAAGAAATATTATTTATAAGCTTCTTAGTCTTCTGGGTCACTGGTTTCTCTATTTGTAGTGGGATTGGCCAGAATTTCATTATATAAGGTACTGTAGTCTTCCGGTGTGTAATGAACTATTTTGAAATATCTTCCAGCTTCTTATAGTTAATAGGAACTTTCCCATTGTATGCTTTTGAAATGAGAAGATCCACATTGTCTTGAATTCACATTCATTCACATTCATTGCTTGCGTATATATTAAATGCCTCTATTTGCTTATGGTGTTTTTTTCGCAACATGTTTCGCAGTCTCTTTAAAGTATTGAGGCCACCATCCTTTGAAATCAAGTATGTCGGTATTTGTTAGCCGTTTTACTTGAAACTTGGGATTTTTCTTCTTGGAAGACGTAATGATATCTTTGTATTGTTCTGGAGAGTAAATTCGGTCAAACTTTCTTAAAGAGCGCTTGATAACAGAAAAATTTCTATCGCAATGCAAAAAACTATGACCTCGAATGGGAGAATATTGAAATCTGCCATTCATGGTCAGGGCACTAAACAACCTGGTTAGATTATGGTTGCGGTTTTGCCCAGCGCACGCATCACTAAAAACATGAAGGGTTCTGACTTCTTCAGGAATATGTTGGGTGATAAAGTCCAAAATGGACGTACTGACTTTATTTGGGCCTCGCTGAGCATCTTCCTCTGTATGAGTATGGAAGACCGATACGTCGTTGCCAAGGCTGTGAACGTTAAAAACATTATTATTATTATTATCGTATGGCAATAACACAGTCTAGTTTTAAATGTTAATGTTTACAAAGGTTAAATCTTAATATCTAGATTTTCAATCCAAACAACAGCCGATGGAGTGGCCCCCAAGAAGTCTGGTGTCGTACACTGGCTCTGTCTTTTTTCGCACCCGTATGCTAGGTGGCGGATGCTTTGTCGCCTTCCACAGTCGCAGCAGTTGGTTTCTGATTTGCCCCATTTGTGCAGAGAGTCCGCACAAACACCGCATTCTGTACGGATCCGATTTAGGGAGCACCAGGTTCCTCTCGGTAGTGTAGAACCTGGAACAGTTTGGTTAACGTGGAAAACGCTGCAGATATCTGGAGGAACGCTATTTTGCCACATCTGAGCCCATTCGTCTTGTAGGTGGAAGTTATTGGACATAAGCGCTGCCGCTGTTTGAATTGGAGGTTTTCTGGAGCGGAGCCTGCGCCCTAGTTGAGCGATATCTTCATGGATTTGGAATTGGGGATTGTTTTGTATTTTTCTAAATTCTCTGCAGAGAGCTTCCGATCGCCGGAGATGGGCTGGTGGAATGTTGCACAGCGCGGGGAGCCAATACGTGGGTGTGGATTTGATGGTTCCACTGATCATTCTAAGTGAGTTGTGGATTTGGACATCCACTAGTTTTGAGTGGGGGCTATTCGTCCAGACAGGAGCGCAGTATTCGGCCGAGGAGTAAACAAGGCCAAGAACGGAACATCGGAGTGTTTCGGCTGAGGCACCCCAGCTGGTGCCACACAGTTTGGATATTATGTTGTTTCTTGTCTTAAGTTTGGCGGCTACGTTGCTTAAATGTTTTTTAAAGGAGAGTGTACGGTCTAAGGTGACGCCCAGGTATTTCGGGTGCTTGTTATGTTTTAGTCGGGTTCCGTTAAATTCGACGTTCAGTTCTGTGTTCGCCAACTTGTTGTTAAGGTGGAAGCAAGTCTCAGTTTTGGTCACACTCGGTTTCAATCTCCATTTCGCAAAGAAATCATTCATGGCCATCAGATCTTCGCACAGTACATCTTCTGCAACGTGGAGGTTTTTATGTCTGAAGTCAAGAGCCATGTCGTCGGCATAGTTAAATTTTTTAGAGCGAGTTTCAGGTAGGTCTGACACATAAAGGTTAAATAGCAGAGGGGCAAGGACGGACCCCTGCGGTAAACCATTATTTAGTACTCTCTTTTACTTGATTGATCATTCAAATGCACTTGGAATGAGCGATTGCTAAGCATGTTGTCGATAAGGCTTGTAGTTGCTTTGCATCTGGTGATGTTCAGAAGTTTGTATACAAGACCCTGGCGCCAGACCGTATCATAAGCCGCGGTTAAATCTATGAAAACGAATGCCGATTTCTCCTGATTTTGGAAACCAGCTTCTATGAAGGTTGTAAGGCTGAGGACTTGATCGCAGCAGCTTCGGGTTTTTCTGAATCCCGCCCGCTCTATTGGGATATGCAGCATGATTATGTCAGATATGCGGTTGTATATAAGTTTTTCCAGTAGTTTATAGCAGGAGCTGAGTAATGCGATGGGTCTATAGCTCTCGGGTCTGTCTTTATCTTTACCAGGCTTGAGCAATGAGATTATTTTTGAGTTTTTTAGTTTTGGTGGTTGGTTAAAAACATAATACCAAAGTTTTCGCAGATAGAACATTTCCTGAACTAGCATTAATGGAAGGGGAAGATTTTGCATATAATCAAACACTATGTTTCCAACGTCATTCCTCTCTTTACAGGTCTCCTTGATTTCTTGAAGTTTTTTGTAAAATATGGATGCTCGTCTTTTATGAACCATAAGCTCTGCAACTGCGCACCTCTTTGCTGTTTTATTAAGAGTAGTCGACTTTATTTTTGCATTCAAGTCTTCACAAGTCGAGTAAACGTCGATTTGAGGCCTACCAAACCGGTATCCGTAGTTTTCGGAATGTCTCAAATAATATTCATACTTGGCGTGAGTTCTCAAATCAGGATTTTCATTAGTGAAGAACTTATACATCTTAGTGATGTTCAAACTTGCGTCTAAGTAGGTAATTAACGTAGAAGAATAATGAGACTCTTTTTTTGGAAATGATTTGATATGGTCATCAATTTTGGCAACAATTGCGCCATCGAGTTTATTTGCACGATTTGCATGCCTTCCTCTCATGTCAAATGGTGAAGTTTTAGTTCCACGGAGCTTGGTTAAACGTTGTACGACTTTATTCGAGAGATATGAGAGATATGTATCTTTTTCATTTTTTGGCCATTATAAACAATTTCAATTACTGAACGTTTTTTTTCAATAGTCTGCCATACATTTTTACGGCACGTGAAATCCGGCCCGGTTATCTTAGCATTAACTGGTTTACCTTTATGTGTAACAAACTGTGCTCCTCGTTTTCTAGCTAATTTTTCGCTTTCTTTTATCTGACATTTTTTGTTCAACTTTCGCCTTTTCCCTTCACGTTCTCCCTCTGAATCCGATGAATCTGACATTTGTACAATACAGAAATACAACTTTAATATTTCTATTTAACCATCACTAAATAGGCACTCACCTTCTATTCACTAAACTCTCAAACTTCAAATTACAGATAATCAAAACTTCACTAGCTATTAGAACACCTGTTGTCTGAACGAAAACGCAAAACTATGTGAAATAATCGGCTCAAGACGCTAACGGTTGTCAACAGGGCGCGTAAATCATATTGCGCCGAAGACCGAACCGACCGACATTCCAGGAATATTATCTTTTATCTTTATCTATATTATCTTTTTTCCGCTCAACAACAAAATAATTATATGAAGAGAATACAAATTTTAATATATTGGCTATCTCACTTTAATTCGCAATATTTTTGGAATGTCACCCTTTTTCCAATTACTCGTTCAATTGAGTGAATTGGCACTATTAAAATCTAACCCAAAGCTTGACAAACCGAAAGTTTCACATCTCCATAGCTCCTGCCTGTAGCGTTCCTTTTTTTCTGATTTGCTGGTTAATGAGATCGGTATTGCACGCATATATGGTGTGTTTAATGTTTAAATCAATTCCCGGCCAATGAATCGTACGCCATAAGTAGTATTCGTCACTGATACTGGCTAAATAAAACTATATTCATTTGCAGTTTTTGATTGAGACGTTACTGCGGAATACAATCTGCGTGACTCCTTAATACATGATTACAAAGAGTTATAAGACTTTCCAGAAATAAATCTTTTGTAAGGGGTGTTTTTTTTTCGATGCATAGAACTTTAAGTTGCAATAAAACAACGATGGATTATTCAATTGACATGAATTTTATTTATCCGAAAGATAACCTTGTGGCATTACATTTTAAATATGATTTCTGGCATATAACCGCCACGGCTGGCGCGGATGTAGTCCAATCTGGACGTCCAATTTTCGATGACTTTTTCCAACATTTGTGGCCGTATATCGGCAATAACACGGTGAATGTTGTCTTCCAAATGGCCAAGCGTTTGTGGCTTATCCGCATAGACCAATGACTTTACATAGCCCCGCAGAAAGTAGTCTAGCGGTGTTAAATCACAACATCTTGGAGGCCAATTGTGGCAAGAGCTGTGTGACAAGTTGAAAAATTGAATTGAAACCACATTTCCTGGACATCATGGTTATTCAATTCAGGAATGAAAGAGTTAGTAATCATAGTTCTATACCTATCACCATTGACTGTAACCTTCTGGCCATTATCGTTTTTGAAGAAGTACGGACCAATGATCCAACCAGCCCATAAAGCACACCAAACAGTCAGTTTTTATGGATGTAACAGTGTTTCGACATACACTCGAGGATGGCTCCAAATGCGACAATTTTGTTTGTTGACGTAGCTATTCAACCAGAAATGCGCTTCATCGCTAGACAAAATTCGCTTATGAAAATTGGGAACAACGGCAATCTCGTTTTGGGCCCATTCGACGAATCTACGCCTTACTTGATGATCGTTTGGCTTCAATTCTTGCACGAGTTGGATTTTGTGAGCACGTAAACCAAGATCCTTCCGCAAAATCTTCCATAAAGTGGATGGACACAGATCCAATTCCTGTGCTCGATGGCGGATGGACTCATTCGGGTCTTGCTCAATGCTACGCTCTATAGCAGCAGTAGCTTCTTCTGTACGCACGGTACGGCGTCTCTGGGGATGCGAGTTATCAATAAGAGTAAACGTGGTGCGAAAACGATGGACGATTTTGTCGACAATAAAATGGACGTAATGCGCGATACGTATTCCGCACAGAACCATTATTTTCGAAATAAAATTGCACTATTTGCAAGCGTTGTTCAGGCGTGAGTCGATTCATGATGAATTGCAAAACTAAACTGAGAATAAATCATTCGACAGCTGTTAAATCGGTCGCCATCTAGAACAGTAATGTCAACTTAAAGTTCTATACATCGAAAAAAAAGACTCTGCATTTTGCCTTGCTGTAAATTATCATCAATCCCAAAAATAGTTCCAAGAAGTTGGTGGTCATTAAGTGCACAATAAGGAGATTGTTCAAGAATAAGCATATTGATCAGTTATAGTGTAACCACGTGAACCTTGGTGCCTCCCTTCCATGCTCTTCCTATTTGACTCCCAGTATCATGGTGCTGAATTTATAAGAGGTAATGAATAATGAACGAACTATGGAATTAGGAACGGCAAGGACTTTCTCGAACACCCTGTGTACGATGAAGGCAACAGCACGTAGACAATTCAATACCACGCTCCACCTAATGAAAATTTCTCTGACGTAACGCACGTGCATCGGCGGGAAGGTGGGGGATATCTCTGGCACGTTGCTCGCTTGCAGATTCTCCGACCCTTGCAATCATAATCGTCTGTCTGAAAATTGCAGTCGCGTCGCATCGTCGCCGACTGCGTCACGTATCGCGTGTCGTCGTTGGTAATTGCCTTCTTGATTAAAGCGTCGCAAATGAAAACCAATCGGGTTTCGCATCGCACGGCTGTGCCGACTCTGATTGATCAGTGGCACTTCGGATCGTTACACGACAATGAATTCGTCAATTGAATTTCACGCAATCGACGATACCTATACCGGTTGAGGTTTTTCAAATGGCAACTTCGAACGTTGCCCAATGATTATTAATAACACAGGCCTATAGTGATTTTTATGTTTGAAAACTGTCTGCTTATTTGTATATTTGTGGGGTTCCTTTCTCGAACCAACGCCATATTTTTGCTCTATCACGTCATTTTTTTTATAACGCTCTATATCTTAAAAATGTTATTTTATTATATTTGTTCCATGTTAGGCAAAAATTTTTGAAATCAATTGATTTTTATGAAATTACATGTGATTTGGCAAAGCTGGAAAATATTAGATTTCTCTGCAAAGCAACAGAGTAGGCGCAGAAGCGTCGATATAGCGTTGTAACCTGCTTATGCGCAGTTTGGTTGTATTGGTCGTAGTGCTACTGTGTTCGCGACTGTTGTCTTAGTTCTTGCGCATTGTGTGAATAATCCAAATAACTTTTGTTATATCTGTGGTCGTTATGTCGTAGTACAGTAAATACGAACTATAACTTCTTTTGTGAAAAATGTATACCATGCTTATTTTCGTGGAAAAATTGGCCACCAAGACAAGTCCTGAGCTCCTCATACTGTTTGTTCACTTTGCGTTGAACCATTGCGTTGAAACTGACAAAAAGTAGGAAGAAATGTTTGAGCTTTGGGGTTCCTATGGTACGGAGAGAGAGTGATGATTGTTATTTTTGTTTGTGTAATGTTCAAGGATTAAACAGAAAAATAAGAAATAAATACGAACAGTTCCTCATGGACCAGATGTATCGATACTTATCACCCCAAAGGAACTAGAAAAACTAGAGAACTAGAGAAATCTAATTTCGATGACTCAGATTTCACACCAGATTCCATTTAATTGCAGATTTGCACCTTCCAAAGGATGCATCCGAATTGTTGACGGCCGGACTTCGTGACAAGCGTTTACTGGCACTTTGCGTCACGTCAAGGTGTTACTAGGATCGCGAAAAAGAGTTATGTCAATATTTTACTCAGAAAGGAACGCCAGCGTATTGCAACAATATTTCTGACTTAGTTTCAAAATGAGAAAATGTGCCGTACATAAAAAAGCAACAAGGGGGTTATACAAATAAAATGTCACTGTAGTCCAAGCATTATACCTGGTAGCAAAAGGGTTTATCTGCCTCCTCTTCATATCAGTGTTTCAAATATTTGTGCAAGAAATTTCCAGCCACATCTGATGCCCAGATAAAAGAACGAATTTTTGTTGGGCCGCAGATAGGAACATGTGCAGAGACAAAGATTTTCAAAATACAATGTCGAGAGAAACGCCTGGGTTTCATTTAAAAAAGTAGTTGATAAGTTTCTTGGGAACTCTCATCGCGAAAACTACGAAAGCTACAGCTACAAACATACTACAGCGCTAACGACACTTTATCTAGACCTGGTGCTCTCCCATTCTTCATTTGTTGGATGGCTGAAAAAACTTCGTATGGGAGGATTTCTTGTCCTGAATCGATTTCAATAATAAGTTCTTGCCTTGCTCCGATGTCGTGGAATAGTTCTTTCAAGTATTGCTCCCATACCTTTTCTGTTGATCTTTGCTCCTTAATTGATGATTTTTTATTTATTTTTTAAAATTTAATTTTCATTGTCGATGTATGTCATATATTTTTTACAGTTAAAAAGATTTTTCATTTGTTTTTTCTCGTTTGACCTACAACAGCACTTTGTATGATTTTTTACTAATAAACTATCTATACCTGTGGACTTTCCAACTTAATTAAATAAAAAAACAGTAGAACACACTCCTAACTTTTCGTTTAGGCGTGAAGCGATGCTTGACGAATCATATTCATCCCCTAGGGTCTAGGGTAATCAGGGAGAATGCTCTGGGAGCTGCCATCGCCTACGCGGAGACACTGGGCTTCATGTAAAGTGAAGTACTCTTCCATGATGAAGCACTACAGATACAGAAAGATACTTTTAATCGCCGTGGTTTTAAATTGTCTCCAACAATTTTTTTGCATCGCCTGTTGCTGAATATTATTACTATAATTATTATACACCATGTTGTAAGATTCATGGGGTATGTGTCTAAATCTGTAGAACAAGTCTTGCCAAAATCAGCGATGGTAATGTTTAATTTAAAGAAGTAATTGTTAAGTTTCTTGGGAACTCTAAGGTCGAAAACTACGAAAGTGTAGTTAAAAAAATGTTACAACACTTTCATATTCTAGATTTTAATATGAGTTTGAAAGCTCATTTCCCGTGTTCGCACTTGAACTATCTTCCTGAAAATCTTGGAGCAGTTAGCGAAGAACACTAAGTGGGTAGCCGATACCAAAACAGATGGAGCATAACGATGATGGTGGACTACTGCTGGATGTTAAAACGGGATATGCCCTTAAAAACACACATAGAATTTTTGAAAACAGCCTACCAATATTATATAAAATCACTTTTGGGCCACGTCTATTTATCCCGTTTATTTATAATATATCAGAGATAATTAACGATATGATTATTATAATGATGATTACTTAAAATTGTTCTTATAGTCAGCGACGATAAAATTTCAAGAAACTTTAATAAACCGAAATTGAATTTTTGTGCCGGGTTTTAAATTTTAGTAAACGCGAGATCTTTTATCGTTTAGAACAGGTAGAGATTTTATAACGAAAAAAGCATTCATCATGTACGGGTTCGTAAGGGACTGTGAAGGCTTTAAACACTACGCTGTATAAAACATCGATTTAGAGCATATGTCAAAAGATTTTTAGAGTATGCCAGCATAATATGGAGTCCATGCTATGACATACATAAGTAGGCCGTTAAAAGAGTAGAGAATAACTTTTATAGATATCTCAATTATAGAGAAACTAGAGCGTACGAGTGTATCATAACCAAAGCAGAATTAATGCCAATTTTGACAACAGCAAGTAATATTTCATCAATAATGTGTTTCTAGAAAATAGTTCACGAGAGAATTGATTATATAAATTTTATAGTCCTAAAAGATCGTTTTGATTTACCAAAATAATTCTTGAGATAAGTAATGTGA
This sequence comes from Cylas formicarius, assembly GCF_029955315.1. Taxonomy (NCBI): domain Eukaryota; kingdom Metazoa; phylum Arthropoda; class Insecta; order Coleoptera; family Brentidae; genus Cylas; species Cylas formicarius. The sequence goes on along the minus strand of NW_026844214.1, from coordinate 42,788,215 downwards.
CGTTTGTCAGTGTGATGGTCATGTCATCAAATATATGCGTGCCGTTTCGCAACAATGAACCCAAAAAATAATGGTCATAGAAAAAGTATAGTATGTAACAGGTTTACGAATTCAGACCTTCGTTTCAAACTCTTGAATGCGCAAAATTTTAGAAAATATTCTAATATTGTATTAATATGGACTCTGGCGCTGACGTATTTTTCGGAATCAGACACCGGACAGTTTTGAGCAAATTTATTGCCTCTCTAACACTTTGCACGTTTCACCATGACACCAGCAAACCGAAAGACAGCATAACAGCGTTCCTCTTTCTTTTATATAATACCCAGCGCATGTGGGTATAGCCAATATGGAATGACCAACGCTTACAACTATGTGGGAGGCACAACATAAGCAAACTAACCAAACAACTACTTAGTAAATTAGTTATGTTTTATTTTTATCTGTTCTGTATTCGTTAGCAAAGAAAATGTGTATTATCTCTGGACCTGGAACTCTCTTCAGTCCTTGTGTGTACATTATGGAGCGTTTGTTGTACACTACACAAAGCATAAAGCTGTACAAAACTAATGAAGATTTAACTACTCAACAGGGAAGAATAATCACCTTGTACCAGCCCTTGGCCGACTTCTGGTTATGATAATTTTGTTGGTTGCAATCCAGAACAGTTGTGTGGAAGACTTGCCAAATCATGCTAGAAGATTGGCCAGTTAAGAGAGTCTTCTGCCTCCTGGCGCTCTTCTTCCTGAAATTTCTCCCTGAAGGATATAATGGAGTAATTCATATCTTCATTTGTTCCTCATGATGTGACTTGAATACTCGGGTGTTAAAGTTTGCGGTATTTGACGATGTTGACTATTTCCATCTTTCATTCTCCGTAACACTTCTTCATTAGTAACCTTCTGGCTGTATGATATCTTCAAGATTCTCCAGCATTCAAAGGCTTGGAGTTTGGACATGTTTTCTTGTTTTAAGGTCCATGATTCCACACTGTACAGAAGAACTGAATATACGTAACAATTTAGGAGTCTTTCTTTCTTTCCAGTGATATGTTGCGACTTTTGAATACTTAGCTAATAAAACACTTTTAGCCTTTCAAATTCTGCACCGGATCTCTTGAGGATTGTCCCACAATTCAATAATTATAGTACTTAGGCAATTATATTGTGAGACTCCTTGGACTTTTGCAAGTCTTCAATTGTATGCGCGAATACTATTGTATTATCTTCGTATCGCAGGTTGTTAAGTTTGAAACCTTCATCTAAATTTTTTAGTGCTTCTCTAAATATACGCTCAGAATATAGATTGAAAATCCCTGTCTAGCACCCCGCAAATCTCGATCTGGTCAGTATGCTCACCATCTACCCGAAGCCTGCGGACTGGTTTCATCTCTGATTTTCAGATCTTTTCCGTCCATACTGGTTTCTTTCATGACATCTATCATCAGGTCATGTCTAACACACCCAAACAAACACCTTTTTATAGTCTATTAGACAGACAAAAACATCACCGCTCACGTCCCTACATTTTCGAAATAAAACTTGCACACCGAATTAGGCCTCTCTTGTGCCCACGGCATTGACAAAACCAAACTTATTTGGCACTATTTGTACTTCACATATTCGATAGATCCTATTAGAAATGACACCGAATTAGGCCTCTCTTGTGCCCACGGCATTGACAAAACCAAACTTATTTGGCACTATTTGTACTTCACATATTCGATAGATCCTATTAGAAATGACTTTTAGAAATAGTTTCAACAAATGACTCATCAAGTTAATAGTACGGTAGTCGCCATAGATATTCGCGCCGGGCTTCTTTGAGAGAGTTATAAATTTAGATTTTAGCGATTCCGCCGGTATTACTCCTGTTGAATAAATAGAGTTGTAAATTTTTTTAACTGCTAAACCGGTTGCTTGCCCGTTCTTCATTTGTTGGATGGCTGAAAAAACTTCGTATGGGAGGATTTCTTGTCCTGAATCGATTTCAATAATAAGTTCTTGCCTTGCTCCCATGTCGTGGAATAGTTCTTTCAAGTATTGCTCCCTTATCTTTTTCTGTTGATCTTTACTCCCTAATTGTTTTTTTTTTAAATTTAATTTTCATTGTCAATGAATGTCATATATTTTTTACAGTTAAAAAGCATTTTCATTTGTTTTTTCTCGTTTGACCTACAACAGTAATATGTATGATATTTTACTAATAAACTATCTATACCTGTGTACCTTCTAATTTAATTAAATAAAAAAGCAGTGGAACACACTCCTAACTTTTCGTTTAGGCGTGAAGCGATGCTTGGCGAATCATATCCATCCCCTAGGGTCTAGGGTAATCAGGGAGAAGACTCTGGGAGCTGCCACCGCCTGCGCGGAGACACTGGGCTTCATGTAAAGTGAAGTACTCTTCCATGATGAAGCACTACAGATACAGAAAGATACTTTTAATCGCTGTTGTTTTAAATTATCTGCAACGATTTTTTTGCATCGCCTGTTGCTGAATATTATTACTATAACTATTATACACCATGTTGTCTAAACCTGTAGAACAAGTCTTTTTAAAAAAAAAATTAAAATTTTATCCAAAAGTAACGTGTACGAAAAGAAAGCTGAATCCCGGGAAAGAAATTTACGACATAAAACTCGCTCAAACCTACAAGAGGAATGATGATGACCCGCCGCTGTTTTAAAAAAGTGCACCCTCGTTAACATCTACGGCAAGGTGGGGGACGGACAAATTATTGGCCAAGTGATTTACAGTGCCTCGCGGTACGGAATTTCTATTTTTCATTTCGATCGTTAGTCCGATGGAGGGGGTAAACCGGCGCGGAATAATTCATACGTTTCGCTATTAGTTTTCTTTTAATTGGAGGTTTCTTGGAAACTGGCGTGGGACCAAAAGAATCGCAAATTTTATCATCGGGACAACAAGACCCGAACATAAATCCGGAAAATGGCCACGTTGCGCTGCTTTATCACGAAGTAGATCAGGGTGATCGTATAACGATAAGGAATGGCTAATTATTTACCAACGTAAATCGAAAAGGAGACCCGTTCACCATAAAGTTAAAAATCACTCTGACGCTGAGACTTTGGGTTTTAATTTGTAACGCAATTTTGCTTCAAAACTGACTGACTACTAGATATCACAAATTCAAATCCGGCAAAGGTTCAGAAATGTAATACATAATGGTTACTTACAGAAACCTCTGTGGCCTCAATTTTATGCTACAACAAAATAGATGAAATCGCTAGAAATGCCCAAATATTTGTCAACAGGAATTGAAAAGAAGAAAGAAAGAAGAAAGAAAAGAAGACAATTTTATCTGATAGTACTCAAATGCATATGCATATCTGAAGGGGAAGGGTGGGGTGGGGTGGGGGGTGGATTTATTTTTGACTAACTTTAACTAACTTTTTCCAAATTTTGGCGAAGCTTCTGACCTTTGCGCCCCATTCCCCCCTAATTACAATATTATATATAATCATTATAATTATCTATTAAAAATTATTTTATAAAAAACGTTACTGAATAGTAACTATTTTTCTATCTATTAAAAAAATTGTTATTGTTATTTATAAGATTTTCGAAAGCTCTAGCTTTAGGTTAAATCTATAGAATTATCCAAAAAATAACACTTAATAAATTATCATTCGCATATAATAATATGGAATAGCTTTTTTTAGAAATTTTTAAAAGGTCCTTTTTACCTCTGGTATTACGCAAAGGGCTAAAAATGTACAAATAACCACAATTTATAATTGTTAGAAGAAAAAAAAAGATTATTTTTCCTTCTTCCTTTTCTTCCTTTCCTTCCTTGCCCCACCCACCCCTATTTTTAAATTTAATAGAATTTTGCATTTTCTGGGTGGGTACTACACACAGCAATGATAAACCTATATTACTAAAAACCAAGAAAAATCTGGATCTCTTACTATATCAAAGCCTGAGTAATCACCAAAACAATCGCATGTGTTTTGAAACAAACTGTTAAAAAGATTCCTTGATTTACTTTCGCTCTTTTCTTGCGCACAATTCCGCGAGATCTGTGCATTATTCTGATTACGCTGGAGTAAATCTTGCTATAATTGCCAGATTGCTAGCGTATTTTGAAGAGCACCAATGTTCTCAGATTACGCGATAATATTTTTAATTCTGGCAACCTTGCATTGATACACTGTTTTTGCTATATTCAAAAACCTAAAAAACACTGAGATGTTAAGAACTTTTTTTATTACCAGTGGTACGTTCCTGCTTTGGTAGTTTCAGAGATATTTGAGCTTTTCGGCCTAGAGGTATGGAAGCCCTTCCTATGCCGATAGAACTTGAAAAAAAAAATATGCGCATACGCGAGATTTAATAGATAGATATGGTCTGTTCATAGATATTAGAAAGTAACCAATTGCTTTTGAATGGGATTATCCAAGGGTGGTCATTAACATACAATGCAACAAGATTATTACCTAAAATTTCGGAATTTAAAGTCAGGTAAAATTGTGGTACGTAATAGAAAATAATACCTGTGTTTAATATTCTTTGGTTTGGTATACTACTTAGTTTAAGTTTCTTAGTAATCATTATTATTACGTGTGTAATACAGCGTGTGTTGAATCGTGTGCGAATTATGCAAAATATGTGCCAGTTAGTGTATCTTAGGTAGAAAACACTATTCTATTGAGACTAAGGAAGTTGTAAACAATGCTTATTTGACTCTCTTTGAATATGGTGAATCTTTAGAAGAAACGGCCACATTGACGAAAATTCCAATATCAACTGTATGCAAAATTGTGAGTGTAGATGAAAGTGATCAAGATATAATACGACGTAAAATTTACCAGTTATATGAGGAACCGTTGTTAAATGTGGCAGAACTACTTTATGGAAGGGTATTCAATATTTTAGTTTTAGATTTAAAAAAATTGACAAAAGGCAAGTTTTAATGGAATCTTTTAGAATTCGGGAATGGCGACTGGAATATCTAGAAAAAATTAGGATTTACAGAGAACAACAAAGGAAAATTATTTACTTGCATGAAACCTGGTTCGACACTTATGATACCCCGGAAAAGGGTTGGGTTGGCTCAACTGATAGGTATAAAACAAACGCGCCATGAAAAAAGAGGTAAAAGAATAACTATTTTGCATGCTGGCTCTAAAGACGGCTGGATTCCAAATGGACTTTGTCTGTCTGCGAAAAATATTCTTCTCTGGATTACCATGAAGACACCACCGCTGATTTATTTGAAAGTTGGTTTAAATACAAAAGCAACAATCCAAAACTACATGTATAATAACGACATTTATTTTCACGAAGATTATACCAAAAAGCAATTAATTGAGGTTCTACAAAGCTTGAACCTACAAAAGGAATACGTCTGTGATAATAATGCAAAAAATCTAGGGTATACACTTTTAATGCTTTCACCTTACCACTGTATATTTAATCCCATTGAACATGTTTGCCACCAACTGAAATCTGCCATTCGTCGTAACTATGTTTTTTCCCTTGTTAACTCCAATGTCCTCAAACTTATAGAAACCGAAGTTTTTAACATCCCTCCACAAAGTTGTGTAAATTCTATTAAACATATAGAAATAGCGGAACAATCAATCGTATATCCATATTGCATATAATATAGAACAAATAATAATTAGAACAGGCGATGATAGCGATAATGATACTGATACATTAGGTGAATTATTTTAAGTAATTTAAGTAGGTAATAAAAATAATTTGTAATTTTATTATAGATTTAAACATAAATACATACATAAATAAATAAATATTGTTTAGTATCTTTCCTAAAAAAAAACCCAAATAATTAAATTCTAAGCAAAATACGGACCTGTTCAGCCATATTTAATTCTTACATCTTGCCCTTGTCTTTCCTTAATTCGTATCAGTTAGTCACTTTCTTATATCTATGAACAGACTTTACATAGATAGGTAGTCAATAAATTTATGCCTAGATCTCGTTAAAGGTTCTGGAAATACAAGTTAGGTATTTGGAAACCGCTGTTTCGAAAGAAAATGGCGCAAAGTGCAGATTAGTGGATGAAATGTAAGAGCATGCGGGGAAAATCATTACCCTGTCTACGAAAATATCAATGCCGCTTGGGGCGCATCAATTTTTGTCGTAGTAGGGCCACTGTATTACCTAATAGCTATATAATTTATTCGCATAATTTCAGTAAAATCGTATTTTTTGATATTTAATGGCTATAGATTTTGTTCATTATAAGTACGCCTACAAATTCCTATTCGACCGCGGTGTTTATCTGCGACGAATGATGGCTTGTTTTTGTTTATTTGTAGATTCGATTGGAATATCCCGAAACCTCTTTTTCTGTGAATTAACAAACATTTTTCGTCTTTATACTTAATCTAAAGCATTTTTTTAAAGAAACTTCCAGAGGTTGTAAAACTATTAACAAATTTCGTCCCGTTTCTCTGCATGAAATGCTGTATACTACTCGTATCTCAAACGGAATTTTGTCTTTTACAGATTGGAGATATTGAAAGATTTTTGGAGAAGTGGTGAAAATGGAAAATGGAAAAGAAGGAATTACAGCACTCCAATTTTATCATTGTCTTTACGTGTTGATTTATAAATAAAATAATTAACAATAAATTTTGAGATGGATAAGTAGTATAAAGTGATTTAAACGAAAGGTACGTGAAAATTATATATTAACAAATTTTTTTTCTGTAATTAAAACGTGTAACAAACAAATAATAATTGTTTTTTTATTGACAGCATAACCTGAAAATATGGTATCGGTAATATTGCAGACCGGGTTTGAAAATATCTCCCATTCAATAATTTTCACTGCAGGTACGCTAGAAAAAGGAAAAAAATTGGCTTTTTGTCATATTAAACACATTGAAGAATACGTTGGTGGCAATATTAACAATAAGTTAATTGCTAAATGCATTCGGCAAACGTCCGTCACTGAAACACCATATAATTTACAGATTACAGAAAAAAAATGGTCAAACTTTAAAAGTGGCTTTTTTACTTGATTCTTTATTTTTTTTAGCTGAATAGTAAAAGGGAGGTGGTACATGCTCAATGTACTTGCATTGCCAAAGAAACTGGCGAATGCAAACATATTGCGGCATTTATCCACCAAATAAACAATGACCGGAGTGTGTCTAAAACGAGTGTTCAGCAAGAGTGGGGATTTCCATCAATTAATCATTTAGCAAAAGAAAAATATTCTCGAGGAGCTACGGTAAATGATCTTTTTCCTCAAAAAGTGCTTGAAAATCCTCCTCAGCCACTGCACTTGACTTTGGAAGACTTTGACGATATCGAATGCCCAATTAAAAAAAGGTTAAAAGTCGATCATATTAGTGAGGAAGAACAAGTCTGTACGGTGGTCATGAATATATGTCTCGAAGAACGACAGGTAGAACTAATATCAGAGTGTACGAAAAAGGTGATTGCTTGTCTTTTAAAGAGTGCTGGTCAGTGTATCACCATAGGAAAAGACAAGTTGGCTCTGTCATCTGAGATAGCACAGTTTTACAGAGACCGGATACTATTAGACAATGAAGAAGTTTTCACATTGTGTTTACAAACCACACAACAACGCGAGACGGTAAAATGGTTTGAAGCAAGACGTGTATGCATAACGGCCAGCGCAAAAACTCATAAGATAAAAACAATAACTCGCACTTCAGCTGAATCTTTACTACAGGATTTTCTGCATCCGAAAAGTTTAAATTATGGAATACAAAATGAGGTAAAAGCTCGCGAAAATAACAAATTACTGCATGATGTTCACATATTTCAAATTGGATTATTATTAAATGGAATAGTAGTCAGTGACGGCATGGTAACTAAAATAGTCGAAAGAAAATGTCCAATATCATGCAAATCGAAACCAATATGGGATAAAGAAACGAAAAAAATTAATGTCGGCTATATTGAAACTGTAGCTACGGAAAAAGTCCAATTAAAAAAGAACCATATTTATTATGTTATATATTATGTTATTTACGAAGGTTGAATTCATTTCTTCATGAAAATCAATCTGTACAGCAACATCTTTAAACTGCGGTTGCAGTGAGTCAATGATAACTTCACTACATTGCTGTATATCCATATGATCATTCAGGTTATCGGTATCCTTATTGTCGTTGAGGTCATCGTTACATGTTCTTATATTAACAAGCTTAGTGTTGTCCATTTCGGAACCATTTGAATTTTGACTTCTCCGCATTGCTCTCGCGAATCTGTAATCGAGAAATCCTATATTTTTTAGTAAAATGAACATCTACGATTCAATTAATTTTTCATATCATCCTCTGTACAAACGTGGGTCTTTTACGTCCAGCCGTTTTATATCTACTGATCTCGGTCCAAAAATTATGTACAAAATTACTGTTAACGTTACTAATTGTCAGTCCGATATATCGATTATAATTTTACGAAACCAATAGAGAAACTTCTTGAAATGTACGTGGTTTACTCAATAAATATTACATTAAGGACAAATGAAAAATTTTACAACCAACTAAACGGCAAATGTAAAGCAAAAAATATAGTTTTTCGTGGAAATTTTTTTTTTTCTTTTTTTAATGTTAATTACATGGCCGGGGCGAAACATACCCACGTTTATAAATCAAGATTTAATAAATAGAAAAATTACCTGCTTTGTGCTTGTACTTGCTCTGATTTATTTATTCTTGGTTTTCCGTAATATTTTTCAGGAAATATTGTTGGGAGATATGCAGGGCTATTAGGATGCTCCGACTTTTTACCTCCTACAAAATGTTGACTGCAAATACATGATCTTAAACTAGGTTCCCAAGAACTCCGTCACGACTACAGAAAATTGAATAATCATTTTTACAATTTTATAACAATAAATTCTGAATCAGTTATTAGGATAATCATGGTCTTACTTACTTGATTCTTTTCACAGCTTTAACACACTTTACTCTCTTTTCGAGGTTATAGCCTTGCGTGGGGAATTTATAAAATTTTATGTTGTTTAAGTCTTCATGAACACAGCAGCCAGGAACACAACAAGTATTTCCTGATCGCCTCGTTCTAACCATTTTTTATTTATAATTAAAAACCGTTTAAAATTATTTATATTTTCACTTTTAATCACACTACTCATTAGAGTGTACGAAAATTTGGAGTGCAAAGATTCGACTGACGCTCACGAGGATCACTGGCATCCAATTTTTCCTTGACCACGCCCCCCCCACACAGATCCTTGAACAAAAGCGCGTCTAACTTTCCCGTTGAATGGAATAAACAATTTATTTATTTTTTCAGACCGAAAATCGAATCGTAAACATTCGACTACGCGAAACGTATAATGTTGTCTGTGGCGGTTGTGTGCGACCGATTGCCCTGGTAAACGATGTTGTTATTTTTTCGGTTGCATGCATTCGGTTTATATACCAAGAGCTTCGGGTGCAAAGGAAAATATGGAAAAATATTCACAGGGCATTTCATTCTATTTAGGATAAACAACAATCTATAATCATTAGATACCAAAAAATACGATTTTACTGAAATTATGCGAATAAATTATATAGCTATTATTATTATATTAATTATATAGCTGCACTTTGCGCCATTTTCTTTCCAAACAGCGATTTCCAAATATCTAGCTTGTATTTCCAGAACCTTTAACGAGATCTAGGTATAATTGACGTAAAAATTACAAATTTATTGACTACCTATCTATATAAAGTCTGTTCATAGATATAAGAAAGTGACTAACTGATACGAATTAATTAAAGACCTGGGCAAGCTGTAAGAATGAAATATGGCCGAACAGGTCCGTACTTTGCTTAGAATTTAATCATTTGGGGTTTTGTTAGGAAAGATACTAAACAATATTTATTTATGTATGTATGTATTTATGTTTAATTCTATAATAAAATTACAAATTATTTTTATTACCTACTTAAATTACTTAAAATAATTCACCTAATGTATCAGTATCACTATCGCTATCATCGCCTGTTCTAATTATTCTCTTTTATATGCAATATGGATATACCATTGTTCTGCTTTTTCTATATGTTTAATAGAATTTACACAACTGTGTGGAGGGATGTTAAAAACTTCGGTTTCTATAAGTTTGGGGGCATTGAAGTTAACACGGGGAAAAACATTGTTACGACGAAGGGCAGATTTCAGTTGGTGCCAAACATGTTCAATGGGATTAAATATACAGTGGTAAGGTTAAAACTGCATACCCTAGATTTTTTGCATAATTATCATAGACGTAATAATTGCTTTTTGGTATAATCTTCGTGAAAATAAATGTCGTTATTATACATGTAGTTTTGGATTGTTGCTTTTGTTTTTAAACCAAGTTTCAAACAAATCAGCGGTGGTGTCTTCATGGTAATCCAGAGAAGAATCTTTAATATTTTTCGCAGACAGACAAAGTCCATTTGGAATCGAACCATCTTTAGAGCCAGCATGCAAAATAGTTATTCTTTTACCTCTTTTTGATGGCACGTTTGTTTTATACTTATCAGTTGAGTCAACCAAAGTAAATAATTAGTCTTTGTTGTTTTCTGTAAATCCCAATTTTTTCTAGATATTCCAGTCGCCATTGCTTTGTCAATTTTTTTAAATCTAAAACCCATGTGTTGAATACACTTCCATTATGTAGTTCTGCCACATTGAACACCGGTTTCATCTTTTTCAAGCCTCCTAATTAAGATATTTAATGTAGGCACGCTTTGTTCCTCGTATAACTGGTAAATTTTACGCCGTATTATATTTTGATCACTTTCATCTACACTCACAATTTTCCATACAGTTGATGTTGGAATTTTCGTCAATGTGGCCGTTTCTTCTAAAGATGCTTGCTTGCTGGCACCATGTTCAAAGAGAGTCAAATAAACATTGTTTATAACTTTCTTAGTATCAATCGAATAGTGTTTTTTCCATTTGGGCATAATTCGCATAATTCGCACACGATTCAACACACGCTGAATTACTCACGAAATAAGAATGATTACTAATAAACTTAAACTAAGTAGTATACCAAAACAAAAAATATTAAACACAGGTAGGAAAAAAATTATTTTCTATTACGGACCACAATTTTACCTGAATTTAAATTCCGAAACATTAGGTAATAATCTTGTTGCATTGAATGTTAATAATCCCATTCAATAATCCTATTTAAAAGCAATTGGTCACTTTCTTATATCTATGAACAGACCATACCTACGTAATACTCGTAACGTTTTTAAATGGAACACTCTGTGTATTATCATATTTTTCGATTCTATAGTAACTATAACTATAACTAATCCGACTCAAAACAGTGATACTACTTCTAATGGCGAATAGTGAATCTTCGTAATCATGTGTTAAATAATATCAATCTATTTAATGGCGATCGGTGAATACGGTATTAAAATGTATGTAACTAGATTTATTGTAATTAATTTAGTCATATACAGTGTTATCCACGGTGAGTGTCCTATTAGACGATTATGGAGAATGGCTTACGGTAAAAATATGAAGCAAATATGAGCTACCTACGAAAAATATTTTTGGCCTTGCGGTGTTGCCATATATACTCGTAATGTATATTAACTGTCATTTTTTAAATGGGACTCCCTGTGTATTATCATATTTTTGGATGCTGCGAAACATTCTGGAACTTTTTTATGTAACATGTACCATACCTATCTTGAACATTTTCGGAAATAAAAAATACTTTTCCAAAAATTTTGCACCCAATAACAAAAACAAAAATATTTTCAACATATTTTTCGCAACCCGTACATCTAAACCCTAGGAATTTTTTGTTGCAGTTCCCTATAAAATTGTTTTATCATAATATAGTATGAGAATAAACTTATCACGAACAGGGAGGGCATTCATAAGGTAAGGCCTAAGATATAAAAATCCATATTACGTGGAAATTTTAACTAGAAGATCCCATATTTTATAATGGCACGTAAATGAGCAATTAATTTTCCATCTAAAAGTATCAAACTATGGTATATCTATTTTCACTGGTTTTCAAGTTATAAGCAAAATATTGCAATTAAAACATAAACGTCTAATAGGACACTCACCGTGAATAACCCTGTATAAGTAAAGATGATATCATGAAAATATTTGAATACGCGTATTTCTTATTATTAAAAAACTAACACTAACTCGGTAACGGCAATTAATTACACCCTGTATCATACCCCCCTGCTTAAATTTTGAGCATCGGGGCGAAGTACCCGTCGATAGATAGGGACGGGCTAATTAAGTATCCATGTTGTATGAGAAATTTCGCAAGCCTATGTGCCCCACGCGCGGGTATCTCGTTCCGCATTATACCTATAGGGTACAACACAAGTTTAAGTTGTTAGTTGGCAATAGTTTGCCGTCTTATGCATAATGAAGCGGAACAAATGCCGGAGAGAAAACTTTGGATGCCGGCAAATTGCCTATTATGGCGTGGCATAATTTAAAACGTAAGCAGTTCTTCGTCGCACGCGAATCATCCGAGCGGTTACTATAACTAGCCGGGGAAAAAAACAAAGAGCCCGTCACGAAAATCGTTTGAGAGCATCAACAAGTTCCTATCCCGATCTATATTAGAGTCGTAATCCGGGTTTAAAAGGATCCCGTTCGTTATCCCGTTCGCCGAACAAACAGCAACGTGCAGAGTTAATTTTGTACTGGAATCGAGAATATTTGCATCGTTAAAATATGCACGAACAAGCCATTAAAGGAGCCCACGGATGTCGAAACAATTCACAGTCGCAACAATGTCTGTTGCGAAAATTGTTTTGAATAAAATGAACGACACACGACATGCCTTATCTCGTCTATTTTTCCAATGCGTAAAGCTTAACAGTAAATTATTTCTTCTGATAGATATGAGTACGCGTTTTTAGTATTAAGTGACCTTCTTACATAGTTATTGGTAACTTTTTCGTTTATGTCGCGTCAATATCACTTGTCATTAGATGCAAAACAAATTGTAACAAATGTGTGTGAATGATTAAAGTAGAGGATACATTAAACAAGATGGCTTTCGAAAAATCGTCGCTGGGCAGGGCATGTGGTTTGCAAAGAGCGCGAATCAGCTTGTCCTATAGGAACGCATTGTTTTTCTATCGTGCTCCTGCGGACCACTATTTTATTGTGAATACACCCTGTATAACGTGTCCTTCACATCTCGTCGAACCTCAAAGTTACTGCAAACTTCGATAAATATTAAAATTTGTACTGGTAATTGCAATTTAAAATTATATTTTCTCACATATCTCGCGTCCCCTGTATTATAGACGAAACCTTAAACTATCTCTCGACACAGTTTAGGATACTGTTCATATCAAATTATCACATCTTTAAATGTTTATCATTTATCACCAATAATTCACCCACAAAAGCGGAAATTACTAGGATCTATTAGAATTTTTGTCGAAAAGATGTTCGAAATAGAGGTTATAGCCCTGGATCTCCTTAGTATCCTGGTATCCGAATTTTTCCAATGGAGTAAATGATTTTCAAAAACCCTACTTGTTGTCTGAAACCATGCAGTACGTTTTAAGAGTAAATTACGTCATCACGTCTAGATTGAGTGCGAGAAATGGTGATTTTCAGTTGGATTTTTTCAAATATCTCGAACAGCGTATGTGATAGACGAAAACCGTAAACTCAAAAATTGTAGCCCTTGATGACTTCCTAGTGAATTACTAGTGCTATCAATTTGCTTTGTGACTTTGTGTGCATCTTGAGTTCTTACTAATTTTTTTTATCGAACGAAAAGTAAGCGAAAATGATGTCTGGTGGAAAAAAACGAAATATGCACTGAAGAATTCTTTCTACCTTGTACAATGGCAAGCCTATTTATTCACTGTGTAATGATTCCATTTTAGTGATGAAGATGGCCATGGCATTACTCTACTAACCGTGCTATGCTGCACTCACCGACAGGACAAATAAGAAAAGACAAAATCCAGAACTATTGTGATTGACCATATGGTTTTGAATCATTAGACGAGAGCATCGATTTGTCCGAAACAGCTCAATTGGCATTGGCAGGTATTGATAAAGAGTTCACTGTTACTGAGAAGTTGCTTGCTTTAAAGCTGCTAAAAGGAACCACTACACAAGAGGACATTAGTTCTATGGTCGGCTTACTTAAAGGTTTAATTCGACTTCAGGATGTTATGAATGTGGTGGTAAAAACCATCAATTTTATTTCGAGGGCCTAACCATCGTCAGTTCAAGGCATTTTTGGATGAAATATCGGCCGAATATGACGGCGTAATATATTATTGTGAAGTCAGATGGCTAAGCAAAAGGAAAACCGGCTGAACCGGTTTTACGAGCAATTTTTTTCAAATAAAAAATTACTATCCGAATCACTATCCGAATTAAGTGAATGAAAATGAATATGTCGCTTACCTTTTGTGGGCGACCAGTTGGTAAATGATTTTAAAGCGTTTCAGATCAAAATCCGATTGTGGGAGGCATAGATGCTGTCTACTAACAGTTACCATTCCACCACGCTCTCTGCGTATGAATATATGAATATTGCTTACGCTAAACATTCTGAAGAACTCGAGTTACTGTCCGAACAATTTTCGAATAGATTTAGCGATATCAAAAATATGCTGTTTCAATTTATTTGTCACTTCGACAAAAACTAATGTACAAAATGCCCGAATACACTTGCAAATGGAGTTAATCGAGATTTAAGAAAACTCACTCCTAAAATCTAAATTGGAAGATGTGGAGTTGTGCGATTTCTACACAAAATAACTCGAAGAAGACCATTTGTCGCAGCTTAGAAAATTTGCAATGCATTTGGCAGTACTTATAAATGCAAACAGTTCGTTCCATTGGTGAAAGTTAATTAATCAAAACATCGTACATCCTTTATGTCTTTGTATCACTGAAATTAATTTAAAAATCGATGGATTAGTTTCATAACTTCAAGCTAGTGGTTAGTAATTATTCCCAATTTTGGGATTTAATTATAATATTGTACCTAGTTTTTTTTTCATTTTGTTATTTTAATAAATTGTACTATAATAAGAATGTATTATTTCAAGTCTGATATCTATTGAACTGAGGTGGCTTTTACTTGATGAAAATCCATTTATCAAAATAAATAAGAACTAAAAGTTCAGATTTTCACGAAATTATATTTTATGACATGAAAATTGTTTTTTCTTCATCCATTTCGTCTGGCCTTGGATCTGGGCTTTCTTTACAGCGGGACTTCTGTTGTCGGTTTTCAATTTTATGTATTTGGGAAAAACCTTTTGAACATTTGATAAAGACACGTTGTTGTCGAAACAATTGTCATGTCATAATATATAATTTCGTGAAAATCTGAACTTTTAGTTCTTATTTATTCTGATATCTATCATTCAAAAACACCCATATCCACGATAAAGGATATTGTTAACAGCGAATTATTGAAGGAAAGAAAAAAAAGTAATTATTTTCAATTTCCCCGTCCGGGCAGTAGTGAACAAGATGTGATAAGTAAGGAACCGTATTGTTCTTACTTCGGATAAACTGAAAAGGAAGCTAAAAGAACCAACCAATATTGGCCGTGCCACCCTCCATAGAATTGCTTGTATATAGGCAATAAATAATTGATAATGGAATCGCACAGATTACACACTGAGAAATTTAATTACATTCAGGAAATTAAAAAGCACAAATCCGAAAAGAAATGAACAATTTACCTAGATTAAACCTGATTAATTGAATTTTAAATAAGAAGGTACTTATTTAGGTAATTTTTATTAATTTGTATATATTTCGTATTATCGTACTTTCTACTAGAGCTGATGTGATTTTATTATATCTAAAAAAATAATATTATATTTTTAAAACGCCTTAAATATCCGTCCCTGAAGCTTTACAATACAATACAATATCGGCTGGTCAAGTGTTTTATTCCCGTCTTCGGTCGGTTATTTCGATAATTGCCGATATATCCTGCGACAAAGTATACGAAAAAATAAGGTTGCCCAATTTATTCCTATTTTAAAACCCCACCTGGTATCAAGAACAGTCATCGCATTCGCCTTACTCATAGCACGGTTTGTAACCTCGAAAAAACCCTGACAGTTTGTTAAAATGCCTTGAGCCCTTTTGCAATCAACTGCAATTATTTCGGAAAAAGTTCGAACACACCCCACTAATTTCCCTTGAGAGATAGAGCAGATTTGAATTTTTTGAAGCTTTGAAGTCGTACTCGCTCTAGCTATGGTTAATTTACAGAAGTTTTGCAAAAATTGTGTTATAAAAATCAAGATGATGGTATATTGATGGCCATTTGAGAAAATAATTTTGTCTTGGACGATTTACTTTTCTCTCTAATTTATAAAACCATCCGTTTCTCTAATTTTGTACCTCGCTGCTCTTAATGGTTGTGATCCAGTTATAAAGTATGACTTGTCAAATGTACTGAAAGGCTCTAAGCTTTTTATGGATTGTCATGACGTGTCCAAAGTTCCGGCTCGGCAGGTCCGTTTTAAAAATTTAGATTTCCAATTTTAAAAAAATTTGTGAGTCGGGACGTCCCTTAATCAACCTACCGCGAAATTACACGCTAATCTAGTTTAAATTAAATTTTATTTGCATTAAGACCGAACCCGCAGACCTTTTCGAAAATCGAAGGTTTCTTGTTTGTTAAATATTCCGGACCAGCAAGGAATACACTTCAACCACTATATGCGTTATTTGTATAGGAAGATAATGTAGTTTAGTTTTTTTATACTTTTATTTTGACTTTCAATATATTTTGTAAATCCGAAATTAGGTCCATTTTAACAGTATTAGAATTGATAAGGAACAACTTCAGCATTCGGTTCAACAAAGATTTGTTTTTACATCGAGTTATATGCAAATAGTATGGCCGAGGACAAGGTTAATTCTTTCCTCGTGAAATAGAAAAATAAAGAAAAATACATGTCTATTAGTAAACAACAAAGTTATTATATAAAACAGTTAACTAAATGTAGGCTTAATTTTAAGATTACAGATTGTGTTCTAAATGACCACCCTCATCATTTATGCACGAAACCTTCAGACTGTTCTTGTAATTTTTTGAATATTTTGAATTTTGTCACATGCAATATTCACTCTTATGTCTTCAAATCTATCTAAAGCTAAAAATCTAATACATTAAAATCGGGACTTTCCTCCGCATCCTATCAATCTGTTTCAAAACAATTTATAAACTATAATTCGCACAAAATTTATGTGAATAATTTTATTCGAAATAAAAACGGCCCTATATTGCAATTTGTAAACAATCTGAAAGTTTTTCATGATAAAAAGTTTTTTAAATTCGATTTGTACGTCGCATGTTATTAGGCAAGCTATTAAAAGCAAGGTCCCTCTACATTTCGATTAGAACGGAAATCCAATTTCGATTTGAACACATTTGTGCGGAGATTAGAACTACTTCTGATGTTTGTATGTTTTACTTTAATCTTCCTCGTCGTCTTCGTTCTTATAATGACAATTTTACTACTTGTAGTAGTATATTGTCATCCATTCTACGTTCTTTATGTTTTATCTCCTCTATACTTGTGGTGTTTGCCTTCACTACTTCTATCACGCGTTCGTTTGTTATATGTTTCAATCTTGATATTCTCCCGAAGTTTCGCAGTATTTTCTTTTTATTCCTTTAGGTCAAAGTCCATGTTTCGGAGTTATATCATTGTGAGGTATGTTTTTCATTCTTTCCCTAGTTATGCCTTTAGTCCACAAGACTCCATTCACTCCATTCTTCCTTTCTGCACTATATTTACCATCAGCGCTAAACGTAATGCACTCTTCTATTCTTGTTCCATCTTTCAGTTTTAGATCTCCGTTATTCTTGCCAATCCACATATATTTAGTTTTTTTGATATTAGCTGTTAGTCCTCATAGTTGATATTCCTTCAATAGCTTCCTAGTCATGTATTCTAGTCTTGGACTTGGAGATTTGCCATTTTTAAGCTGCTTTGCCTTTCTCCTAATTTCTTATGTGGTTACAGTTATGGGTCGACTTTCGAAATTAATATTTGTTCTGTTGTTTTCTTCCAAGAGGTAACTGTCTTCTGCAAACAGTTTAGAATAATACTCCTTCCATCGAGTGACGCGTATTGTAGTAATTGTGATATTGCATGTGCTTGGATGTGTGATTTTTTTTAGGTACATCTACGATTTCCAATATAGGTGTTTGATCCCATCTTTAATTGTTTTCTTTAATCACGGTTTTCCGAGTTTCGCGTGGTTTTTTTTCCATAGTTCACCTTGTCTCCTGGTGATTTTGTTAAAAATCATCAGCACACAGAAAAAACCGAATTCTTAATTGTAGATTAGATATATCTTCAATATTTTCTACTCGATTACCAGTTTAAATTAAGAATTTCAATAAACATGAGAAATGAATATGATCCTTTTAAGATTGATTTTTCATTGTCTTGTTTTAAAATGGTCAAAATTTTAATTTTTAAATTGCAAATTCTACTTGGAGTTGACTCCTTAGAATGATGATACATAATTTAAGAAGGAGAAACAATATACCTTTTTTGAAAATGTTACTACTTTCTCTTTTAAACGATCTAATGTTCAAATGAAAAGGACAAAACGTAACATGCTTTCGATTTGAGAATATCGTTATGCAGTATTCTCGATGTTAGAAAATGTAAATGTATAAAATAATTGTCTTAAAATTATGATATCCTTAATGGAATCAATTTGATAACGTCAATTTGAAAATGCTTTGAAAATATACTCTCCATTATAGTATATATACGTACAGTACGGTTTGGTTTGGGTTGATTACATATCGTGGCTGCACGAAGCTCATACGAACTTTCAGTGCAGTTCAGTTTTTAGCGGTGTAAGGTGTAAGGGTTGTGTAACAATAAATACAGAAGCCTCATTGAAAATTTGGGAACTTTCAAAAAAAGGATTGAAAGGTATTTAAGTATGTTAACGATATCTATTGTATGGCCGCCAAATAATGTAATAGGTGTTCAAATAGAAAAGTGTTTTGGTTTTTAGGGAGGGTTTTATCCAGGGTTGACGCCCTTAAGCCACCCTTAAATTAGCCAGGGTGTTATAGGAAGTAGGGATTTTTCCAAAATACATCTGAATTTAGCTATCTGTTTAAAAATATTCGGGGCCATATCCAATTTTTGAGAAATTTGGGCCGACTAGTGCCAAGTTCTTGTGCAGGCTATAAGCCCTGGAGCTGATGAATAATAATGAAAATTATTTGTATGTAATACATATGTTTTTCGAAAAAGTACCAAAATTTGGTGTGTGGGTATATGGATTCTTCCATTTTGACACCAAAAAATATTAAACTAGTTGCTATTCTTTATACTTTTAATATATTTAAGGCTAGGAGGGAACATGTGTCATAGTTTTGTTGAAATTGTAGTTCCTTATTTTAGTTACCAGCAGTTTACGGTTTATACACTTCTAATGCTGAAATTTTTTTTCAAGAATTTTGCATTAATTGCTGATAAAAAAGGGTTAAACTTCATTCTCTTTTTTTGTGAAATAACCAAACACTAACAGAGAATTTACAATCAGAAAAATTGCCTATACAAATTACACGGTGGTAATAGTATATTATGCAACAAGTGCGGTAAACGACATTTGACTCGCGAGTTTATTTGACATGAGCAGAGCGCAGCGGACCGCGTTTTTAATAAACGAACATGTTGCATACTATACTTTTTCCATGACCGTTGGTTTTTGGGTACATTTTCGGAAATCAACAGAAATACATTGACTGACATGACCGTCGAAATTGACAAACGTCAAAATTCAAAGCGTGGGAAATATCTCCGAAAACATCCGATTGCTCCCAAACCCGTGCGGTTAGATGCTGGAAATGTCCGAAGTGGCTCGGATCTGTGGGAAACGAAACTGACGTGGTACAGTGACGCTTGCCGCACGCTAGATCGGTGTATAATTAGGTATTTATTTGGCACGAACGGAGCGAGTTTAATAAACCAGTGACTTACAAAGTTTACCGAACTTGTTGCATCTATACTTTTTCCACGACCGTTAGTTTTTGGGTCCATTTTGCCATAACAACACGAATATATTCACTGACATGACCGTCAGAATTGACAAACGTCAAAATTTGTGTGTTCGTGGGAAACGAAACTGACAAGTAGAGTGACCTTTGCCGCACGCTGGATCGGTCTGTAATTAGGTATTTTACAGATGGGAGTAGAAAAAAATCTGTTCTAAAGCCCTCCCCCCTTCAATTTTCGAGATTAAAATCAAAAGTTGGTAATGATTTTTTTTCTTCGTCTAGAGTAATTTTAAAGTAACTATTTATATATTAGATTAAATCTGCATTCTGTATCACAAAAATTCGCTGTATATAATAATAGAAATACTAGTTTGTGATAGATAAAATTAGTGCGAATAATGTAAATTTCTGTGACGGGTTACCTTCTTAATAGAATGTGTTGTTTGTCACTGGTCATCAACAATGGTAGAAATTTAACAGTATTTTTAACTACCTTTATTTGTTAAAAATTATGAAAAATCATTCTTCCATAAATAAAAAGATAAGTCCCTAAAACTATTTATATTTTTTGTATATACTTTGCTATCTCCCAAAATAAAAATTGTGCAAAAATTTACTGAAAAAATATCTCCATTTTTACAATAAAATTACAACACTCTCGACATAAAATAGAATTCGATCAAACAAAACAGGTATTACTTGTTGGATGGAATTGACATAATGCTTGATTTAAAGCAACTAAATGAATATTTTTAAGTGCATATGTAACCAATTTAAAACTAGCAAAAATTCACAATAAAATTGTGCTCATTTAAATAGAGTAACTTCATGTTTTTAAAACGAATCGGTATATGCTCAATTCAAGTTGCCACATAAATATCTAAAATTTATAAATGAAGCTGTGAATATTTAATTCAAATTACGTACGTTTTTGTCTAAAAAACTTGAAATATTCAAATCAAGCATTTCATTTTGTTAAAAGAAACTTAAGATATTGAGAAATTGCCATTTTTATTTTAAGCGGACGTAGTCTTAAACATATGCAAAGCTTACTTATGCTCAAATTCAGCTTAACCAACTTGAAGCAAGTATTTTGCTTTTGCAGTGCACCTCGCAGTATACTCTTACGTCCCTTAATATTGTAATTGTAATTGTAATTCTTAGTGTATTGTGGTAACAGATATCAATTGTTTGTTAATTATCATCCAGAACATCTCCGTAACGGCCAACTACGATGTTTTTTGTTTTTATTTGTACATTACTTGATGCAAGCCATTCATTTATCACAATTTATAAAAACAAACAAACCGATTTCATAGAAACAATAGACTGCACAGTCGAATTATCATTTTTTTTAAATAATCATTACAGCATGAGTATTTGGTTATCCAGGACGAGAACATGTACACCTTTTTTGAGCAACCTAACCAAAACATCTGTAGCGAGGGTCTACCATCAGGAGAAATATCGTAGCCTTGCAGAAACATTCGCAAAATGAACCTGAATCAGCTGTTCGACTTTTACAACTAATTGAGAAAGGTCTTTCTCTCTCTTAACTATAAAGGGTACTATTTGCCGAACAACGCAGAACTGGACAAGCTATGATTAAAAGTTTATTTGATCCAAACTGTAACTATCCTAGTTTACTGTTATTGCTTATCGTCCAAGTTTCGACCAACTTCTGCTTGACAGGGCCGGGCTGCCCACAACCACCACAAAATATTTTATCACCGGCCGAATAGAGGGATATCGATTAAAACACAAGGAGCAGTAAATATCCACTCGTCAAGATAAGCCCGACCAGATTATACCGTATTATTCCCCATAAAACAAAGCGGACATTTTTATTACTTTTAGTTGGTGTTGTCTTGCTCGGCAGATGATTTATCGTCAAAGTTTAAAATGTAAATAGAGCACGCGGTGGTCGGTACGAGACATCTTTCGCCGTCACAAAATTATGGCGGCCGCTTATTGTTGTGTACGTTTTAATTTGTAACGCAGAAATAAACTTTTGACAGATTAAGCGGTCCGCCTAAACACGCGCGGACCTGTTTCTGTTTTGCAACAAGTGCGTTTCATTTTGAATCGAACCAGTTTGCTAGTAATTTTGCAAAGAAAACTAGACCTGGTATGTGGTATCGTCAACTTGACCTCGATTATTCCGAAGAAATTCTTTTTTTTCAATTTTCATGATTTGTCAATAAAAAAACCAACAACAAATGGCTTTAATTATGACTATTGTTTTCGAGAACCCAATAAGTTAAGAAATTGGCCGTTGGCACACGTCACCTTTTAGCTTATGTTAGACCCAAACCATATATTGTGACTCCCCCATAGTTGCAGACTCAACGGCTTCAATAGCGACATCTTCATGTATCTCGTTCCTCCTGGTTCGGTAGAAGCAAAAATTTTAAAAGGTATAAGTCAGTGTAATAACGTTGTTATTAATGTAGTGATTTTTAAAGCTCACAATAGTATAATGGAAATAGGAAACTGGTTTCCGAAAATGATTCAGTACAATTGTTCATCCCACTGTACATTGCATTTATTCATTTCGAAATTTCCTTTGATAGCATTGAAAATTGGAGTTTGAATAACTCCATAATTAACATCAGAATCGACTCCAGTTACACCAAACCTCTTAAGCAACATATATAGAGAAGTCACAACAATTCATGAGAAAACCAACACAGACATGGAGACTCAATAACGCCTAAATTGTTTAACCAGACTTTAAAAGATGTTTCCAAAAAACTAGGCTGAAAAGAAAAAGGTATAAAAATGTGTGGACAGTACTGAACAGATATCGTGTGATAAAAAAGAACACATGAAGATCTAACGTAACCCCGTAAATTGAAAACAATATTGCCTACAACTCGTAGTTTTGAATATTCATCGGTTAAAACCACGCGAATCACATGCACACCATTTTTATAATATTTACTTATTAATAAACTTTTTCTACTCCCGTCTGTAAAATGCCTAATTACACTCCGACCTAGCGTACGGGAAGCGTCACTTTACCATGTCAGTTTCGGACCTGAGCCACTTCGGACATTTCCGGAATTTTACCGCACTGGTTTGGGAGAATTCGGATGTTTTTTTGGAGATATTTCTCACGAGTTGAATTGTGACATTTGTCAATTCTGACGGCCATGTCAGCGAAAGCATTCTTGTTGTTTGGCCAAAATGTACCCAAAAACTAACGGTCGTAGAAAAAGTATAGTATGCAAATCGTTCGGTAAACTTTTTAAAGTTTAAAGTTAAAGTTCGATAGAAGCAAAATTTTAAAAATTATAAGTCAGCGTAATAACGCTGTTCTTAATATAACGATTTTTAAAGCTCACAATAGTACAATGTAAAAAGGGAACTGGTTTCCGAAAGTGAATCAGTACAATTGTCCATCCCACTGTACAATGCATTTATTCATTTCTAAATTTCCTTTGATAGCATTGAAAATTGCAGTTTGAAAAACTCCATAATTAACACCAGAATCGACTCCAGTTACACCAAACCTCTTAAGCAACATATATAGAGAAGTCACAACAATTCATGAGAAAACCAACACAGACAGGGAGACTCAATATCGCCTAAACTGTTTAACCAGACTTTAAAACATGTTTTTAAAAAACTAGGCTGAAAAGAAAAAGGTATAAAAATGTGTGGACAGTACTGAACAGCTTAAGATATCGGGTGATAAAAAAGAAGAACTGTCGGAAATGTTGAAAGATCTGGACCCAGTGGCTAAAAATATAGGCGTCAACATGAGCTACACCAAAAGTAAAATCATAACCAACACGGGCGAAATTATTAGCATATAGATCAAAGATTAGGGAAACAAGTTAATCTGGCATCATTTAAGAAACTTAATAAAGAAAACAAACAGCACAAATTAAGAGGCGAATAGGTTGCTATACCTAAATGTGCTTCAAATAAAAAATTGGAGATACCGCCTTACTACCTGAAACTCAAAGTACTCAACGTAGCGAAAGCACAAAGGACCCATGGAAAGACAAAGTGCAAAATTGTTAGAGAGTAAAAGAAACGAGTGGATAAGAAATAAAACGAAAGTAAGAGACTTTAGAGAGAAGGTAGCAAAGATAACATTACATAAAAGAGTATTATAAGCTGCAGAAATTGGGAAAATAAAAGAAATAGAGAAAGAGCTCAAATGTGATGGGTGGATGGCCACAAAAAGCATGCGGGTTCCAGATGGAGGGACAGTGCTACAGACACAGAGGAGTGGGGAAGGCTTATCTCCAAAGATGAACTGAAGTGGGCTAAATAAATAAGTAGATAGAAGTCTATACTAATATCATCCTTGATAATATCATTATTTATTCTCATGCATCCTATACGAGGAAAGTAAGAATGATAATGAGGCATAAGGAAAGTAGTTAACTTATTTACTACTTAATCTTAATCCGATTCGCATATTTATGGTACATTGTACTATTAACTGACATACTGTCTCTATCTGTGCTCTTATCATGCTTATTTAAACAAGATTGATTCTTAAAGCAAGTAATGAGCACGAGCAAGTTGTAACCAACTTACAATTTACCAATTTATTGTTGTTTGCAAACAAGTAATTTTTTCCAGATGCAAATTGTCATGACAAAATTAAAATTGCAAATTTGTCAGCCATTTTCCCAAAATAATGATAATGGACATCGGTACTATGATAAAATTGTCCTTTATACAGAGTGTGCCATACTCCGCCATAGAGCAACAGGTGATACTATTAATCAAGGTTTAATTAATGTCGTGGAAAATGTTAGTAGTTAAAAATTGAAAGTAAAACTGAATTTTCGAAATATTTGAATAAAAAATGGGTATGTCTTAAAATCTTTGACCAACTAGATTCATAAATTCGTGAATAACTTGAACTCGATATTGACTAAGTACGCTTTTACACAAAAGGATGATCAAAATCTAAATAATCTCGATTTTACATAGTAAAATAAATTATAGAATATCATTCATCATTAAATTCGGATTTCTGCAATTATTCCAATTTTTCGGAAATTAACTCCTATTTTTATTTTCATTTATTATAGGGTTATATATAGGATTACTTATAGGACGCCCTCTATGTAATGCAACCAAATTTGGTTTGTTTTTCTCTATATCAAAAATTATTGTTTCCAGACCCTTCAAAGTTACGGTAAATATTGAAATAAAAAAAAGAATTAAAAAATAAAAGCAAATCTCATTTATCATCCAGACTTTATCCTATTCTGAACGAGATGGAGCCTCGTCACTTCTAAAAATGACAGTTTAAACGAGTTTCGTCGTCGTCGCGTCAAATCACGCAGTTGCCGCTACGAAATCTCGCGACGTTGGCAAAACACTCGGAAAGTTTATCAAAGCCATAGACCACAAACCAACGAGCATTTACCGTTGTCGTTGTCGTCGCGCATTCAGAGCAAATAATTTGTTCGCGACAATTTCGATGGGATCACGGGGACGCCATTAATAACGAAACCGGCGAGCAATGGCGGAATTTGTACAATGCCGAACGAAATTCGCGGATATCTGAGTGCATAATAATATAATAAGCAGACGACAATGCTTGCCGCATAGCTTCAAAGACACAAATCAAGAAATACAATGGACGCGGCGATACGGACGGCGGATATAATAGCGATCGCGTGCGATATCGATATCGTTTTCGTGCGGGAATGGTTTTTTTGACGTGTCGATATCAATCATGGCGTGCACCATAAAAAATTCGTAAGTCGTTGTTTCGGAAACGTCCCGATCCGTTGCTTAATTTATTACGCAGGCGAGCCCGTGATTTGAGGCCGGGGCTGAGACTTTATAGAAATTTTATACCCTTAACTTGGATATGGCATTAGTTTGCTTTTAGGAGCCCATTTTTTAAAGATATTTCAAGCAAATAAAACTTACAAAATTTACAAAAGTTGATGGTGACTTTAAGTAGTTTTTTTCATTATTTTTGTGCCCTCCACTCCTGGGGAAAATCTTGCGGTGTCAAACTTATAGATTAAAAAGTAATGCCGATTACTGCTAACATCTGTTATCACAAAAGATTACCTTACGCGCCCCTCACCCCAGTCCCGGCACGTAAGGTGACGTCACTCGGCGACCCAGTTTCCAAAGCGCATATCAACGCCCTATTTTCAACGCCTTTTTAATGCGCATAGAGCTATTCTTTTCTTGTTCACATAGAAGTAATTTTAATATACTTGTTAAGGGTTGAATAACATTTTTCGGTAACTTCATAATTTTTTTCCTTTGAGTTGACCTTTTATTTTCGCGCTGTGTATAAAACACCCCACCATCTTCTTTTTCCAGCGCCTTCTCCCTTTCATTGGAGATTGGCGACCACTACTCCAAACGCTTCTCTATCCCTCGCAACATGAAACAATTCCCCCATATTCAACCCTGTCCAGTCCCTGACATTTCTTAGCCAGGATTTCTTTTTTCTTCCGATACCCCTTCCTTCATCTAGTCTTCCCTGCATAATAGTTTGTAGTAGACGGTATTTATCATTTCTTAAGATGTGCCCCAGATATGCGGTTTTGCGTCTTTTTATTAAAGTTATTAATTTTCTACCGCGGCCAGTTCTTCGTAAGACCTCTTCGTTTGAGATTCTATCCGTCCAGGGAATTTTTAGTATCCTTCTATACAGCCACATCTCGAAGGCTTCCAGTTTTTTGATGATCTGTGCTTTTAGTGTCCAGGTTTTTACCCCATATAATAATTGTGACCATATATAGCATTCGACGAACCTCAATCGCAAACTGAGACACAAGTTTTTATTACAGAGTATCTTCCTGTAACCAAGAAATGATTGTCTTGCTATGTCGATTCTGACCTTTATTTCTTGATCTTGATCTAGGCCAGAGGTGATGTACGCTCCCAAATATTTGTATTTTTCGACTTGTTCAACAGCTCGTCCTTCTATGTATAACTGATGTTGCCTGGCCGGGTTCTTTGAGACAACCATAAATTTAGTTTTTCCTATGTTAATTGTGAGCCCCATTGCATGACTTTCGTTGTAAACTCTATCCACCAGCAATTGTAGGTCTTCGAGAGACTGAGCCAGGACTACCGTATCGTCCGCAAATCGTATATTGTTGATAATTTCTCCTCCAATCCTAACTCCCTCTTCTCTGTCCGAAAGAGCCTTTTGAAAGACTACCTGAGAGTATTAATTAATACCATACCATACCAACCATACCAACACCATACCCTTGGTTAAGCCGCGCAAAAAGACAGACTTGTGTGAGCGTCCGTATTGTGATACACGGAAAAACAAGCTCTCTTCTGTGACCGGTTCGCGAGAACCCCGCGCTGTGTTGTGGTCCTTACCACCCCCAACCCTCCAGAAAATACCCCTAAGAAGATCCGGCCGGGCAGACGACGACGCGGGAAACCATCAAGGTGGGTGATTATAACCGTTTCGGGTGTTGTATGTCCTACCGTTTTCTTGCCACTCTTTCCCGTTTAAGTTTTGAGGGTGATTTACAACCACCTTCCCCCAACCCTTTACAATATTTTTTAATTAGATATATTAATGAATTAATCTTTAAGAAAACATTTGTACAGACCTAATATTGTTGTCAGTTTTTATAATGTCTAACGTCTATTTAACATAATACTAAATACTAAAGTTCATGGTGTAAAATATTTAGAATATAAAATAATACGAAGAACCTATGGTTTTTTAACCCCAAATATGGTATTGACTTTGCCCGTGTACTTTCAGATACAAAATACGAGTTTAGACTGACGAAGAAACACAGATCTTATTGAATACCCTCTATTCTCCAAACAACCTTTTTCTTTATAATGTCCTGTTAAGCCTTTGTTAAAATTAGCTTTCATGAAGTTTCTGCTGCTGCCTCGTATCCGAATATGAAGTGGAATCGATGTCCTAATTAAAATCTCGGTATCGATAAAACGATATTTTTCAAAGATATATTAGATATATTAAAATTTGAGAATCTGGAATCAGACTTTCTCATATTCTTCTTCATTATCACCAGTCATCGCGATTATATTTGTGGAAGCCTTTGAGAAAACCAAACCAAAATTATGAAAACATTTATCATACTTCTGTTATTTGGCCACATGGGCAAAGATTCCTCCGAGATATTCTTAGCCATTTAAACCCTATACACAATAACATACGTTTTGAATTAAAAACTAATAATAACCTCCCATTCTTAGATATTCTTATCCAATAAAAATTCAGACCTAACATTAGATAATTCTGTTTCCAGAAAACCTACTCCCACAGACCGAAATTAAAACACCTAATATCCGCTTTCCTCTATAATAATTTCGACATTAGAGGAATTAACCGTTTCATAACAAAATACACTTCACCACAACCTTCCAAATACAATCCGAAAGATACCCCACACTTGTCGCTGTTGTCCTACCTTGCAAGCAAGCATTGACCACACATCAAAATTTCTTAAGAAATGGAACGTCAAAACCAGATTTACCACTTGTCCAAAAATCTCTCAACATCTTCGATCCGTCGAAGACAAAATTTCTTTTGAGATATCAGGAATTTACAACATTCCATGCATATGCAGCAAAGAATACATTGGAGAGACCGGAGGAAAAATATCAACTAGGCTCAAAGAACATAAAATTTTATTGCAAAAACTAAAATTTTGCATGTGATCAACTAATTCTTCGACCAATGAAACCTCCGAGAATCTATAGAAACAATCTCGAATCAGATTTTTACCTTTCACCAATATGGAAATGAGTCATCTGAGACAATGTTCCTGCCCTTCCTTTATCTCCGCTCCCCTCCAACAATATGTAAGCAGGTACAGAGTACAATGCGAGCCAGTTTCAGTTTAGCTCTGAAGAAGGCAACAGGATGATTGGCGAAACGTCACCGAGTTTTATTTATACACAACCAAAGCAGGAGGAATTCACAAGATTTGTAAATATAATAAAATGATATTTTCTTTCCAGTTATTGCATACACTCACTGTACATAGTATTCCGCCTTTTCGACTAATCCTCTAAGAATTATTAATTGAAAAAGAAATGTTCACCTTAAAACGGTTTTTTATGTAAGGCGTCGATACCTCTGCCCGCACCTCAAGTGTTCGATTATTATTATTTGATTAGTTAGTAATCAGTAATTCCTTAACCTGTGCTGCCTCCTGGAGAAGTGGTTAGGAATCGGTAATCGGTTAGTAATAGGTAAAAACATTTTCCCCAAATGACAGAAAGAAGAAGAAACGAATTAATTAGTTTTCAGCGGCATTTTTGAACGTACTTTGGAACAGAAATAATCGTTGTTTATTCTGACCGTCAAATATTGCCACTTTACTTTTTTCTATACTCAAATCTTTCGTTTGTGTATGCAACGTATGCTCCATTTATGCCAATGGATGGAAAACTCTTTAAATTTTCCTGATTGCTAGAAATGTAATACTGATAGAGAAAAACTGGTTTTTCTATCCATATTTCATTTTGCTCTGAAATATATTCCCTTTTCGTTATTTTAAGGTAAATAATTTAAAAAAATTTGCTCCACAACATCTGCTTTCTTATTTACGGCTTCACACGTTGTAGATCGCTCGTCATTAACTTCTCCGTCGGGAAAAATCGTAGCATTGCCGTTATCCGAACGCGCGAAGATTAACGACTCGTGCCTCTTCGGTTAACTCCGTAATACTTCCGCGTAATCACTTCGACGCGAATTCCGATTCGAAGATTAACTTGCCGTCTGTAAAAAATTTTAAAAGCACCGGCTTTAGACAAATGATCGGCCGTCCGAGACGAGAAGAAACGAATGGCGAGACACAAGTAGCTATTTGAAATTTCGTAGGTTAGAAATAGTCCCGTCCCACACTTTTTCAATCGCTTTATCTCGGTGCATTTTTAAAAGTACGCCAGTTAAAAATAATTGTTTCCGCTCAAATACGTCGGCAATGTCGCTTTGAAAGGTTGGCTAACGCGCTGGAAACTTCTTGGACAGCTATATCGCGTAGAAAGGCTTTGTCGTTTTCTGAATATCTGTTGCAGATGTATCTGGCAAATGTGTTCTGCAGTAGGCATTATAAGTTATTTTTTCTACTCCTTAGAACCGTTTGACACGCGACCTAAATTAAGTGCTGAAAAGTATTTTGGGGAAATATTTTATAAAATATTGTACACAAAAGATATATCACAATGCATGATTTAAAATAGTACATTTAGTACAAGTACATGCTCAGATCGCATCTTGAAAAGGACGATGGATGTTAAAAAATGTTTTATTGTCGTTGCGATTAATTAAAATTGTTGTTATTATTGGCAAGTGCAGTTAGTGTTCATTCGTTAATACTAACTCTAAAAAAGAGGAATCGGAATCGTGGAAATAATAATATAAACAGAAAAATGTTAAATGAAGAGTTGCTCCATGAAGATCCTTCATCATACAAAAACTTTTTAAGAATGAATAAAACATCATTTGAGAAGTTGCTGAATTTGGTGAAGCGTCATATAAAAAAACAAGATACGTTTATGCGTGACTGTGTACCTGCTAGAAGCAAGTAGGTACACAATATATGTATATACATTTCATTAGTTATCATTGATTGAAGCAACACTGCACTTTCTAGCAACTGGCGAATCTTATAGATCTTTGATGTACAGCATACGTATTCACGAATCAACCATATCCAGATTTGTACCAGAAGTGTGTCATACAGAATATTTAAGTGTTAGTACCAATATACAGGGTGTTTCCACATTTAGTACCTACCAACATTTTATATGCGTATTTTTTAAAATTTATATACGTTTTCTGTTTTTGTAGGCACCAGATCGAAAGGACTGGTTGCATATAGCCGAAGAATTTGACGGATTATGGCCGTTTCCTAATTGCATTGGGGCTTTAGATGAACGATACATAAAGTTTAGAGCATCTAATTCGGCAGCATCGTATTACTATAACTATAAGGGTGATCACTCCATTCTTCTTTTGGCTATGACAGATGCCAAATGCAGAATAATTTACTGTAACGTAGGAGTAAATGGAAGTACCAGTGATGGTGGAGTTTTTAGAGAAAGTGGTTTATTTAAAGCCATGTCTACAGGATATTTAATTTTTTCACAAAATAGACCACTGCCTGGACGAGTGTTGGAAGTTCCATATGTGATTGTAGCGGACGATGCTTTCCCACATTCCACGAGAATTATGAAACCTTTTCCATGTCGAGGGTTACCATATCAACAAAAATTTTTTAACTATAGACTTTCTAAAGCTACTCGAATTATCGAAAGTACATTTGGAATTTTAAACCCTATTAATTTAAATGCAGAAAAAGTTGAAATACTTCCTTAAAATTCTTCCTTTAACGTTCTTCATAATTACCTGGCTACAGAGAACTGGAAAAATTACACAGAGGTATCTCGAGATGAAATTTTAGCAAATCCATTAGAAATGCTTCCAGTAAGAATTGTCATATCTGCACAATTGGTACGGGAGGAATTGGAAAATTATTTTAATAGTTCAAGGAGTGTGGAATGGCAGGATAGTATGATTCGGAAACATAATATATAAACGTTTCTATTCAATAAATGTTTTGCTTATATAAATTACAATTTTTATTATGTATTCCTTTTTGCAATAATTTGTTTCCCAGCATCATGTAAAACATTGTTAATAATGTGTTGAGTATCTAAAAAGAGTTTCTCGTCCTCCTCAAGTGCTATTAATTGCTTGATAACATATTCACCAAATATTTCACTTTCTGAGCGGATTTTAAGTTTGTTCTGAT
The DNA here is from genome assembly GCF_029955315.1 of Cylas formicarius. Taxonomy (NCBI): domain Eukaryota; kingdom Metazoa; phylum Arthropoda; class Insecta; order Coleoptera; family Brentidae; genus Cylas; species Cylas formicarius. The sequence goes on along the minus strand of NW_026844214.1, from coordinate 42,756,417 downwards.
GGGTGGCAGTTGCAAGTGCTGCAATAGCTGTACTTATCTCTTTGAAGAGTTTATTGGCGCTTTTATTAGTCTCATCTTCAGTATTGTCACATCTTTTCCTTTTAGACTTTTAACTGGAGTTAACTTGATAGTAACTGCTGTATATGTTGGTTTTCCAGGCTGAGGAATGTTATCAACTCTAATAATATTAATTTTTTGGGCAGACTGCTCCTCTTGAATATCTGTTGCCTCAGTCATAAACTGAAATTGCTAAAATGTGAGCACAATATTTAGTTATACATGTCACAATGATGTAAGTACAGTACTTCTCCAATTAGGATACCAGCTTCTGAATTATAGACAATTTCTTCAGATTGAGAGTTTGAAAGTAAATCTCTAGAGTTCTCACAAGACTCGGTTATTGCAGGACTTGTTGGAGATGATAGCGGTATCATAATGCTGTCTACAGATTGGCGTGGAATACTACGAATAGAATAAATTGCATCTGCTCATAATACCATATGTTGGGTTTGTAAATCTGTACTCAAATAAATCGTGACTGTTCATATATATACACCACTAAATTTAGTATTACCTTACCTCATCAGTTCTCATTTTCCGTGTTCAGATAAAAAGTTAGTACGTATGTTGTTAAACTTTGATTTGATGTGTGTTATTGATACAGATGGCCGGATGTGCTTCAGTTCTGAATGAATTTGGTCAAGTGCACTATTTTTAGCATGTTTACTTTTGTATTCTGTATTTTGCACTGCATATAAACAAGGGTGTCTGCAAGAATTTAGGACGTGTTCTATTTTATTGTATGCAACTTGACTAAAAATGCGTGCGCAACCAATTGTATACAATTTAGGTTAAAATATTGTCCCGTGTCAAACGGTTCTTACTCTAAAATAATCAATTATGCAACTATGAAGCTAAGCTCGCGAGCCCATTCGGGCATTTCTGGTACATGATTCACGGATTTAGGGATGATTTTAGCCACGGATGGTTTTTTTGTCGTGTATCAGTTCTGCTTGTCATGTTACTTAGTGAATGTATCCGGCCTGCAAAAATCTAGAAAAATCTAATTCTAATCTGCATTGTCATATTGTATTGTATTGTTTTACCCATGTTAAACATTCCTAAACGCCTTCAATAAGTACGAAACAGCTGTTGTAGGTTTGTGAATGACTTAAGAAAATGTGACCATCTGTCCCGAAAATTAAATTGTTTCAGTGGTTGAGAATAGACAATTTATTTGAATACCTATTCGCTGTGTTAATTTACAAGATCTTAAACGCTTCTAGCCCTGCCTATTTAAAAGGTAAGCTAGTTCGCTGGAAACCCACGATGTAAATATTAGGGAGAATACTCTAGCTCTGAACACATATCTGCTCTTTACGAGCGGGGTTTACCTATAATGCGGGACTAACTTACCGTAGCATAGACATTTCTTTGCCATATCATCTTTAAAACTGTTTCGAAAGAACATTAATGGCTTGTTATTAGATAAATAAAGTGCTTATTGAGTTTTTCGTGTTTTACTTAATCACAGAATTATTTCTGTAATTACTTCCTTTCTTTATATTTTATTTGTATTTACTACGGGTTCTCTTGTTATAAATTATATTGTCAAAAAGGTATTTAATGTAAAATACTAATCATAATACTTCATCATATAAAAATAATCTATATATATTTTTTATAAGTAAGTTTATAAGTACAAACGATTTTTTAAAATTTTGATTTTAACAACATTTTTTTTTATACTGAAAATTTTAAGCACTTTAAAATTTATGAAATTTCTACACTTTAAGAATATATTAACGGGTTAAAATTGTTTGGTAATTTTCGTATTGTTAACTAACTTTTATGTTAACAAATGAAAATTTAACTGATTTCTTGGTAAAAAAAATCATGATTTTTTATCGGTCGCATGCTTTACACAATAAATAAGAACTAAAAGTTCAGATTTTCACGAAATTATATATTATGACATGACAATTGTTTCGACAACACCGTATCTTTATCAAATGACATTTGATAAAGACACGGTGTTGTCGAAACAATTGTCATGTCAAAATATACAGTTTCGTGAAAATCTGAACTTTTAGTTCTTATTTATCTTGATAAATGGATTTTCATCAAGTAAAAGCCACCTCAGTTCAATGTTTTACACATTTAAGTTTAAGATTTCGGAAGAAAATTTCACTGCTGGTCATTAGTTTAAACAAAATGAATTTATTTATATATTATTATTATAAAACAAATTTTATTATTATTTATGTTATTTTATTATAATTATTATTAATAAAATTTTATTTTTCTTATCAATATTAACAATCATAAGATACAGAATAGAACAAACAAGCTTAAATATTTAAATTGTAAATTTGTCGTCCGTTATTTTTATTTAAGGAAAAACAAAAACTTATTTTTTTTTAAATAAATACTTTTTCATCCTATGAAACGAGCCAGCATTCTAGTGAAAAATTTTCCAATTTCTTTGTAATAATGAAATTGGAATTGGAATTGAAAAAATTTTATTTTTTTTATCAATATTAACAATCATAAGATACAGAATAGAACAAACAAGCTTAAATAATTAAATTGTAAATTTCTCGTCAGTTATTTTTATTTAAGGAAAAACAAAAACTTATTTTTTTTTTAAATAAATACTTTTTCATCCTATGAAACGAGCCAGCATTCTAGTGGAAAATTTTCCAATTTCTTTGTAATAATGAAATTGGCGAGTATTTTTTATTGTAGTTAAGCGTTAGAATCGTGGTTGGTATTTTTTTTTAAAGAACTTTGGACCTACTGAAAAAAGGAAGTGGGCTTGTTATGTGGTTGTTTTTATCACGTTGGAGACTAGCACGATAAGCTTGTCTTTTTACACTCCCTGCTAAGCCATCACACGCTCCTTTGGCATGAGATGTAGCGAAAAAGTCCAATCAGCATCAACACCAAAATCATTTTTATGATTAACTAAATTGGAAAAATTATATTTAAATAATAATTAAAACTAATTTTTTAATCACATAATTTCATAATTCACTCGGCCCATTTTAAATCACAGAAAATATATTATTACAATTAAAAATTATAATACTAAAATATTAACTAAAAAAACACAACTCAACAACACTTCAGCTTTTATTTTTAATAATTATTTCATGCTTTGCGTGTAAACTTATGTCACGAATAGACAGGAAAGATGGAGTGTTGGCTAGTAAATTTAAAAATAATAATTTACTAAATTACCTAGAAAAAATAAATATACACCATAACAGTTTTACAAATTTAAAGTTGATTATTTTTTTCTAAATTTACGCTGTTTGGTAAAAATAATTAAAAAAATTGATAGTATTTTTTATAACATTTTTTTAAAAAAATAAATTTTATTAATAATAACTATTTTGTTTAAACTAATGCCGAGCAGCAAAATTTTCTTCCGGAATCTTAAACTTAAGTGGATAAAGGATGTGAGCGATAAAAAAGACATAATTTTTTTTACCAAGAAATCGTTAATATATTCTGAAAGTATATACATTTGACCATGGATGCTGAAAAGTGCTTAAAATTTTCATTATAAAAAAAAGTTGTTAAAATAAAAATTCTAAAAAATCGTTTGGGGGATCAATTTTCCATCATAAGTACTTATAATATATATATATATATATATATATATATATATATATATATATATATATATATATATATATATATATATATATATATATATATATATATATATATATATATATATATATATATAGATTAAATTCTTATGATCAAGTGGTAAATGGGGGGTCCACTCGACGTGATCTTACTCATATGTTACCGGCAAACTCCGTTATGCAGTCATACCTAGGTTTGCCGGGCCGCTTTAGGCTAAAATCCGAAATTATTAGATATTTCGGACATTGTCTACACTGTGGTACGACAATCTTAGGTTTGCCAAATGTGTAGTAGGCAACCTCCGAAATAACCTGCCGCATTAGTGTCATACAGGAGTTCACAAAATGCACAAAATATATATTAAACAATAAGCGACTTCTCCTGCTGTTTTCGTTTTTAGTGGCCCTAAAAGTAGATACTTTGATAGATGATCCTGGTAATTAAGGACATATTTAAAATCACCATCAGGGCAAGTTTGCATGCCTATAAGGTCGACTTGTCCTCTCGAATTTATTTCTCGAAATAGCAACGGTTTTACTATTATTCCTTTTTTTGGATGCTTTTTCTTCTTGTGACAGGCTCCACATAGCCCTAAGTAAAGTGTAAGGCATTCTCGAGTTACGTTAGCATATTTTATGCTTAGTGCTTTAATCATAATATATCTTCCAGCATGACCACATTCCTCGTGAGCATCATCTAGCGCTTCAAACAATTCTTCATTGGCACAAAGTATTTCACCTCAGTAACTTGCTCAGACAATTGCAAAATTAACATTTTAATACTCCCAACAAGTAACACATCGCAACGTTTAGTGAAGAGTTGTTTTTTTCGCAGCTTTCTTGGCTTTTTGCAATATTTTAACTTGCCTTGTGGTTTTTTTATTATTTATATAGCATGTTATTAACTACGGATATTATCATCCGTGGTAGTCAAAACATGGCGAAAATGAAATTTCAATTGAACTAACATATCTTGAACAATATAAATTATTCCAAAAAGAATTAGATATTTTTTTGAAATTCTCTAACAACTAATCACTCTGATGGCGGTCCTGAAAAACGAATCCAAATTTTAATTACGTCACTTCATTTCTGTTAAAACGTTGCTGTCACAAAGTGTTAATCAAAATATCTTTCTTATTAGAGAGAATACGGCAGCTCAGAAACTACAGGTTCTATTAAAACTCTGACTATACCGATTTTTAAAATTTGAAGATTTAAACCAGCAAACAGTAATGTGCAAACACCAAACCAAGGCTTGTAATAGACGTTACCGTAAGAAATTTCAACTGCCATGTTCTTATACAAAAATTTCTTTAAAATTATAAATATTTCGTTGAAAGTTTCAGGGATAGGGCCTTTAGTAAACAGGAATTGTGTGTCGAAACTAACCAGAATATACTGTGGATCTTGTTGGGGTTGCTGACGAAGGACCACCCTGTTTCCAGGGACGAGATTGACGACAATTCGAGTGGATTGTAATTACTGTTTTATTTTTAAGAAACACTTAGAAACGAAGAAGACTTAATAACCAAATTCTGTGACGGCTCGCTTTGCTCTTCCCTCTCGCCCTCGTTCCGTCTCGCTTCTTTCTTCCGACCGTCTTAGTCGACGTTTCGCAAAGCTCTTTTGGCTCTCGTCGTGCCGCCCGGCCTTCGCGCTAGCTTCGCACTGTCAGCCTTGTTGCCGAGTCTTTCACAAAGTCCAACAGATCTAATGTAATTCATTTTAATTGTTTAATGAATCGAAAGAAATTAAGCACGAAACCATCAGTTTTCCTTGCATTCAATATTAAAACCCTTTACTAAAGTCCATATTCCTGAAAATCTCAACATTATTTTGAGAATCTGTAATGAAATCTTCTCATATTAGTTGAAAAACGATTGTCTGGAACATATTTTTCTTATAACGGTCAAATTTTTAGAACAAACGTCGGGAACAGCTATGGGTGTTTCATTATCAGCAGTCGTCGCTAATATATTTATGGAGAAAGCTCTCGAAACCTTTTATCTAAAACTTATATATACTTTTGTTATTTAGTCTCATGGTCAAGAATCCCTAGTAGATTTTCTTAGACATTTAAACTCTATACACCCTCACATACGGTTTACCATTGAATTACACTCTAATAATAATCTTCCATTCTTAGAAAAAGAAATCTCACGCACACAGACCGATACCTTAATATATTGTCACCATCCGGCCCAAAAATTATTGTTTATCAACTTTTTTGTTTGCAGAGCCGTAAAATTGTCTCAGCACGAGTCACTAAACCCGGAATGAAAACACCATACATCTGCTCTTCACTCTAAAAATTTCCACATTATAGATATTGAGCGTTCCATCACAAAATACACTTCACCACAACCTTCCAAAGAAAATGAATCCGAGAGCAACCCCACACTTGTCACTTTTGTCCTTCCTTATATTCAAAACAGCACTGACCACATATAACAAGTTCTTAATTTCTCAACATCCCGATCCGTCAAAGCCAAAATTCCATTTGAGATATCAGGAGTTAGCATTCCACGCATATGCGGCAAAGAATACACCGGAAAGACTGGACGAAAAATATCAACTAGGCTCAAAGAACATGAAAGAGCCTCGAGACTAAGAAAAATAAACCCATCAGTAGTTGCCGAACACAATCACTAAACCGGACATAAAATTTTATGCAATAAAACTAAAATTCTTGCATGTAATCAATTCATATAGAAATCTATTAGCAACCAAATAATCTTAAACGCGACCCAGGTCTTTACCTGTGACCAATATAGGAATCAGTCATCCGAGACTATGTTTATGCCCCTCATTTAGCTCCGCCCCTCAAACAATTAATAAGCAGGTACAGATTAGAATACGAGCCAGTTTCAATTTGGCTCTGAAGAAGTCAACAGGATGATTGGCGAAACGTCAGCAAGTTCGACTCAACAACAACTGACGCAGTAGGAATGCAGAAGTTTTGTAAATATTATAAATACTTCCTATTAGCAACTCCGATATATCCAAAACCTAAAACTTTTAGACGTCATGTATCTTAAAAAAATTAAACGATCTCTCTCGAATATTAAATAAATATTAGTTTTCCAAAAAGGCAACAACGTAGTAATAAAAAAATGAATGGAAAAAATAATACACACATTTCTGGATAGCTGGAATAAAGGAGTTTAAAAAAGTTGCAAGTTAACGAGAGAGCATTTCCTCGTTACCTAACTGAGTTTTATTGTTGCCAAATCAGAAACTAAAACCGTAAGGTTCAAGTTTACAAAGCTTTATGGAACAAAAAAGCAAAATACAAGGTAGTTTTCCTTTGAAGTTACCTACGTGATACGTAACGGTCAAAGCATATTGTGTACAGCCATCGAGTGCAACTTCTAAAGCAAAACATTTTAGGAGACTCTGCCAAGCAGAAAAGAATAGATTCGTCTAGATGCAATGCTCTTTTTTGTAACTTGCTCCTCTCACGACACGTGTATTCATGCAGGAGTCAATAATAATGGCAAGTTTTAAGATGCGTGAACATAGACCGACTCTCTGGCAAAATAATTTTGGCAAAAATCTTGCTTAGCTTAATATATTTATTAGTTAGTTATTTAGTTGTTTAGGATACGCATGTCTAGCGATTCTTGCGCTTTTGCTCATTTGAATGTAAGATCAGTTTGTTCTAACTTTGATCATTTTTCCCAATTTATTTTGGATTCTGGACTTGACTTTGTGGGTCTTTCGGAAACTTGACTTTCAACTCTGGTACTGAATGATGGTCTAAATATTGATGTTATGATATTGTAAGGCGTGACCGCGAAACACGTGGTGGAGGAGTAGCTTTTTATTATCGCAGTCATTTTAAAGTTGGAGCTATAGATATATCGGAATATATTAATAATGATAGTTTAGAACAATTATGGTTGTTTATTACGATTCAAGAACTGAAAGATGCTTCCCAAGCTGTAGGCCTCAAAATTAACCTCCAAAAAACTAAACTTCTGAGCCCTGACAATATAAAGGTTCCCATTGAAAATCACGAGCTAGAAAATGTCAAGGGATATATATATATATATATATATATATATATATATATATATATATATATATATATATATATATATATATATATATATATATATATATATATATATATATATATATATATATATATATATATATATATTATATATATATATATATATGTGTTTTCGGAACGCGAGCATTGAAGATGCCAAGTGAGATTTTGGCGAAACGTCTGCAGGATTCCAGTCGGATGCAAGATTTGCAGGATTCCAGTCGGATGCAGGATTCCAGTCGGAGTTCAACGAGCGAACGGATGATATCCCGGAATATAGTGTCATCATATATATATATATATATATATATATATATATATATATATATATATATATATATATATATATATATATATATATATATATATATATATATATATATATATATATATATATAGGATACAATCAAGAATCAATCTCACCTAGATAGCATTCGGGAAACTTAGCTATATCTTCCCAACCCGACTACACCAGTGAATTTCAAAAAGAAGGTCTACAATATGTGCATCCTCCCAGTAACAACATACGGACTCGAGACTGTGACACTTACAGTGGGCAGTGCAAATGGACTCCGAGTCTGTCAAAGAGCAATAGAGAGAACAATGCTGGGTGTAAGCCTAAGAGAGAGGATCAGAAACGAAGAGATAAGGAGAAGAATAAAGGTCCGTGACGTTGTAGAGCGGATAGTGAGTCTCAGGTGGCGTTGGGCAGGACACGTTGCTAGAAACAATTTGAAATGGACCAAAACACTAATGCAATGGGCTCCAAGGAGAACGAAAAGAAGTGTGGGGCGTCCTCAAGCGAGATGGATAGATGACATTCAACGACATGCTGGGGAAAACTGGGCGCAAACCGCACAACAAAGGTTGGCATGGAAATCACTGGAAGAGGCCTATGTCCAGGAGTGGATATCTAGAGGCTGAAGAAGAAGAAGATTAAGATCGAAGGGAAAACGTTGTGTCTGGGAACAGTTTATAGACCTCCAACATTTAACTTACTTGAATGTCTTGACTCTCTGGAAAACGTCCTTACCGCACTTATTCCTCAATTTGATTTTTTTATGTTTGTTTATGAATAGTCTTAGAGCAATTAACTGGGATCTTTTAAACTCTTTTGATGATATAAACGTACAAGTTAACTTTCTTACGAATAACATGAATTATTTATTTGATATTCATGCTCCATTAAAAACAGTTAGAATTAAGAAACCCCCAGCCCCTTGGCTTACCGAAAACCTTAAACTTTTAATAAAAGTTAGAAATAGATCACGTTTAGAATACAAACGTCTTAAGTCAGATACTGGTTTAAACAAGTATAGAGAATTACGAAATTTTGTGAACTCCTGTGTGAGAGCCGAGAAAAGGGCATATTTGGCAAGTATATTTAAAGCTGATCCTAAAAATTTTTGGCGTACTTTGAGGAGACTTCGAGTGCACAGTAATCCTAGTTTAATGATTGAAAACAATTTTGGCCAACCTAATAGTTTTAATGTTGCTGTTACTTCTTTTGTAGCTGTTGGCGGTATTGATTGATTGTGTCGGCAAATTATATTCATAAACAATTTGGTTCTAATTCATTCCCTTTTGCTAAAGTTTACCCTAAGGAAGTTAATAAAACTTTAATTAGTATTAAAACTAACGCTCATGCCTCAGACAATATTTATATAAAAATGATTCTTTTGACTACTCCACATTTAGTCGATCATATCACTTTCCTTGTTAACAAGTGTTTGCTGACCGGGGTTTTTCCGGACCCACGGAAATAGGCTGAAGTTATACTCGTGCCATTGCTTTGGAGAAGGGTGTTCCCCAGGGGAGTATTCTGGGACCCATTTTGTTTTGTTGAGTTTATACAGCTGACTTCTCTAATTGATTTAGATTTGAAAATAATTGCGGAAGTATCTGCTGCTCACAACCTCTTATTGAATACTAACAAAACGCAAAAACTGAATTCCAATAAGACCCCATCGTACTTGTTTGATAAACTTTGCAGAGGAAATGATATTCATAATCGACACACCCGTCATTGTATAAGATATTGCGTTCCTAGACACGCTTCGGTAACTTTCCAGAGATCTTTTAGCTATAACGCAATTAAATTATTTAATGAAATTCCTTAGGTTATAACGTCCCTCCCCACAATAAAGTCAAAAAAGCATTAATATTGTTTATTAGATCCGCCGGTAACTAGCGAAAGCGTATGAGTTTATGATGTTCGTCTGTTTCTTCTGTTTACGATGTATATACGGGTGTGTATTTTGTTGACTATTTTGCTGTTGGTGCTGTTGTTCTTGTGGTTACATGGAAGAGTGCAAATTGCGAATATCGCGACTCTTGTATTGTTACTTAAATTGTAATATTTTGATTATCAATAAAGACAGTTTATTATTATTATTATTATTATTATATAGGGTAATAAAATGGTGAACTCGAATCAACTAAAATATCGAAATATAAAATTTTTACTGTTAAAATCTGGAATTAGGCGTAGATAGAAAATTACATAAAATAATTTTAATATTAATCTGTACTGTCTACAGCAATATTAGTAAAATGGTGAGTATGTCATCGAAATTAATTCCAATGAAGCTGTAGTAATTCACCCTTATCTGTGAACGAAAAAGTCATTATGTTAATTTCATGATATAATAATCATAGTTTGTTGGAAAGCGTTGAAAAATACTGCAGAATGACTGGTAACTGGAAAGACTATTTAAATTATAGCAGGAAAGAACGGCAGCAGGTCAAGTGAAAGCTCCCAAAACCAATCCACGACAATCGACAAAATTGATGAATTTCGCATGGGTATAACCGCAAATGCCCTTTACTTGAGAGCGTTCGATTTGTTTATTGGTCAAGAAAATGCTTGTTTTTACAACATAATCCATTATTTAACTTTGGTAAAAATTTATGAAGGTCTTCTGAATAAATAGGTACTTCGTGAATACAAATACTGAAAGCTGACGGATTTGTGTAGAGTTTTATAGGTGAGATTCTTCGATTCAATGAAGAATCCATTCTTACTTTAAAATGTTTATTATAAATATAAATGAAGGAGTAAATTTAGCTATAAAACAATGTTAGAATATTTATAAAAAATAAGTTATTCTACATCAAAATAATCGCTATCGTCACTGGATTCGTGCCCCACATTAATAATTGATTCTGGCACTAGTCGACTTCTGTAAACATTTTCTTCTTTGATGACATGGTCTACATATTTTTTCCAATTAGAAGTAGATGTTTTTTCTAAATTTCGTCCAGGTATTGTTAAAAACCAATTATTTTAGCAACAGTCAATGTTCAAAACACTACGCAACTCTTCATGTAAAGTTTTAATTGTTACAACATCATCATGTATCATGTATCAACCGTCTCACTATTCCGGCATGCTGCATTTTTTTGACACCATTCACAACTATGTCACGTACTGTGGCATATGGTGTTTTAGTCATCTCGGACCTTAATTTCATGGCACCACTTTCGCCAGATATCGATTTCAGAATCAGAACCAGATTAAAAATTATAATTTTGGCAGCAATGTGTCCGAGACTTTGACCCATTTGAATATGGCGGATGTTCATCATCAACGATTATTTCGTCATCGACCACATTCTCAACTTTTGGACATCGCAAGTGACTAACAAAATTGAATACTGTGAGTATTTGGAAAGAAATAAATTGTAACAAAATGTATATGGTACATCAAAAAAATGGCCCACTGAGTCTTGAAAAACAATTGAATAACAGTAAGTTGGTAATTAGGGGAAAACCGGATAAGATGACGAGGTTAAGAAAAAACGTATATATTATTGATTATTTATTATAAATTCTCACAAAACTTTCTCATAACAAAATCTTAGAAACTTCATCAAAAATAAACAGTATCGTTACATCCAGTAAGCTCAAAATATTTTAGATCAGTTTAAAAAAAAAATGCAAATTCGTCATCTTACCCAACATGTCGGATAAGTTGGCGAATGGATGAGGATAAGATGACGAATTAACTCACAGACAAAGTAATTTATTCCATCAAAATTACTGCACTCCTCATGCCACCACAGCTGGCAGGACGAGCATTGAACCTACTCCTCCGTTGGTGGATCTTAGTAGGTCTCTTCACATCCCGGACACAATATAACTTCACATTCTCTCTTTGTTTCTTTTTCTCGTTTATTCTTTTTTCTTTTTCAATGGCAAGATTTTCTTTTTCTTGAAGCTCTTTTTTTACCGGTGTAGACGTTACAATTCTTGCGTTGGATTTTCATCCAGATTGTTATGCTTTGATACAAACTTAACGGTTGATTGTCCTCAGCCTCACTGTCAGTATCGTTTAACACATTAACTTCTGGATATTCTATTTGTCTATTCTCACAGTTCAAATTTGGCATTTCTATATCTGTGGTTAAAGCTGGTGCAAAATTCGAATCATCAAATATATTCCGATCAAATTGACAAATGCCACTGCGTCTGAATCCATTGATAGCATTACCAATAGTTGCAGCCTTTTCGTATGAGCGGCGAAATAAGTCAGCAATATCTTTGTCAGTAATTGTTTGCCTTGGATGGTTTATCATGAAACAGTCGCACTCCTGACTAAAATAGGTTTTTAAGGGACCAAAAAATGACACATCCATAGGTTGTAGTCGATGGGTTGTATGTGGGGGAAATCCGACCATTGTAATTCCAGATTCCCTTGCAAAATCGATGGATTGAAGAGTAACGTGGCTACGACGATTGTCCACAAAAAGTAAAATGGGTTCCTCCGGAGAGCATTTCGTGCGTCGCTTGAAGTGTTTCAGGTATTTTAGAAATATATCCGAATCCATCCATCCCTTTTTCTGCGCGCTTGCTGATGACCCTACAGGTGCTCCAAGAAGAAGTTCATAATTACCAGCAGCATTGGCAGCGCAGACCACCGTTCTATTCTTGCTCCTTTAAGCTGAAACTACTTTTGCCACTCTTCTATTTCCACGTGGACTGAAGACCAGTTTCATCTGCATTATAAATGCTTTTGGGTTTGAAGTGATATTTTGTATAAAGTTAGCTAACGATATCAAAGAAGATGCCGACTGATGCTTTATTAAATCTCATTAATCTTGCCAATGACGTAGATTCTGGTTTTCGCAAGCTTAATTTCCATTTTTTGGCAAATCCAGCAGTCCAATCTTTTCCGGCCGTCCCTTTTTTAGTCTTAAAACGATGAGGAATTTCGTTTCCTTCTGCATATTCATATGCTATTTCTCTCAGTTGAAGAAATGTAAGTCCAAAGGGACGGTCATTTACAATTTTTATATAATTATAAAGTTCTCTCGATTGTTCTTCCGAAAGGGTGTCTCTGAATCTTCCACCATGAACAGGAAAATCTTGTCCATTTCTTTTCTTATTGACGTATCTTCTTAACGTCGCTTCAGGAATTGAAAACCATTCCGCTACACTGGTGACAGATTTGCCTTCTAACACCTCATTGAAGGCTGCCTCTATACTAACCCTGCCACTCCAAGATCGGCGATCCGATATGTTCTTGTTCTTAGGCATTCTGAAAAAGTGGGTAATTTGACGAATTCGTTATCTTAGCCGCACCATCTTACCCACCACCATCACCATCACAACAAGACAGTATTTTGCCTTAAACTTTATTTTCGGTTATGGTACGCGTGCTAAAAAGAATGGTCCCTTGTGCTTTACAACAGGCAGGTGTTAAACCCATTCCGAAGTCAAAACCATAAAAAGTTGTAAAAACTGGCGAACTCCACCAAAAATATTACTACTGCTAATGGGGCTTACTCTGTTATTTTATTAACTTAATTTAACAAGGTCTCGCGTTTCGGAATAATTCTTATATATATATATATATATATATATATATATATATATATATATATATATATATATATATATATATATATATATATATATATATATATATATGACACTATATTCCGGGATATCATCCGTTCGCTCGTTGAACTCCGACTGGAATCCTGCATCCGACTGGAATCCTGCAAATCTTGCATCCGACTGGAATCCTGCAGACGTTTCGCCAAAATCTCACTTGGCATCTTCAATGCTCGCGCTCCGAAAACACTTCGAACACTGGTGGCTGTAAAGATCTCCTTCCCGTAAAGGTGTATGATATTCTCACGTATTGATTCACGGATGGAAAAATGTGATGACACTATATTCCGGGATATCATCCGTTCGCTCGTTGAACTCCGACTGGAATCCTGCATCCGACTGGAATCCTGCAAATCTTGCATCCGACTGGAATCCTGCAGACGTTTCGCCAAAATCTCACTTGGCATCTTCAATGCTCGCGCTCCGAAAACACTTCGAACACTGTGTTCGAAGTGTTTTCGGAGCGCGAGCATTGAAGATGCCAAGTGAGATTTTGGCGAAACGTCTGCAGGATTCCAGTCGGATGCAAGATTTGCAGGATTCCAGTCGGATGCAGGATTCCAGTCGGAGTTCAACGAGCGAACGGATGATATCCCGGAATATAGTGTCATCACATTTTTCCATCCGTGAATCAATACGTGAGAATATATATATATATATATATATATATATATATATATATATATATATATATATATATATATATATATATACATATTTTAAAAATGCATTTCTAGGGTTGTAATCTGTAATGAAATAGATACACAGTAGGAATCGATATTAATATTAACAGTATTGGATTGCCTTGGTAGACAATGTAGCCGATTTACAACAGATATTAAAGTTGGTCGCAGTCTTTTTGTCAAACAAAATCACCCAAGATCTGAAATTAGGTCAATCATTTGGCAAAGCAAAAAGGTCTCTAACAATTCAAGAAGTGTTATATATTTTTGATTTTACCTAATGGTACGTAATTTGAGACACTTGATCCAACCATAAGGAAAATCCACGCTTCTCAAATGAAAAAGTCTGCGCATATCACAAGATAACAAGGATAACTACTACCGAAGTACTTAGACCCATGCACAGAACAAAATAATTGAAGGGCTTTATTAAACAACGATAAATCCGATATATACTAGGTGAAGGAAAATTATAATATACTATAATAAAAATATTAGACGGAAAAGATCTTTGGGTAGGAGACAGAATTCATGTCTTAAAGACCTGGAGGATTAAGAAGATGAACAAACTAACAAAAATGGACCTAAAATCGGGTATTTATTTGATAAAAAAGAGAAAATATATTTTTAATTAAATTATTCTTTTGTCTAAGTAAAGGAAAGAGATAGGCATAGGGAAACTTGGCAAAACTTACTAAGAATTTCGCATAAAAATCAGATTTTAATTGGCGACCCTGCAGGCGCCTAATTATTTTAAAAATATATATGGCGCATTATGGCCATATACTAAATTTGAAAAAAAAATACAAACTTACCAAAACTTCAAACTTGTAGCCTAATAACCATTTTCTATGAGGACAAACATTTTATGAAATGTGTAACCCAGAAGTGCAAAACCACGGAAAATTTTACACACACGTATACGAACGAAACCGATTTTGCATTTACGTTAGAGTTTTTAATCGAATTCCACGGTCGACGCGATTTGAAAAAGCGATACGATTTTTCGTCACGGTCGGACTGGAAAGAACGTTTTAAATTTTGTTTACAGCTTATTGGGCTTCCACGACGAAATTCGCGCTTCAAGATAATTTAATATTTTTCGCGAGCATGTACGTCTGGAATACGAAATTTATATTTCTCCGGCAAACGTTGACGTCATGGCATACACAGCAAACTTGAAAATAGTTTGATAATTAATTCTTTTGTGGATCTACCAGCCTTTGATTATCATTTCATATCTTATCCCGACGTCGTACGCTTTCCTAAATAATTATTTTCTTCGTAATTAATTGAACATAAATTAAAATTTTATCGAATTAAGTGTTAGTTAACAACAAAGTAATTAAAAATTCAATAAATATTCCAAAGTTAATAAAAAGTTCTTTTTATATAATTTTTCAGTAATTAGTTAAGTAATTAATTTTCTCGGACTTAGTTTTCGAATTAATTATTAGCTAATTATGTAAACACGTAAATAAACATTAATTATTCTCCAAATTATTCATTAATTTTAATTTAATAATTTAATGAGCAAATTCACATATTTTTCGTTAATTATTTTAGAATTTATTAACTCTTGCTAAAACACTGAAAAAAAAACTTTTGGCCGCTATAGTTATAATTTATCAACAGCTTTTAAGATTGAAGATATTTTAGATAACAAATTAGTGTGTTCCTTAGTACCTATAAATTTAAAAAGTCAAAAAACGAAAAAATTATTTTTCTACTCCCTTCTGTAAAATACCCAATTATATATGGATCTGCGTGAAGTTATCGCACGGGTTTGACAGGTAATCAGATGTTTTGAGAGATATTTCCCACGGCCTGAAATTTGACGTTTGTCAATTATGACGGTCATGTCAGTGAATATGTGTTCGTGTTGTTTGCAAAAATGTACCCAAAAAATGACAGTAGAAAAAGTATAGTATGCAAGACGTTTGGTAAACTTTTTAAGTATACTGCATGCAGGCGTTTCCGGTACTCTAGCCACGACGAGTTTGGAGGTGATCGGATCTTTTCGGCACATTTTACCACTGACGGAACTTTGATGTTTGTCAGTTTTAGATGTCACACATCATTCAGTGAATGCTTTTTTGCAAAAATGTCCCCAAAAACTGGTGATCGCAGAAAAAGTGTAGTATGCACCCGCTGCACTCGTACCAAATCAAGCTCGTGACTAAATTACTCTATATACATTTTTTTGTATAATATACTATTAAACAAACAAACTACCATTCTACATAAATACAAGTTTCGAGGGTTAGGGTGGCAGAGAATTAAAAAGTTATTGAGTGATTCGATAGGACGACTTTGATGAAAGGAAAATTGTGCAAAGAGAACTAAGGTCATTATTTATTACATTTACTCTATCCCGGTCTTTCCATCTTTGTAATGTCAGTCATTTTTTCACAGTGTTTCGAGTTGGCTTTAAAATTAAAATTAACGAATATTTAAAAATAACAACAATAAAAAGTCTGCGGCATCAAAGGTCTGGGCCGTATCTTTTATGGTTGCATGCAAGCAACACGTAACAGTATTCCTGCCATCTTTGTGGGGCCCGCTCTCGGAATTACTTCGACGCAGTTGATTTGATTTGTTTCGGGATCCTACGTCGAGATGGGCCTTTTTAAAATTGAGCGGAGCATCTTTGAAAGCGGGAGACATTTTTTTACTGTTTCTTCCGAATATAGAACCTGGCGTTCTTTGATCCTGTATTCAGTATAAAACCATATAGTATGTGTTGGCAAATTGAAATTAAATGGAGAGGCAATTTTTGAAAGAAGTCCAAAAAGGCATGGATGTTCTTCATCTGTTTTCATTAAATTTTAACGTTTTGTTAATTATTGTATTAATTTAGTTTGCTGTAAGTACAGTAATCGGGATCAACATGTTAGACCAATAATTCGTATGCTGCGTTGTTTTGTATTTTTTACCCTCTTGTATGGTGTAGAGGCTTGAAACCTTAAACAAAATAACAAAGACCATCGAAGCCTACGAGATGTGGTGCTGGCAACGGGTCCTGAGAATATCCTTGATGGAGAAGGTTGATGTTCTCCAAGGATAAACAAAGTAATAACCAGAATCAAAAGACGAAAAGTTCAGTATTTGGGTTACAACAGACGAGGCGAGAAAGATATGTTGAATTATATTAAAAATGGTTTACTGTGCGCCATCTAGCGAAACAATCGCGGGCGTAATAAATTACATTGGCATGTAAGTTGGGTCTATCAATGTCCATTATTGCATCAGCAACATCATCAAGTTTTACTATTCAAACGTGCTTTTCCAAGAAGATAAGGGGTGTGACTGCAATTCCAGTGAATTATTTATAGACAAGTAGCCAACAGAAGGAGATTAGATACGATGATCTAGAATCTCCGCTATGAGTGATGAAAAAGAAGAAGAAAAAAATTTAATAACTATACAATTT
Source organism: Cylas formicarius (assembly GCF_029955315.1). NCBI lineage: Eukaryota > Metazoa > Arthropoda > Insecta > Coleoptera > Brentidae > Cylas > Cylas formicarius. Next base: position 42,738,684 of record NW_026844214.1, on the reverse strand, counting down.
CAGTTAAGCTTTGAAGAAAGCAACCGGAAACGCGACTGAGTGTGATAATCAATAACCGACGCAGGATAAATCCAGAAGAGTTGTATAGAATATTAAATATACGAGTCAATTATATATTTCAAAAATATCATCACCTAATTCTTCGTTGGTGCCAGTCGCGTCCAGTAGTTTTTTGTTGATGCATTAAATCCCAAACGAAAGTCTACAACAAAAAACTAACTAAAACTAATCAATAGCCCGTATACTTAACTGACACCCTTCATTTTCCTTTTTACAATTTATCTGTTTGGCATATGACTTTCCTTTGTGTATATATTATTAATTTTAAATACGAGAATATTCATTACTACGTGGTGACCACTTTGACGCTAACAACAACTTTAATTTTATAAGAAGTACAACGTTCAGATGCGTATTGTATAGTAATCACCGCGGACATATTCAAGACGTCACCACGACGTTATCTCGACTATAAATCGACGGATATTTGAACTGCTTGCACTCCCGAAGTTTGTATTTGTATTTGTATTGTATTCTGAATTATTCTTAATAATGTTCTTTTCGTTCCAGGTGAGTAAAAATATACGAATCAAAACCTCGCATCGATCTCTAGGTGAGTTTTATTCGAATTAATTTCGTACGCTCAGTATATTTTTGAGGATCGGCGAATAACGTAACGATCGAAAACACTTCTACCATCTGAATACGGAAGGATTATAATCCGCTGGTGCCGTTACAAAAGGTGGAACACGATATACGGAGTTGGTGTATAGTTCGGATGCATCGTCTCATCCGAAAACAGAGCCCCGAGCACCTAATAGAAAACTTGTTTCGGCCTTTTTGCCGGTAGGATTAACTACTCTCCGTGCTTTATATTTTATCCCTATTCCGCAGCGATGGAGGGGATTAGGGTTGCAGTTTAACCGCGGATTGGGGGGGTGGGGGGTTGAAGAAGACTATAAGGGACAATATTTCACTCGATAACAGTTTATGTATAGGTTTTTTCTTATTTATTTAGGGCAATGATTTTTGGGTTTATTTTATAAAATTTATAAGGTTTCATTACAACAACAAAAAAGACAGAGGTTAGAACTTGGCAAGGTTTAATAGTTGAGTTTTACAAAATAGAGAAACTCTCAAACCGACATTGATGGCTAATAAAGTTATCGTCAGAATTTAATTAAAAAAAAAAACAAAGAAGAAGAATAATTCATACAAGTAAAAGTGTTTCTCCATTATGTTGACTGAGATGGCCCAGTCCTAATCTGGTTCTTGTATTGTAAGAGTCTGTCTGGATCTCTATCTTTTAAACGGCGACTGTTTCTCGTATGAATTATTTTTCTTTTGATTTTTAGTTAAACCTCGAATGATAACTTTAGTATTATCGAAAAATTAAGACCTTGCTCTGTTTTTTAAAACTCATCTAGTTTTAAATCTCCTACAGAAAGGCCCTTTTCTCTCTTTGTTATTATTATTTAATTACTACAAAACACACCATGACGAACTGAATTATAATTAATAATAATAATAATATTCATAAAATGAAGGGATAAATCAATATGAAGAGCACCGAAGCAATATCAATACTACTGCGTGATATACAACTTCATTACCACACTGCACACTACATTACAGAAACAGAACTGGCGTAATATACCTACTGCGCGATTATTTTATTTTCTTTTTTTTTTGCGAAACTAAATAATTTGTCTATGATCTAATAGTATCGAAAAGATAAATCTTTAAATTCAACATGGCATGAAAATATGAAAAGTCAGATTGAGTTTTGAATTTTTCAGCTCAATAGATATTTAATCAACCTCTTATATTACTTCGCAAACGTGCCTGTTTGTATTTATTATACGCGATTTCAGTTTGTTTTTAAATCTGTTACTTCGTTAAGTACCTTTTACTAACTTTGCCGATGTCTAAAATATGGTTAAGAAGATTATTCAGAAAAGTAAATGGTCATCCTGTTTTAGTTTAAAATTAATAATTTTGATTGAATTGATAGAAATTTTTTTGTAATCACTCACTGTTTTGTTAGAAATGACTCACAATATTCTTGACATATCATCTGGTCAGGAGTGATAGAAAATTAAAGCAAATTTTACAATACTACCCTACAAAATCAGTATCGAACCATTCCATTCGATTTCATTCTCTATTAAACTGGCGAAAATAATAATATTGAAGTAATTATATTCTAATATTTTATTTCAAGTCACTGACTCAAGATTTAGTAGGCTATAAATTAGAAATGAACACACTCACAACGACATTAGCGTTAATATTTATTAATTAAAAAAATATATTTTAAACTTTATTTTAAATAGAGATAGAGAGCGACTCATTGTTCCATTCCGTATAAGCCCAAATCAAAATCTGTATAAAAGCTGCTAATAAAAGAAGATACAAGATCGCTTTCGAAAAATCGTCACTGGTCAGGGCAAGTTCGTTGCAACTATCGCGCAGCAGCTTTTTATTTCCAAAAGAAGACGCTTCGCGGTTTCTTGCCTTAGAGGAACGCATTGTTTTTATATCGTGCTCCTGCGGCCTACTATGGAACTTTCGCAAAATCAATGTGATTTTATTGTTTATACACCATGTATGAAGTGAAAGTTACTGCAAACTTTGGTAAATTCAAAAATTTTTAGAATTAACAGCGATTCCCAATTATATTTTTCTCTCTCTCTTTCGACACTGTTTAAACCAAATTATCCCATGTTTTATAATTTTTCTTTTGAGACTAATAATTTACCCACTTCATTTACAAATAATCAACACATCCTGTACATAATCCAAAAAATGTCGCTAGTAAAAATTATAGCCCAAGATCTCCCACGTTTCCCGGTATATGAATACGTGACATATGAAAATCGTAAATACAAAAATTGTAGCCCTTGATGCGGTCTATAACACTAGTTGAATGGTCTAGCTATTTTTTGTACGAATTTTGATTTATGGTTAATAATTTACTCCCTAAAAGAACAATTTTCAGGGTCTTTTAGATTTTTGTCCATAACTAAAACACCTTGTATATAATCGAAAAAATGAGTGAAACAAAAGTTATACAGCCGGATCTCTCACGTATTACGGTTGTAAAATTTTTTCGATCGGATGAATGGTTTTTGAGGAAAACATGTTTTTCTGGAAGCCAAAATAACCAAAAAAAAAAATCAAAAATTTTAAAGTTATTTTATTTGGTTATTTTATTCCTCCCAATTTAAGAAGTATAAATGTGGGTCTAGCCTTCTACTTCTCTGCCAAGCCTGAAGTCGGTAGCTGCAACTTTGGGGCACTTATTACGTTTTTTAATATTGCACGGAATATCGCGAACATCCTGTACAATAGTTAAAAACCTTAAATACAAAAGTTCTAACTGTCTATACGGGCTATACCGTCATGTAAAAAAACTGACATCTAAAACACACATTTTAAATTATTGCCAATTTTCAATAATATTTGAAAAACTGTCAAAAATAAAAGCTTATGGAGCGTTTTCTGGTTGAAGAATTTTTTCGGTTTTTGAAAAATGGTCTTTTTTGTAGACCCTTGCACACGTGATTTTTAATTTTTTTAAAATATTTCCTAACCTCCAGAACTCCCATTTTCAATAGGTTCCGTCACAGGACAAAGCTGCATATATGTCTCAAATATGAAATCGATTGCTTCAAATTGTGTTTCATGTCCAAAAAACAGTCGAAAGATGGATGCCGGCGTCGGATAGAGGCCATTTTCTATAAGCTTGTTTCGGGTGGAGGGTTAAAAACGAGTCAAATTTCAATTTTGTAGCTTCAACGGTTCGAAAGTTATTCAGGAAAAACCAAACGACGAGAACGGAGAACGAAGAACGCACAGAAAAGATTTTTTTTTCTTGACGCTGATCCACAAATGGCGATCCCATGGACATACTGCTACCGAGATATCAAATTTTTATACGAAAGTAGATACTTTCGAAAAATTCTATTTTTCGACAGTAATAATATAGTCATGGAAAAACGACTTCCAGAACCTGCCATGTCACACAGCTGATTTGTTCTAGCATAGCTTGTTGAAGCATTCATTACGGACCATCCAGTACAGCATCAAACGGTCATTGGCGTGTCGGGAGACATCGCGTTACGCGATAACCTAGCAACCAGCACGGACGACGATAATGTTCGAGGGCGGCTGTGGGGGTGAGAGGTTAAACCGCCTCCGAACATTAGTCGCGACATATAATTACCCGCCGTTTAAGATCGGAATGGGTTAATTCTAATGTCTAGCGGGAAAACGAGCAGCTGACAAAATTCCACGGAGATTTCGCTCGCGATTATCACTGCCTCGTTCCACGCGTCACAAATCGGAATAACATTTCGCGCTAAAGTGTTTCAAATTAGCGCACCACCTGTCACTAAGGTGAACTTCCATTATGTGCGGTGGTAGAGTGAGGTCGCGTGATGTAATTTTTTCTACTCCCTATTAAATAATCCAATTAAGTGCATAGTGTCAGCTTTATAGAACATGGTCAGATGTTTTCGGAAAATTCAAATCCTGGTTGTATTTTGATATTTGTTAGTTCTGATTGTCACACGTATTACAGTCAATATCTTAAATACAAATTTTTGTAAAGCCATTGTGCAAATCTTTTAAGTATATTTATGCATTTTAATTATGTAGAAATAGGCACGTATTTGGTTAGTTCTAGTTAGTTTATGTTATTCTCTCATTCGTTGAGTGGATAGGGAAGAGAGGAGAGAGGAATATTATTTAAAAATATGTACATGGACAGCAGTCAAACATTTAACGCCTTCTCCAAATTAGTATTGCACTCTGTCAAATTTAAAAAATAGATTTTAGATTTTGTGACATTCAGAAAATCGAAAGTCGAATACAAAAATAATGTAACCATTGAAATAGACCAGTGGCTTACTATTATATTTCGAAAAAATTTACCATCATACCTTGTATCTCCGCCGGTGCAAAATCAAAATTTCAGGGAACGGCTTAAAGCGCGGAGAAGGTTTGTGTAAATCTATGTCTCCAATCCAATATGCAGATCGAATTTCAATGTGTTATTTCCGTTTGGAGCTTGAAAGGGGCTATCGCATTATGTCGCAACTGAAATTTAAAATATTGTGACCGCAAAAAAAAGATGTGGCGATAATACAACACCCTTCTTTTCACCCACCTGGAGTGTCGGTTGCCGCAGAGTTCTTCGGTTGGGTCTTCTTCTATTTGCTCGGGATCCGAAGTGGCGTGGGCGCCACTGATAACCTTGGAAAAGGGAGCGGGCGTTGAAACCTTATAGCTACTAGAGATATAGAGGCCCTGCCTATGATGATAATACAGGAACTTATGAAGCAACTATAATTTTTTTTTTGACAAATTGAAAATCTTGCTTTAAACCAATGAATTTGCCGCATTCAACAAACAACATGGCCGTTGACAGATCGTCAATAAGTTTGGAGACGGCATTTTTCTCAAAATATGCCTAGATATCGTTAAAAGTTCTAGGAAAATGAGATAGTGTGTGGAAATCGTTGTTTGTAAAGAAAATGGCCCAAAGTGCAGATTAGTGTGTGAAACGTAGAGGCAATAGAATAATAAAATAAAAAAATGAGCAATTAATTAACTCAAAAAGTAGCATATGTTTCGTTTCATATATCGATTATTAAATTACATTCTTTAATAATATCATTAAGCGTAATGGATTAATAAATAAATAATGGCGATCCGATCCAATTTATATTCATTAATTATTAATTCCCTTTTCCGGCTTATTGATTGGACTTTTTACAGAAACTATTTTTTTTGTCACTTGTCTAAATCAAATTCTCAACTACCACATGTTTAAGCATCTGAACAGCCTTAGATTCCTTTACATTCCAGACATTTCGGTGGCAGAATTTCCGATAGATATCGGCTTTATTGAGGTTAATGTTAGCGAAATAACTTCGACAAAACTTTTCCAAAATTATTTCCCATTCAATTAATAATCGGGCGAGCGCCAGCGGCATTAATTCCTTCCCCTCTACACTTTCGTATACTTAAATAAGGAATGTCTCCCAAACACAGTTTTGTTCCGGGGTAATATTAGGGAAATATTAAGAGTCCCATTCGGCTGACGCGAAACGTTGAGAAATGAGTGTTCAACCACCCCTCTCCTTCAGACCAATGTATTTATCAACGTCCCGGATTCCTGAATAGGAAAGGTACACCTAATATGTAAATTTCGGGACAATAAATTGCTCGGGAAACTCGACTGGCGTTCCGGACGTTTCGAACTTTCCCGAGAAACGATTAATTTTTTTTGCTGAATCGGGAGCGTAAATATGCGAAAAAAATTGACTAATAATAAATATACATTGTGTCGTGTGATTAGCAAATCAAACTCCTATGCCTATTGATGCTTCTTTTTCTTCTTCTGTTGGTTTCGTCTTCCAGGTTCTCTATCTATTGTTCGCACTTCACTTCACTTCAATGAACACAGCCTGTTTTTATTGCTAATTGACAAGTTGTATAGAAATAGTTTTATATTTTACTTCTGTAAAATAACTAATTATCTAGCGTGAGGAAAGCGTCGTTTTACCACGTGAGTTTCTTGCGTTGCGCTCCGCTCATGCTAAATAAACTTGTGACTCAAATGCCGTTTACCACACTTGTTGCAAAAGGATTCTAGTTCAGCCCGCAAACTAAGCTCTATTGTGTTATATATAATCCGACCGATTCTGTTTCTACATTGTTATGACTGCCATTTAATAACAATATGGATACATAAAATTGTTTTTTTTCTTTATATTATCTGTTTTTAACATGTTTTAAATTTTCATGAAATAAGGCTGAACCAACATTGTAAGGATTTCGTTTCGTAATAACATCAACAGCGGCTAGGAGGAAGAGATAGATAAGCTCTCGCATGAGCTTTACGTCGCAACTTATATATTATTCTGTAGACTTGACTTCAGTTATTCATGATTGTCAATGTATTGTCTCTGACTTAAGTAGCAGACTAAAAACCTCTCAGAAAATGTTAAGGCAAATAAATACACCGTTTTGAACTATTTATTTATCCACAAAATTAGGTGATCAGCCTCGCGATGTCCCGTCAAAGTTTTTGTCTCCCGTCTTCTACTTTACGCGTACGCTTGTTGAAATACCCTGTATAGAGAAACATTTATTAGAGCAACACTTGCTCGCGCTCGCCTAACCGGAGGTTCCTCGAGCGCGCCCGGTGTTTTTGATTTACCGTCGACGTAAACTTAGTTAACAGCAGATGCACACTTCTCCGTAAAACACACACAAGTTGCGTGGGTGGCAGCAGGGGGAACGCGCCCCCTTCCTACCCCTTTCTATCTCGGGGGACATTCGTTAGCGTCGGGCCCGCGCGCCGCGCCAATTAAATCTCGTTTTACCCGGAGTTATACACTCGTTAGGAAATTGAATGCGCCTCGATTATGTCGCACGAAACGAACGCCGTTTTCTTAAGTGTCTTAACATTTAAAGGCGGGCGTGTCTGAGCCGCCCCCCTTCCAACTCTCCGGGGGGCCGCGGAGCACTCGGAGCTGTTGAATCGCACTTAATAGGGCGACAGACGCCACGCGTTTGTGAATACGCGTATTGTTTACTTACTTTGGCGACCAGTGGTGGTGCCGCTTTCGGCAAAAATAACCAAAATTATGCACGTACGCCTTACGATATACCGTTGTTACATCCTTTGTACTACAACCGTGTGCTACAAGCCAGGATCGTATTTAAGATTTAAGCCGACAAGAACTGTGGCGTGCTGACTGTTGTTGTATTTTAAGAGTAGGGAAATTTTATTTCTTTCATTTTAGTGTGTTTTTACGAATATTCCTAAAACAGCCCATTCTTGAAGTAGCTCGATTTCAAGTTGAAATGTTTCATTAGATTGGTTAGTATTAAAGACACATTAGAAAGCTTAAACTGATTTCCAATTTGAGGATTAAATAATGATCGTAAAATGTTTTCCTAGGAAAGCAATACAAAATCTTTTATTTATAATGGATGTTTTCCCAGTTTGCTATTGGTTGATTTGTGGGGGTTGGTGAAATCGGAGTATGCTGTCAGTTTCATGAAACAATTTTTTATTAGCTGTCAAAGCTTTGAAGTAATTTCTATTTCGTCTTGTGTTTGTAATTAGTAATTAGCAATTGTTTTTAATGACTCAGTGTACCATTTTTATTGAGGTACCATTGCAATGTATTTCTTACCGAATACTGACATTATTGTTATTGAAGTTGAGATTGTGGTCGGCGATGTAATAATCGTTGATGATGAACATCCGTCAAATTCAAAATGAGTCAAAGTCTCGGACACATTGCTGCCTAAATAATAATTTTAAATGTGTTTCTGTTTTGGAAATCGACTTCTGGGAAAAGTGGAGATATAAAATTAACGTCCGAGATTACTAAAACACCGTATGCCATAGTATATTACATAGTTGTAAATGGTGTCCAAGAAAGAAAAACGGGGTCCCAAAAAGTCTGATTGACAGGCACCATGCCTGAATAGTGACATGGTTGATATACGATGCGGATCAGACGAATATTGTTTCAACAATTAAAACATTACATAAAGAGTTGCGCGCGTTCCTACGAAGAATTCGTTTTTATTACAAAACCATCAATAAGAAGGATATCAGAGTGGAGGTGAAGATATTTGAGAGAAATACAAGAAATTCGTTGCCAAAACGTTCTCAAGAAAGGATAGACTGATGGTAACTGCAGGAAATGTTCGTTGGATGTACCAGTTTCGAGAGGCATACGAATTATCATACTATAACGCTTGGCTGATTTCTGCAAAAGACGTCAAAGAAGTAATGATATGGGGACAGCCGAAATTCAGTTTAAGAAGGAACAGCACCTCGCCGAAATTTAGTTCTGAGGCAATAGAATTAATTAGGAAGAAGAAAATGTTTACAGAGGTCGACTAATACCAGAATTAATTATTAATGTGTTTGTTTTATAGCTAAATTTACTCCTTCATTTATATTCATAATAAACATTTTAAAGTAACAATGGATTTTTCAGTCCTTGGACTAATAATAATCCAAGAATCTCAGCGATGATATTCTATACCAATCCATCAGCTTTAAGCAAATTTCATGCACGAAGTACCGAAGTTAGGTTGGGAAACGTTATTGTGAAATTGCGATTTTATTTACTAAGGGTTACAAAGAGAGGCCCAAGCGAGGTAAGCCTGCGGTTAGACCTTAATAAAAATTAACCAAATTTAAATGCCGGATTATATCGTAAAAACGGCATGTCATTGTTGAACTAGACTACATGTGTAAGACATGTATTTTTTAGCATACCCTACAAGATATTATTCTGTAATTGTAAGTGAACTATAGTTTTATCTGGTCAAAAAAAAGTTATATATTACACAATAATCGGGTGGCTGTAATCGACTTACCCAGGGTTTTGTTCATCTCGCCTAATGTTGCAACACTCCTCCTTATTTGTAGTGGTGGCGAACTCACCGAAAAATCTCAAAGTGAGTTTATGAAAAACATTCAATATCAAAAAAGAAAACACGTATGCGAATAACTAACGGCTTCGTTAAGATATAGGCCACTTAAAATCCCGAATACCAAAAAAATAAGGGGTGTTTTTTTTTCGATGTATAGAACTTTAAGTTGCAATAAAACAACGATGGATTATTCGATTGACATGAATTTTATTTATCCGAAAGATAATCTTGGGGCATTACCTTTTAAATATGATTTCTGGCATATGACCGCCATGGCTGGCGCGGATGTAGTCCAATCTGGACGTCCAATTTTCGATGAATTTTTCCAACATTTGTGGCCGTATATCGGCAATAACACGGCGAATGTTGTCTTCCAAATGGTCAAGCTTTTGTGGCTTATCCGCATAGACCAATGACTTTACCTAGCTCCACAGAAAGTAGTCTAGCGGTGGTAAATCACAAGATCTTGGAGGCCAATTCACAGGTCCAAAACGTGAAATTAGGCGGTCCCCAAATAAATAAATAAATCTATTGGGGCACGAGCTGTATGACATGTTGCGCCATATTGTGGAAACCACATCTCCTGAACATCATGGTTATTCAATTCAGGAATGAAAGAGTTAGTAATCACAGCTCTATATACCGATCACCATTGACTGTAACGTTCTGGCCATCATCGTTTTTGAAGAAGTGTTTCGACATACACTTGAAGATTAGCTTCGCTGCAAATGCGGGAGTTTTGTTTGTTGACGTAGCCATTTAACCAGAAGTGAGCTTCATCGCTAAACAAAATTCGCTTATGAAAACCAGGATCAACGGCAATCTCGTTGTGGGCCCATTTGGCGAATCGACGCCTTACTTGATGAATTCATGATGAATTGGCAAACCAAACTGAGAATAAATCACTTGACAGCTGTTAAATCGGTCGCCATCTTGAACAGTAATGCCAACATATAGTTCTATACATCGAAAAAAAACACCCATTATATATTGCAGCGATTGTACTGTTTGCGATGTTGTTTATTACTAATATTATTTTATACAGATATAAGGCTGCCCAAGATTGAATATTCCGTGCGCCATAAAGTACCTACAGGAGTACTTTGTTCAATCTCCACATTTGGGAGGGGACAAAGTTTGTTCACCAATGCAACGCGAACAACTCCGTCCGGACCTTTGAAAACCTTAGTAATTATGTCCAGTTTCCATTTCATAGGATGAGTCAAATTGTCCACAAAGACTACAATAGTTCCTACAGAAGCAGAACTGCTATCATTCTCTGACCACTTATTTCTTTGCATCAATGTTTGCAAATATTTCCGATGCCATCTCTTCCGGAGGTCTTGGCGAAGACGTTGATATTTGGATAAACGTTGCATATTTGGAGTAGTCGGAGGACTACAGCTTCATTCTATGCGCTGCTCTTGAACAACATGTTCCACCAGATATTTGTTGGCACCAACGAAATTAGTGCCGCAGTCACTCAGTGGTTAAATCACAGGCAGGCGCCAAATCAACTGCCTCAGTAGCAAAACAAGCATAAATGAAGAGATAAACCTTTGAAGAATCATGTCCACAATGTTTACCTGACGTTATGTAAAATGCACTACCAAAATCAATTCCCACCTATGAAAATGGTCGCAGCTAACGGGGACGGGTAAATTGTCCATCGAAGGCTGAAATGGCTTAGGGTTTTGGCAAAACAATGTAAATAAATTTCTGGAACTATGTATCGAGAAATTTTGGCGAATCAAATGTTTGCAAACCTGGGTGGTTGATAAATTGATTAGTGAAGACGGCTATTTCTAGGGAGAAGTAAAGTCTCTCTCCCATACTCAGACTCCCTAAATATTTTGACCCTCAAGCTTTTTCGAGAGAGCTTCCAAGACAAAGTTGAGCAGAGTAAATAAAAGGTGGCTACTACACACTTCCAATCTTCGCAGACAATTTTTTTTAAAGAAGCTACCTTCGTCTTTGTACAAATCAAAGAACGTTTATATATGCCATCCGAAGATAGACAAATCAGATCAGATAAATAACAGCTAAACCATCTTTTGGTAGTTCTTTTTGAATTTGAATTTATATGACTCGAACGCCATTATGAGATTATGAGATTTATGAAACGTCTAGTGAATCAGGTTGACGGTACGTCATCTGAGTACTGTTGCCGTGGGTTGATGAAATAGTTCAAAGAGTTTATATGATTTTAGAAATCAAATTTATTTTATAAATAAATAAATCCTTTTCGGGTTTTGTTGATTACAGTGAAATGAATGAGTAATATGCATAATTCTGGACTTTATGCTATAACAAGATATCTGTTATCTGTCTTTCCTGGTGAAACTAAGTTATTTTTGGTTTGTTATATTTTTGGTAATCTCTTGGTACTCAGGTTACTTTTCCTTTAGTTTGAGATGCACACCGCGTGTCGCTGACAATTTAATATCATACAACTTATGTCCAACTTTAAATTACACTTTGTTATCTTATTACCGTAATTAGTACTGTATAGGTCAATTGTGACATAACGACTTTAACAGTTTCCTTCTTAAAACCCGAGTCACAGGAAATATATCAACCAACAGCTTTAAGACCATAAATCGATATTATAACGTAAACACACAATAATAGCACGCAGTCACAAACATTCTAAATATTACACTCGGGCTTCCTGAGATCTGGTTTGGGCCCAGAACATCTTGAACAAATCGTAATGTCTACAATGTTAAGAACGTGCTAAAATCCCATCGAGTTTAAGAAAAAGAAGACGAAGATTTGTTACTATAACAAAACGATGTTCATGTACTCGGTGTAGTTTTAAGGTCGAGAATGAAAAGCAGTTTGTAAGATGTTTTTCCAATTAATATTTTCTTTTTCTAATATACGTTTGTTATGAATCCACTATGCATTATTTCGTAATAGCAAAAGGATACGTGCCCAGGATATAGCTCCAGGAATTGAAAATTCTATGGAGCCGAAGTTACGGACCAAAAACGGGAGCAAATGTGAAACAAAGATAAGACGATGTCTTGAAAAAGAAAATTTGATATACTGAAAATGTTATTCCATTTATCAAACAAAAATTCGATTGGATGGCGCAACCAGGAAGGTTTCATGCTATAGAAACACTCAATGGAAAAATAGGAACAACTGTTTTAATTGGAAGTTTAGAATGGAAACGATCATTTCAGAAAATGGGGTTGTGTTAAGGACAGCCAGTTAGAAAGTTTAAGGGACAAGGAACGGCTTACGAAATGTGACAAACCTTAAAAAACTTGTATGAGAAGAAGGGTTTACCTGGACAATTATATTTAAAGAAAAAGCTATTGAGTGAAAATCGACGACAATTTGCAGAAATTGTTAGACAGTTAAAGGCATCAGGTGTACAAATCAGTGACGATGATTTAATATGTAACATCTTACCAAATTTACCGAAATCGTTCCTAACTATTAGTACCGTGATTGAAAACACACACACACACACACACACACCTGCAATGACTTGGGAAATGGTCAAAAAACGAATGATATCAGAATATGAGAAGAACTTTTTAAGTGAGGAGAAGGCACATTGTTCTAAGGAAGACACATATGCGTTCTAGTCTGAACAAAGGGGCCATATTATAGTGTGGTAAAAGTGATAATGAATAGAGACTTGATGAATATCTAAAGGTTGAACAAAAATCAGATGCCGAGAATGAGATTTTGAATGGTGAATGGAAAAAGAAATAAACGGGATGTAAAGTTCCCGTCCAAGTATAACGATTTTGAAGTATAAATTCGATGCTTGTCGAAAATGTACCGAAAAATTTTGATTAATTAAAGATAAGATCTGATGGACCATATTGGTTATAAACAGTACAAAATGATTTAAACTCTATGGAGATCAATGAGACATGGCACAATGGTAAGGAAACCAGCAAAATGTAAAATTTGAAATACAAAGTGGGTTTTTTCGTATAAATCATTAGACGAAAGAGAAATGGATAGATACAAAGTTGGATTGGTTGTTCGTGGGTTTCCGCAAATAAAAAAATTCATCATATTTATTCAAGTGTCTCGAAATAAACCAGTATCAGAGCTTTATTAATTATTGGAAATCAGTTTAGATATCTAAACAAAATAACAAACAAGCCTTTTCGAGAATTGGTAGGTTGTTTAATGTATTTGATGTTAGGCGGTAGTTCTGATATTTGCTTTCAGTTAATTTTTCCAGCCGATCTAATATCGTAGAAATAATGATTTTTCTTTCTGTTATTATGTTGATGCCGATTGGGCTAATGACAAAATAGATCGGAAATCCGTTATTGGATATTTATTTAAAGTTTTTGGAAACACATTGATTTGCTCAAGGAAAAAGCGAAGATGGGTGCCATTATCCACAACGGAGGCAAAATTAGTTGCACTTTGTTCTTCAATTTGTGACCGAATGTGGTTAAAAAAATTGTTTATTGATTGGAATATGGAATTTAAGTTAACCAGGCATGTATTGCTTTAATATGAAATCCAATCAATAATAAGAGAGTTAAACCTATTGATTTAAAATAATTTAAATTTGTTTGTGAATCGGTGTGTAGAAATTGTTGATATAGAAAGGTGTAATCAACTGGCAGACATTTTAACGAAGAGTTTATCAAAACCAACATTTTTAAAATTTAGAGAGGCTGGAACTTGAAAGATTTTAGCGAAGGGGGGTGTTAAAAATGACCTAAAATCCCCTAGAGTTTAACAAGAAGAGGAAGCTTTGTTACTATGACAAAATGATGTTCCATATCCTCGATGCAGTTTTAAGGTTGGGAATGAAAAGCACGTTGTAAGATGTTTTCTTTTTCTAATATCGTAGCTTATTCTTCACCTTAGATGTCTTGCAATGAACGTCGGCGACGAACAACATTTTCCGCTTTGTATTTCTATGACCAGAGCTCGATGGCATGCAGTTTCCCTTAAAATATACTGGAATATTTACCAAGGCCAATCTTTTTTATTTTCCATAGACGCTCCCTTATCCCCCACACTTCATGGTGTTAGAAACACCTGTCGCAGTCCCAGTAGATAAGTTTTTGTTCCGAGCTCACTATATATGATACTATGTTGTAGTGAATTTCTTACATTGAATAAATTGGTTCTCCTTGTGTCGTTGGTAATGTCAAATAAACGGATGTTCGTCTTGATTAAAATGACATTTGACAAATGACGAATAAACATAATTTCGAACCCCCTTTATAGAACGTGGAAGTCGTCAAGTAGTAAGCACCAAAATTTCAACTCGATTTCCCCAACGGTCAAACAAATAAATTTGGGGGGGGGGGGGTTCTTTATTACTCGCATTACATGCAGGATTGAAAAGGTTAAAGGAAATGCGGGCAAATCTTTCACTACGACAATTTTCCGCCGGTTGACACGTTTCTTTCATAGCAATCGAAACAACGCGTTGTTGAAAAATTCACGACCATAAAAATGAGTTACTACAACGATCGGAATGGGATAATAAAAATCTCATTTTAAGGAAACGGTTCGGGGTTTAGACGTCGCCGAGGTGCGAAAATGATGATTTGATGGCGTCCGTTAGATTCTGCCCGGATCGAATACGAACTATTCTTCATTTACGACGGATTGTGAATAACGAAATTTTTTATCAATAGCATTTGCTTCGTATGCGCGCCAGGGTAGAAGATTGGAAACGATAAATAGGACAGAGTTGTTAGTCTTGATAAATATACTGTTTTGCTGTCAATTAAATCCATCCTTCCATTTCAGAGACCTCAAAATAAAATGTAACTTTACCTATTATGATCTAGATACGTCACACAACATGGTTTGGAGTTTTGTCAGTACCAATTGGTGGCCTGCTAAGTGAACAAATTAAAGAGCACTTTGCCATATTTTTCAGAATATTTCAAACTGTGACCAGTAGGTTTACTACTATAATAATCATAAATACAACAATCACTTAAACTTCTCCCTTAGGAGGGGCGAAGTGTCTGATACAAATCAAATTTTAAATTCAAGAAACCCGGGGTCAACGAACTTTCACCATGAATGTTTAAATATTGCAGTCCTTTCATATGTAAATATATAACAAATATTATAAACCTGCGATTTCAAAAATATTTGAGAAAATTTCGTATTTCGACTGTATAGTGCGGCTTCAGGAAACATTTTGGTGCTTCGGTTGCATTAACTATTATTGTTGACGATATAAACAGTACATGTGACAAAAATATTTTCAGCACATTGGTACTTTTAGATTTTTCAAAAGCATTTGATGATATTAATTTCAGTTTGCTCATAAGTAAATTAAAGTTTTATAGTTTCGCATCTGCATCGGGTAGTTAAATTAGATCATATCTATCAATCAGGTTTCAAAGAATATTCCCTAATAATACAGATTTGCTCTCCCGAGTCCCACAACATCAAAGTTAATGACGCTAAATTAAAATTTGTAACTACTGCAAAGAATCTAGGGCTTGTATTGGATATTCCGCTTCGGTTTAAGGAACATTTAAAATCTACTTTCAAAAAACCTTCTGCTCACTAAGGATGCTTTATAATAACAGGCATGTACTAGACAAAAGTTTGAGAAGAAATGTATGTGAGTCTTCTGATTTTGTCTATGCTTTTTGCCTGGATCGAACCTCATTACCAAGACTTCAAAACTCATTTTTGTCTATGGGATGCGAAAGTTCTTTTCATCTTTATAGCAATATCAATTGGCTGAGAATGGATGTTTTTTAATTAAAATTATTAACGAACCCCTTGCTCCCACCTCTATTCGTGAGCGATTAATATTTCGTAATCACGTACATAATTTAAATATTAGAAGAAATATTAAACGTTCAAAATTAAAAATCTTACATTTTTATTTTTATAAATTGCTCGAATACATAATGTCTAAAATTAAATGTCTTGGTTAAAAATGTCAACGTCCAGTTCAGTAAAGTAGCTTTTAAGCTAGACTGCGCCGGAGTTGTCGTGATAAATTTATTGTAATATACTCTTGTTGATGATTCATTACACAGTAAAAGGCATTTATTATGATTATTATTATTATAAAAACTAATAAAAACCACGTTAACACTAATACAAATGAGAAACGCAGTTACAGGGGAAGAACTGTTGGCAGTAACAATTTTTCAAAGAAAAGGTAGGCAAAACTTCTGGACGGTTTCGATATCAACTAAATTATTTGCGTAACTAATGCAAAGCATAATGGAAAATGAGTATATTTGTTGAAGGAAATGTGAAATGTGGAACAGGCTTTACAGGAGTTTACTGGTTGGTGAAATCAGTAGGAATGCGAGTTGTTTAAGTGTTAGATTATATATTCCTAAAGTATCCAAAATCCTGCCATTGTTTTTACATAACATATACAACGAAGATCTAACGTAACCCCGTAAATTGAGCCACTTCGGACATTTCCGGAATTTTACCGCACGAGGTTGGCAGCATTCGGATGTTTTCGGAGATATTTGATAATTAATTTGAGAATTGTGACATTTGTCAATTCTGACGGTCATGTCAGCGAATGCATTCTTGTTGTTCGGCCAAATGTACCCAAAAACTAACGGTCGTAGAAATAGTATAGTATGCAACACGTTCGGTAAACTTTTTAAGTCATTCGTTTATTAAACACTCGCTCCGCTCGTGTCAAACGAACTCGTGAATCAAATGCCGTTTAGCGCACTTATTGCATAATATACTATTAATTACGTTACAAAAAACTCACCAAAGACTTCAAAATCACGAAATAGTATATTATGCAACAAGTACGGTAAACGGCATTTGACTCACGAGTTTATTTGACGCGAGCGGAGCGAATGTTTAATAAACGAGTTACTTAAAAAGTTTACCGAATGTGTTGCATACTATACTTTTTGTTGACAAACGTCAAAATTCAAGGCATGGGAAATATCTCCGAAAACATCCGATTGCTCCCAAACCAGTGCGGTAAAATCCAGGAAATCTCCGCAATGGCTCTGATCCGTGGGAAACGAAACTGACGTGATAAAGTGTCGCTTCCCACACGCGAGATCGGTGTGTAATTAGGTATTTTACAGACGGGAGCAGAAAAAACCTTTAGTAAGGTCTAGCGATGCCGCTGTGAAATACCACGTTTCTAAAAAAAATTAGATAGGTAGATGATGTGGACGTTTTCCTGCTCCATGTTATGCATGTTTAGATTGGTTGAATCTATCTTTTTAATACCATATCTATGAGCCGTCAAAAAAGAGTGGTTATTGTTGACATAAAAAGCTGCGTAATAATATTGCAACAGCAAACTAAAAGCGACAGAGGAGCGGTTCAAATTTGACGTAAGCGTAATGCGCAACATGAAAGCCCCGCGGCCGCAACGCACAATAAATTATAAATTAATGACTAATGCGATGTGCGTTAAATGTAAAAGATTAAAATTAAATAATACGACCGCGCCGACAGTGAAATATCGCCAAAATTGATATTTGTCGGGGAGCTTTTTGCCCATGTCCCATTCGGCAGTATTATTTTTGTAAATTAACGGGAGTGCCAAAATGCGTCGTTCATTTTCGAACGGAACGTGACGTGACAAATGATGACAAGGCGATTTTCAATTCTATTGCCGGACGTCATAGTCAATTAATTGACACAACTAAAACGTGAAGGTATACAGGGTAATTCGGTAGGGCTCGCATCCCTTAGAATTCTTCGAGAAATTTACGTTTTAGCTTTGTGTCGGCCATGACCATGGCTGAACTACCTGGAGATAAATTTAAACTTTTTTAATATAAAGTCTTTATTTGCTTAGATTTAATTAATACTGAATTAAATTTTTCTTAATGAATTTGAATTCCATACAATAAAATTTATCCTTATCTTAAGAGGTCAGCGAAGCTTCAGTTTTGGGCGAATGTGCAAAATTTTTCTCCAAACACTTATTTTATTTTTGAATTATTCTAACAATTCTGTTTAATATCTATAAAGTTTCCCATCCTTAAGTGTAGTGTCTTGCCCAACACCACACGACTATCAGAAGAAAAAACCTCAAGAGACGCGTAATGTAGAGTATAGGAGCTTTAAGTAACACAAATAACGGACATGGAATATGATACAGATATAAATAAAATCAGATTTAAAAAGGGAAAAATTGTGTTCAGGATTAAGTAGGATTGATGGTCCCTTGAGTTTCTATATGTTTTAAGTTAATTATTATCGACGTCTAATGAATCTTAAAACCTGCACAAACTTAAAATAAATCAAATAAATCACATCCGACGAGAATTCTGTATTGAATCAGCTTACTTAAAATATTCAAGAAATTGAAGAAATAATTTAATAATAATAATAGTAACAGTAATAAAGTTCATTATCCCAAACTAGAAATTATACATTCCAGAGTAAATACAATAACATGCAAAAGGAATAATGGCCTTACGCAGCGTCCTATCAATGGAAGTTGCTATTGAAGTTATCAACGCCCAGAAAATTAACATTAATGGGTCCGCAGAAGGGACACATGAATTAGAAATATGGAGAAAAGATAAAACGAGAAGTGCTAAGAATGGAATATCTGAGAAATATGTTTTGTTGAAATCAATAGTAAACAGTAGTGAACGACCATAAATTTAAGCTTCTTTGATTTTTAAAAGAGCTAGTGTACACAATAAAATCATCATTTTTAAATTTAACATTTTCATCGATAATAAGACCTAATTTGTACAATAGTTTTTATATGAGACCATGCTATTCCCCACTTTAGTTATAGTTTTATACGTTCGGTTAGCTGATATGACAGCCGATTTGGATAGATTTATTTGAAGAAAATGCTCGTCACAAATTTTTAGGTTATCTGAATCAGAATTCAATAATTTTGGACATCGTCAGCGTATTTGCAATAGTGAAGTTATTTCAAGAAATTATATATTCTATAAAAAAGAGGCTGAAAGTGCTACCCTGAGGGACGTTCACCTTAATCTCATCTATATCTGACGAACCGTTACCGTAAACCAATTTCTTATATCTGCCGGTGAAAAACAACGATGCTACTGAGAAGTATAACTAGAACCTTAGCAGTATTCTCATCCCGTATAACAACTTCATCTATAATATCAGTCGGAGCTGTCGCACAACTGTAACACGACGGTTATAGGAAATTATCTGATTTAGAGATACAAATAGTTTTAGAACGTCGAGTGACGTTGTCCGATGCCCTCCTTTCATTGCCTTCTATCTTCCCATTGGCCTTTTCTCAGGTCTCTGTTGTTCAGTGCCTTTCTGACTTTTTCTGCCTAGATCTTCATTTCTTCAATCTATATGATGGCGTCCATTTTTATAAACATCGCTGGAAGTCTTGTCTTGTCCATTCGTTTGACGTGTCCATACCAAATGATATCAAGTCAGTTTTATATCAATTTCATTTGCCCGAGGTTAGTGTTTCCCCACTCTTTCTTGTATTTCTTCGTTTGTTTTTCTTTCTAATCGAGATATTCTTTATGGCCTCCTAAACACGTCCATTTCCACCACATTTACTCTTCTTTTATTACTTTCCATAAATCGCCATCCTTCTGACCCAATTAACCGGTCGCTCTTCACCAGCGCCTTGCTTAATGGTATTGTGATTTCTTTGTTGTCGATTCCATTTTGATCAAAGGTCACTCCCAAATAATTATATTCTTGCCATGAGCTTATAACATTATTATCTTCTATTTCTATGTCAGATGGTTCTGCTCCTATCGGTAGATATTTGGTTAGATGTTTATATAGAACTAGTCCCCATTTTTGGTACTCGGATTGTAGTTTTTTAGTCATATTATATACCGTTATTATCGTTGGCTATCAAGGCCTGATCATTCGCGAACTGAAGTGTGTATAAAGTGGTGTTGGTTACTTCTATCCAAATAGTCTTACATTTCCTTTTCCAAGAGCACAAAGCCTTTACTACTTTTTCAAAGAAACTTCCACAGGCCACTGTAATGCTTTTTACAAAAATTCTGGATTCCTTCTGGGTCGTTTTTTGTTTAGTCGAAATTGCTGACGTTTCGCCAATCATCCTGGCCAGTTTCAGTCAAGCTCTGAAGAAGCCAACAGGATGATTGGCGAAACGTTAGCAATTTCGACTAAGCAAAAACCGACGCAGGAGGAATCCAGAAGTTTTGTAAAAAACAGCCTCTACTACGTTTGCGAGATGCAGCTTCTCTGACGTAACCCCTTTGTGACTTTAAATTCTCTCTATACGTTTTTCCAGATTTTTATTCTGGATGTTGATTGGTGGTACATATTTTTTACTGCTTTAGTAAGGGCGTGATTTATATTTGTATGTTTTAATGACTGCCAGAACATGAACATTGATAGTCGGGAAGTCAGAATCATAGCGGATCTTTAGTGGACCCAAACAGCAAGAATCAGAACAATTTAAAATCAGCATGTAGATGAAGTGGAGATTCTGCGAGGCGTCCGTCAAGGCTGTATTCTTTCTCCGCTACTCTTTATAGTGAAGAATATTTCAGCGAAGATATGGATTAACGACAGAAGGGTGTTACCATAAACGGACAGATTTTAAACAACTTACGTTATGCGGACGACACCATTATAGTTACAGACAAGCTTGAAGATTTGAAACCGCTGCTGCAGAGGCTAAATGATACATGTGAAAGATATGGACTAAACATGAACCTTAAGAAAACTAAATCCATGATTATTACAATGAAAAAAATGTTACTATAGACAACACAACGGTAGAAAGAGTAAGAAAATACAAATACTTAGGAACATGGCTATACGAAACAATGGAGCAGTTTCATGAAATCACAAGTAGCATAGAGGTAGAAGTGCATTTATAAAGATCAAAAAGTTTTTTTGCAGTAGAGATATAAGTTTCGGATTAAGAATAAGAATGCTTCGATGCTACTTTTTTTCAACATTATTTTACGGGTCAGAAGCATGGACACTGAAAAAGGCAGATATGGACAAGATCGGAATTTTTGAAAGATGGTGTTATCGGCGAATGTTGAAAGTCTCATGGACTGACAGGTTTTCCAATCTGGAACTGCTACAGAGAACTCAGAAACAGGAGGACTTAACCCTCTAAAAAGAAGAAAATTGGAATACTTTGGCCACATAATCAGAGGACCTAAATATGCGATGCTACAGAACATTATGAAAGCAAAGATCAAGGGCAGAAGGAGTGTTGGCTCAAAAACATAAGAGAATTCTTCGGAATGACATGAAACCAACTATTCAGAGCAGCTGTTTACAAGATTAGGATAGAAATTATAATATCCAACCTCCGTTAGGAGAAGGAACGAGAAGAGGAAGAATGACTGCCATAGTCTGTAACTGGCAAGTTATCATACGCCTTTTGGAAATCAATGAAAATTAAGTGAATTCCTTATTAGTGCCGAGATATTCATCGATTACTTGCTTTAGGTAGAATACATTATCGATACAAGATCTCCCTGCGCAAAAACGAGATTGTTCTTCCCTACTGTGTCTCCACTCTGCTTCTATCCCGCCTCTGATGACTCTTAGATGGTCTACTAAATGTGCTCTTTAGAGATATGCCTCTATAGTTCCTGTTTCTTACCTTTTTTGTTCCATTCATAGGGAACGAGGTGCCCATTAATAAACATGTTAAAGTTTCGTTAATTGATTTCTCTATTTGGCCCTGATCAATACTATTTTCTGCCCCTCTATTACTATAACCGGATATTGGTCCATATATTCTTGCCTGTCCTCCATCGACAGCTTTTTCTAATAGTCTACCCAGTCTTGCGTTGGAATAATTTCAAATAGAAGACTTAACTTTCTGCTAGCTATCAATTTCTTTACATTTACACACAATGTCCTTTTTTCCGCCGATATTACCCTACTGGTTTCTCTTTTGTGTTCTAAATACCAGTGGTGGTCGTTTTAGTCATTGAAATAAAATAGTCGGTTGTTTAATTATAAATTCCTTAGTCCTTCCGGGGCCCAAAACATTGGCAATAAACGGATTTTTTCTATAAAGTGTTTTATAATTCGGTTATTTATAATTTTAAGAATTTGAAACTTATAAATAATATACATTAGTATTTTTTCTATTTAATGATACCAAAAAGTTTTACACAAGTTGTATGGTTTGTTAATTATTATTTACAATTAAATGATGAGAGCTGGGGAGGACTTTATAACTTTTATGGATAGACCTCATTGACCTTCATCTTCAGAAAAAATTTCAGTCTTTTCGAAGCAACGTAGGTATTTTAAAAAAATGAAAACGAGAACTTTTGAGGAACATCATGATATCCATAAAAATTATAAATTGAGAATATTAACTAATGATGGAGGGTGCTGCAGGTGGATTTTATGGTATTTGCGAAGAGAGCTCATTGACCTCTAACTTCGATAAAAATTTAGTTCTTCTCGAAAAAAATTTTTTTAGGAGAAACATGACGACGGTCGTTGGTTTTGTTGCTAGCCATTTCTTGTACAGCTTCTTCCGGTAATATTGAAATGATAAACTCAATTCAAATTTGTAAATCTTTTGTTGTAAATTCGAAACATATTTAACTAGATAAGTTTATAAAATCCAGTACCAGGTATACGAAACCACATCATTTTTTCGCAAGTGTGTATAGCAGTGAGTAGCTTAATATACCATCAAAGAGAAAACACAACAAAATTTATTCCATATTTAAAGAAAATAGATAAACAACGTTATTGAGTTTTACAGATATCGCTGTGGAATGGACGCAGATAAAAATGACTGAGATAGTGAATAAATCGAATGTTAAAAAAAATCACCAGAAGTGAACTACGTCCTGCTGTCCATCTGTTAAGCTGTTATAGCCACATATTGCTTATCGTCTGAAAAACTAGCGATCAGCGTCTTTCGTAAATAATTTATTGGTATGACCGTTCGATGGAACAATAAAGACGAAAAAGCGGAGTAAAGCGTTCGCAACGCGACGTCAAGGCGAATCGCAATATCCGCGACCGGGAGCACTTATTTACCTGCCATTTTGAAAGCCGGTATTAAGGTAATCGCGTTCGTAACTACGCCGGGCATTGTTATTGGACCGTAATTTTTGTTTATGGTTCGGAGCGCGTGGACACCGGCTGCAAAGGCCGTTCGGAATAAGCTACTAGAGGGCGCAAGGGTTTCGGTATTACGGCAAGGATTCGTGTGGGGTCGTGCGAGAACGAGTTTATATATTTAATCGTAAGCGAGATTCGTGATGGTGGAGCGCTTACGAAAGCTTTCCGGTAATATATGTTGGTTATCCGGAGGTGGTTGTTATGGCTTCGCTTTTATAGTTGTTTGCTTTAAAGCTAGTCGCGTCCAGTAAACGTACGGAAATAACTACCTCGCCAAGTGCTACACGTGGTTAAGGTAAAGGGTAAAGAACATTTATACCTTAGTAAGCTTTGATCTTCTATGATTTTTTTCAACATTTGGTTGTCGCTTGACGACAAAAACCGAAAAAGGGACAATAATACGCTAGGCAGGGTTTCCAGATCTCAATATCGAGGGCTCTATATTGAAGTATCTTTTTAATTGCGCCATTTCTATTAGTCACAGAAAGCATTTAGAATTTTTAAAACGTCTTGTTAAACAGTAATAAAAGAAAATTCAAGATTTTATCCATTAGGTTTTAAAGTATTAGCAGCAAGTCAAAGTTAATAATACTTAGAAATGCAAACAGAAAGGAAGAAGGCTCAAATCTAGATTGAAAACCAAGAACCATAAAATAATAAATAGTAGGTATTTATTTTACCTGCTGGCAATGAGCTCTGTGTTTTACATTGTAATGAAAGTAGAAATAAGAATATATAGCATGGTGGAATAGTGTGGCATTATCTCTCCTTTATTTATTATTGTTTTGAAATAATGTTTTAATAGATGTTGCATAAAATCACAATATATACATCTGTAAACATTTTCCGTCATACATCAAACATCTCATATACAATACGAAGAACAATTTACATGATACCGGGATTGTTTGTGAATTTAAATGTAGAACATTTTTTAAATATTGTCTCCCAATTTTAAGGAGCACTTATTAAAACATTTCTATTGATAAATAAGCAACATATTGTACATTGCGCTTCCCTGTATTTGACGATGTTCAATTAATTGACTTGGCTTTTCACGGACTCTCCCCAAAAGTAATGAATACCTATTGTTGCTGGGTAAATCCAACAACCAGTAATTTATTCATAAGTAATGGTAGAGGCTAGTTAGATAAATGTCTACCACGTGTCGGCTGATATCAGTGGCAGTATTGAATGATGCATTTTAAACGAAACCTGCTTACTTCTGAAAGCGTATCCTCAATAAAAAACATCATAATCCATAACACTATCGAGATACAGAGTATCCACCCTCCAAAATGTATTATCTCAAAATCACCTACTAAATCTCAAACTTTTTGAAATACTCGAATATTAAATTACCACACCATGTGACACAAAGAAATGGGAACTACTAAACATTTCGAGATAGCTATTTGAGATTTAGGAGGTTCTTATAAGTTGAATGCAGGAAAGAAGTTTCTCTTTTGGTTTGTCCGGAAATGACTGTAACTTTAATAGTATATTATGCAACAAGTGCGGTAAGCGGCATTTGACTCACGAGTTTATTTGACACAAGCGGAGCGAGTGTTTAATAAACGAGCGAGTCAAAAAGTTTACCGAACGTGTTGCATACTATTCTTTTTCTACGACCGTTAGTTTTTTTGTATATTTTCGCAAAACACGAATACATTCACTGACATGACTGTCAGAATTGGCAAACGTCAAAATTCAAAGCTTGGGAAATATCTCCGAAGACATCCGATTGCTCCCAAACCCGTGCGGTAAAATCCCGGAAATGTCCGAAGTGGCTCGGATTCGTGGAAAACGAAACCGACGTGGTAAAGCGATGCTTCCCGCATGCTAGATCGGTGCTTAATTAGGTATTTTACAGACAGGAGTAGAAAAAAGTATGAATGGCGCTGATGAATATTGTTCACAATGAAATATTGAACCGTCTGATAAATATATGGTAAAAAGGAAAATACATTCTCGTT
Source organism: Cylas formicarius (assembly GCF_029955315.1). NCBI lineage: Eukaryota > Metazoa > Arthropoda > Insecta > Coleoptera > Brentidae > Cylas > Cylas formicarius. The sequence continues at coordinate 42,713,182 of NW_026844214.1, read as the reverse complement.
ATCACAACATGATTGTTACTACTTCGGATAAACGCTAACTTCTTGAGAGTTGGAAAAATGCAGTACAGCACATTTTAAAAATTGAAGATACAAAATAACATATTGTCTATTATAATTAATATTAATGATTACTCTAGATAAAAGCATACATATCCAGCTAATGATTGCTAATTTTTAAATACAGGGTGTTTTCTAATCGAATATCAATAACTAAGGGGGCTATTTTTGGGTCCATTTAAAAAATAAAACTTCATATGAGGAAATGTCCTAAACCTCTTAACTTTTGCGATACAAAGTGGTAAATTTTTCAAAAATAAAATACATATTTTTTTTAATATCCGTAATACCACTTTAGATATTTTAATGAAATTTAGTACACAAGTATTATGTATCAAGAGAAATGATTTAGTGTACCACAACTATTTTAGAATACACCAGGCGTACAGGATTTCAATTGTTTATTTTGACTAAAAAACTATATATTTTGTTTTATATAGATATTTTATGTTTCACAAAAAAAGCTGTCCATTTAACCAATGCGGTGGCGACCCAATTAACCAAAAATTATTTGTTCATACACAGTCAGTGGCACGCCACTGATTCCGTGAAAAAAAAATGACATTTGCATTCATTTATGAGCAGATTTGATCTCTTAATTTTTTTTTATTCCACCACACGGTTTTCATTTTTAACGATAACTAACCATGACGGAGGTTTTATTTTTTTAGCGAAAACCGTAGATTGGATTGAAAAAAATCATGAAATTAAATTTCTTTAGTAATGATTGGAGATTGTAAGAATAATTTTTATTTTAACAGAAATTATGAGCGTACCATCAATGTCAGCCAAAATAGACAGTAATGCCTCTTGATTTCATTAAAATGTAGTAATTTAGTATGACACATAAAAAAATATATATTATTTTTGAAAATTTACACTGTATATCAAAAGTTAAGATGTTTAGAACATTTATTCAGATGAAGTTTTCTTCTTAAAATCGCTTCCTTAATTATTGACATTCAATTAACACCTTGTATTATTATACCTAAATAAGCATATGTAATTGTTAGATTTTTAAAGCTCTGCCCTACAATACCGACTAGTCAGGTGTTTTATTGGCATCGGCAGGTAATTTCGATAATTGTCATAAGCCAAGACGATATACTCTGAGACACACCATACGCGATTCAACTCGAACCACCACCAATTCAACGACTTCGCGACGTTGCCGATTTTCAGCTAAATGTGAAACATGATACGTGTTTGGCAGGCAAAGGAATCCGCAAAGAGCGGACGCGTCAAAGAAATAACCCGCCGCTATCGAATTATTCGTGCTCCCCGCAGTGTTCTCCAACCCCCCATTAGCGACTCTTAATGGCGTGCTCCGTGCCCGTTCGCAGCGCCGGTGATTAATACACCGTGTCCATGAAAGAAACAAGAAAAAAACACGTCATAAAACCCGAGTATACAAAAAGTTGGAAACCGACATCCCACACCCCTCGACCGGTCGGGATGAGATATGCGTTTAATGATAATCCCGTGGGACGGGTCAGTCGGTGAATAGCACAGTAAATTAATTTCACATCCATGGTACGAGTGTCCGGCTACTCGGTGACAAATGCGTCGCTAACGGAAATGGCGACGAGGGACGAGTACGCTTCCGTAAGGGAAAAAGGGAACAAGGGGGTTAGTTACATCAAAAGGTGGCGGTGGGGTTAATTGAGCATACTTGTAGCTTTGAACGACAGAGAGGGTCGAATCTAATGGACGTAGCAACCAGACTTACTTGGTTACTCGTATTTCCAAAGAACTGAACGAGGCCGAATTAAACGAAAATTATTATTTGTCGTAAAAAATATGAAAATTGGTGCACCACTGCTGTTTTTGGAGCTTAGTGCTGTCGCAAAACAAAATAGCGCTATCCAACAAACCAATTAAAATTGCTTTGTTGGAATCTTGCTTTGAGGCGCTGCGCTATTTTCAGTTAGATGCTGCATCATAATTCAGAGGGTTATGATCAGCAGTTTATAATCATGTCGAGATGACTTGCTTTGACCCTTGGTAAAGCGATTCAGGAGATTCGACATTTCTATTGGAAATACGTTGTAATAAGTTAACTTATAATCGCAAAATCTAATTCGTGATGATAACACCATCGTATTGGTTGGTCTACTAAGTTCATGACCTTGTTGTAGTGCTCAACATTAAATCGGCATGCAGCTAGATATTTTAACCTCATTCGGCAGCAGAGACAGTATTATAAGGAGCAAGGGTATTTGATCTTTTGACTCTAAAACAGTATGCATAATCTAATTGTCGATGGTAACACCAGATGGATGGTATTGGTCAATATCAACAGCGAATATTTGCAATTTTTTTGAAGTTTGATTTTAGTCAAAAGAAAAATGTCACAAAATTATAGATAAGTTAGTATTTGCACTACCGCAAGCTTCTTTTTATCAACACTTGTTGAGTAATGTCTGTGTTAATTGCGGTTTTAACTGTAGCTGAACTACTTTAGCAACGCTTGGCCTTTATCAACCGTTAAGTGACTCTAAACTGGTCAATTTCAATTGCGTCGTACTTTCGTACACAAAACACACAGAATTAAGTTGTAAATAAATTACACGCGACGTCGACGTTAAATTCTATAACCGCCGCGACGCGACAGTGCTTTGGCAGGATCCTGGCGAATTATTTACTCTGGTTTGAGTGGTGTGTAAACCTGGGGACGTAATCGATTTCCTTTCGCAAAGAGTTTATGCAAACGGATCTAATTGCGGCACGATTGAAAACAGCTCCGTCTGGCAAACACGCCACGTCAGTTGGGTGGCTGCTCGGTTCTTTTCGTCGGTGACACACGACGGCATTTGGTAGGCAATAATTATAGAATCGTCTTTTATACACCGATCACCAAAGCGTTTGTCGCGTATAGATCGCCATCTGCTGACTCGATGCACTTTTAAAAATATGTTTTTGAGATAGAATAGCGATTCAATAGAGAAGTTCATTTAGCTCGTCGATATGAGTTTTAAGAAACTTCGTTCATTCATGCCCTTTACCTAACAACTCTTCATATCCAACACCAAGCACACATAATTAGGAGCATGAAAGTAATGAGAAAAAACGTTGGACAAAGGGAGAGAGAAACATTTAAATTACAAAATTAAACAGGACAGATAATACTTTTTACAAAACTTCTGGATTCCTATTTCAGTTTCAGTCAATCTCTGAAGAAGCCAACAGGATGATTGGCGAAACGTCATTAGCAGCAACATTATCTAGTTCGGGGGGGAGTTTTGTTGAGCAGAATTATGACACTATTGAACTTGTGGCTTCTAAATCAGAATATCCCCACAAAATGAAATAACGCATCACGATTCCACTTTTTAGAAAAGAGGACATCACTAATCTCGAAAACTACAGGCCAATAAACCTTGTTAACCACCTATATAAACTGTGTATACGTATATTAACAACGGATACAGAACAAGCGATCATTTAAAGTGTTTAAAAATGTTAATTGAAACGAATATAACAAACCACTGGTTCTTGTTTTTGTGGAATTTCAATTTCAATCAAGAGGGGTGGAAGACAAGGCGGCACCTTGTCTCTGAAATTATCTAATAAAATACGCTTTTGAAAAGATGAAGAAAGAACCTGCATGGAAACGATATAAATATTGACCATGAATGATCTCTATTGTGCAGACGACCCTTAGCGAAAAATTTCGCAGACATAACGGACATGGTTCGAGAACGACGAGCCATATCACAAATCGGGTTACATATAAATGGTTCTTAGTCAAAAAATCGAGGCGAAAGGGAAAAAAATACAACTAATAGGCAAATATACGTACTTGGTCCATGAAGTGAAATTGAGTAGAGATAACCAAATAGCGACGCTCACTAGGGGATGGGATGGGTGACATATTAAAAACTGAAAGATATATTCCCTTAAAAGAAAAGCTTTAGTCAGTCATCTTACCCGTCCTCGCCTATGGAGTGAAAGCGCTAATAACACTCACGGAAATTGTCAAGAATTAAACTGCGAAGAACCCATCGGAGAGAGAAAGGATTGGAAACTAGTAAATTCGTAGTAGAACAAAATGGAAAATATATATCACAAGAGCAAAGTGGAGATGTGCGGGACACATTTTGAGGCTACAGGACGATACATGGGTAAAGGATATACCAGAGTGGAGGTCTGTTATGGATAAAGGAAATATTGGGAGACCCTCTAAGAGATGGATCGATGATCGTAAGAGAATAAGTACAAATTAGATGCAGGCCGAACAGAATTGAGAAACTGGAAAAGACTGGAAGAGATCCACCTTCAACAATAGATAAGAGAGATACGTTTCTCAACCACTATTTCTTTTTTCTGCCTATATCCCGTCTTCCTTCAATCTTCCCTTGCAGTATTAGTTGTAGCTGTTCATATTCTATGCGTCGCATTATATGAACGAGATAGGTTGTTTTTCTGATTTTTGTTGTGTGTGTTGCGGGGTGGGGTATCCATTCTAGCTAGTACTTCTGCGTTTTAGTAGTCCAGCTTATGTGTAGCATTCGTCTATATTGCCACATTTCAAACGTTTCCAGCCTCCTGAGATCCTCCAGCTTTAAAGCCCATATAAGAGCAACGGCCACACATAGCACCTGAGTATTCTCATTCTTACTCAGATTGACAGACGTGGGTTACAGCGAGCTACGCATCTTTATGAAACCGGCCCTAGCTATTTCAATGCGTCTCCTGATTTTTCTCGGATGGTCGAGCTGATTATTGATTTCTCTGCCCAAGTATATGTCGCTCTCTACATTTTGAAAGGTGGTGTTATTAATTACAATATTTACTTGTTGTTCCGATGGAGTCCGACTAAACACTAAGGTCTTGGTCTTTGAGGTATTAATGTCCAATCCCATTCTGGTATTGTGTTCCGTTAATATATTCACCAACGTTTGCTGCTGTTCTTCCGATTCCTCTATGACTACTGTATCCTTCGGAGAGGTCCTCTAATGATTGTTTGATTATATATTCGGAATTCACATTGAATAGTAACGGGGAGAGGAGACATCCCTGGCGAACACCGCTTTCGATCTTTATATAGGAAGTGTTACCGTCTGCTTTTCGAACGCATCCCTTTTAGTTCCAGTACATGTTGCGTATCATAATTATTATTAGATCGTGAATTTCCAACCCGATCTTGTGCTGGATTTCTATTAGTTTTTGATGTTGTATGCGATCAAAAGCTATCTTATAATCCACAAAAAAGACATTCGGCCATTAAGGTTAGACAGAGGGTGGCCTCTCCTGTTACTATACATCTTCTGAACTCGTACTGAAATCGGGCTAGGTAGTCGTCGAATTTGGGGCGGATTCGGTTGAAAATTATTCTCATCAGAATCTTTGCTGCATGGCTCACCAGGCAGATTGTTCTGTGATCCTCGCACTGCCTCGCTTTGTGTTTTTTAGGCAGAGGTATATATGTGGATGTTAGCCAGTCCTGGGGTATATGTCTGCTTTCATAAATTGCATTGAGTATGTGAGTCAGTCTATTTATAGCGTCCTCGCTCGCGAATCTTGTGGATTCTTTAATTTTCTCAGTTCACTATATTTATATTGTTCCTGCAACTCTTCGACTCCTCTGCATGATGTCGTCAACCACTATTCCTTCGCAATCTTGATTTCTTCTTGGATTACACGATTTATTCTGCGATAATCCTGTTTGTTTTTGTTCTTTAGCCCTCGTCTCATGTCCATCAGCCTTAATATCTCATCAGTGATCTATTGACTTTTCTTCTTGCGATCTTCCCTTCCTATTATTTATTGTTCAGTCTCAAACTTGTCCATGTGCTTTCAATATCCTCCTGCTTAAGACTCTAACTGCCCATTCTCATAGTTCCGTTCAGTTTTCTCCTCTACCTCCTTCAAGTAATGTGTTTTTTGATTGAAGGCTATTTCGGAAACTGGCGTTAATAGTAAAGAAGTCGATTTGGTATCTTACAATATTGCCATCTCGATCTTGGGGAGACTACTAGTTTACTTTCTTGGCAAAATTGGACAAATCAACTGCCTCTGTCGTTTCTCTCGTCTAGACCGTAAGGATCTACGACGCCTTCTACTGTTTCAGCAGCCACCTTGGCGTTCAAGTCACCCATGAAGATGTTTATGTCATCAGACTTTATACACTTCTTCTCTAGCTCAATGCCGGAATAAAATTCCTCCAATTTATCATCAGAGCCATCGGCTCTGGGGGCATATAGTTTGATAAGCATTACTCTGTCGCTAGCCGGTAGGAAGCCTTTGACGCACTGCGATATACAGGACGATATCAGAATACAGACACCATGTAGAATAGTAAAATTTATTTTTTGTTTCTGTCCATGTGGTTCACTCATGCCGTTGATCCTGTGTTTACGGTTCATCCGCCTTTGTGGTATTTCTGCCTCTGGACAATAGGGTGCCCCTTTTCCACCCGCTCCTAACATGGAGATCCGACGCTGTTCGCCATATCTAGCTATCCTCACTTAGTTTAGCCCGCAAGTGGATACGGTTGACAGGGTGTGGGACGTGGAGACATAAATGAGAATTGGGTGCCAGTAATCGCCAACCACCATAGAGTATATCGTTGGGTGACCACCTTAAGTAACTACCAAAAAAATTAAAGTAATCTAAGGCAAAGCTGAGTATAAACAAATTAAGACAACAAGACTATCCGAATGCAACATACACAAATCTGAAAAATGTACAATATTTTTGCACTTGGATACTGCAACTGCAACACGAGACTCTCCAGCCAAGAGACAGGATTTTCTTTTATATTACTATGATTTTTTAGGTTTTTTTTCTTTTTTAAAATTTTTACTTTTCCCTTTTTTTGATACTTAATTTAATTTAATGATTAAGTTTGAGTTTTTGTTTAATTTTGGGTGCTTTTGTCTATACCGCCGTTATTTTTATGACATTGTGAAGATGACATTTTCATAGCCCTTTTATTTTTTTAAATGTAGTGCATTTTTGACGATATTGTATTTTGGGATCCTCCCCATTTCTTCGTTGCTTATAGAAAAGGTAAAATATATTCTTAGAGATTCTTTTCAAATTCCAATTTTCAAATATACCTTTACACTAAATTTGTAACTGTTTTGTAACACAAAGTAACAATATACGAAACCCAAAAAATAGCCTTATTAATAAAAACATTTTTTAATTACGATGTTCATTCGACCATTGTCTCTAATGCAACATTGGTGCAACTTTGTAATTCTTTGAACAGCATTAAAAAGAACCATAGGATTCTATCTATAAAAATAACAGACTACTCAAAATGACGTATTGTTTTATTCCACTTTATGTCAAGGTCACAGTCTCTTGGTGTACTCCAAACTAGACTTTGCTTTCTAAATTTGGGGCGGCTCCAAACAGTCTCCAACGATACCGTATCAGAAAGCGTAGGTGTCCCCCACCTCACAAACTTATACCCCGACGATTCCGATCATTGCTCCGCGAAAATAAAACCCCATTCACGTTCAATGGTTCCACTTAATCATCCAACTACGAAGGGTGGGGGGCGAACGAGCCGTGATAACAATCCGTGTAAGCAATCGTGACAGATCGTGAATCTTATGATTTTAATTCGAACTTTTCATGTTAACGGGGCCGACGCGACGCCTGAGGGGCGAGAAGGGGGAATATCGACGTCGAGACGTGTACGGCTGCCCAATTTATTGTTGGAAACATTAGTTTCATTAAAGGTAACAAATCGGGCGATTTCCGGAAATTATATCTTTCCGGGCGTTTTCTATACTCGAACTCCGGGAAGCCAGATTAATAGGCCAGTTGAACTATATATATATGTACGTGCGGCGTCGACGTCCGACGCCGACAACGAATTTTAAGAGGAAAAACTAAAAATCCAACCGGACGAGATTTTTATCCCCATTTTGTACGTAATACGGGTTTATACTGCCGTCAGATATATGACGTGGTCTACTTAGTAAAAGATGGATTAAGTTTGTCATCTGAGGGATGGTTTCGGCATGCGTGATGGGTTGTATCCATTCTGGGGATACCATCAGCCATTCTTGAGGGCCGGGACATGATGCTCCTCCAAGACTCCAAGAAACTGCCAATAAGGACTATGTGTGACATAATAAGATAACAAAGCAAGAGGTAAGTCATTAAAAAGAGCAAAATTTGCCTATTTAATCACACGAAAAAAAAGAGCGTTCCGTTAAATTTTATAACTCAAAACACGTTAAAACAAATTTATGCATGCCAAAAATACATAAAAATATGGCGAAATCGCTCTGTTTTTTCAATATTATTGGAAGACCACCCGAGTTAAAAATGTGTAATTGTATATTCACGAAGTGCATACTAATTATTTAAGTTTACGCTAAAATTGAACCCTACTTTAAATTAATATAATATAATAAAATTTAAATTAAATGTGATCTTTCAATGAACCTAGTACATTTTACCAATTACATTAACGATGACACATGATCACTGGTCGCAAAACCGACCCATGCACTCAATATTTTTTCCATTGTTTTTTAAGGTGGTTATGATGTTCGTGTTCTCTCTGCTGATTTTTGTTGAACAAGTAAAATTATATTATATTAGAATTTTTTTAAATCTATAAGCGGTCATGTAAGGCTGTTGTTTCGCGCGGTTTATCGTGTCATATTGAAAAACGTATGGAAAATCATGTGGATGAATGAGTACCGCACAATGATAGAACGGGAAGGGATTTTAGAGGCACGAAATAATTTCTTTCACATTTCTCCGATTAATCTGCACTTTGCGCAATTTTCGCGCCACAGCGATTTCCACACACTTAGCTCGTTTTCCCAGAACATTTAACAAGATCTAGTTCTATTTTGAAAAAAAGTACTGCGGTAAAAATACCGCGTCCGAACTCATTGAGCTGTCAGCGGCCATGATGGTTGTCGAATGACGCAAGGGCGTTCGTTAAAAAAGAGATTTCAAATCTCGCATGAGCGCATGTTGAATTTACCTGTCATTTTCATAGATGCTTCATAACTTTCTGGATTATCGCCAATAACATTTTTGTTATGTTTAGAAACTTTTGTGTTCTGTATTTTTTATATAAAACTTAACGTTGGCAAATACAAAAACAAATCAACAATGCATAACGAGATAGAAAAGAATTATTGGATCAAAAAATCCAGTTAGCTGCTGTCACTTCTTAAAGCATTTCCTATTACTGCTTTATTTGATATTGACCAGTTAGTTTGAATACAAAATACAGTTGTGTAACATCAGTCAACTAAACTGTTTTCCAAATATTTTTTTTCGCCGTGAAATGCTTTAGATGTTTTTTTTATTCGGAGACTATAAGTTTTATGAGAAAATAGCGGGAAATAAAAATGTTTCTAATAAACTCGTCTATCGAAATTTATTTCTTTCCATGTCATTGCGTAAGTTTTCCTTAAATTTAATTAAGAAGAATGATAGCGGTAGTTTAATTAAATCCCCCCACACATTAAAAAAAATGTGCAGGCAGTATGTTTTCATAACAGTAATATTTTCGTAATATTTGATTACACTATTTCCGTTTTTAAGATATAGATATTTGTCGCCTGATATTTCCCTAATAAGAAATCACCACGTTATGTCTTGTTTGTGATTTTCTCAATTTTTTTCACAAGATAATGAAACTTTTTTGACGCGAAAGAGATGCTTTTTTTTGTAGACAAACTTTTTGAAAAGCGGTCACGAACCCATAATCATTATTAAGACATGATTAGAAACTCAACATTGCTTTGACGTACTCATATGTTACATAGAGAACGCTATAGGAACAACATACGTAATAGTATATTATGCAACAAGTGCGGCAAACGGCATTTGACTCATGAGTTTATTTGACACGAGCCGAGCGCAGCGGAGCGAGTGTTTAATAAACGAGTGAATTAAAAAGTTTACCGAACGTGTTGCATACTATACTTTTTCTACGACTTGAGTTTTTGAGTACATTTTCGCAAAACACGATTACATTCACTGACATGACCGTCAGAATTGACAAACGTCAAAATTCAAAGCGTGGGAAATAGCTCCGAAAACTTCCGATTGCTCCCAAGCCCGTGCGGTAAAATCCCGGAAATGTCCGAAGTAGCTCGGATTCGTGGGAAACGAAACTGACGTGGTACAGTGACTCTTCCCGCACGCTAGATCGGTGGGTAATTAGGTATTTTACAGACGGGAGTAGAAAAAATTCTTATTTAAATTGTTTTCATGTAAACTATATATAAGTTATTTTTGCTGTCGCTACTATGTTTGCTTTCCAGCACAAGAAGCGGTAGAATACCAAAAGTATCCTATGTATATTGAATTAGGTAAAAGTACTCCATACAACTTGGTAAATACACAAAAATCGAGTTTGATTTGATGGTGAATATATACAATACATACAATTTATATTTACAGTTATAATTTCGTATAATGATTCACTTGACTGAAATGTCAGGCAAGATGTAATTTTGCACATACTTTTATGCCATAAAAGTGGCACACACAGGTGGCCCCAATGATCTAGTGCACAATTTTACACTTTTGTGTGTATTCTATGGTGGACAACGAATTTGGAATGCACTGTACAGGTTTCATTCGCCGTATACTCTCAAAAGGCAATGCGATGTTGCCGGTTGAAATAAAATTTCCGAAAACACTTGTTGAATATAGCGCTCGGATTAATATCTTCCAACCGAACAAAGACGTGATAAAAATAAATTCTGCCACTTCCAGCAACAAATCTTTACGGGAAAAGAAAACCCAAGGGGGAACATCTCGGTCCATTACTGACTACCACCACTACCAACTTATCTAGATTATTATAAGGCGTCTCAAGAAGCCGCCTCTGCGTGCTCCCAAATCCGTCTTACATGCCCCCCCCTTACGATCCCGAACCCCCCCCCCCACGCTCCATAAATCTTCGAATTTACATCCCGTACCGTGCGCGAGAGAAAAAAAGCGACCTCCTTCTCTACGCCAGCCCCCCTAATGTTCCCCCGATCGCCTACAAAATTCGCCATTTTTATCATTCCGATCGGCCATTACGGCTTGCCTACGTGTATGCATTTTATTACTTATTGCTCGGGTCCCCGATAAATCCGAGAACGGGGGTTGGGGGAAAGGGGGGCCACCTTTTTTCTCCGTAAACTTTTAAACCGCCATAAATCGCGGCGGTGGTGCCTCGATCGCCTTTTTTTGCGCGACCCCACCTCTTCCCGCCTCCCCCACTTGCCCCCGCCATTTAATTTAGTTAAATTTCGAGATCGGAGGGGGTGACCGAAAAGAGAAATTTAATTTTCTGGCCGAGTCGGCGTTTTGAGTATCCTATTGCGCGTTTGATTCTTTTTAATTGGAGTACATATACCGGGTGACTGACACTAAGGTTGGGTGGGTAGAGGTTTGCGTCGCGTAACAGGGAATAGTATTTGCAAAAATATTTTTGATATTGCTCACAGCTACATAGGCTGTTTTATTGATAGAAACATTGTTAGCTTTGACGGAGAAGATATCAATACTTAAAGTGTAGCTGGTTACCACTGGTATATTTGTGATAAAATGTCCACCGAATTAACATGTATTTTGAAAATAATTTATTAATATGTAATGTTTATGGTACAATATATAAAATACTATATGACTGAATTTTAAAGTTTATCATACGTGTTTATTATATTGCACTCAAACATGTTCATGTTTGGTATGGACTAAAAGTTTAAATTAAGTTTAAGATATACCAAACAGCAACGTTTTTTATATTGGTTTAATATTTAGTAGTTGACATAATATATTAATAAAAAGATTGTACCCTACACCTTTAATTATTGTTTTATATTATACCTTATACAAGATGTTAATGGATACGATCTGAAATTTTTTCATGTAAAAAAAGTGAAAATTTCAATTAGAAAATCTTATATTATACGAGATTTGATCACAAGTAAAATTCATTTTGTTTAATAGTTACATCTTCATTTATTGTCATCAGAAGGTAGAGGGCCAGTATTTATATATTTGAGGGATAATCGTTGTTTAATGGAATTTTACTATCGAAAATTGTGGATTTGCCATGAGTTAAACTAGAAGAGGAAACATATCCTTCAGCATTTGTATTATTATTAGTCGTTTGAAAAGAGTTGTCTTTTTTTCGACGAAGATATGGCTTTACAATGAGTTTCGGCATTTTTTTTATATTTTCAATTTTCATATTCATACCGTAGCATTTTACTTTGTTAATGCTATGCTGATTTGGCTAAAATATATTAATTTAAATGCACAAAAAAAGACAGAAACAACATTGTGAATTCGATTCCATGAATTTTACTTTTTATAAAACTTCTAAATTCCTCCAAAGTCAGTGGTTGTTGATTTGTTATCTTGCCTCTTCGGTGATGAAAATACTAAGGTATGTTAATTTTTCAAAGAAACTTCCACAGGCTACTGTAATACTTTTTGCAAAACTTCTGGATTCCTGCTGCTTCGGTTTTTGCTGAGTCGAACTTGCTGACATTTCGCGAATCATCCTGTTGGCTTCTTCAGAGCTTGACTAAAACTTGTTCGCATTTTACTCTGTACCTGCTTTTATATTGTTTGAGGGAGACGGAACTAAATGAGGGTCATAAACACCGTCTCGGATGACTGATTCCCATATTGGTGACCGGTGACAGATTGTTAGGTTGCTTATAAATTTCTATAGACGGATTTTTCGTTGGAAATTATTAAAGGTTCTAAAGGAATATAACGTCAAAACCAGATTTATCACTTGTCCAAAAATCTCTCAACATCTTCGATCCGTCAAAGACAAAATTCCATTTGAGATTCCAGAAGTTTACAGCATTCCATGCATATGCCGTAAAGAATACATTGGAGAGACCGGACGGACTAGGCTCAAATAACATAAAAGAGCCTTAAGACTAAGACAAATAAACTCATCAGCAGTTGTCGAACACAATCACGAAACCGGTCTTAAAATTTTATTCGATAAAACTAAAATTCATGCATGTAATTAATTCTTCTACCAATGAAAAATCCGAGCCAACCTATCAATCTTAACCGCGACTCAGGTCTCTACCTGTCACCAATATAGGAATCATCCGAGGCTGTGTTTATGCCCCTCATTTAGCTCAAACAATATAAAAGCAGGTACAGAGTAAAATCCGCAAGAAGAATCCAGAAGTTTTATAAAAAGTATTACAGTAGCATGTGGAAGTTTCTTTGAAATATATTCGGTTTGTTAGTCACATCTGCGTCGCCGCGCGGCCATGACTAATCTACGCACAAAAAAATGTTTTGTCTAGTCGATAACGGTGCCTTTAAGGAGTTGATGTTTCCTTTAGGATATTGTTGTATCAAAAGAAAGTGTTTGTTTGCCTTTTAAAAATGTTAATTCAGATTAACTTGTACAGCTTTTTCCTAAAGAGTTGTGCTACAGTTTCTCATTTCCCCAGAATATCCTATATACTATATACAATAGCAAAACTGTTCGATTCTTATATATGTGGGAGAATGCAACAAATTGTCCCGTGTTACGAATCGCTCAGCAAAAAATATTAGACGTGAGAACAATATAGAATATAGCGGGTACCGGGTGTTTCAAGGCTAAAAAACCCTCCATATCAAATGAAATGTCAAGCTTCAAAAAGAAAATACCCCAGTCAAGTAGAAAAAACTGTTCTTGCACCGAGGATAATTTGGTCAGTCCCACGGAGTCTGGGGGAGAGGGACAGAAAATTGACATATGGAAACTTCCACAGACATGAGAAGTAAACGACAAGAACAATTATTAACGTGAGAACATGCCCACCAACGATAAAATTATAGAATCAGAAGAACTAAAAAAAGTAAAAAAACAATTATAATATTCCACCTCAACTCAGTAATGTAGGTATTATTAATTATCACTTTGTTAACTTTATTCCAAAGCTCGTGAAACTCATGAGTTCTATGAAAATAATGTAATACTAGATATTATGGAAAATCGTTTCAAATTTCAACGTGTAAATTCAAATACTTGAAATTATTAATAATATTAATATTAATATTAATATTAAGAACCCTAACTCTGCTACACTTGAAAACCTTTGGCCTATACGTATTCTACCAATATTTGCAAAGGTCTTAAAGAAAATTATTAAATAACAACTGGTTAGCTACTTAAACAAATATAATCTCACCCGTTGCTTTTATCTGTCTTAAACTATATTGGTTTGAGTGTATCTGCACGAGAACTTATTAAAAATTCTTTTCAGCCGTGAGCAGGCGGTGCTTTACGGTTGCAAAATATTCAAAAATATCTTCTGGAGTTCACTAAGGGTTCTATTTTGGGACCTCTGTTATTCTCTGTTTATAAAGGGTGTTTTTTTTTCGATGCATAGAACTTTAAGTTGCAATAAAACAACGATGGATTATTTGATTGACATGAATTTTATTTATCCGAAAGATAATCTTGTGACATTAAATTTGAAATATAATTTCTGGCATATGACCGCCACGGCTGGCGCGGATGTAGTCCAATCTGGACGTCCAATTTTCGATGACTTTTTTCAACATTTGTGGCCGTATATCGGCAATAACACGGCGAATGTTGTCTTCGAAATAGTCAAGCGTTTCTGGCTTATCCGCATAGACCAATGACTTTACATAGCCCCACAGAAAGTAGTCTAGCAGTGTTAAATCACAAGATCTTAGAGGCCAATTCACAGGTCCAAAACGTGAAATTAGGCGATCCCCAAACGTATCTTTCAATAAAGCGATTGTGGCACGAGTTGTGTGACATGTTGCGCCATCTTGTTGAAACAACATCTCCTCCACATCATGGTTATTCAATTCAGGAATGAAAATGTTAGTAATCATAACTCTATACCGATCACCATTGACTGTAACGTTCTGGCCATCATCTTTTTTGAAGAAGTACTTACCAATGATTCCACCAGCCCATAAAGCGCACCAAACAGTCAATTTTTCTGGATGTAACGGTGTTTCGACATACACTTGAGGATTAGCTTCGCTCCAAATGCGGCAGTTTTGTTTGTTGACGTAGCCATTCAACCAGAAGTGCGCTTCATCGCTAAACAAAATTCGCTTATGAAAATCGGGAACAACGGCAATCTCGTTTTGGGCCCATTCGACGAATCTACGCTTTACTTGATGATCCTTTGGTTTCAATTCTTGCACGAGTTGGATTTTGTAAGCACGTAAACCAAGATCCTTCCGCAAAATCTTCCATAAAGTGGATGGACACAGATCTAGTTCCTGTGCTGGATGGCGGATGGACTCATTCGGGTCTTCCTCAATGCTACGCTCTATAGCAGAAATAACTTCTTGTGTAAGCACCGTACGGTATCTCTGGGGATGCGAGTTATCAATAAGAGTAAACGTGGTGCGAAAACGTTCCATGGTTAATCGAATTAAATGCTCTGATGGACGATTTTTTCGACGATAAAATGGACGTAGTGCGCGATACGTATTTCGCAGAGAACCATTATTTTCGAAATAAAATTGCACTATTTGCAAGCGTTGTTCAGGCGTGAGTCTATTCATGATGAATTGCGAAACCAAACTGAGAATAATTCACTTGACAGCTGTTAAATCGGCCGCCATCTTGAACAGTAATGCCAACTTAAAGTTCTATACATCGAAAAAAAAACACCCAATATATCAGAATTCGCAAAAATCTTTTTGTCGTATCTGCATCACTTCCCTGCAGATGATACTCAGATGTATCTCTCATTTCTGATCGATGAAGCAAACCAGGCTGTTTTTGTGTTAAACCTCAACCTTTATAAGCACACAATATCTTCTAAAAATCATTGTCTCAAGGTCAATGCTGAAAACAGTTCTGCAATAGTTTTTGGTAGAAAAACAGACTGAATTAAATTTTTGCGAACCCACAGTGATCTATTATATATAAGAGGTAAACCAAAACACTTTAAAAATCGAATAAAAAACTTAGGGTTGTGCGTACATGAATTTAAAATTAATTTTTCAACATAGATATATTTTCTGTAAACTCCTCACATCGTCACTTTGAGATTCATTAAGCTTATTTCAAATGACATATTATGATGTTGTCTACGGTCCCTACTTAACAGCTCATAAAAAGTAGTGAAATATGCAAAATAGGTGTCTTTTATATTCTGCAACTATCTTTTTTAATACAATTGCCCTTAAGACGCCACAGTATCTATATAACAGCTTTCGGACTGATGTACATAATATCAATATTAGGTTAAATTTCCAAACGCGCCTATTCTTATTGCGTGAGAATGCTCTTTAATAGTGTACCAAATAAATTAAAAATATAAAAGACTAAATATGCTTGCAAGAGGCAGCTTTACAGATTTCTATTATGACAATAATTCTCTCATTTTAGCTTTTGGTATTCAACTTAATATGTAATATCTGTCCATAGGCTCATATCTCTTGTATGAAATGTCGTTGATTTTCTATTATTTTTTTACATTTTTTTTAGCAAATTCTGCAAATGTTGTATGTGTTAATTCAATAGAGACCTTTATTGTTATTGTTATTATCATTATTATTTTATAAACCGTCCATTGAAAAGTACTGAAAAGTGTTTTTAACTTAATCTTAATCGGCTATTAACATTAAATGTCAGTATTTGTATAATAGTTGTATAATAGTTGTCGGTTGTCGAACTTTGTCAAGTTTTCGAATCGGTATGGGGCGCACACGTGACTTCACGTGAATTTTACCGTATTACAAAATTGATTTAAGTAAAATATAATATTTAATTTAGAAAATGTACCAAATATGACTGTCGTTTTTTATTTCCAGTTTACAAAAGTTGGATCTATTAAGAAAACGGCAAAAGAATCAATTAAAACGCGAGTACTATACTATAATTGGCATGCTTTTGTCTATTGCGATACAAAGAAAGCTTCAACGGTAGAAAACACAGGAAACAAAATGGTCTACCATAAACGTGTAATACATAACTAAAATATATCTACTGTATACGTTTATTTAATCTTCCAAAATCGGAGACTAATGGTGGAATTCACGGTTATTTATTGTAAATTGTTATTCGAGTGTTGCTGGGGATATCAACCACGACGGGACGTGTCTAGCTTCATGCCGGCGCTTTACTTCTAAAGAGGATTTGTTCTAGAAATTGGAGGTAAAAAAAATAAAATGGCGTCGCCCCCTCTTCTAGGTCTGGGCCGGGAGCGACGCGAGATTAGATATCGGTCGAGCTTGGTTAAAATTTACAATCTTCACATAGAAGTTCGGTGGAGTCGCAGGAGAGGCGAATGCGCCCGGGAATTTTATTTAACTCTCCGAACTTACAATCGTTACACAAGACTTGACTTATTCTGAATAGGTTACGGAACTTTAGTTCGGGAGTTTGCCGTTAGGGTTATCCGAGTGAAAGCCCGTAACTTTTCCCTTAAAGGATTGTACCATTTATACGTAACGTTGCTGCTCCGTTGCCTTCATTGAATGATGGGACGGAATGGAAGGCAGGGGGGTAAAAAAATCGGGAAATTTACTTTCTAGTTTCTTGTGGATTTTACAAGCAGAAACTTATGTCGGAGATCGTAGCTGTCGATGTTTGAGTTACGGATTAGTATTCGTTTGTTTTACGAGAAGGTCGCGGAATATTTATACGTCAACGGGGCTTATTTTTGACTTTAATCGTAATTTTAAAAAAATGAAAATCGACGTATGGTGGTTCTGAACCAAAAAGATTTTCGCGTCTAGTCAAAGTGAATTTTTATAGCGATTTTAGTTAAAATATGATTTTGTGTATTACACTAACATTTTTAATGTTTAATAATTGTAAATTGTAATATAACAAAATAATTCGTTTTAATCCTGTCTTAACAATTACAACCACTACACGACCAAACAATATACAAAACATATATATTGTTTTATATGTAAAAACCCAACTTCCATAACAATAACTTTCCCTTGGGCAAAGTTGTTCTTAAGTAACCATTTCACAAAGAGATAAATTAATTGTTGTCATTACTGTAAAATTTGAATTATATGCAATTCAAGCAGTGCAACGGCTTCATATTTTGTCTCTATTTGATATGAATAAACTAACACATACTATTAATGATTTCAAAACAATCAAGTTTACAAAGCATAGTTAATAAAATAAACGATACGATATCTGTATGTGCATTATCAGTCATAACTTACCCATAATCTCTCAATAATATTAATATTAGAAAAAACTAATACTAATAATTTTTTTGAGAAATGCAGTTAATATTATTTCTCTGTTCCCTTCTCTGGAATAACCATTCATGCATTGATCAGGAATGTCTTAAGTGACACTTTTAAACGTCATTAAACACGCCCCTTTGTTTTCGGTGCTATAGTCAGGAGTTGGGAGCCGTCGAATGTTTTCGGAAATACGTTTAAAACTTCTTCAGACACTCATATAATAAAGAAACTTGTTACTAAAGTGTTGTTTATAAAGCTTGTTGCATAATATACTACTAAAATATTATTGTTTAGTATGGATTTTCCAAAAAAAAAAGAATAAAAGAAGGCAATAATAATTTTTAAAAAGAAAATTTTATGTTGGACAATATTTGGTGACTTGGTGAAGTCTCATTAAAAGCAAGCAATGCCATCACCTTGAAGTCGCTTTGAAATCACTGCTTAAGTGATATTCGCACGCCCGACACCCAGCATTCCCTTGTATATGCAAATCTAATGTACAAAATGGCACCATCTACGTCACAATTAGTTAATTCGATGGTCGAATCAGCCGAAGCGTCTATTATTTAGGACCGATCGGCCGTAACAGGGGGATTCAGATTCGGATACCGGAGAGCTTTGGACTTATTAGTAGCCTTACGTGTTCTGTGTCTGTTTGCCCGCACGTACGGATGGGATTTACATCTTCGACAAAGCCGACAGCTCGAAGTTTCGCGGTTATTACGTCTGATTTGGCACGCGGGGTGGCGACACATCCGCGTTGCATCGTGAATTTCCACTTGATTTGTTTTTCCACATCCGCGTTATCTTTCACAATAAATTCGAATCATGATTTCGAGATTCCGTTTCGTTCGACTTCCGAACGTTTATTTTTTGTCACATCCTTACGGACTGCAATGGAACTTTTGCAATTGAATAATATTATTTTTTGCGTACAAAGTGCATTTTGAAATAGTTAGAAGCCCCCAAACGCGATCTCTCTGTAGCGTGTTTTCAGTTACTAAAATCGTCAATTTTTATCGTACGACTTAAATCGCAGAGGAGCAAAATTGGGTACTCGGATCTAGGTACCACATAAATTGTGTTTACAAGATAAGAAAACTCTATTTCATCTCCTAACTAGCTGTACCCCCCCTAAGAGTACTAGCCTTATTCTCCACGAACTTCCTGGAGAGTACAGAACTCTCCTAGAGGAGTAGTGAATACGAATAGGACAAAAGGCAAGTTCTAATGGAATCTTTTTGAATTCGGAAATGGTGACTGGAATATCTAGAAAAAATTAGGAATTGCAGAGAACAACAAAGACCAATTATTTACTTGGATGAAACCTGGTTCGACACTTATGATACCCCGGAAAAGGGTTGGGTTGACTCAATTGATAAGTGTAAAACAAACGCGCCATCAAAAAAAAGGTAAAAGAATAACTATTTTGCATGCTGGCTATAAAGATGTTTGGATTCCAAATGGACTTTCTCTGTCTGCCAAAAATATTAAAGATTCTTCTCTAGATTACCATGAAGACACTACCGCTGATTTATTTGAAAGTTGGTTTAAAAACAAACTAGTTCCAAACATTCCTCCTAATAGCGTCATTGTAATGTAATGTAATTTATCACAGTAGACAGTTGACTAAAACCCCTTCCTCATGTAACACAAAAGAAACAATTCAAAATTACATGTATAATAATACTTATTTTCACGAAGATTACACCAAAAAGCAATTAATTGAGGTTCTACAAAGCTTGAACCTACAAAAGCAATACGTCTGTGATAATTATGCAAAAAATCTAGGGCATACAGTTTTAAGGCTTCCACCTTACCACTGTATATTTAATCCCATTGAACATGTTTGGCACCAACTGTTAACGTGTTAACTCCAATGTCTTCAAACTTATAGAAACCGAAATTTTTAACATCCCTCCACAAAGTTGGGCAAATTCTGTTAAACATATAGAAATATTATTTTCTGCGTGCATCATGTACAAAGTGCATTTTGAAATAGTTAAAAGCCCTCCAAACGCAATCTCTCTGTAGCGTGTTTTCAGTTACTGAAATAGTCAATTTTTATCGTACGTGTTAAATCGCACAGCAGCAAAATTGTGTACTCGGATCTAGCTATTATTTTCATTCAAGATTTTTGCCGATTACGAGAACAATTTTCCAGCAAAGTTTGTCTATTTGCATCCCTAATCTGCTGGAGAGCAGCCCAAAGAATGCAGATCCGGGAAAACTGAAAGTCAAGGACAGAGGAATACCAACAACTGCCATCTGTGTAGAAATACTATCAGGACATTGTCATTTAAGAAGGTGCCCTTATATTATACATCAATTGGGTTTACAAGATGAGAAAACTCTATTTCATCTCCTAACCAGCTGCACCCCCCCCCCCCCAACCCAAAGAGTACTGGCCTTATTCTCTATGAACTTCCTGGAGAGTACAGAACTCTCCTAGAGGAGCAGTGAATAGGAATAGGAACACCAAAAAATACGAAATTTTAGAAATACTTGTCAATCCTTCATCGTCTAGGTTCGATAATCCTGTGAATCAAACTCTACTTCCTTACTTAACTTAAAATTTTGGACACGGTTTCCATTAAACTTTTACAAATCGCCACCATTATCATTGGACTTTTCTTCACGCAGCTTAAAAAAGGAACAAAATTTGACTCGATTACTTTGAATATTTGCAAGGTTATGGCGGTTCAAAATATCCCAACGGAATGATACAGACAAGCAGAAATGAGGACAAAATATTTAAGGATGATTCGTTCTGTACCGATGATAGGCGATCCCGTAGGACGAACCGAATATACTTCAGAAAAAGCACGATGGAAATCGAGCAATATTTCCATCGATTACATTTAAATAGCGACGTCAGCGGTTGCTGTTTCGCCGTGACCGTCATCATCGAATTATTCGGCCTGTTTACTAAACCAAGAATTAACCCGATATACGACGGAATATCGCCAACCAAATTTACTGTTTAATAAACTTTAAATTGGACGGCCGGAGAAACGACGTTAAATTATAATCAGTCGGCATAATCGAGTCCTCGTCCTGGTGGAAGTGCCGAATAATTCATCGTGTCAGCTCGATTATGTTGTCGCATCCTGTCGACCCGACATGATATCGAATTGACGGCTCTTTGTTTTCGCGGCTAAAATTCTACGGCGTCGACGGGCGACATTTTCGGACTCATCGGCGGCGAAAAATTACAATTATTAAAAAAAACTAAGCTATGGAAACCAAATTCGACTGCTAAAGCAATCTTTACCTCAACTATTGACGCTTCAAATGATCCTAATGTTTAATCAGTAATTCCATATCAGATTTTAACCAAGAATGAAATCGAGTGACTGCACGACGTAGCATGTGCTATGCTAGGTGGGGTCTCATTATGATATTGGATATGCCGTAAGGTCCATGTCAGGCAGCCGCACAGTCAGTGAAGCATTACGGAGATAACTGCGGTGCGAGTACAATGAACTATTTTTTCATTTCAGTAAATTGAGATATGGTCTGTTCATAAATATAAGAAAGTGACCAATTGCTTGCTTTTGAATGGGATTATCCAATCAAGCACAATGCAACAAGATTATTACCTAAAGTTTCGGAATTTAAATTCAGGTAAAATTATGGTTCGTAATAGAAAATAATTTTCTACATACCTGTGTTTAATATTCTTTGGTTTGGTATACTACTTAGTTTAAGTTTATTAGTAATCATTCTTATTTCGTGTGTAATAGAGCGTGTGTTGAATCGTGTGCGAATTATGCCAAATATGTGAGAGTCTAGTGTATCTCAGCAGATGCTCTCGTCCAAATGTAGAAAACACTATTCTATTGAGACTAAGGGGAAGCATCTTTAGAAGAAACGGCCACATTGACGAAAATTCCAATATCAACTGTACGGAAAATTGTGAATAATCCCATTTCAGTGAGGAAAAAAAAAGCGATGCTGACATTTTCTCGAGTGTAGATGAAAGTGATCAAGATATAATACGGCGTAAAATTTACCAGTTATACGAGGAACAAAGCATGCCAACATTAGATATCTTAATTAGGAGGCTTGAAAAAAATGAAACCGGTATTAAATGTGGCAGAACTACCTTATGGAACTGTATTCAACACATGGGTTTTAGACTTAAAAAAATTGACCAAAGTCAAGTTTTAATGGAATCTTTTAGAATTCGGAAATGGCGACTGGAATATCTAGAAAAAATTTGGATTTACAGAGAACAACAAAGGCCAATTATTTACTTGGATGATGATGCTCCCGCCCAAATGTAGAAAACACTATTGAGACTAAGGAAGTCAGAAACAATGTTTATTTGACTCTCATTGAACGTGGTCCCAGCAAGCAAGCAAAATAAGTGCGAGTCTAGTGTATCTCAGCAGATGCTCTCGTCCAAATGTAGAAAACACTATTCTATTGAGACTAAGGGGAAGCATCTTTAGAAGAAACGGCCACATTGACGAAAATTCCAACATCAACTGTATGGAAGATTCAGCGAGGAAAAAAAGAAGCGATGCTGACATTTTCTCGAGTGTAGATGAAAGTGATCAAGATATAATACGGGTATCTTTTAGAATTCGGAAATGGCGACTGAAATATCAAATTATTAAATTCTAAGCAAAGTACGGACCTGTTCGGCCATATTTCATTCTTACAGCTTGCCCGGGTCTTTCCTTAATTCGTATCAGTTAGTCACTTTCTTATATCTATGAACAGACTTTACCTCCATTTCATACAAAAATGGTCGGCCTGGGTTTTGTTTTTTGAAATCGCCTCCCGAACAAAGCACTTAATTAACAATTGCGAAATATCAACCCTCGCGTTTTCCGAATCGGGTAATTAATAATTGTTCCAGAGAAAGATCAAAAGGCGCATAATGGCCGGATGTTATTTATTCTTTGATGCCCGAGGGTGGCAGAAATGAGATGACGAAAAAAGCAAACAAAAGTAAACAAGATATACCTACGAAAAATATATTAAATAGTCAATCTAATGATTTAATGACTTAATACTTAAATCAGAAAATCAGTCAAAATCTGGTAACATGTTTCGCCCTTTTGGGGCATCATCATCAAATTATGTCATAAATTTGAAAATTTTTGAAGTTACCGTTTCCAAATCATCTTTTGCGGACCACTTATTAACATATACTTGTGATTAGGTGAGCATAACGGATTTACTGGAAAATATAGAGATCGAGGAAGGCGCTAAATAATGTAAGTTTTCACTATTACTCACCAGCCCCAAGTTTTGCTTTCTCTGTTTCTTCTTTTTTGTTTTTCCTTTTTAGTTGTCACCTTAAATTTACGTTTTCAAATTATAGCATTTCAGCCTTGCTCGTATTGTCTTATATTTAAGATAAACCGACCTTTTTATTTATTTATTTAGTTCAATGAGTATTTCTTGGAGAGGTTGGAATAGGTCTTATTTATCTTAACTGATAGTTTTGAATCAAGGCATGTGGAAACTAACGAAGAAGTTGCGCATTCATTTGATGTTTAGAAGGTCCATTGAATTTTACTTGTGGAGTGATGTGAACATTTAAAAAGAAATGTATTCGCGACACAGATTCACATGAATTAAGAGGACGCTATCGCAACAGTGCAGTGCAGTGCAAAGTACACTTGTCTAATCTGAGTTTAGGACCAGTACGTGGTAAAACTTAGTCGCAGTATGATCGTAATCAAAATCGACACGGAGTAAATGGTCTTTTCTTTCGTTAAACTTTTTGCAACTTGGACGTATAGATTTCGCCCTCATGGAAAGTTTCCGACTTTTTTCCGTCCTTCGCACTCTCCGTCGTTTCAAGCGCAAACGATTAATTTTTCGATCACGATCGACAGGCTACGCCTAATAGATACTTCTTCGTGCCTGATTTAATAGAGTTCGTTACAAATCGCGTTTCCAGTAAAGCTGAAGCGAAAGAAATAAAGCACAGAGCTGGAGGTTAAAAAATGGCTGTCCTAGTGCAGCACTCGATAACAATATACATATACAGGGCTTAACGTAGTTGGCCGTCACTGAAAATTCAAAATTTTGATTTTTCAGTTTAACGTGGATATATTTTTTTTTTCGTACAATAAACAACCAAATAGAATCGACGCAAATGTAATTTAATTAAATTAAAATTTTCAGGTATTAACGGCAACGTCGCGATTTCCACACAGCGACGGGAAACTAAACATTTTACGAATATCCGAGGCTAATTTTAATATCAGACGAGAGCAAATATTTTTGAGTAATAACTCCGTGTTTCGACAACTTTGCGTAAAATAAACGAAATAGAGCTGGCGCAGGCTGTGGGAGAAAGGGGCACCTCTAAATAACTTAATGAGTATTTGGATTAAAATACGCCAAAGGCAAACTTTAACTTACCAACGGGAGTCTGTATTCAAAAGTAGTTTTAATGAAAAAAAGAGTGTCATAGCTTCTCACGTTGTGAAATGTTTAAGTACGATTTTCGCCACAACCTTTTAATTAAAATTATTAAAAATTTTCCACACAGCGACGGGAAACTAAATATTTTACGAATATCCGAGGCTAATTTTAATATCAGACGGGAGCAAATATTTTTGAGTAATAACTCCGTGTTTCGACAACTGTGCGTAAAATAAACGAAATAGAGCTGGCGCAGGCTGTGGGAGAAAGGGGCACCTCTAAATAACTTAATGAGTATTTGGATTAAAATACGCCAAAGGCAAACTTTAACTTACTAACGGGAGTCTGTATTCAAAAGTAGTTTTAATGAAAAAAAGAGTGTCATAGCTTCTCACGTTGTGAAATGTTTAAGTACGATTTTCGCCACAACCTTTTAATTAAAATTATTAAAAATTTTATGCGCCTCTCAAATTTTAAGTATATACGAACTTTTCAAAAACATTTTTTATCGAATTATAAATTTGTCAAAGTGTTTATGAATGTCATGTAAAAGTTGTACACATAAAAAGCATGTAATGCTAAAAATACAAAAAATATAAAACATCTTTCTTTAAATTTCGCTTAAAGTTCTTTAGTATAGTCTAACTCCACCAATTTTGCATCTTTTGACTTCTTGAAGGTAACGCTTTATTCGACGTAACTTAACTAATTGTAGCGTCAGTGTCATAAACTCGTCTGCGTTCTATACGACATGCAACTAAATCGGAGTTTAAATTGAAATTTCAAACTGCGGCGAAAATTTTATGAATTTTAATACGATTGAACTGCGGTGCATCGCTCGTCGCCATAAAAGTCATCCGAGATTCATCTAGACAAGACCTTAGTCTGCTCACTAGGCAACAAGGCGTCCAACTTGGAACTCAAGTGTGCAGAACTTATGATACTTATGAAATATGGCAAAAAAATACTCAAAACTCAAACAAATTGTGAAGAATTTTAATTTATAATTAAAAACACATTTTCGCAGTGCTGTGAGAAGAAGGGGAGTATATCCAGAACCACTCAGGGTGTACATAAAAGCTAAGTCCTTTTAAAGAGTTGACGACAATATACGTTGAACAAAAAAATAACAAAAACTTGCAAGTTGTTATCACGTTTGCTAGCTCGATGATACAATCCTTTCCAAATTCCTAAAAGCTCCTAAACTGCGACACAGTCCAACTTCGATAGAATGAGAGGGTCTGACAAAAAAACATGTTTACATATTTAAATACCACCTGCAGCGCATATCATGAGCTAAGTCTGAAAATGTAGTCAGATGAATCCCTGGAAGAAAATAAATGTTATCTATTGAACCCCAAATCTACAAATAATTCAATCACAGTACATCGGTTGTTAACAGAGATATCGATTGGTATATTGAAAAACCAAAAATAGTGATAGGAATTAGTAGGCACGGAACCGATCTTGATAGTTGAATCAATGAATCACACTTCAACAGAAAACCCTTTTAGTTGTTTGTGGGTGTTGTCTGTGTGTCTTTCTGTGTCGTGTTGTGTGTTGTCTTTGGCTAACAGTGGAACCAAGGACACCACAATTCTAATACCCATAGGAGTTTGCTCTGAAAAGCTGGACCAAGCAGCAGACCATGATTGTGCCAGTTCTAATTTATTAAAATGTGTGTCTTCATCAGGTGTGGAAGGGCTCCATTGTTTCTACAATAATATCCAGTACACGAGCCTTTGGCCTTAGGACTCGTAGGAAGCAGATAGCGCCAGAGCAGGTAGGGTTTTTTAACACTAGACACTATTAATTAACGATTTATTGTTAAATAACTTAACACATATTCAATCGGATGAATTCAATCCACAAAAAGGAGTACGCCAGTATTATTCTATTATTTACCATACATTCAGAATTCAAAATGCGATTGGTTTTGGATGGTTGGGAGGAAGGAGTAATTCTGAATTATGTCAAAATATCTGACTTACGTTTCAAAGATAACACAACACTTTTGGCTTCTTCTCCAGGTAAAATTGATCTCATGGTAAACTACCTCGAAATTAAGATCATAGTCATAGATCAACGGCCGCAATTTCCCGATACCCCATAATATAGCAGACAGCTGGTATCTTCAGTCCTATATCTGGGAGCCTAAAATTTGTCCACTCATATAACCTGCAAGTGGGACAATTATCCAACACAGGCGTCTGGCTGGGAACGCAACCCTGGTCTTTTCTATTTTGCAATATTCGTGTGAGTTGTTTAGATAGTTGTTTAAATACGAAACCAATGTGAGTGTAAATCCCCTAGGTCATTAATGGAATCACACCATCTGCCAGGCAAATCATCAGGTAAGCATAAAAATGGTGTACAGTCAGGCGAATACCTGGAATAAAATAACCACAAACAATTCAATCAAATTGCTTCGATGGTTAACAGAGAGATCGTTTAATACATTGAAAACGCAAAAATGTGCGAAGGAGTCCGACAGTCGAAAATAATTATACGGAACCGATCTAACGAACCCAATTTTTTCGCCCCAAAACCAAAACAACCTCCACCTTCGCAGTCGAAATTCGAAACGCCAACGCACAACAACATCAAATCGTGAAAGTTCGCTTCAATAACGAGAACTCTTAATGAAAACCACACAAATCGGGCTAATGATATCCGAACCCACGTGCGCCCCGGTCTCTGAAAATCCGCTTGGGATTTCGAGCTTCATTTTTGGCGTTGGTATTTTTTGTCGAATTTGTTAAATATAACTCCTTTACATGTGGCTGAAGCTAGATTTGGATTTGGATTTGCGAATATTACAGTGTACCAGTTCGTTATTTACCTTAATTTTAAAAACATATTCCTGTGGAAATAAATAAATACAACGAATTTTGGGGCATTTCATGACTAGGGGTAGTTTTATATCTTACTGACGGTTTCAACACATCATTTTGAAGCTCTCCCTAGTAATTAAATTAATTTATTTTTTGGGGTAATGCAAAGGGAAAAGGAGTTAGGAGTAACATTCGATATGGTTTTTGGAAGTTCCCTTACAATATTTCCGTGCCTACTTGCTCGGAATTTCTACAGAAATACGTTTTTTTGATTAAGGTAATTAACGAACTGGTCAAATGTAATATTCGCAAATCCCAATCCAAATACAAATCTCCCCCTACCCATTGAAATAGCGCGTGGAGAAAAATCGCATGGACTTGGTTGTAAGGAGCACTCAGACTGATGGGAATTTTAATATTTTGAGGTATAACATAGTCAAGGGATAATATTTTACCACTATTTAGCTTTATTATAATTGGACATGGGTACGAAAATACAAATTCACTTTGTAAAACCGAATGAATTTCGCTGTTTGCTACCATTTTTTCAAATAAACTCCTATTCCCTATACAACACTATTAGAGCCAAATCAATTTGGCGAAGTGACTTTATGATAAGTGTGGTTATTATGCCATAGAATACATTTACATGACATGAAGAATGTAAGAAAAACCCTCGATCACTCCCAACCCGTGATTAAAGTAATTCGAACGCTCAAATTAACTCGCGTCAGCGTTTAATGGAGCTGACGTTCTAAAATCGGACGCTAATTGTAATAATTGTGATAATGGTAAGAAACTAAACATTTTTGTTAAAATTGCTCTTAAAAATGATTGAAACACTGCTTACGGACCTAGTAACCAAGCTGGTAAAACTTTCATATACATTTACAAAATTATTTTATAGCAGTGATCGCAGAAATCGACTAAACAATAAAATTACTTCATAAACCTGTACTCAATATTTATTTATTTACAAAATAAAGCAAATAAGGCAGACAAGCAAAACAAACCAGAAAATCACAATTTCAGTTTGAATTATTTCCGGCTACCATAAAAGAGGAATAAATTTTTGTCTAAAACTTATAAATTTAAAATTTTCATCCAAGACTATGTAATTTTTCCTACTGTTAATTTTTATTTTATGTTCATTAATTGTTTTATGGTCGAAAAATGCTGACAACTAAATATTTTAACAAGTGGTTTTAAACAAATTAAAATAAAAATTAAAAAGGCGTCAGGTTGCCCTAAGCTCGAATATCATTTTGTTTCAATGTACCAACTAGGCTTTCAAATAATTCAGTTGTGAAACTGCCCCATACTTCTTTCAATTTATCAAATACTTGTGGTAAAGTATGCTGATGATCATTTTTTAGGCATTGTTTCATTTTTTTCATTTGCTAGATGGATGTGAGAAAACCTTAATGTCATCTTCTCCCACCTATTTTTGGTTAATTTAGGCGTATGAAGCTCCACTCTTCTGAAAAATAAAATGTCCGAATGCATTTAACTTTGCTGAACTTGGTAAAAGACATCTCAATATTTGGATGAGTATACTGCGCCCCTAATTGAGTGTAAAGTTCCCAACTCTTTGGTAGACTTGCAACCCCATGCCATGATTCCCTTGTGAACACATTTAGGTCTTTTGAGGCAATCCTCGCAGAATGTTTCTGTCTTTTCTTTTTAAATCTGCTTTCGTCGCAGGACAAAGCAGATATGTATCGTCCAGTAAGTTTTGACTTGGCCCAAATGTAAAGATTCCTTTTTTGAGTTTCCGTCAACAATTACTTTCCATTACTCGTTTAAGTAAAAAAATAGAATATTTGAACGGCATAAAGAAAGGTACCTATGAATCATGCCTTATAAAAATTAATACCACTCCTGTGGATATATTTTCATTCCCTGGAAACACCTTGCAGTTATTTCTGTTAACGCATGTCTTTATTAATTAGCTACCTTACAGTCCTTTGAGAAGCAGCTTTTGGACTGACTGACATTTACGACAAACATTACTACTTTACAATAGTTACAATTATTTATATTAAGCACAGTAGTGGTTGCTATAATTAATTCACTGCAAATTTCAAGAAGAGTTTTTCCTTTATTATATTTGGCAGTAAGTTCGCCATATTATCGTATTTTACCCGTACTGCAACTTATTTTTTTTAATCATTAATACTCAAATGACACCTGACAATTCTTGTTGTTTACGCACTACTTACTCATATATTTAATTTCAAAGTCGGCTTCACATCAGACTGATAAAATTATATAAACTATTAAAGATTTAGTTGTCAGCATTTTTCGATTATCGAAAAATTAATTAACACTAATTAATAATATAAAATATACAATTAAAGCGTAAAAATAATTCCATAGATCATAAAAAACGTTAATTTCATATTTACAATTCAAAAAAAATTCGGTATACTGACAAATATGACAAGGTCTTTTTTTACTCCCTTCTGTAAAGTACCCAATTACACACTAATCTAGCGTGCGGAGAGTGTCATTTTACCCAGGTCACTTTCATTTCCTAGGTCACTTCAGAAAATATTACCCACGGCTTGAATTTTGATGTTTGTTAATTCTGACAGGCATGTCAGTGAATGTATTCGTGTTGTTTTGCGAAAATGTACCCAAAAACTAACTGTCGCAAAAAAAAATAGTATTCTGGCAAACTTTGTATGTCACTCGTTTATAAAGTCGTGACTCAAACGCCGTTTACAACACTTGTTGCATAATATACTATTGAAGAGTTCAGACCGCACTGTTTAGGCTATAGTTAAAATAGTTTTTTTATGAGAAGTTTAATTAATCAAATCAAATAACAATTTACAAATTACAAACCATAATAATTTAGCTGACAATCTTAAAAGTAATACATACCTAGGTGCATTTGCATAGACTTTCACAAAATTACAAAAGACAGAAGTAATAGTGTTTTTTTCTACAGAAAAACAAGGTTCTGTTCTAGGTCCACAACAACATAGTCTAAAACTTTTTTAAATTTTGATATTTATTAATTGCACAGGAAGACAATTATACAATTTTGGTGCTAAATAAATTAAATAACTTTGATTAATGTTACTTTTACTATAAAGAACATTTAGCAATAAACTGTTTTGACTTCTATTACCGTATGGATTTTCAATTTTAATTTTGATAGTTTTGTGAGGAAACAGTCTATACCATTATATAAAGCATTTTAATAATAAATAAATCCTTAGAGTAAAGCCAGGTCCTTGAATACATTCTAGGTTTTCTAAAAGTCACGCGAAGGATACTAATTTGAATCACGAGGGACGCCAAGGCTGTCAACTGTCAATCCGTATTTGAAAATCTGCTCAGTTAACGATTTGTAAATAATAACTAATTTTTTTTATTCTCTCATTTAATTGCATAAATATGAAACATGATTTTCTCAATTTAAATGATTACTTGGTAGATTGAACTTCTTTGAAAGCAATTAATTTGTTTGGTATTAAAATCAGGTCCAAGACATCCCAATAAATAAAAACACAGTGTCCTCTGAGCACGTAATTGCACTGTATATTAAATTGTAAGGAAGAAATAATGTATACATTAAACAATATGAACACTCGACGCCATGATTCAAACTTTCAGCAATTTTAATAACAAATTCAAACATCGTAAATGAACTGATAACGTTATTTTCGAGAAAATTTGTTAATTTTTTTTTCAAAAACTTTAACCAAATTGGAAATCACTCATCGACCGACAATTATTAGCTGCATTTTTACTGCCTGACTTCTGAGTTGGAGTTATAATTGATGTTTTAAATTTACTCGGGACTGTTTTAAAAATGCAATTTATAACGTTAAAGGGGTTGAGAAATTCTATGGTTTGCGAGGAAAAATTTTATCATACGCAGAGGCACCTCTATTTTTTAGACCCTTAATGTGTTTGATTACTTCATTCTGTGTAATCGGTTTTAGATTTTAGAATTTATATCAATTTCACTAAAGAATTATTCGGAAGGTTTATAGCTACATTAGTAAAATAATTATTAATTGAATCTGCAATGCCTTTTGGGTTTTTTAATACTTCGCTATTATCAGATATTACTTGTAAAGATGTATTATTTTTAGATTCATTTGTGGCACCTGATATGATTACGTATTTTATTCTTATTAAACTCGAATTTTCATTTATTTTATTATATATTAATAAGATTTTGTTTGATTTATTAATTTATTTAGCGAGTTTCTCTATTTTTTATATTCATTAATATTTTGGATACTAAAATTATATCCTGTTTTTTAATTGAAGTATAATTGCATTGGTAATCCATGGCTTTAATTTTCTATAATAGAAAGTTAGTTCCAAATCAGTTTTCGATTGACCAATTGACTTTAGTAGGCACTGTTGGTTGTGTTTTTTAGTGTAGGACACGACATTGCATTTTGGTGTATCGCATAGGAATTTCTAAAACTCTTATCCGAAAAATAATGTTTAATAGGAAATGTCCTGTAAGTATTCCCAAAGATTTTATAGAATATCAAATTGTTAGTAAGAATAATCGCAAATCGTTCCGTTCGACCGCGGCAAACGGTTTTAATTTGGTTTGCCGAACGAATGGTTTTAAACTGGAATCGCATTTTTTGGACGATCGATATTGAGTTTGGAGTTTTGCTCAAAGTTTGAGACGTGGAAAAAATTACGATAGACCCGACGACGAGACGGCGAATCGCCGATGGTAATTTTTATTCGACGAAGTGAGAGAAAATTCCGAATCGTTACGTTTGCAAATTTCGTTTAAGATTTTCGTAAGAAAGTTTCGGGCGGCGGAAAACTAGTTTACCGCGAATCTACGTATTTAGAAACGCGAGTGTGAAATCGTAGAAATGTTAAATTGATGAGATTAAACTGCAAAATGGAAAAAATAGTTAGCGCCAATATCCCGTACTGCCGTTTTAGGGCGTAATTTAAAGTGATTTTTCCCTAAAATTCAAGTAGTACAGCTTCCAGAAGTATATATGTATATATAGTTTTGAAGTTAAGCTTTATTTGAATGATTTTGGTTTATCACTTTTTGATGTATATGTTAAATTTAAAATGTATGTATATAAATGTATATGTTAAATTTTTCAAAAGTAGCTTGGCAACGAAACTCGTACCTCGGCAACGGAGGTCCACGTTCGAAAAAAAATATATTTTTTTCAATATCCGTCCGTTCTCCGTTTCTCTGTCTCTCTGTTTCTCTTAAGTCGTCATAACTTTCGAACGATTTTGTGGCTCCTTTTAAGCAGTCCAGGGAACACATAAGCCAGTTTTTATGGACTGTTATTTTGACATTGCTATAAAACAGGATAACTGTGGGAGGGGGGAGACGGGGGGGGGGGTCAGAAAGTATTTTAAAAAATTTAAGAAACGCGTTTGCAGGTGTCCAAGAAAAAAATCATTTTTCGAAAACAGTTGACGCAACCAAAAAAACGAAAAAAGAATTTTATTCCAAACAATTTTCAAAAATGTACAGAGTGCGCCACATATACAAGAAACTGAAGAATGAGTTCAGCTATTAATGGAAATTGGCTGTAACTAAAATACTATATTTCAAATTTCAGTTCCTGCTTCATGGCGATCTAGCACGCATAACTATCTAAAACTTTGATGTTTAAGGTTTCTACCTATTGTACAGGGTGTTCGTGATAGATAGTCCGTGCAATAATGAAAGACGTAACAAACATTTTAGAAATTTCTTTTTGAGTTTTTTAGGTTTCCACAAAAAAAATATTTTCTCCAAAGTTCTTAACCGGATCGGCAAAATTATTTTTCTACTCCCATCCGTAAAATACCTAATTACCCACCGATCTATCGTGTGGGAAGCGTCACTTTACCTCGTCAGTTTCGTTTCCCACGAATCCGAGCCACTTCGGACATTTCCGGGATTTTACCGCACGAGTTTGGATGGAAGGATGTTTTCGGAGATATTTCCCACGCTTTGAATTTTGACGTTTGTCAATTCTGATGGTCATGTCAGGGAATGTATTCGTGTTGTTTTGAGAAAATGTACCCAAAAACTAATGGTCGTAGAAAAAGTATAGTATGCAACGCGTTCGGTAAACTTTTTAACTCACTCGTTTATTAAAAACTCGCTCCGCTTGTGTCAAATAAACTCGTGAGTCAAATGTCGTTTACTGCAGTTGTTGCATAATATACTATTAACCAATAGACGCGGAAGATCCAGTACTATAACTTTAATTTGAGGCGTTTATTCGATTATATACACGGTTTTTCTATTATGCACAAAAATCTAAAAGACCCTGAAAATTGCCCTTTTCCAGAGTAAATTATTAGCGGTAAAACGAAATTCGTAAAATATATATACCTAATTGGCTTAAACAGTATTATAGCCCACGTCAAGAGTACAATCTTTGTATTTACGATTTTTGTGTATCACATACGCTGGTCGAGATATTTGAAAAAATTCATATGAAAAGCGCCGTTTCTCGCACTCAATCTAGACGTGATGACGTCATTTACTATTACGACGTACTGTATAGTTTCAGAAAAGAATTATTTTCCTGAAATCCGTTTACTTAATTTACAGTTTTCGTCGTGGAAAACGAATTTGATTTTTTAAAAAACTTTATTCAAGCGAGATGACAAAAAAGCTGGCGATGTGGTTCGCACCGTGGTTTTATATAGACAAATTGCTGACACTTTGAGAAACAAGTAATATAATATGTATGGGAACCTTTACTCAGCAGTTCACAGTATCAAAGCGTTTATAACTTTACACAGTGCAATCACCTCTATTTCGAGTGTGTCGTTAATGGACAAAAAATCTAAAAAAACCTAAAAATTTCCGAGTTTGTGGGTAAATTATTGGCATTTTTGGATGATTTTATTTGAAGAGTATCGCAAATCGAGAGAGTTTCAGGTTTCGTCTATTATACATTGTACTCGACATATTTGAAAAGATATCATTCTAAATCCATCCCAATTACTAGTACAAATTCTTATGTTTACCAAAGTTTACCGTAATTTTGGAGTTCGGCTAGATGCGAAAACACCTTATATAGGGTGCATGTACATAAAATTACATCGATTATGCCAAAGTTCCATAGCGGACAGCAGGAGCACGATAGAAAAAAATGCATCCCGCAAATAAAAAATAGAAAATACAAAGCAAAGTGTAGACTTCGTAGCGCATAGTACCCAGTTGGTGAGGAAGGTAAGTGAAACGTAAGCAAGGTTAGAGATATTTTGGCGCCACCTGTTTTTTAGAGGACATAACCACTCGAATAGTGAAAAACTCAAGAAAGAAAGAATATTAGCTACAAAAAATATCTGGACCTTAAGTTAACAGCAATCATCTATTGTTATTAAACAAAATCTCCAAAAAAGGGCGAAATGAAGAGAACAAGTTTTGTGTTATATAAAGCATAAGCTTCAAAAGAAACGGTTATAAATAATCCTTTGAGCTATACCAAAATAAAAACAAATAACAAATTTTAGTGCTATTACTTTCTGTTTTTCTTTGGTGGATGTCTATAATAGACGGTTCAAAATATCAAGGGTTGCCGCACATGCCCTTCACCTTTCACATTGGGCGCCCTTCTTGGAGGTATTGACAAAACAAAATGCAAGTCGCTGTGCTAGTGCTTGTTATTTTTATATTCTGCTATTCTGATAGGACTATTTATGATTCCCGGAAATAAATGGCCTAACAGGAAGCAGAATCACCCTAAGTAAAGTCTGTTCATAGATATAAGAAAGTGACTAACTGATACGAATTAAGGAAAGACCCGGGCAAGCTGTAGGAATGAAATATGGCCGAACAGTACAGTACTTTGTGTAGAATTAAATTATTTGGGGTTTTGTTAGGAAAGATACTAAACAATATTTATTTATTTATGCATGCATTTATGTTTAAATCTAAAATAAAATTCCAATTTATTTTTATTACCTAATTAAATTACTTAAAATTATTCACATAATATATCAATATCACTATCGCTATTATCGCTTGTTCTAATTATTATTTGTTCTATATTAATTGCAATCTGGATATACGATTGTTCTGCTTTTTCTATATGTTTAACAGAATTTGCCCAACTTTGTGGAAGGATGTTAAAAACTTCGGTTTCTATAAGTTTGAGGACATTGGAGTTAACACGGGGAAAAACATTGTTACGACGAATGTATGCCGTAGATTTTTTGCATAATTATCACAAACGTATTCCTTTTGTAGGTTCAAGCTTTGTAGAACCTCAATTAATTGCTTTTTGGTATAATCTTCGTTAAAATAAATGCCGATATTATGCATGTAGTTTTGGATTGTTGCTTTTGTGTCACATGAGGAAGGAGTTTTAGTCAACTGTCTACTGTGATAACGCTATGAGGAGGAATGTTTGTTTTTAAACCAACTTTCAAATAAATCAGCGGTGGTGTCTTCATGCTAATCCAGAGAAGATTCTTTAATATTTTTCACAGACAGAGAAAGTCCATTTGGAATCCAACATTCTCTAGAGCCAGCATGCAAAATAGTTATTCTTTTACTTCTTTTTGATGGTGCGTTTGTTTTACACTTATCAGTTGAGTCAACCCAACCCTTTTCCGGGGTATCACAAGTGTCGAACCAGGTTTCATCCAAGCAAATAATTGGTGCTTGTTGTTCTTTGTAAATCCTAATTTTTTCTAGATATTCCAGTCGCCATTTCCGAATTCTAAAAGATTCCATTAAAACTTGCCTTTTGCCAATTTTTTTAAATCTAAAACCTATGTGTTGAATACACTTCCATAAGGTAGTTCTGCAGATTTCATCTTTTTCAAGCCTCCTAATTAAGATAATCTAATGTAGGCACACTTTGTTCCTCGTATAACTGGTAAATTTTAGGCCGTATTATATCTTGACCACTCTCCACTGGGGAAAATGTCAGCATCTCTTCTTGTTTTCATCGCTGACATGGGATTATTCACAATTTTCCATATAGTTGATGTTGGAATTTTCGTCAATGTGGCCGTTTCTTCTAAAGATGCTTGCTTGCTGGCACCACGTTCAATGAGAGTCAAATAGACATTAATTATAACTTCCTTAGTCTCAATAGAATAGTGTTTTCTACATTTGGGCGAGAGCATCTCCTGAGATACACTAGACTCGCACATATTTTACATAATTCGCACACCATTCAACACACGCTGTATTACACACGAAATAAGAATGATTACTAATAAACTTAAACTAAGTAGTATACCAAACTAAAGAATATTAAATGCAGGTAGGTATAAAATTATTTTCTATTACGGACCACAATTTTACCTGAATTTTAATTCCGAAACTTTAGGTAATAATCTTGTTGCATTGTATGTTAATGATCACCCTTGGATAATCCCATTCAAAAGCAATTGGTCACTTTCTTATATCTATGAACAGACCATACTCACGCCAGAAGAGGCCACGTGATGGTGAAAAAAGTGAAATTAGAAGGTAGTAATTGGTATAACTAGCTTACCAGGTTTTTAGTGGCCTTCGTCGCTAGTTACTGGAGTTATTTAAATTCGCTTTACCCCATTTATTCAAATTCACAAAACATGATATCAATTGAATCAACGTTAAAATATGGGTGCAAAACTCCGACGGGTTATATCTGCGTTAGTGTTTTAAATCAATATCGAAAAATACCAAAAAAAACACAAAAAGATTTCATTGGTGGAGGAAAACCCATCGAACCGATTTGACATTCCCTGACGCCGACACGCGGTTGCAACGGTCAATTCAACAGGAAGATCAAAATATTTTCATGTATGAAAGATTGATTTTTATTGGGGGAAGATGCAAAATCATCATGATAAAATAGGTAAGTTGCTTACCTTTACTTTACGCGAGTGCTTTGACATTGAAAGTTCCAACCTTAATTGCGTTTATTTACAACATGGCTAAGATAAGTTGGAATTAAATTGGGATTGCGTTCGCTACCCCCCCTATATAAATTTAAGGTAAATCTCTGCAAAAATTTTAAAATAATTGATAAAATTGATTTTGTAAATATGCTTTCTGTTTTTTTTTAGTGTTGAACTGGCGCAAGCATCATTTGTCCCCTGAAAGACGGGAAGTAAGGACGGGGAGTGGGCACATATTGCTAGAGGAGCTGAATCTAATGATTATCCTTTCATATCTGTGTGTATGCCGATTATTTGATAGATGTTAAAATTATGGTATTTAACTAACTTAAGCAACCTAAATATTTATGTCTAATTATGGATGAGAATTTAAAAATTGGCAATTATACCAAAAATAAGGTATTAATTAGATTCATATCTATGTAATACCTGTAACAATTAATATTGTGCATTAAACTTAAGTATTTAACTAACTTAAATAACTTTAATATTTAGGTCTAATTGTGTAGTCTAATTGTATGTCTAGTATTTAAAAATTGGCATTATACCAAAAATATGGTATTAAATAAATTGAGTCCTATAATTCCGATTAGAACAAAGAAACTAACTAGTACGTATCTCATTTTTTTTATCATACATAGGATAACTAATATAAATTTGTAGACATACTACTTTCACTGGGATGCAAATTACGCAAAATAATTCAAAAAAAACGATTTCATCTATGATTGATTATCTTACACACAGCGACATTTTAATTCAGGAACTAAACGTAACTAAATTAGAAACTATATTACTGTTTTAACAACAGAGACTTAGAAAAAATAAATAGAAACATTCAATCGATAGAAATTGAAGAACGTATGCAAGTCAGTGGTGAGAACATAGGTTTAAATAATCCTGTTCGTCAAGACTCCAAAGATTTTAATAGTTTAAGTGATGATATGATGCGTGCTCATTAGAGAGTGTTTTAGTCCGAACGAACCAAACGAATCGAGCGCGCAAAACGGAATTCAAAAGTTAAGAAGTTTAGTGCGTGGATGCAGGTGCATAACATCATGTGCTTTTGGAGAAACAAAGAAAAAAAATGTTCTAGTGTGCTTCAGAAAAGAGAAGCCAACAAGAAAAAAATCTATCGGAACTATAAAAGGTATCATACAATAACGCGTTTTACCACAAACCGAAACTTGTAAGGTGGGGGTTTGCGGGTACACGAAATTAAGCAATTTATGTGTCACTACAACTATGTAATTCCGAACTCAAGTAAAATACTATGGGTAGACAACGAAATATTCGAAATTAAACGCGTTTTCCGAGAGTCGCTTCATAACCCTTTACGGTCGGGGTTCTACTACTTCTCCGCGGTTCGTCTGATGCACGGTAGCGCGGAGGGTCGCGGCGACGGGTACGTCTGGGACGTGCGGCGCCACACATGGGCGTGCGCTTTTAAAATGTTCGTTACAAACTCAATTTTACGTACTCGACGGGCGTTTCGCCAACCAAGTTGGCATCTTCGGGAGAAGATTAAAACTCAGCCAACTTGATTGGCGAAAGGCACGTCGAGTACGTAAAAATGAGTTTCGGTTTGTGGTAAAACGCGTTATTGTGTGTTAGTGCAGTGCCGAAGGTTCTAGTCAAGAGCTTTATAAAAGGTACATTTTACACAACCCTCATACCAAATATCAGATACCACTTACTATATAGTAATCTCAAGAGACTTCGGGTCAACACACATTTTCCAATCAGAACACTTTAT
This sequence comes from Cylas formicarius, assembly GCF_029955315.1. Lineage (NCBI taxonomy): Eukaryota > Metazoa > Arthropoda > Insecta > Coleoptera > Brentidae > Cylas > Cylas formicarius. The sequence goes on along the minus strand of NW_026844214.1, from coordinate 42,674,092 downwards.
TACCCATGCAAGGGACTAATACTAATGATATGAGCTCTCTGTGCCTAAGAATCGTAATGTAGTAGCCATTTTGGACAGGTTCCACCAATTCTAGATCCCATAAGGCATACCAGCTTTTTAAATTTTTCTTCCGAGATTCTGTTGCAATTTTTCAAATGCATACTGTTGCTATCTACCAGTAGCCTTTTATTTTGACGCCGTAAAATTCACGAGGCAGAGGTTCAAAACGCGAATAAATAAATAATACTTAACGTGGGAACACAGCGAATGCAACAAGCCGATCTTTCCCTTGTTCTATTCACTCGAACCAAAGTGTCTAAAAGTACGCATCTTTAGATTTACGAGTTCTTATCCAGAAAGAAGAAAATGCAAAATCTCTCGAATATCCCTTTAGAAACTGTTATAAAAGAAATTTTTGTCGAATAAAGTTGTTTCAAAAAAATAACCTTTGATTTAATTGGTTATAATAAATCCACCGCTCATGCATTTACTGACCTCACAATCTGATCTAAGATAGTTCAATGAGTAAGTTGGTTTGACCCAATTTAGTAATCTATCAACTCACTCATTACCGTTCCTTATTTTCCAAAAAAACTTATTACACTAACATTATTGTGTACACAAGCCCTATTCTCTGCTTTCGAACTGACACAATTATAATTATTAATTTCTGTTTTCTGAGTTGCTGAGAACGGATTCAACATTCGCATGGTGGGAAAGTCGTCGTTCATACTTCTTGGCGAATTTAATAATGATCTAGTTAACAGTGTCTATTTTAAGGTCTCTATGGAGGTCACTGTTTTCGAAGTATTAAGGAGCATCGAGAATGCACGACAATCCTTTGTTTTGAAACCGTTGGATTATTTCTATTATGTTCTTTTTGCGACCTCCCCCAACTAGATGCCGTATGTCGATACTGACTTCATAATTTGTTTTTACAGAAGTATTATTTTATTTTTGAGTCCACCAGCCAGTACCTCTTTCTAAGTTTGATATTTGGCAGATTTAGCTTCATTCACCTTGATTCACAATGGCTCAATCCAATTGTTAATTTTGGTAATGGAGTTTTACAGCTTCGTCGCGATTTTTGCCTACAGCCATTACAGCAGTGTCGTCGGCGAAGGTAGCTATCATGCTTTGTTCTAACTCATAAATATCATTGATGTATAACAAAAGGCTGGCCCTAATGCACTACCTTGTGGTATTCCCGCCTTACCTCTTCTATCTCACAGTAACTATTTTTCTGCTTAAACCTAAAAGCTCTTTCTGAGAAATATTACTTCAATGGATGTGCAAACTGTTTAGGAAAGCATTTATTATAGTTAAGTCCGTCATGACATACCATCAATAAAGAGTTCCTTTTTTTCTAATGCCTTTCAAGTTAGGTCCGTGATTCTATGGACTTGTTCTGTTGAGTGGTTCTTCTTGGAGCCAAACTAATAATCTGCAATTATGCTTTTGTCTTGAATCATTGGTTGTTGTTTTAAGAAGTAGCTTTTGGAACAGGGAGCGGCAAAATGACAGGTACTATTTGGGATGTTAATAAAAACCAAACTATGTAAAGCAAACATTTTTTAAAAATTATTTTTGAAATGTACATTTTATGCCATTTAGGAACGTTATTTTTTAAAAATGATGTCTTTTAAATGACCGCCATTATTGTGGATGCACTCTTGTAGGTTCTCGCGGAAGCGCATCATTACCCGATGGATCATTTCTTGGCGACTTGAGGCAATTTCTTATTTTATGACTGCCTTTAATTCTTCCAAAGTCAGCGGATGATGTGTGAAAACTCTCGCTTTCAGGTAACCCCAAAGAAAAAAGTCGCAAGGCGACAAATCAGGCAAACGTGGCGGCCAGCCAAGATCATCCTGTAAAGACACTACTTTGTTTAGGAACGTTTCTTGAAGAAGATTTCGTGAACGACGCGTTGTGTGCGATGTAACACTTTTGGACGCAGGAAATTGTTAAGCATATCAAAATATCGATCTCCGTTAACTGTTACCGTTATTCCATCTTCTTCGAAAAAGTAAGGACCCCACACGCCGAACTCCGAGATTGTACACCAGACGGTCAATTTTGGACTGTGCCGCTCATGAAGTTCCTGTGGACTATTTGCCGACCAATAACAGAAATTTTGCTTATTTACGGTACCCGAGAGGTGAAAGTGAGATTCATCACTAGACATGAATACAGCGCCTCTGGGAATGTTTTGAAGAGTATCCCGGCATAAATTTGTACGGTTTTCAAAATCTCTTGCGCTTAATTCCTGCACTACCATCATTTTGTACGGATGTATTTGGAGTGATTTGTGTAAAATTCTTCGAACTCTTCTATCGGGAATTCCCAAATGGGCTGCATGATTACGAGCTGAACGCCTTGGAGACTGTTGTACGGAAACTCTTCCTGCATTCACATTTTCCGGTGTTCTTACTGCCCTTGGTCGGCCAGTAGATTTTTGGTTAAGCGCAGAACCTGATTCCCTGAAGTGTAAAACCCACCGACGAATTGTTCTTCTATCCGGAACCGCGCCATGCCGACCAACATCAAAGTGATTACGAAAGGCGCGCTGCGTCGCTTTTACAGATTCCCCATTTCTAATAAACTCCTCGACAAAGAAAGCACGATACACTCCGCTCCAAGTCATGTCGATAAATAAAAATTGCATACTTTTGTATGCCTAACGCGAGTGCGTACACAGTGTTGCCGGTTTTACAAACCGAATAACTACTATTTGAAATCCTGCCTAACTTTTTGCCGCACCCTGTATATTGGCCTGTAAAATGAAACTTCATTGGGTAGTTTTTTTCGTTTAGGATTCGTTATCATTTCTGCCACTTTCCATATGCTAGGCTTATAATTTAATCTAAACGATGGGTTAATTATATTGGTATATTTTACTACTGTTCTCAGGGGCACCTGAAATACCATTCTGTCAGCGATACGCGTGTTGGCCGAGCACAAATGCGCGAAACCAATTTCCGAATTTAAAGCGGGAAATTTTAGAGCAGAGCCAAGGAAACGTGTCCAATCACGGAAGTACAAGTCACAACAAAAATCTCGTTTACTTCGGGGTCTCTCTCAATTCGCCCTTAGGGAGTATTAAAATTCCGGAACGGTCGCGTTCCAGTAGATACGTTCGAAGACCCGCTTTTTGATAATTCATGCTGCCACCGTTTAGTTTAAAGGGGAATCAATTGGACCTCCGCGTTTATTCGGACGGGGTTGATTTCGGGACCTGTTTATAGAGTGGATTCGATTCGCAATTCGCGATATCGTCGTTTAAGGGGAACAAATTGACAATATGGCGTTCGAAGACTCTAAGAACAACGGCAGCAGACTATTGCCTTGATTAATGATTGGAATAGGTTGCCTTAAGTTCCATATTGGATCGCAGCTATTTGTTGAGACAAGAGACCGTGTACTAAAAAGCACACTGAAAAAGAACTTTGGAAATAGGTCTTTCTACATTTTCAAAGTCTGAAGTCTAGAGACTGAAGGAATTCAAGTTCCGAATTGGGGAATTCTACCAGTGATAGGTACACTCTCATCTAAGATAGCACATGTAGTTAGAAGAGGAGCAAACTGCAATTCATCTCCCGCTGAGCTGTGCAATTGAATATAAGTAATAGGAGCTCAATTTAAAGTGCTTGTATTGTACTTCTTCGAAAGTACGGGACTTCTCTAAGAAGGAAACAAATATATGCGGGTACAATGGACGAGGTTAGAATGCAGCGTCCTGGTCACCAAGGACAGCGGCGCATTGCAGAGAGAAAATGCATTTGCTAACGAAGTTTCGACACTCTGAAGGCAAAGCGGAGTTTGTTGAGTACCGCTCCAAATTAGTGCTGCATCTAGCTTGACATATATTATAAGTTCTGGCAGAATCTGACTCCGACCTCTGATGTTTTCCTATTCTTCTGATATCTTGAGCATCCATAACCCGGTCAGGATATTCGGTACATTATTCTCTAATACAAGATCGCAAAAGCGGCCAACTTTTCCATGTCATGTAATTCTTAAAACCAAAGTGTTAGCTATTATGGTTTCAAGAGATTAAAATAGTATATTATGCAAAAAGTGAGGTAAACGGCATTTGACTCACGAGTGATTTATAGTATATTATACAACAAGTGCGGTAAACGGCATTTGACTCACAAGTTTATTTGACACGAGCGGAGCGAGTTTTAATAAACGAGTGAGTTAAAAATTTTACCGAACATGTCGCATACTATACCTTTTCTACGACCGTTAGTTTTTGGGTAAATTTTCGCAAAACAACACGAATACATTCATTGACATGACCGTCATAATTGACAAACCCTCCGAAAACATCCGTACGGTAAAATCCCGGAAATATCCGAAGTGGCTCGGATCCGTGGGTAACGGAACTGGCGTGATAAAGTGACGCTTCCCGCACGCTAGATTCGTGCGTAATCGATGTGTAATTAGGTATTTTACAGACGGGAGTATTAGTATCCATAGCTTTGATAATAATTTGAATTGTCGGCTATTACCCCAGCAGACTGAGCTGAATGTCTATGAGGTATATCAAATTAGAGAGATCTACCACCATGTCCACTACGCCTTCATAAAATAATTTAATATGTATATATATACAAATCTGGCAAATTTCACAAAGCTTGGATATATTTCATAACTATTGGTATATACGTAATTTTCAATTGAATTGAATTTTGAATAATAGTTCTAAAAATTAAAAAGAGACAGGTCCGCATTTAAAAACAGCGAATGTGATGTAGCCGACACAAAGATAAAATGTCTCATGATGTAATATCAGGAAAAAACAAACAATGGTGTGACTTTCCAGATATCCCCGGTACAGGATAGTTTTGGTTAGTCATGTCAAGCTATATGGCAAACTGGTCAATTGTCAAAGGACTGGTCTACCTCAGTCATCACACCTCTTCATAAGAAAGGCAGTACAAGAATATATAACAACCCATAGGCTACAACAGTACAATATAAGAAATATTAAATATTCGCACACTTATTGAAAAGGCTACCTGTATACCTCTAGATAACGTTCTTTTGAGTATCTGTAATTGAATAAAGGTGTAAGACAGGGCTGTTTACTATCTCTACTGCATTATAATATATATCTGAACATCTGATGAAGTCGGTTTTTGACAACTGGAGGGAAGGATTTAAAATTAACAGTCAAGAAAAAACTTATACGCCTATGATGCTCTACTATTAGCGAATTCCAGAGAACAAATTGAGAAATTCTAACAAAGACTAAAAATGGTGTGCATAGAATATGAACTAAATATTAAATATAGCAATCGACAGAGTAAACTGACGACCGTTGTTGGAAACTGAGCAGTAGTAAGGGACTTCATGTACCTGGTATTTGTTGCTGCAACGTAATGGAAGCAGTGCAATGTAGATTAGATGTCTCGTGCAATTCAGGAATACAGCGATGAGCCAACTAACTAAAATCTGGAATGATAGCAATATACCTCTAAAAACAAAAATACGACTAAAAACAAAAACTCGCTAATGTTCTCTATATATATGTACACATCGGAGGCTTTTGAAATATGGTGTTGGCGCAGAATTTTAAGAATGCCATGGAACGCAAAGCGCACCAATGTGTCCGCTCTAGATTGGATTAAACCCACCCATTGTCTCTCAGGCATCTCTAATATCCTAAAACTCTTTCTATCAGCACACGACGGTATTTTTGTTTTAGTAGTATCAACATCTTAGAAATTTTAATAGTATATTATGCAACAAGTGCGGTAAACGGCGTTTAACTCACGAATTGACACGAGGAGTGCGCAGCAGAGCGAGTGTTTAATAAAGTTTACCAAACGTGTTGCATACTATACCTTTTTGTACCAGCTTTAGTTCTTGGGTACAACAAGAATACATCCACTGACTTGACTGTAAGAATTGACAAACGTCAAAATTCAAGAAGTGCAGTATAATCTCCGGAACCATCCGATTGCTCCCAAACTCGTGCGGTAATATCCTGTAAATCCCCGATAGACAAGAAAAGTGACGCTCTCCGCACGCTAGGTGGGTGTATAATTAGGTATTTCACAGAAGGGAGTAAGTACTACTAATGTTTTTATTTTTATTATAGCACAATTGCACATACCGTTTCTATGTATTTAAATTAAAAGAAACTGTTTCAAAAAACATCAGTCAGCGTTTGCTTTAACATTCCTAAAACCTTAATGTAGCAAATAAATAAATCTGCTAATAATTTATGTTTTAATTCAAAATTTGCTTGCAGGTCTTCTAGGAAGCTTCCATTGGGAGTACAATGATACCAGCATAATAATTCACTATAAAGGAAGGAGCGATGTAACACAGGCACAATGAAAGTGTTTAAGAATGGTGATATAGAGAGCAAGAAAGAGTATACGATGTATGCGAATATTTGACTTATTGCAATTGCAACAGAATTTAAAAGAAAATTGGCAATTTACTGGGAGTCATGAAACATTGCGCCGATTTCTGCAGAAAATGGGATTTTGATTTCAAAATATTGATAAGCGTAGTTAAAGAGGCTCATTGATTGTGGAATGGAGACAAAAATATTTTACTTAAATTTATCAATTTCGAAATATATATTATTTGGACTAGACGTGGTTCGACGCCCATAAAGAACGGATGGCAAAATTCTTCATCGAACTGCATTTTGAATATACCTGCATCTAGAGGAAGAAGAATATCCATCTTGGGCTGTGATTCGATAGAAGGTTGGATGCTAAACGCTTTGCTACTTTAAGCAAAAAAAAAATTAAAGGCTGCTCATTAGACTACCATCAGGACATCACAAGTGAACTTTTTGAATATTGATTTAAAAATTTCTTTCAAATATCCCACTAGGCAGCGTAATAGTTTATGATAATGCTAGTTATCACAGTGCTGAAAAAGATACCAATGATTAGCAGCAAAAAAGATATATTGCAAGAGCTCCTTAGTCAGGATGACTTTTATTTGGAAGATGTTTATAAAAAAAACTATTTGAAGTTTTACGAACCAAATCGTATGAGAAAACTTATTTCGTAAACGAGGTTATAAAAAATTCAGTAATATATACCTGAACACTGCGATTTGAATCCTATAGAAATGATAAAAACCGAAATACAAAGTCAGACACAATAATGTAACCGCAAAAATGTCCTTCCATGTATTTCATGTAATTAAGGCCAGATAGCAGTTAGAGAGAATCGTGTTCTTGAAGTTGAAAATAACTTGGGACAACGTGAAACCATTAATTATATCCCTGGATGATAGTAATACTACAGATTAAAACTATTCTGATGACTAATTTTATTTAATATGTATTGGGTTGTTCGGAAAGTCATTTCGTTTTTTTTGGGGAACATGAAAAACAGTTTTCGTATAATGAATAAATATTTTATTAAATTATATATTGGCCATTCTGGTCCAACACCTTTTGCCATCTTTCTGGCAGTAACATAATTCCCCTCTCATAAAAGTTTTGGTCCTTGCTGGCAAAAAACTGGTTCAGGTGGTTTTTGACATCTTCACTTGAGGTAAAGGTTTTGCCATCCAAAATATTTTGCAGGGACCGGAACAAACAGTAGTCGGAAGGCGCCAGATCTGGAGAATATGGTGGATGTTGCAGTACGTCCCATTCAAGCTGTAAAAGTTTTTGGCGAGTGACCAAACTTGTGTGAGGTCTCGCATTATCCTGGTGGAACACTACACCCTTCCTGTTGATTAATTCGGGCCTCTTCTCTTTAAGTGATGACAATAGACTTCTGAATTAATCGTTGTATTGTCCGGCAAAAGCTCAAAAAAAAAAACGGTTCCTTTGACATCCCACCAAACGGAGAGCATCACCTTTTTTTGGTGAATGTTGGCTTTTGACACGCTTTGAGCCGGTTCATCTTTTCTGCTCCATGACCTCTTGCGTTTAACATTGTTGTATACAACCCATTTTTCGTCCCCAGTAATAATCCGCTTCAAAAATGGATCATCCTCTTGACGTTTGAGGAGCGAATCACACACGTCAACGCGACGACACAAATTTCGCTCCGTAAGGACATGGGGCACCCACACATCGAGCTTCGAGGTTAAGCCCATGCCTTTCAAATGGCCATAAACAGTCGAATTCGACAAATTTAATTTCTCACCGATCTCTCGTGTGGTTATTCGCCGATTTGCATCAACTAATGCCTTTATCGCATCTTTGTCAGTTCTGGCACTGGCGTACTGTTAACACGCCTTCTCCATACACATCCGTCAATTTTTTTCTCGCTTGGACAGCATTTTTACCTTTTCTGAAGTAAAAAAGGAAAATATGACGAAAATGCTGCTTATTGCTCTCCATATTTAAAAGGGCACCAACCAAAAACTACTGCGTAGAATTAATAAAACTTTTTCACGTACAAGCCTTGCAATATCAGCTCTCAAGACATATAATGGTTATGCGGCTTAAGTGTGAAGTTGGTTTCGAAAAAACGTAATTAAGTCCTCTGACGGGAAAAAACGAAATGACTTTCCGAACAACCTTATATTTATTCATAAAATTAAAATTATACTGTGCTCAATGCACCGAATTTATTCATTCTTTTTTTATGTTTCAATTTCTTCAGTACTACCCTGGCGGTTTTTTTATTGACCTAAAAAAGCATAGGAGCAGATAAAAGCCACGTCACTCACAGGATCTGGTGTGAAAATAGCAACACAAGAAGCCAAAAATCGCGATAAATAGCGTCTCACTATCCCACCCGTTATAAGGCGTCTAGATCAAGGAAATGACATATCTTCATCACTACACGCCGTTAACGACGTTGGATTTTGATCATGCGCAATTAAAAAAGCTAAGGCCTGGTGCGAATCTATTTATTAAGTGAATATTAAATTGAAAACATACAACTTACAAACAAGACACTCAGCTAACTGCTTGTTGACTCTCAAGTCGAGACGAAGTTGTTGTGATCACGAGACTGTATGGAGTGTCTAATGTTCCATAGCTTAGCTTAAAATTGATGCGCCTCAGAGAGCTATCTTTGTAAAGAAGGGAATTGTATCTTGCGCATAACCCTAAATTTTACACAATAGCCTGCCTTTTGCTCAATTTTCTTTCTAAACAGCGATTGCCATACAATTAACTCTTTTTTTCTGAAAATCTAGTGGGGTCTGGACATATTGATAAAAACTGTGTCTACTATGTACAATGATCTTTCTCATAGCAGCTTCAAACTTTCCTGTATTATGAGCACATATAGGGCTTCTGTGTTTATATCTAGTAGCTGTATGGTTGAAACCATGCAAAACCTCGGCTTAACATTTAAAACGGTAATGAACGCGCGTCATGGCCTTGTCGCAAAAATCGCACTACCCGCGATCGCAGCCGCCTACGGTTTTTTTGTCCGTCGGGAAAGCGCGAACGCGGCCTACTCGTCGCGTAAAAACTCGTTAAACGTAATTTAACATGCATTCTCCAGAGAGCCGAAACAACCCGATTATTTGCCAGTGACGAAATCAAATTAGTGCGGAGCGCTCAGAGAGAGAGCTTGCTCGACGCGGCCGTATTACGTATAGGACCTACAAAATGTCCGCGGCGGCGGCGGGTCCGCTGCTTTTACTCGCTCGCTAATTACTTGTACAATCTTATTTGCTTCCCCTGTCCCGCGGGTAATTTCCGACGTAATAGTCTTGCTCGGAACGTCCCACCGTCGCTACGAAACCCTTTTATTGGAATTTATTGGGTTAACGGTCGTTTCCGACGCTGTTCACTTTTTTCTCCGCATCTCGGGACACCTTACACCGATGAAAAAAATCTATTGCAGGAATATTTTGATAAATAATATTATTTTGTTAACCATATCTCGATATTGCATGCACCAGGAGTCCCATTTTGGTTACTCTTACCGGATTATTTTTCAAGATGAAAAATGGCTGCTATTTACAAATCTTCTGGATTATTTCTACGTCAGTCAATCAAACTTACTGATGTCTCGCCAGTCATCCTGTTGGCTTCTCCAGAGCTTAATTGAAACTGAAATATTTCGCTCTGTACCTGCATATATATTGTTTAAGGGGAACGGGGCTAAAGGATGGGCATTATTATTGTCTGACCTGAGTCGCGGTTAAGATTGTTTTGTTGCTGATAGATTTTGTACGGATCCTCAGATTTTTAAATAAATAAATAGGTCTTTATTTCCAAGCACAATGCAACAAAATACTATGCAAAAAAGAACAAGAACTAAAGGGTGATTGAATAAGGGTTTCCACATTAAAATAATAATAAAAAACTCGGAAGAATATAAAAATATACAAACAATTTTATTTACCATTTTAGATTAGTGTATTACAATTAGGTCTGAAAGATGATGTCATTCAAATGACCCCCGCGACTCATGTGGTATGACGTAATTCGTTTATTGAAATTTCCTATCACTTTGTGACACAATTCAGGCTTTATGCCGGCTATTTCGCGTCTAATCTCCTGTTTCAGCTCTGGAATAGTGTTTGGTTTATTTCTATACACTCTGCTTTTTAGATAGATAGATATAGATAGGTGTAAGATCACATGATCGCGGCGGCCAATTGATATCGCCGTTACGTGAGATAATCGGACCAGGAATCTTGCCCCTCAGCAATTGCATCGTTTCTCTGGATGTGTGACAATTGGCTCCATCCTGTTGGAACCACAAATCTTCAATATCCATACCTTCCAACTGCTCCCAGAAAAATTCAGATATTATGTTTCGATAGCGAACACCATTAACCGTAACAGCGTTCTCCGTATCATCCTCGAAAAAAAAAGAGCCAATTATTTCTCCGCACCAAAATGCGCACCAAACAATCACTTTTTGAGGATGCATTGCTTTTTGAACAATCTCTCTTGGATTTTCTAATCCCCAAATACGAGCATTGTGTTTGTTTACAAAACCACCAACGTGAAAATGTGCCTCATCGCTAAAGACGATTTTCGTTCAAAAATCAACCCCTTGTTCTCGTATCCATTCTGCAAACACGCGGCGCTGTTGATGATCTCGAGGTTTCAACTCCTGAGTTATTTGGACTTTATATGGTTGTAGATGCAAGTCTTTTGTTAAAATTCGCTGTGTGGTTGAATACGTAAGACCCACTGGCTGCGATCGATGACGAATCGATGTGTTTGGATCTTCACCTACACTTTCGCGAACAATGGCAATATTTTCATCTGACCGACCTGCACGAGCACGTTGAGGGACTTTGAGGTGAATTACAGATCCAGTTTGCTCAATTTTTTGAACCACATTCCAAATTGTCTTCTCAGAAGGTGGATTTTGCGCGTCGAAAAATTCACGTAGAGCCCGAAATGCATTTTTTCTTGATCGACCATTTTCATAATAGGCTTGCACCATTTTTACACGTTGTTCAGTCGTATATTGCTCCATGACTAATTTTGTTTATGTTTTGAGGTTAGAAATCTCATATGATAATAAACAAATACAGTGGCATTTCAAAAATATTTCAGATTGTAATGTGGAAACTCTTATTGAATGCCCAAAAAACGCCTAAGATCCGTAAAACAGGTTCTGTTTTTCATCTTAAGCGGAGAAAATGTAAACTATTCATTGAAATTCTCTCCAATAACTAACAGACTATATAAATAAAAAAAATATAATAATTATGAATTAAGCAAGCAGGTTTTAATTATGGACTTTTATTGATTTTTAAAGCATTCAAATTTCATTTTCGATACTACCGATAAGAGAGAGACTTTTTAGAAATTCTGTACGTATCAAGGTATCTTTTTGGTTAATACGATTTTATGTAACTTACACGCTGCACAGAGCATTCTTCTCCGTTTCATATTCAACCACGTGATTATACTGACACACAATTTACGAGAAATATGTTGTCTTCGTCTGATACAACGAATGAGTCTTAGACATGAATTTTGCACTAGCTGTATATCTCCGTATGTCTGAATAATCTAACCCGGGACTATAAATAAACAATACTAAAGATTTGCAGATAATTACTTACATTTTTTGGGTTAAATATTGCCATACCTGATATATTTGCTTCAAATTTATGTATGTTTTAACCCAATTGTTTATGTGTGGTTTAAATCTCAAAGAGCTGTCAAATGTCACTCCAAGGTTTCTAGATTGTGGGATGGAACGTATAATTTCGTTATCAAATTTTATGAAAAAGTCTTGTTAGCGGAGTTTTCTTTTGTAGACAACTGCCGATGAGTATATTTGTCGTAGTCTTAAGACTCTTTAATGTTCTTTGAGCATAGTCTCTTTCGTCCTATCCATCCAAAGTTGCATATGCATAGAACGCTGTAAACTCTTAAACGGAATTTTGTCTTTGATGTATCGAAAATGATGGTAGATTTTTGGACAAGTGGTAAATTTTTAATTAAGATAAGAACTTTCCAGATTTTCGGATTTTAATATATCTGACATAATTCTACATGTTCTACGTCGAAATTAACCAGAACGTCGTTTGAATCTAAACAAAATGAAAATTTTGAAAATGGACATATTTTTCTTTTGGAGAGACAGGACGAAACCAAGTAAGAACCTTAATATTACCACAAATAAACATATCAGCAGTTGCAGAACACAATAATGAAACCGGACATCAAAACTTATTCGATAAAACTAAAATTCTTGCATATAATTAATTCTTCTAATAAAAGAAAAATCATAGAATCTATAGAAATATATAAACAACCAAACAATTTTAACCGCGACTTAGGTCTTTACCAATATGGGACACAGTCCATTAGCTCCCGTTTTACTCGTAAAATAGTCAACTTATCTTCGGCTTTTTTTGGGCACTCCATTTTTTCACCTAGTTAGAAAGTTTGTCCTTTTTTGCATAGTATTTTGTTGCATTGTGCTTCAAAATAAAAACCTAATTATTTATTTAAAAATCCGAGAATCCATAAAAATTTATCAGCAACCAAACAATCTTAACCGCGACTCAGGTCAGACAATAATAATGCCCATCCTTTAGCTCCGTCCCCCTTAAACAATATATATGCAGGTACAGAGCGAAATATTTCAGTTTCAGTTAAGCTCTGAAGAAGTCAACAGGATTATTGGCGAAACGTCAGCAAGTTATAAACAACAGGAGAAGTCCAGAGATTTGTAAATAGTATTGCAGTAGCACGGTGCAAGGGGTCAATACTTCACATTGATCCAAATGTCAACCTCATCTGCCCGAATGGTGACTTAGGTCAGCCGGTGCACCCTGCAAGATAACTAACGAGGCTCTGGCGACCGAGACGCAACGGTATAACTGCATGACTTAGATTAAGGAAGTGTAATTCTAAACTGAATGTTAGCCGGTAAAAGCGAATCCTTCTACATTGCCAACAGCCTCATTACTGGGGGTGGAAGAGCTTGCAGAAATGGGGGCGGTCTCTTTTCCAGGAGTAGAGAAATCGGCCCCGAAGGCGGAAGATCCAGCAAAGGACAACGACACAGAACATTCCAAGAAAAGACATCATGGCAAGCTCAACTACATTTAAAGAACCTAGCCCCCGGCACACCATAGATGGTTTCATGCTAGGAACCACCCGAAAGTGGAGATATACAAGAAAAAAAATTAAAAGGCTCTAAAAATTGGTGTATGGAATGCCAAATCACTTTACGCAGCAGGAAAAACACACAACATCGTTGCACAGATGAAAAGAATGGGTGTTAACATCCATGGAGTTAGCGAGGTCAGATCGCCCGAATCTAGACAGATAAACATACAAGAATATACAATGTACTACAGTGAAAATAGATAACAAGAATGACAACTCTGTGAAATCATTTGTACCACTATCAGATAGATATGCACTGTTACAACTAAAAGCGCATCCTAGAGATATTAATATTATCTAGGTAGACACCCCCACATCAGAAAACCATGAATATGAGGTACACAGATTTTACTCCTTAGTTAGTTACTCATATAGTTGCTGAAGCTGCCAAAAAAGAACGAGGTTAATATTATTATGGGGGACCTGAATGCCAGGGACAGTCGGTAACATAATTGTAAATTGGGGTCTGGGTGAAAGAAATGAATCAGGTGATCATCTGGTAGAATTCTGCCAAGGAGGAAATCTTGTAGTGCAAATATGTGGTTTAAGTTGCCGAAGCAAAGGCTATACACATTAATTGACGCTGATATTGGGTCTGATCATAACCCTGTCATAGTACTGAGGGAAATCAAACACCATATGCAACGAACACCTAATTTTAAAAAACTGAAGATACAGAAGTCTGCAGTGAAATAACTTAACTAAATATAGCAGTTAAGCATACAACATGGAAACAAGAATAATCGATCTAAGAAGAATGGAATTCCTTGCAGCACACAATCAACCAAATAAAAACAGAAGACTTTAGCAAAAATCCAACAACAGAAAACAAACCATGGATGAACAATGAAATTCTAGATATAATAAAGCTCGAAGGAAATATAAGAACATAAACCTCGACAAACACAAAGAAACCCAAAAATTGATCAGACACGCAAAAGAAGAATGGATGAATGACCGTTCCGAGGAACTAGAAGAACTACTTGATCAGTTTAATAAAAATAAAAAAATACGAGAATCACAGGGACAAGAAAAAAAGTACAGCACACCCAATTGCTCAAAACATAAATAATGAGATAATTACAGACCAGGAAGATGTAAAAGAGGAATGGGCAAAACAGATTCGAGAAATGTTTGATGATGAAAGGACGGAACCTGAAATAAGAAGTAAATGCTGCCATAAAAACAGCTAAGAGTGGGTGTTGGACCAGACAGTATGAATAAAATCTCCAGCAACTCACTAAGTCCTTTAAAAAAATCTACAGCGCAGGAACTTTCCCCCTTAATTGGCTCAAGATAGTGTTCACACCAATTCCCAAAAAAAAATGCAGCAAGAAAAGAAGTGCTTCGATTTCAGATTAATTAGCTTAATGAGCCATAATGCTAACAAAATCTAAGTCTCAAAAATTTTTAATTCAGATTAGGCTTTGGGACTAGGGAAGCACTTTTTCGATTCTCATTATTACTTAAAGAATGTAGAGATCATTGACTATGCAAAAGCCTTTGATCGCCATTTGATTCAACACTGTTACATCTACTCCAAAAACAGGGACTAGACTACGAAGAATGGACTGGCTTCGTACGGTTTGGTGACACCGTATAATCAGAAACATCAATAAGAATAGGAATGCGACAGGGCTGTATTCTTTCACCTCTTTTATTTAGTATTTACTCCGAGTATATATTTCAACAAGTATTAGAGAACAACGAAATAGGCATAAAGGTGATCTTTGCAGACACTTCAGAAAGCTTACAAGAACTGATAGACAACATTATACCATCAGTTTATCAACATGGCCCGACAATAAAAATATTAAAAACAAAGGCGATGATCATTAGCGAAATTAAAACTTACGAGCCAATATACGACGGAAGAGGTGAGAGAGTTTAAGTATCTCGGGTGCTGGATTACTCAAAACCTTGATCCGTGAGAATGAAGACATTTCTAACAAATACTATCCTGTCACTGGATACCATTTTGTGAAAACATACATTTATTCTAGTCTCTGGCAAAGAGAATAATGCAACGAGTGGAAGCATTTGAAATGTGGGTCTTCCTCAGACTTTTGAAGATTCTATTTACAAAACGAATGACAAATGAGAATGTTATAAGAATGATGGGAACAGACAGAGAACTCCTGCAGCATGTGAAACGGCGCAAAATCACCTATTTAGGACATGTATACAGAGGAGAAAAATATCAACTTCTGAGACTTATCATGGATGTAAAGATAGAAGGCCGAAGGGGCCCCAGAAGATGAAAATGTTCATGGCTTAAAAACATAAGAGAGTGGACAAGATTAAACACAGACACGGCAAGGAAGAGAGAAGAGTTTGCTGGCATTGTCACCAACCTTCAGTAATGAAGAAGGCACCTAAAGAAGATAGAATGTGGAAGTTTTTTAGAAAATTGTGAAAAATAGCTAGCTGGATTTTTCGTATTTCTGGTATTTCACTTTTTTTAACGGATTGTAAGGGTATAAAGACATCTTAGAGATTTTGTTACAGAATTCAATGACGTGTAATATTTCATACCATACTTTCCCTATTTGGAGTTATAAGGCTCGCTGATGCTTTTTAAAAAGCACTTAAATTGTATATATAACTTTTTAAAAAACACGCAAGGTTCGGAGAGGTATAACACAGCCTAAATTCAATAATCCAAGAAAAAGCGGACAACACGCCAGTTACTTCCGAAAATCGAAGAAATCGAATTTTTCGAATGTATCTACGCTCACATAAAAATTTTATATCTTGGTAACTTTGGTCCTAGGGGATGTTCTCCATTCTCCGTTTCCATTCACGTCTTTTGGTTTTTCCGGAATAACTTTGTAACTGTTTGGGCTACGATACTTACTTGGAACCTCCCATGAGTTTTTTGGACATTTCTATGAAACACGATAAGTATCCGAAATTTGAAGCAATCGACTTCATATTCGGCACATATATGAACCTATTGAAATTGGGGGGCTAGGGGGTCGGACAGTATTTTTAAAAAAGTAAAAACCGTCTTTGCAAGGGTCTAAGAACATTTCTCGAAAACCGTTTACGCGACCGAAAAAATTATTAAACGAGAAGACGCAGAAGATTCGGCTCCATAAAATCTTATTCCTGAAATTTTTTTAAAAATGTACAAGGCGCAGTGAAAAATGTGTCCCCCTATTATTGAAAATTGGCTATATCTGAAAGATAACTGGAGGTCAGTTCATTTAACATGGCGATATAGCCCGAATAAACTGCTGAAACTTTTGTAATTAATGTTTTCACCTGTTGCAGGGTGTTCAAGATATTTAAAAATTACAGGTATCTCAAATTTGCAACTATCGACTTCAGAGTTGGCAGAAGGGTAGAAATCCACACCCGAATTTCATCTGTTGAAAAATGGCTTACTCAGATGACTGAGGAATCATAATGCCGTTATGCAATTTCTGAACTTCATTATATCTAGAACTATTAGACCTATCGAACCCGTGAAATACAAAAATTGAAAAATATAGCGGGTATGTAAAATAAGAAAGATGAGCTCACTTCCGGTACCATCTCTAAATTTCAAATTATTCAATTATTTTTTGTCAGAGTTGTCGCTTGGCTTGCAAAGTATTTTTTTTAAGTTTGAAAATTTTTTTGGTGTATTTTTACTTCCAGAAAAAAAATATTTTCTCGAAAAGTATTAGCCCGATCGGCAAAATTTGTGAACCAGAAAATGCGGGAGATCCGGGACCATACCTTTTTTTCCATTATATAAAGGGTTTTTCAATTAAAGACAAAAATCTAAAAGACCCTGAAAATCGTTCTTTTAAATTCTTAGCCGTAAATCAATATTCGTTAACAATATGGCCAATTGGTTAAAACAGTGTTATAGGCCACATTGAGAGCTACAATTGTTGTATTTACGGTTTTCTTCTATCACATACGCTGCTCGAGATATTTGACAAAATCCATGTGAAAATCGCGCTCAATTTAGACGCGATGACGTCATTTACAATTACCACGTACTGCATAGTTTCAGAAATCAAGTGCTTTCTGGAAAACCATTTACTCTATTGGAAAAATTCATATACCAAGAAACGAAGGAGATCCAGGGCTATAACCTCCATTTGGAACAATGTTTGAATTATATACAGGTTGTGTCGTTTATGAGCAAAAAATTCTAAAACATCCCAAAAATTTCCGTTTTTATGGGTAAATTATTACAGATAAATGGAAAACTGCTAAAGATGCGATAATTTGATTTGAACAGGATCGCAAAGTAAAGTTCGGCAAAACTTGAGACACTTTATACCAGGTGTACGCACAATAAAATTACATCGATTTTTGCGAAAGTTCCATAGTGGTCCTCAAGAGCATGTCTCCCTCTAGGACAAGAAACTGCGAAGCGGTTAAAAAAGTAAAAAGCTGCTTCGTGCTACGCGCTACGAACTTGCCCCGCCCAACGTCAATTTTCCGAAAGCAATCTTCAAGAGGGTTGCTATAACTGTAGCTTCAAACGTCTTGCGGAGGGAACTTGGGGACCACCAACACTAATTGGAGAGTTTAACCCAAACAGGTTGTATAAATGTTAAGTTTGCTTTAACACTACAGGGAACCATGCCAGAACCGGTAATTATGAGTTGCCCAAACATTTTTTGACACATCGAAGGTTTGTTGGAACAAACTTACCACTAAACTCAACGCACAAATAAGTGCCAATTTTCTAAAACTAACTGCATAATTAAATAACATGATTGACAATAACTACACATCCAATTTCTATCGCCGGCGCACTGTCTTTATGTTTAAAAATAACACAAAAGCTCTCAACATTGGACACCAGCTGCAAGTTAAATCGAAAAGCAATTTTTCACAAGAAACATTCGGCGCAGGGATGGGGCTCCCTTTTACTTGTTCTTAAATAACCACCACACATCTGTTCATGATATTTTCGTTTTCGGTTAAGGTCGATTACTTTATTTTTAGAGCAGATACCATTTTTGAAAAAGAAATATTACAATTTTTACAGTTGACTTTAAAATTATTTTCATTTTGTAGCTCGGCTATGCGAAAAAGTTAAAACGGGTCTAGACAGGTTTTTACGTAGGTTGCCCTGTAACAAATGTTGATATATAAACAAAATTTGTGTAGTCGGTCTTGGCCTACTCATACATATTCTTTTGGATTCAAAATAGCTCTTGTTTTACATCTTTTTGAAAACATAATAGCCAAGCCCCATAAAATTATCTATTTAAGAAGACAAGAGAATAGTTTATAAATTTGTGAATTTTAGAAGAAAATTCGGCCACCGGACAGTACGTAATAACTTTTTCAATAAGGGCAAATTTTACAAAATCACTGTTTCTAAAAATCGAAGATCGCCATGACATTTCTAAGAGTACCACCAAAAAGTAAGAATAACGAGATGTACGCCGTAATGCCATCAAAAATAGGACACAGTGTTACACTCTGTAAGATTTCATGCATCTCAGGCTACGAAATATATTTTTTAACTCATCGTAAAAAGTATTTGACATAGTAAACGATTTACCCAATTATTGGTTAACTAAGCTTTAAAAAAAACATGAAATCAAGTGTGGATGTAGACATAATGGCATGTATATTGTATAATGTATAATTTTAGATTTATATGTATGATATCATACGGGTGTCAATGAAATTACTATAAAACAATTCAGTAGTGTTTCATGTTTTACCGGATGTGAAATCAACCTTCTTATTTTAAATGGGACACCCTGTATATTTTTGCATTTCTGTATTCAATTTAAATAAGAAAAGAACCTATTTTATTTTATATTATTGGTATTTATTGTTCGCTAGTATGTAGTACGTGTTTAAATTAATTATTTCGTCAAAAAACATATTAAACATATGACGGTTGATTGTGTTTATTTTACTAAAATTGTTAAGTACCGACAAGGGTATAATTGGAAATTGTTTTTATTTTATTATTTGTTACTGCCTTTATTTTTTATTCGGAAACAATACGCACTGTTATTTTCACTGGCGCGTTTTAAATATGTATTTTCCACTCGATGTCCCACGGTTTGAATTTACTTTGACTTTGAAATTTAAATCGCAAATACCTCACAAAATATTGGAGATACATTTAAACCCTTTATCATGAAAGTCGTTCTAAATTGAACACAAACTTTCATGGAAGTTTCCAATGGGAGTTTTATCTGAAAACTACTCGAAAATAAAATTTTCAGTGTACTTCCGGTAAAAGCGACAGTATATTTTTTTACTTTCATCAAATGGTTTGCTATAAAAAATATGTTTTTCCTTTAGATGACTGAGGAATCATAATGCCGTTATGCAATTTCTGAACTTCATTATATCTAGAACTATTAGACCTATCGAACCCGTGAAATACAAAAATTGAAAAATATAGCGGGTATGTAAAATAAGAAAGATGAGCTCACTTCCGGTACCATCTCTAAATTTCAAATTATTCAATTATTTTTTGTCAGAGTTGTCGCTTGGCTTGCAATTTCTTTGACACCCGCTATATGTGTAATTTTACTTGCGTAGACCCTTTCCAGATATTTTAAAAAATACTATAATGTTAATATAAATATACCGGGTGACACAAGGAAGTGGGAACACTCTGTAGCTTTTAAACCGCTTGAGATAGCGATTTGAAATTTGGAAAGGTTAATACAGGCTGAATGTCCAATTTTTCAATATCGGTCAATGATGAAGTAGTCAATGATTGCACTTCCGGTTTGAGCAGAAACCACAGAAACTTTCGAATTTTAAAAGGCACAAGCTATATTTTTTGAATTTTTGGATTCAGCAGATCATTCTACATAGGATAGGATGGTAATAATAAATTATATAATAAAATAAAATAAAATAATAAATTGAAATTGAATCTGCAATAAAATAGAGGGCGTTCAGTTTGGAATTCCAACGTTGCCATCGGTTTCGAACAGATCTGGCAACGCTACATTTACCAAAATGCTTCTAAATTATGAGCTATTGTGAACGTATGCAGACTGAATCAAATGCCGACAAATTCAAAATTTTCATTTTCTTGACTAAACTATGCCCGGCGTCCGTAAACGCCCTGTACAAAAATTCCGTCCGGTCATCCGGGGGGGAGGCTAATAAACTCCCATCAATAACTGAATTAGGACGCGCGCGCCCATGCAATTGTCAATTAGCGGCGATATTGTAATCTATTCAATAATTCCATTAGGCAATTAATTATCAAGCCAAGATATGCGACCGCGGTTATAACTTTGGATTAATTTGATGCGCACAAACTTGGATTGTTGTGACCCCGCTGAGGGAGTCACAGAATTTACGATTGTTTTCGGTGTGGGAGTCTAGTGGGCCGTTATCTCGAACGCGCTCTGAAGATGGACGCCCTAAGTCGAGAAAAAAAACTGCATCCTCAACGGATTTGATCGAGAATTATTTTTTTTTGTTCTTTTATGAACAGATCCTCACTTACAGGGCCTTCCTGTATTCAAATTCAGATAGATTGTAGATTGAACTACTTTATTTTCCATTTATTTAAAAAAATATATATATTATTATCGCCCCCTCCTTATTTGCAATATCGGTGATAGAAATGTCTGGAAGGTTACGTCACTTTAATCATGACTTTCATTTTGTACAAGCGGAGTACAATTTTATCGATATATTTCAAGGGTATTAGGGTGTTGCACCGATAATAACTCTACACCGAGTTTAATAGAATGGAGTTTAAAAAATGGACTGGCACTTAACATTTTACACGTTGCACCGTGGTTTATATTTTGAGGTTTAATTTTAAAAAAATATTTTTAAAAACTATCCCTTTTCCGGATTATTTCTGCGTCTACTAATGCAAGTTTAACTTCAAAAAGGCAGTGATCAGTTAATTTTACAAATTATTAATTAAATACAAGTCTCTTGACTGATGTAAGTTCCAAGGAAAAAGAAGAAACATGGAAAAAATATTTAAACAAATTTAATAGTTTTTGGGGGCTTCTTGCCCTAGAAACCTCCAATATTTAACAGTGAGAATGGAAAGAAATGATATTCATCGATAGTCTGAAAGCAATCTTTTCGTTGATGCATCTTGAAAAACCATTTTCTATCACCACCAACATCAGTGTCAAAGATCATAGACAAATATTCTCCATTATTATTATTAGGTTCACGGTTGATGATACATCAGACGTTTACGTCGAACGGCCCATTATATTGTTCTGAAAATTTTACTAGTTTCATAAGCTTTTTAACGCAGCGACGTTGCCGCTTCTTTGAAAAAGTAGCATCCAAATTAAAATTTTAAATAGGACACCATGTATATTATTACATTTTCCGATCAGCTAATACTTTGTGATTGTTTTTTTAATAATATATTCCTATACCTAGCTTCAGCGACTTTCGAGCAAATGATTATTATTTTCAATTTTCCAAAACATACCTTCTATTAAATTTGTAATACTAAGACACTGGAACCAGTAGTTAAAATTGTGAATCTAGCTTAGGAAGAACAAAATTTTCTTAATATCTAAATTAGTTCTACATTACACGGAGTTGATCAAAACTAAATTAAAATAATAATCATATACAACAATAGTGAACAATTTTTTAAATGTAAATTGCCAAATATTCTAAAAGAAAATTAAAATAAAAAAATAATAATAAAAGCAAGTTTCTCTGAGAACTGGATTACTTTGGCATGATTCATCCTTTAGTTGGCCGAGAAAGTATAATTTTCAGGGAAGAGAGTATTTTTAGGCTCTCTTGCTACAAAAGAAATCAAATGGATCTATCAAAATCCTGCAACTTCTAAAGAGAATGCTCAGCCTGCCAAAAAACGGAAGAAATACAACCTGTATAAAGAAAAAAAGTTAACAGATGAGGAAATTCGTCAAATTTTGGTAAACCCATCAGGTGATGAGGAAGTTCCGGAAAGTAACTCAGAATTAGATGTAGATGATCCATTTCCAAATGACAGTGAAGACGATCCCGAGTATATACCGTCCAGCGCTGATGAGTCCATTGATGAAGAAGATGACCTTCACGATCGGACCCTCCAGCTATGTCAGCTGTAGGTATTCCTGATTATCCTACTTTGCATCTTATTGACACCCCTTGTCGTTCAAAAGAGGATCTAAATCCAGCTTCCATTTACAGCTGAATCCGCTATTCTTGTCGATATAGAAGGAACAGAGCCAATTCATTAATTTGAATGGTTAGCCACAAAAGAGTTATGCGCATGCTGTCGAGCTGCTTGCCAGAAGCGAAGGAGAGCAATCAAGGATTAGCCTTTGCAAGGATATAACTCTTGACGATATAAAAGTATTCCTTGAGATTTTAATTCATATGGGAATAATTCTGATGAATAGGATTAACGACTACTGGAGAAAAGTCTGTTTGTTTAATATTCCAACATTTTCAGCATTTATGAGTCGTAATCGGTTTTTACTGACTTTGAGAGCATTACATTTTGAAGAAATCAATACTTAAACACCTCGTACACAGATGGGTAAAATACTTCCACTTGTCAATTTTATCCACAACAGGATGCAGGTGATTTATTATTCGGATAGAGAATTATCAATAGACTAGTCTATCGTCTTGGGAGATTAAAATTTTGCCAGTACATTAAGGGAAAGCGTCACAAGTTCGGGATAAAGTTATATGTCGTGTGAACCAAAGGGCATGTCTCTCAAAATAATTGCATACTCAGGAGCCGCTGATTGCCAGTTATCTGGATCCCTGCATACCGAAAAAGTCGTACTGTCTGCTAGAAAAGTACCTGGGAGTTGGATATTCAGTCTTTATGGACAACTTTTACAATATCGTGAAGTTAAAGACTTAGGGGAAAAGAAAACTTATGTCACCGGAACTCTCAGAGCAAACAGAAAAGGGAACCCTCCCGAAGTTCTGACCAAAAAGTTTAAAAAAGGTGAGCTAGTGATGCAGTTTGATACCAATGGGATATGTGTTGTTAAATGGAAAGATCGCAGAGAAATTTTACCCATTTCCAGCGAATTTAGCGGTCAGATGGAAAAGGTTCGCACACAACGCGGTCAAATGCTGATGAAACCACAGATAATTAACGAATACAACAAATTTATGGCAGGTGTTGATCATTTTGATCAAATGTTATTACTCATGTGAACACAAAACTCTCATCTGGTACGAGAAAGTAGCCATCTATATATTTCAAATAATGTTGCTAAATTCACACCACTTATATAAAAAACACACTGGAGGTAGTAAAAACTTCTATGACCTTAGGTTGGAGGTTATTAAAAAACTGCTTGGACCCAAACCTAAAGATCCAGTGCTTAAGATAATCCTCCAGCACCTCCCAGGGTACTGTCCAAAAGGAGAGAATGGAAAGGCAAAAAGAAGAAGATGCTGGGGAGGCAATGGCCCCAACAAACACAGCATCTACTGTCTACTATTGTTCTCAATGCCCGGGCGGCCCAGGTCTTTGACTAATTCCATGTTCTAGATTATTTCACAGTACAAAATAATATATTCTTTTTGTTCTGTTTTATATTATACTTTTGTAACAAAAATATACAACTTTTGTAAAAAAATCGTTTATTTTATTTATAATGCCATCAAAACGCGCCTGGCGCGGTCATGGGCACCGGCTATAGCTTCAAGCTTGCTGGGTGCCCATAAAGCGCGACGCGCATTTTTATTTTTTTCTTTAAAAAAATATAAAAAAAAACTTTGGTTGGATATATTTGTAATATATTTTTTTTCATAATACACTTCTTGCACAAGAAAAACTAAAGGGGCACCAGACGCAAAATTCTTCGTGTGGCGGGCAGTGAATGTGTTAAAGTAAGTTCTTTAATTTATGATAAACCATTGAATGCAGCAAAATACCTTCGAATGTTAAGAACATTGCCAAATGATTTTCTCGAGAAGCCTTCAGGATCTTCGAACCTCTTGGTATCAACTAGATGGGGCACCTGCACAAAAATTATACGAATTATTGGTTTCGACTTTTGGTGCGTGGGATGTAAAAATTGGATTGTGTGCAATTTTGATTTTGTGTTTATTTTATTCATTTATTCATTTATTTTGTTAGTGTAAATAAATTTTAAAATTGTTTTCGTAAAATTGTTTGTAAAGCTTTTCTTAATTCTGGCAAATTTACTCTTGTTCTGTATTATGTTGTAAATCGAGATTTGTTTGATTCAATTTTCCAGATATTCTGGCTATAATAAAACAACATTAGAATGCTGGTTTCCTTCCATCTTGAACCGATTTTATAGACAAAATTTGCACGGCGATCAATAATGACTAAATTTTTACTGAACTGTCAAACGGAAAATGAATTATTTAACATAAGGATATTTCATGGCCATCTAAAAGATGAATTATGCCAAATGTTAGCATTACCAGTCAACACTCGCGCTCCTGGCTGTTTACATAATGGGGAGCGCGAGTCTGGGCCGTAGTTCGGCAAGTGACCAGCGACGATCGGTGAGAGGGTGCCACCACGCACAACGCCGGCTGAAGCATGTCAGCTGCCGGGCATTCACTTGCCCCGCATGTTCCTGGAATAAGCAGTTGTTTTGTATTTTGTTCTCGATTTACGTCAAATAACCCTTTTTTACTATTTCATTTTTGTGCAATCATTAATTTTAACGCCTTAGAGATTTATTATCTATCACCAAAGGAATCCAGTTTTCAGAAAAACTTGCTTTTATTTCAGAAACCATACGATTTAGGTATAGGGACATAGGGATTTAATTTGCTCATAGAACATGTGCTGATATATAATATGTTCCTTTTTAAAAAATGCACTTTTCAGCATTTCTGCATCTCGTAGGTAAATCATTAGTTTTGACCTGCCCTGTATGATGTAACAGAATTAACAGTCCTCTCCTTAGCTACGTCCAAACTTTCTACAAGCTCCAGTGTCGTGGTAATAAAAAATTAACTGAAGGTATGTTTTGATTAGTTTTGGTCGGCAAAAAAATATTTTCTCAAAAACCGCTGAAGATAGGCATATGAATGTGTTGTTCACAAAGAATTACAAAGTATTAGCGGATCAGAAAATGCAATAATATGCATGGTATCTCATTAAAAATTTCAATGCTGATGCTACATCTTCAAACATGCGGCAACGTCGCAGTGTTAAAAATATTTTAGATAGACCCATAGTTGCTTATGGAACTAACCAAATTTTCAGAACAAACTAAACTAAAGTACCGTTCGCCGTAAAAGTCTAAACACGCTATATAAATTCATTAATTTTGTCCAATAATTGGTGCAACACAACCTGGGTTCTCCATTGAACGTAGATTAAATTGTGTTGGTGGTGCAACACCAGAACGGACCAATATTAAAATCTACTAAAATCTACCGATCACTCCTAATCCCGCGACTGCCACAAGGAATAACGAAGTTTCACTTTGTACACTCCTGAAAAGTGATGGGTATTTTAGAATAGGGAAAAATCTTTCCATTTTTTGCTTGGTTACTTAATTTCAGATATATTTTTTATCACCAACTTTCTTCAGTTAGTTAATTTCATGAATAACTTTACTTAACTTTAATGTAATGTAAAAAATTAAAAAGTATGATTCAAAGCATTTTTGTGTAAGCAAAAATACCGTAAAATTAAAAATTCAATTCAAATTATTTTGCGACTAAAATAAAAAATAAATCAATCTCAACTATTTAATATAAACATATTTAATTGTAAATAATTAATAAATTTAGAATTCTATTTTTTGCGTTTTAATTTACGCACCCGGGCTGAACATTTTTTTACATTAAAAAATGTTGAAACACACATTTGAATTAAACTTGAAAACAGATAATTTCAGTTTTTTCGCCAATTTCGTAGGTTATGATAAAAACTAAAATGCAAAAATGTTTACTATTGGACATTTTGTACCACTCAAGAGTACCTGTGCTAGTTTCGCAAAAACCGGAGCGTCCGGCAACGCCGCTTTCGATGTCGCGAATTTGGACCGAGAGCGCCGTTAGATGGAGCTCTTATATTTCATACATCGTCACGAATTTAAACGGACAAAGCCTCTTTCGGTAATCCGATTTCCGCGTCGCAAATTCCCGTTCAATTGCAGTACTTCATGATGCGATGGAGAAAATATCCGATCGAGAGAAGAGACGGATTCGTCGCAGACTACGGGGGGGACTCCCGTGGGCCTCGAAGTGTCCCCCAGGTCTCTGAATAATTTAGTCTAGTATCGCTAGATCGCCGTATCGATTTGTTTAAAGTCTCCGAATTTTACAAAATATTCGTCCATTCGTTTGAATTTGCTTCGTTACAACGCTGACGGCCTGATGCGTTATACAATAATATACGAGGTCAAGAATTACGTTGTCGCCATTTGCCCTTTGTGTGTTTGCCGTTTTCGGGAAAAAAATCGAACATGATTTCCATACAAAATATATTTTTCTTCCAAAATTTCCAGAATAATTGGGTAAAAGAGTTCCTACCTTCATACTGCTGCGCATCTTTTTGATTATGAAAAATTGAAACTATCAATTTCGTATAAAGCTCCTAAATTAACAAACGACAACAAATTACCATAAACAACTTATAATTACTTGATAACATAGGAAATTTAATAGTGTGGTGAACGGCATTTGCCTAGTTGGAGCGAGTGCTTAATAAACCAGTAACTTAAAAAGTTTACTAAACGCGTTGCATACTGTTTCTACGATCGTTAGTTTTTGGGGACATTTTTGCAAAACAACAAGATTCATTCGATGATATGACCGCCAGAATTGGCAAACGTCAAAATTCAAGCCGTGCGGTAATATCTTCGAAAACATCCGATTGCTCCCAAACTCATGCGATAATATCCCGAAAGTGTTCGCAGCGACTTTAATCCGTGGAAAACGAAACTGACATTGTAAAATGACATTTGGTATTTGACATATTTTGAATTTCTAAGTACATCAATTTGTATGCCCCATTTGGAAGGTTTTTTTAAGAGTTTAGATTATTATAAATTATGTTTCATACAAACATTTAAGTAAAATAATAATGTGTAAATAATTTTAGCAAATAAAGTAATCAAACAAGGACAACACCCCACTCTCCAAAAAGAGCAAGAGAATGACAAAAACCATTACTAGGTCTAATTTATCCTAAAATTTCTATAATTTTTCTATCGCGCCTTTGCCATTCTAGTGTAGATAGAGTTGAGTAACTTAACTCGACGATTGTGCTGTTTCGGCTATGATCAAAAAAATACGGTGGAACTTTGAACCCGACTCAAGTTGAGAGATAAATTGGAACAATCCTCAAAAACCTCAAAAGTTAAATTGTCCTCTTCGGTTGAAACGACAGTTCTCGACGAATAAAAATGGCGAAATAATCACGAGCCTTGAAAGTCGTCAAGGTCGAAAGTTATCGGAAACTTCTTTATCTGATCAGGACTCCCAGAATCCGCCCCTATATTTTGCCATCGGAATGCTGTCGGGTTAAACCAAGTGCGAAGGGCTCTCGGCCAATATATATTCAAATTTTGCCCTCGCGAAAACGAAATATAATAGGCAATATGTGCGACGCGGCTTGGACAAACAAAAAAAAGGATACCCGATCGACTTTAGAAAAAAAATGGTTACCCAGACCCGATCCCGACAATGTTTGTTAAATCGCCGCGGTCGAGGATTCAGTTTCCAAGCGCGTGTGCCAAGTTTACAGCCGTTCCCGCCAAAAATTTTGTAGTGTGAATACGGAGCTGGGATTTTTTGAATCTGATTTCGAATTTTTGACACTATATTATACAAAGCGTTCCTTTTATAGTTTAGCAGAGAAAGGTATAATTTTACTTTTCTCAACGGTCCTGTGAAGTGCAAACTATGGAGGCGTTGTAAATATATGTTTTAAAATGCCTAAATTTAGCTAACGTTGTGAACAAACAGGAATTTAGACATAAAAAAAGCATGGACATTACAACTAAGTTGCAATTACAGCTTTTTTTAAGTTAAAGTGTCTCAACAACGTCTTCATTATTTTTCTTTTTTAATTTTTGCTGGCTTATGACTGAATCGCCAAATGATAATGATCGCATTACTCCATATTTGGCCGTATAGTACAATAGTACAATTATGCAACGGGTGCGGTAAACGGCATTTGACTCACGAGTTTATTTGACACGAGCGGAGCGAGTGTTTGATAAACGAATGACTGAAAAAGTTTACCGAACGTGTTGCATACTATACTTTTTCTACGACCGTTAGTTTAGTCACTGACAGGACTGTTAGAATTGACAAACGTCAAAATTCAAGGCGTGGGAAATATCTCGGAAAACATCCGATTGCTCCCAAACCCGTGCGATAAAATCCCGGAACTAACAAATAAAACAAAACTGACGTGGTAAAGTGACGCTTCCCACACGCTACGTCGGTGTGTAATTGGGTATTTTACAGACGGGAGTAGAAAATATTATTAATAATTGTTTGTTATTAATAATGTTTATTATTATTATATTAAATACTTATTTATTTATTTATTTGGATACTTATCAGCATCTTCAAAAAACCCACTCAGGATTTCGGAAAGGATACAACTGTAGAGTTCTCCAACCGAAATACCGTTTTTACGACATAATCCGGTATTTAACTTTCATAAAGTTTTATGAAGGTCTAACTTAACTTAAAAGGTTGTAAAAACGGTATATCGTTAAAAAAATCTACAATTACCCTATTGGACATTACGGATAAGCATCCAACAAGACGAACCACGACATCGATCTACCAATTGGGCTTACCAGAACCTACAATTGCAAAGCACTATTTACGTTGAATCTGAAAAAGGTGTATCTATCAAAGAACTCGCTCAGGGCGACGTTCTTCAAGGTTCAATATTCAGTCAAATCTTGTATAGTATTTACAACATCATCTTTATCATAATACATAGAGTTTCGGCTCGTTTTTATGAGGACGATACACACTTATTTCACTACTATATCTATTTGAATATGTTGTTTCCTGTAACAGACATTCTCCTTATAAGTCATTTTCCCTGTCGTGAACAGAATCCAAAGAATTCAGAAAGCCGAAAAATGAACTGATCGCTGACATAGTAATTTATTAATATGGGTACACTAATTTTCTAGATCCAGCACTTTACAGAGTCAGAACTACCATCTTTTTTAAAATTGTTTTCTGATGCAGTTTGCAAAATGTTTAATACGTTGTATGCAAAATAAATGCTTATTTATTTACCTACTTATTTACTTATTCACATTGTTATGGAATGCTTTTACCTTTAAGAGTATTAAGACTATTAGTAAGTATGTCACAAAAATGATCAATTACTATAAATGAAAAGTACCATCGGAACAGTGAACGTTATCATTGATTTTGTTTAAGAAATTTGTAGAAATTTCTTTCCATACATATGGTTTTTCCCAATATTTCCACTGAAATATTTACTAGCATTACTCTACGACAAAAAGTACCTAATGCATCGTTCTCATAACTGGTGTAATTGGAAACCATGACCTAAAATGAAAACTCGAAAGAAACAAAGTCACTTTAAAAATGCAGGTCTTAAAGATACGAGGAATGACCTATATACCACCGACGCAACTTTGGTCGCTCCCTTTTATTTTATTTTTTAATTAACTAAGAGTTGATTCAAAAAATTTTCCGGCAACAATCAAAAATGCAGTGAGTTAATTTTGATAGCATAAGGAAAACCTACAACCCCTAACGTTATGCATTGTATTCTAGACTATTATTGATGTAGAACCCTTCAGAACAAAAAAAAAGATGATACCGGTAAGAATCACTCAACTTGTCTCACTGAGCGCGTGACTTTGTGTCGACCGACTTTGCCAAGGCGGCGCTGCACCAGCTCTGATGGATGATGGGAAATTAGAGAGATTTCTTTGTTTTTCTCCCGGCATTGCAGATCCTTAGAATTGAAAATTGCCAGCGTTATATATACGTGCTTTGTTATTATATTTCTCGGAAAGGCTTACGAACGATATAATTACATGTTTTCTTTATTTTTCTGTTTCAATTGAAAATCCCAGCGAAACGTAGTAAAGTAGGCCGGAGGTCCCCAGATTTTCTCCGAGGTGGATGTTACGCGGCGGCCACTACAAATTTTCCGATATAGGAGTGGAGGCTGTCAAACGCGCAGCCAATATTATCCGGTTTCGGTTTATCTAACGATATTCCAAACGCGTGGCTTTTAAACCGATGTAATTTATCCACTTCATTTGACGATGTATGAGCCCGACTCAATCATGAAGCATCCGCATGAGTAATTTTCTCGATTAGATGGAAAAACGCCGCAGTTTGTGGCATCAATTTCACCCGGCCTATTCGAGTATAGTTTGTTTCAAATTAGTCAAAATATGAGCAATATAATTTGGAAACAATCTGTACCACCTGGGTAACTGGATAATTAAATGATATATAATTAGGCGATATGATTTAGGAGTAGTTTTTTCATAATCTGTGATCCTAAAATTTTACCAATATATAATTGCAGATTCCAAAAACTGTAAGTTGATCATAATCTAGTGCCTACACTGGGCAAAAAGATTTTTTAAATAAAACATCCAATATTTTCAATTATTAATGAAACAAACTCTATACTTTCGTACTAAAAGCGATGTTAGTTTTCTTTGCGAGTGCACGGGACTTCTACAGGGATATCCTCAAGCAAAAGGTGCAACTTCATCTGCAGAAGACGATAACTAGCGTTAAATTCAAGTTCATTCTGGCTGCATTGTCAAATAAGTGTCAAATTTAACTAGAGAACATTGGGAAGTTTCGTTAAGTGTACTCCATAACTCGATATTCTTGCAATCATCTATTTCCGATGGGACAGCAAATTTGTACAGTTCAAACATGGTGCCAAGTCGCCTGATTCACCCTTTCCCTGAAGCATATGATTGATCAGCATACAAGCCGTACTTATAAATGACTTGTTGGGCCGTTGCTACGTCCTAATCTCTTCGGGTTTACACGATTTTATACAACGTTCAGATAAGAGGAAATTTTTGCGGAAGCAGCTTAAGTGATGAATGACACGGCACCACCGTACAGCGTATCCGTTCCAAATTATAGACGACGAATTTCACCGTCTGTCGCTGTCGTTTCAATCAGTCTTCTGCTGAAATTGAATTAAAGGCTAGGAACGACTCGTAGATAAAACTACCGGATAATTGATCGAGTAGTAATGTAGTTCCGAAACGACACTGGCATAATGAGATCGCGCCCGAGGGAGATCGCGCAACGTCCCGTAGAAATACACTGAAAATGTTTTTAAAAACATAAATGATCGCCAACGTTTTTACGACAGCCGTAGACAACACTATTAAATGGTATTTTTGTTATAATTACAAATTTACGATTTGTTTTCCTAACCTCATGGCGTTTCTTCTTTTGATCAGTAATGGAAGAAGAAGAAGAAGAGGAAATGAGGTTTGAAAAACAAATTGTAAATTTCTGTGGATCGGGAGTAAGTAAAATATTTTTAAAGTAGATTTTGTTTTTAAAAAGGTTTTTAATATTCAATGAGAAACTTATTTATCAATCATTTTATTTATTTTTCTACTCCCGTCTGTAAAATACCTAATTACGCACCGATTACATCGTCAGTTTCTTTTCCCACTGATTCGAGCCGCTTCGGACATTTCCGGGATAAGACCCCACGGGCTTGGGAGCAATCGGATGTTTTTTGAGATTTTTCCCGCGCCTTGAATTTTGACGTTTGTCAATTCTAACAGTATAAATAAGAACTAAAAGTTCAGATTTTCACGAAATTATATATTTTCACATGACAATGGCTTCGACAACACCGTGCCTTTATCAAATGTAATATTTACAAACTACCTGCTAATATATATACTGAAAAAGGACAATAAAACCTTAATTAATGTTGTTGTGACAATTTAAGTTCAATAAAGGAGAGGTATTTAAATCTAATTGAAATTTGAATGTCTCATTCCATGGCTTCCAATAAATTTAATTTTCTACTTTTTGTGGCTACTTGTTTTTCTGTGTTTAAGTGTGTTGCATAATTAGAATTTAGACTATTGTTTTTAAACGCTCTTGTATGTTCGTTAATGCGTTTCTTTAAGGATCTAACTATTTGTTCAATATAAATTTTAGGACAAGGCATTTCAACCTGCAGACACCTGATTTTTGAGATTTTGGACATTTCGTTTTATTGTGTTTTAAAAATTTTCCTATTGTGTTGTTAGTTCTGAAAGTCATTTTTAAGACACATTTTAACAAATGTTTTGAAACTTTTTCATTGGGTTCTACTATGTATGTAATTGTTTTAAATTGTTCGTGTTCTCTATTAGGTTTCGGATAAATAGAGTTTACTGTTATCTGGATTTGTTTTTCATTTATAATTTTATCTATAATGGACGGATTGTAGCCGTTTTTCTGTACAATTTGTTTAATGATATTCTTTGTTGTAATTTTCTGTTGCGGGATTGTGTGTATAAAAGAGTAAAATGCAGCCATTTTGTGTGTGATTTGAGCTGTTATGTATGACTGTGTCCGTGTGTGAAGGTTTATGATAAATGGAAAAATCTGATTTGTTTTGCGTTTCCGTAATAGTTAGGTCTAAAAAATTATAAGAGTTTAATCTCGAAAGTGAATTTTATACGATTATATACATGTACATAATCGTATAAAATTCACGAGAATGATTTTTCCATTTATCATAAACCTTCCCACAAGGACACAGTCATACATAACAGCTCAAATCACCCTTATACCTACAAAATGGCTGCATTTCACTCTTTTATACACAGACTTCTTAACACTCCACTCCCAACAGAAAATTGTAACAAAGAACTTAATATCATTAAACAAATTGCACTGAACAACTACTACAATCAGTCCATTATAGGTAAAATTACAAATAAAAAACAAATCCAGACAACAGTAAACCCTATTTATCCGAACAATTTAAAACAATATTCTATATTCTAATTATGCTACACACTTAAACAGAAAAAACAAATTTTTGGTGACAATTTTGATATTTTACATACAGCCACAAAAAGTAGAAAAATAAATTTATTGGAAGCCATGGAGATTAACAAAATGAAACATTAAAATATATTGCTTAACTATCAATTATATTTAAATACCTATCCTTTAATGAACTTAAATTCTCACAACAACATTAATTAAGGTTTTATTGTCATTTTTCAGTATATATAGTAGCAGGTAGTTTGTAAATATTACATTTGATAAAGATATGGTGTTGTCAAAACAATTGTCATGTGAAAATATATAAAAATAATTAAGAACTAAAAGCTCAGATTTTCACGAAATTATATATTATGACATGACAATTGTTTCGACAACACCGTGTCTTTATCAAATGTAATATTTACAAACTACCTGCTACTATATATACCGAAAAATGACCATAAAACCTTAATAAATGTTATTGCGAGAATTCAAGTTCAATAAAGAAGAGGTATTTAAATCTAATTGATCGTTAAGCAATACATTTGAATGTCTCAGTTCAATTTTTGAAAATATATAGTTTCGTGAAAATCTGAACTTTTAGTTCTTATTTATTTTTTTAAATGGATTTTCATCAACTAAAAGCCACTTCAGTTCAATTGTAACGGTTGTGTCAGTGAATGTATTCGTATTGATTTGCAGAATTGTAAACAAAAACTAATCCACAGAAAAATGGTATGCAATATATCAGTCAATTTAAATACTACGTACTATCTACTTTTCCACAGAAATTTTACAGACTGTTCGCATAAACTTTAGTGGGTTTTATAAACCAAGTCCATGTCCATGTCTCATCATTACAAAAAAAAAACAAAATTGAAGGTGAGGAACTGTTTTTCTTGCTTATATGATTAAAAGCTCTACCCTTGGATGATTTTTCTTACAATTACAGTCTCTTTCTTTAAACAAACTAGTTAATGATCAATTATAAGAGTTAAAAAAACAACATCACGTTTTAGAATTGTTTATTTCGTTGTTTATATGACATATTCAATAATACATCTCTCTTTGTCTAACGTACACAGTTAAAAAGAGACAACAATAGCAGAACCAATCGGAACCATAAACGAATAGGTTTAATGGCAACTAGTAAAAATTTTGTTTAAAAGGTACGAAATTTAAAAATCCGATAATCTGTTATTATTTTTAATTTGCTAAATTGTAATTTTTTGTGACGGTCGTAGAAAAAGTATAGCATGCAACACGTGTTTGTAAACTCTTTATCTCACTCGTTTATGAAGCAATCGCTCCGCTAGTGCCAAATAAACTCGTGAGTCAAATGCCTTTTGCCGCACTCGTTCCATAATATACTATTTGCTCGCCTAGATTGTACGGGTAATACTGCGCCATTATCTACTCCCGCTGTCGAGCCGTAATTTGCTTTTATAGGTCGGCAGCGCCATCTCGCGATAAGTTTAGAATGTTTCACTTCTTTGTCGAAAGGTGCGCTCCACACGCGAGTTTTCGGCCACAGACAGTAATCGGGACGCGAGTTATATGTTGGTAAGGTATAATTTCGCCACAGTCAGTGTGCGTAATTTTTCATCTTTTCAGAAGCAGTTGCTTCTTAACTTCGGAGCGCTCACGTCGATTGTCGGTTTAAAAAATAATACTTTTCAAAAAAGAAAACTTGTTAAAAACCGTTTCCGCCGAATTCATCACGAAACTGGCGCAGTCGGTAGGATAATTGTTTTGAGGCGGCGCCCAGTTACTTTGAATTTTTGGAAATTGTGTCACAAACGGTGCACGAAAATTAGTTACAGAAAATTTAATTGGTCGAATATTAGTATTATCCCTTTGGAAAATTGAAATTATACGAGTCTCTGGTTTATATGCAAACAATATTAAATTCATGTTTTGACCCATTCTAAGGTACAAGAAATTTTCCTCTTCTCTAACAAATGCTTTAACTTGTTCTAAAGTATAACGATCCCATAATCTTACTGCATGTAATAAAGCTAACCAAAACTAACCCAATTATAAATGTTCTTAGAGCGAACTGGTCACAATGATTTTATTTTATTAATTTTTCCTTTGCATCCTGTATTTCAGAATTTTGTTTGGCACGTCTGGTATCCTCATACCAAGTTGTATTGGTGGCTCATTTTTAAAAGGTTTCAAAGAAAGCAAATCACGAATCAAACAATCAGTTGTCCTTTGATCACTAAAGTCGTTCATAACCTGTTTTACTTGTGCCCATCTTAATAATTCACTTCTGCAGTATATTAAATTGGCAGTACGATCTTGCAATTTACTCAAAATTGTATGGAAAATGCAACTATTTATAACATCATTAGGTACCGCTACATTTTGGAAAACCCTCACAAAATTATCGCAAGAATTGATTCATCGAGATAGTAATTTAGGATCTCCCTCAAACATGAGAACGATATTTGCCATGTTTTGATTTCTTTCTTCAGGTTGAGACATAAATTTTTAGTTTCAAAAATAGAAAATTGAAATTGTTTTTTTTTACAGGAAAACTTTCTTAACCAACAAGAAAAATGGAAAAAGGAATTAAAAGAGCACTGAACTAATACGAGTTACACGTCTTCTCTTAATTGCTACTTCCTAGAGATAAGAACGATTTAGGGTTATACCCAGGACTTCCTATCCTAAACATCGTCTAGGTCCCTTGAAAAGAGGGTTCGAAGAACCTCAGGGGTTCCCGCAGAGTTCTTGTTGGTTCCCAATTATTCACTACGGAAAAAGTGTCACCGACTATTCCTAATAGATTCGCCAATCAACCGATGAAACGAGATGTGATGAAATCGGCCAAAACAGTTCTAAAAAAATATTCTTTATTTTTAAATTACATGATCGCTCTAAAGTTAAGAGGCAACTGCTTTGGAAAAGATGAAAAATGACGCACACTTCCTTACACTTCGTGCACTATCAGCAATGGATTCGGCGAAATTGTATTATGATTATTAACCGACGCCTTTTTTACCTCATGAAGCGACACATACACGCCTAGGTTGACTGCATTCCGCTCCCCGTTAAAAATGATGCCACTTTGCAATTTGCATTTGTTCCAGATTGGTGGTCGCAAGAAGAGGTGCACGCCAGTGTTTCGCAACTTTAACGTTCCAAATTTGCGGTGGCTATAATTCCAAATTAATTCAGTTTGATTTTGCTGAAGATTTTGAATGTATTTGCACAATCCATGTTCATTATGATGACAAAGAAGGACAACCACAAAATTTTTCTGAAAAAGTCGTAGGAGAATTTGGAGATGCTACCTCAACTAACTGGATTGTTCGAATTTCATGTCCAAACCTTCAACTTTTTTCAAAACTATACATTAAAA
The DNA here is from genome assembly GCF_029955315.1 of Cylas formicarius. NCBI lineage: Eukaryota > Metazoa > Arthropoda > Insecta > Coleoptera > Brentidae > Cylas > Cylas formicarius. The sequence goes on along the minus strand of NW_026844214.1, from coordinate 42,637,256 downwards.
AAAATAAAACTGTTTTTTTATACGCCACAAGCATTTCGTTATTCAAAATCACAATTAAATTATGACTAATTATCTCGTTCATCTTCATTATATAATAAATTATACATTATAAAGTTTTCAAAAAATTAAATTATAATTAATACAACTTACATACAATAAAACTCCGCTGTACCAGTCCCAAGCCTGAGGCCTTGCCACGCAAGAGGCAAGGAAGGAGGAGGGGTCGAGGAGTAACACCTCGCTAAAAAACCTGGGTTCAGCTGGCTCCGGCTGATAGTACCCTGTAAGGGCCCCTTGTTCAGGGTTACGAATGAAGACCACACCGGCGGTGAAGGCGTAAAAATGAGTTCCGATACGGCGAATCCGGCGTAAGTGGCAGCCCTGCTTTTAGGGTTAATATAAAAGCACAACGGCAACGTCTGTTCCCAGATTGGGCGGTTGCAAACGGCGTCTGACCCAGAATGGGCGGCCGATTTCCAAGCCAAGACTGGCATAAAGGAAGGCAACGGGATACCACCTTTATTATTTTTCCCTAGACAATAACATGAGTACATTTGACTCAAAATTTTCCGGAGGTTTAAATAGTTCCCCAGTCGGATCTCCGGGGGGAACGGTTTTGAATGTACTAAACACAAGAGCAAACCTAAGAAAACCATTAAAGATTGGAACGTGGAATGTGAGAAGCCTATTTGATGCTGGAAAACTAGCAAATCTTACGCGAGAAATGAATAGACTCGGGCTAGATGTTCTAGGAGTGGCTGAGACCTGGTGGCCTAATGCGGGGGAGTGCAGTGTGGAAAACGGAGTATTCTTCTACTCTGCCAATGAGGATCCTAAACACAGGAAAGGTGTGGGAATCGTCATAACAAAAGAACTAATGAAATCTGTTGTGGGCTTTGTTCCGTACTCGGACCGCACCGCTTTACTGAAACTCAGAGCTAAGCCAAACGATATTAACATAATACAAGTATATGCACCAATTGCGGATTCACCGGACCACGATGTAGAAAAATTCTATAATGAAGTCAAAGAACTTCTTAAACTGACCAAAAAACATGACATCAACATTATTATGGGTGACTTCAATGCTAAGGTAGGAGTGGGTGAGTTTGAGGGTGTGGTCGGACCATATGGTCTTGGAGAAAGGAACGAGAGAGGTGATCGACTCTTGCAATTCTGCCAGGAAGAAAGCATGAAAATCACAAATACATTCTTTCAGCTTCATCCTCGCCGCCTTTATACTTGGAGGTCCCCGGCGGACCGCCTGCAAAATGTAGTGCGGAATCAAATAGATTTCATCCTCATCAACCGGAGATTCAACTCAACCGTCAGAAGAGCCAGCACGTATCCTGGGGCAGATGTGCCCTCTGACCATGTACTATTGGTAGCCGTCATAAAGATTGCTTTGTCGAATCAAAGAAAGTCGGCCGTACATCGACGAATAGCACTAGAAAAAATTAAGGATCCAATAATAAAGGCTGAAATGTGCGACGAAATAAACACACAAATCCAGACAATAACAACAAACATTGGGGAAGAGCCTACGCAATCTTGGACAGGGATGATGGACATTGTAAGAAACTCAATGCAAAACAGATTAGGTTATAAAGCAAAGAACAAAAAACAAAGATGGATGACCGATGAAATTTTGTTGTTAATGGATGAACGTCGAAAACCTAAAAACGAAACAGACGGCAGCACGTACAAAGATATTCAAAGACTTATAAGATCAAAGATTAGAATAGCAAAAAACGAATGGCTCAAACAGGAATGCCTTGAGATAGAACAACTACAAAATCAGCACGACGATTTCAATCTGCACAAAAAGCTGAAGGAGACTGCTGGCATATATAAAAAAATGAGACCAAATATAACAGTTGATAATAATAACCATATAGCCCTCGATACCAATGAGAAAATCAATGTTTGGGAAAAGTATATAGAAGAACTTTTTGACGATGAAAGACCCCCAGTTAGTATTGATAACACCCTAACTGGTCTATCGATTACTAAAGACGAGATTGAAAAAGCTATACGTAACTCAAAAAACAACAAAGCGGCTGGCCCAGACGAAATTCCTTCAGAGATGCTTAAACTACTCGATGAAAGAGGCATCACAGGACTACATAAAATATTTAACACTATCTATGAGACAGGTCATTATCCTGTCCTCTACTTTTATCCCCCTGCCTAAGAAGACCAATGCAAAAAAATGTGAAGATTACAGGCTTATTAGCCTGATGAGCCATACCTTAAAAATATTTCTTAAAATCATACATCAAAGAATATACAAGAAATGTGAGAGAGACATGAGCGACTCACAATTTGGGTTCAGGCAGGGGCTAGGTACAAGAGAGGCGATAGTCGCAACACAAGTACTTGTCCAGAACTGCTACGACCAGAGAAAGGATGTCTGTCTATGTTTCATAGATTATGAAAAAGCTTTTGATCGCGTAAAACACTACAAGTTAGTCCAACTTCTTAAAGGGCTTGATATAGACCAAAAAGACATCCGTTGCATAGAGAACTTGTACTGGAACCAAACGGCACAAATAAAACTGGACAATACTATGTCGAACACCATACAGATTAGGAGGGGAGTGCGACAGGGATGTGTGCTGTCTCCACTCTTGTTCAATTTATATTCGGAGGCGATTTTCCAGGAGGCTTTAGAAGACGTAGAAATGGGAATCAAGGTTAATGGGGTTTGGATTAATAATATTCGTTATGCGGACGACACGGTCCTAATCGCTGACAATATACACGACCTACAACAACTGGTCAATAAGGTAGGAGAACAGAGCAAATCAATGGGCTTAAATATTAATACCAAAAAAACAAAATTCATGATCATATCCAGGAATCTAAACACGTTTCAAAACTCCACCATAACATTTAACGCTAGACCCATAGAAAGAGTGGGCAAATTCAAGTACTTGGGTACCTGGCTTTTCGAAGACTGGACATCGGACAACGAAATAAAATACCGTATAGAACAGGCCCGACAAGCTTTCTTGAGGTTCAGAAGAGTGCTAACCTGCTCCGATTTTGACCTTGACCTAAGAATGAGATTCGTGAAATGTTACGTTTGGTCGGTGCTCCTTTACGGCATGGAGGGGTGGACACTGAAGACAGCTACAATAAACAAATTAGAGGCCTTTGAGATGTGGCTACACCGCAGAACTCTCAAGATACCCTGGACGGCTAGATTGACCAACGATGAAATTCTAAGACGTTTTAACAAACCACGTGAACTTTTTGAATCAATTAAGAAGAACCAAACGGCATATCTGGGGCATATCATGCGAAACAAAAAATATCAATTTTTACAACTGTTGATTGAAGGCAAGATCGAAGGCAGGAGGGGGATCGGAAGAAAAAAAATGTCGTGGCTTCGAAACATCAGACAGTGGACTGGCCTGCATGATGTACAGACGTTGATACATATCGCAAGAAACAGAGAAGCAATGGAAAATGTTATCGCAAACATCCATTAATGGATACGCATTGGAAGAAGAAGAAGAAGACATACAATAAACATACATTTAATAAATAACATAATATTATTATCAATTAAAGTTAGTAACATACCCACGTATGACGTTTTAAATTCTAAATTTGTAGAAATACGCAACTATTACTATTCGACGACATTTACGGACCTCTTTTCATGGTTTTCCACTCTCGTGTTCCCCGTCCTTTCAACAAAATTCACGAGCCGGCCGTGTGTGTTAGCCGAACCCACGAAACACACCCGCAAACTTTTCTCGCGGCGGTTTCCCCGGCCCACCCCCGGGGGCGGCAGCATAAACGCAAACACTCTCACGAAATCGACATAATAGAAATACACCTGGCGGACTATCGAATTATTCAAAAGCGCTTTTGAGCTCGAGTTACATGAATAATACATTAACGACAAGCACCCCCCCCCCCCCCGGGTAGGGTAAAAATTATTCAAATACCCGCGTACGTATAAACGGGCAATAATATCGAATATAAAATAGACATTTTTCGGATACATTCCGGGTGTCGATGTTCAATCCGAATGGAATTCCGTTACGGACGGACGGACGGTCGTGTTTGAATAGCGCTTGAATATTGTATGAAAAAATTATCGATAAAACCCGATGCTTGGCAATGAAGAAATTTTGTTTTTTGAGCTCTTCACGTCAAAATAAAGAATCCTAACGAATTTTGGCAGTTCATACATTCCTTCGACGGCAGTGCTTTTTCTCATTCATCGGGACAATCTAATTTCTTCCTCCTGCCCGGTGTTTACGTCACCGCCGTCCGATAAAACGAGAGCATCCGCCGACACCGACCCCCCCCACACTCCCTAAATGTATTTACGGGATAGAGTCTCGGCGCTAAGGGCGTAGATTGCAAATTTCCCTTCGATTGAAAGGCGCCCAAATAAATATAAATGACTGCGGAACAGAGTGGAATCGAGACGAAAATACCAGCCGATTCCAATGGATCCGCAGAGTCTGAGTGCGCAGCAAGCACACTGTATCCCGCGGGAACGTCTGGACCGAACTGCGATGAATAATGTATTACGAACCCATCCACATCCCGTATATTTCGATCACTGCCCGATCTTTTAAATATGGAAATCCTTTCGGAGGTTACCAACACTCCCTCAGGATAACCGTGTCGCTTTTCCGGAGTAGTTCGGGTTAATGAGAGGTCGAGTTGTAGTTACTTAACCGTTTGGCGTACGCCCCTGGAGACACCGACTGGGAAGCCGATGTAAACACGGAAGCGATGCAAGTTGTTCAATGCAGTGATTTATAAATCAAAACGAAATCTCATCGATCGTTTCTAAATTTGTCGTATAGTTTGATGTTTGTTTACTATCGTATGACCTCATCGCTGCTTTAGCAAACAAACTTTGGTTGAATATTCAATTTTAGCAGAGAACCAGTGTAAATTTTTTTTTAACGGTATAAATAAGAACTAAAAGTTCAGATTTTCACGAAATTATATATTTTCACATGACAATTGTTTCAACAACACCGTGTCTTCATCAAATGTAATATTTGCAAACTACCTACCTAAAACTTTAATTAATGTTGTCATGAGAATTTAAGTGTAATAATGGAGAGGTATTTAAATCTAATTTATCGTTAAGCAATACATTTGAATGTCTCATTTCGTTAATCTCCATGGCTTCCAATAAATTTAATTTTATACTTTTTGTGGCTGTATGTAAAATATCAAAATTGTCGTCAAAAATTTTTTCTGTTTAAGTGTGTAGCATAATTAGAATATAGACTATTGTGACGCTCTTTTATGTTCGTTAATGTGTTTCTTGAAGGATCTGCCTGTTTGTCCTATATAAATTTTAGGACAAGATCCGCATTTCAACCTGTAGACACCTAATTTTTGACATTTTCGACATTTCGTTTTATTGTTTTTTAAAAAAATTCGTAGTGTGTTAGTTCTGAAAGCTATTCTTAAACCACATTTTGACAAATGGTTTGAAACTTTTTCACTGGGTTCTCCTATGTATGTAATTGTTTTACTGTTGTCTGGATTTGTTTTTTTTTTGTAATTTTACCTATAATGGACTGATTGTAGCCGTTGTTCAGTGCAATTTGTTTAATGATATTAAGTTCTTTGTTACAATTTTCTGTTGGGAGTGGCGTGTTAAGAAGTCTGTGTATAAAAGAGTGAAATGCAGCCATTTTGTAGGTATAAGGGTGATTTGAGCTGTTATGTATGACTGTGTCCTTGTGTAAAGGTTTATGATAAATGGAAAAATCAATCTCGTGAATTTTATATGATTATGTACATGTATATAATCGTATAAAATTCACTTTCGAGATTGAACTCTAATAATTTTTTAGACTTAACTATTACGAAAACGCAAAACAAATTAGATTTTTCCATTTATCATAAACCTTCACACACGGACACACATACATAACAGCTCAAATCACCCTTACACACAACACGCAACAGAAAATTACAACAAAGAACTTAATATCATTAAACAAATTGTACTGAAAAACGGCAACAATCCGTCCATTATAGATAAAATTATAAATGAAAAACAAATCCAGACAACAGTAAACTCTATTTATTAGAAACCTAATACAGAACACGAACAATTTAAAACAATAACATACATAGGAGAACCCAGTGAAAAAGTTTCAAAACATTTGTTAAAATGTGTCTTAAAAATGGCTTTCAGAACTTACAACACAATAGGAAAATTTTTAAAATACAATAAAACGAAATGTCCAAAATCTCAAAAATCAGGTGTCTACAGGTTGAAATGTGGATCTTGTCCTAAAATTTATATTGGACAAACAGGCAGATCCTTCAAGAAATACATTAACGAACATAAAAGAGCGTTTAGAAACAATAGTCTAAATTCTAATTATGCTACACACTTAAACACAGAAAAACACGTTTTTGACGACAATTTTGATATTTTGCATGCAGCCACAAAAAGTAGAACATTAAATTTATTGGAAGCCATGGAATGAGACATTCAAATTTAAATTAGATTTAAATACCTCTCCTTTATAGAACTTAAATTCTCACAACAACACTAATTAAGGTTTTATTTCGGTATATGTAAATATTACATTTGATAAAGGCACAGTGTTGTCGAAGCCATTGTCATGTGAAACTATATAATTTAGTTAAAATCTGAACTTTTAGTTCTTATTTATACCGTTAGAATTGACAAACGTCAAAATTCAAGGCGTGGGAAAAATCTCCGAAAACATCCGATTGCTCCCAAACCCGTGGGAAATGTTAAACGCTCTTTTATGTTCGTTAATGCGTTTCTTGAAGGATCTACCTCTTTGATCAATATAAATTTTAGGACAAGATCCGCATTTCAACCTGTAGATACCTGATTATTGTGATTTTGGACATTTCGTTTTATTGTTTTTTAAAAAAATTCCTATTGTGTAGTTAGTTCTGAAAGCTATTTTTAAACTATGTATGTAATAGTTTTAAATTGTTCGTGTTCTGTATTAGGTTTCTGATAAATAGTGTTTACTGTTGTCTGGATTTGTTTTTTATTTATGATTTTATCGATAATGGACCGATTGTAGCCGTAGTTCAGTGCAATTTGATTAATGATATTAAGTCCTTCGTTCTAATTTCCTGTCGAGAGTGGCGTATTAAGAAGTTTGTGTATAAAAGAGTGAATTGCAGCCATTTTGTGTGTATAGGGTGATTTGAGCTGTTATGTATGATTGTATCCGTGTGTGAAGGTTTAGGGTAAATGGAAAAATCTAATTTGTTTTGCGTTTCAGTAATAGTCAACTCTAAAAAATAAATAGAGTCATCTTGTTCAATTTCGATAGTGAAGTTTATACGATTATATAATGAGTTAATGTAATTTAAAAAAGAATTCAATTGCCTGTCCATTTCAATAAAATACATTTACACAAAGCTCGAAATTAAGAATTTTCTTTTTTTTTTTCTATTTTGTACGAATTTTACTCTACATTCCGATGGGCAAGATATAAAATTATTTAATCTAATTAACAATTTGAATTTCAATATTTTTTTCCTGTTTAGACCGCTCAAAATATGAATTAATTAGCTCCACAAAAATATGTTGAAAATTTTGTTTGCTTATGTTAACTGCAGACATTCCACATGTCTCATAAAATTTCTTTATCCCAAACTAACCAAAATCGCAATTGCTATGGAAAAACTCAACTATGTACAAGAAGGTGTAATACATAAATTGGTTGGTTACTCTATAATTTGACTCCCACACTGCGATTTCTCAAACGATGTGCTGAAAACGTCAGATTATTGCCATGTCGAGTAATGAAATTATGGAAGGCGCCCAAAGGCGTCAAAGTTTGAGTTTACATGCAGTTATGCAATATTTTAAATATATAGGGATGAGTGGCAAAGTCAATAGAGATAACGATTTAAAAAACTTTCTATTACTTGCTATAACATTGTTCACAGCATCTTTTTATAATTTGTAAACTATAATTTGAGATAAGGTGTGAGTAGTAATAATAATTTTTATCGTCTAACAAATTCATTTAGAAGACTGCCGGTCTATAAACTATAATCAGTATTCAACTATATTTAGTAAAATAATAGTTAAAGAACATAAATCCACTATGTCCAGTATAATTAAAATGTATGTTTAATTAATATTGTAAACTATAACAGCATACTATACAACAAGTGTGGTATTGTATATTATAAAACAAGTGTGGTAAACGGCATTTAAGTCACGAGTGACCTACTAAGTTTACCAAACGTGTTCCCTACTATACTGTTTCTACGACCGCTAGTTTTGTTTAGTTTCCGAGAAAACTAGATTCGACCCGATTAAACTGCTTGAATTTTGATCATTCTCAATTCTGACCCAAAGAAAGAAGGTAGAAAAGATATGTTTGATACTAGTATGTTATGTAAGTGTGGTAAATGGTATACTATTCTTTTTCTACTACAATTTCTCCCAAATCCGTGCGGTAATGTCCCGGAAATGTCCAAAGTGGCTTGGATCCGTAAGGAACGAAACTGGCGTGGTAAAATGATACTTCTCGTAAGCTAGTGTAATTAGGTAGGTAAATAAAAAGTTTTTCTACTCCCCTCTATAAAATACCGCTTCAGTTTCAGGATATTACCGCGCGGGTTGGGGAGCAATCGGATATTTTTGACTTAACCCTTGAATCTTAACGTTTGTCAATTATTCTGACGGTCATATCAGTGAATGCATTGGTGTTATTTTCTAAAAATGTACCCAAAATCTAACGGCCGTAGAAAACGCATAATATACCATTTACCACTTGCTGCATGATATACTATTATCAAAAGTGCCTTTTCTACGATCATTAGTATTTGCCTTAGTATGTGGGTACATTTTTGCACTGTAAAACGAATACGTCCACTGAGTGACATAACCGTCAGAATTGAGAAAGCTCAAAATTCAAGCCATTGGTAATGTCTAACAAAATATTGTTGTTTTGTTTCAAGTTTTCCTTCAAACAATTGTGACAGTTTTTTTATACATGTTTATATTTTTTCGTGATTTAATAATAAGCAAAAAGAATATTCCAATTTGTAAAAAGTCTTAGCTTGTTGTCAAAACGAACACCATTTATAGACAAAACCCTACGAAATGCGGCAATTAACGTGAAGAGAACTTTTTTAAAAAAGAGAACGACATCGCGGACGAATATCGACCGCGAAGCCGGTCGTCGCGATGATCTCTCGTCGAGAGAAGAAAGACCGGGCCCACCCGAACGAGACAATATTTATTATCTCAATTCGGGGGCGAGGGCGATTCAATTAAATTGGGGTTTTGTAACGGAAACAACGGGCTGTTTTGTGGTTTCTAACACTCCGTCGCGAAGGAGCGGCACCCGCTTTTGTTCATTGTTAATTGAATTAAAATTTCGAATTTTAGGGCTTCGCCTTTTGTGGCACTTAAAAAACGACAACAACTTAACGTCGTCGTGATAAGTCGCTATCGATTTTTTTATGTTCTGAGATACGGCAAAAGCGTCCAGCAATTTGATTACTAGACGCGGAACAAAGTAAACTTAATGCCGAATTATGCAAATTCGAATACGCGATCGACCAGACCAATACGTAATGAAATTCCATTAGGCGTCGAACAAAATCCGACTCGCTCGAAAGCCTGCAGATCGTTCGTTCGTTTTGACGATTTTCCGGATGCGCTTTCCAGACCGACAATTACCGATACGTAATCAGATTCCGTTGCGAATTTCACTTCAACCAGTTGGGCGAAGGCGGGAGAATTAGGGCTGCTATAGTCTGTTCATAGATATAAGAAAGTGACCAATTGCTTTCGAATGGGATTATCCAAGGGTGGTCATTAACATACAATGCAACAAGATTGTTACCTAAAGTTTCGAAATTTAAATTCAGCCAAAATTGTAGTCCGTAATAGAAAATAATTTTATCGCTACTTGTGTTTAATATTCTTTGGTTTGGTATATCACTTAGTTTAAGTTTATTAGTAATCATCCTTATTTCGTGTGTAATACAGCGTGTGTTGAATCGTGTGCGAATTATACAATATATGTGTGAGTATGTTTATTTGACTCTCATTGAACGTGGTTCCAGCAAGCAAGCATCTTTAGAAGAAACGGCCACATTGACGAAAATTCCAACATCAACTGTATGGAAGATGAAATTTTCTCGAGTGTAGATGAAAGTGATCAAGATATAATACGGCGTATCTTTTAGAATTCGGAAATGGCGACTGAAATATCCCGAAAAAATTAGGGTATTCAGAGAACAATAAAGGCCAATTATTTACTTGGATGAAACCTGGTTCGACACTTATGATACCCTGGAAAAGGGTTGGATTGACTCAACTGATAAATGTAAAACAAACGCTCCACCAAAAAAGAGGTAAAAGAATAAATGATTTGCATGCTGGCTCTAAAGATGCTTGGATTTCCAATGGACTTTCTCTGTCTGTGAAAAATATTAAACATTCTTCTCTGGATTACCATGAAGACAACACCGCTAATTTATTTTAAAGTTGGTTTAAAAACAAACTAGTTCCAAACATTCCTCCTAATAGCGTCATTGTAATGGACAATGCAAGTTATCACAGTAGACGGTTGACTAAAACCCCTTCCTCATGTGACACAAAAGCAATTAATTGAGGTTCTACAAAGCTTGAACCTGTATGTTTAATACCATTGAACATGTCTGGCACCAACTGAAATCTGCCATTCGTCGTAATAATGTTTTTCCCCGTCAAACTCAAACTTATAGAAACCGAAGTTTTTAACATCCCTCCACAAAGTTGGGCAAATTCTGTTAAACATATAGAAAGAGCAGAACAATCCATATTTGCAAATAATATAGAACAAATAATAATTAGAACAGGCGATGATAGCGGTAGTGATATTGATATAGTATGTGAATAATTTTAAGTAATTTAAGTAGGTAATAAACATTTGTAATTTTATTTTAGATTTAAACATAAATACATACATAAATAAATAAATATTGTTTAGTATCTTTCCTAACAAAATCCCAAATAATTAAATTCTAAGCAAAGTACGAACCTGTTCGGCCATATTTCATTCTTACAGCTTGCCCGGGTCTTTCCTTAATTCATATCAAATTAATAACTATGCAAGTTGTTTTTCAATTATGTCGTCAGACTTTAGTAGATAATCCATGATTTAAAAGCAAAATATCCATACACGGGGTGATTCATTATTACCAACTGAATAAAGTTGGCTGTATAGTTCCAAACAGGGTTTATAATTATATTTGTTGTAATATATTTCAAACGAGCTTATCTAAAATAACTAACTCGAAAGGTGAGTGAGTACTCTCTGGGCTGATCTGTCTAAGGGCTTGTCCTAGGACGTTCATCTCTCTAAATCCTGTATAATTTACCTTTGGGTCCCTAACTGCTACCCTGAAGATAAAGCCATACATACTCGGCTCGTTCTGGTGACCCCTGAGAGTATTGCTATCGGGTAGTCAATAAAGTTATTTTTTTTAAGTTGTTTTTTTTTATTGAGAGTTCTACCTGTGAAAATTACGCACATGGCTTTAGAAACAAAGAAGAAAAAAAAAGAAAGAAAAAGAAATAAAAAGATTTAACGTCTTCCACTTACATAAAAAAGGACTTCTTATTCATTTACATTGAACAATTTATAAATTATTTTTGCTCCGTACTTTAACATTTTGACCTATTCTTGTCAAGTATTCCTTATGAAATATTACCCATACAATCACAAATATTTTTTTAACAATAGTGATATGGACTGAAAAAGACGATAGCAAAAATGCCGCATAATTGTGAAGTTTCCGAAAAACTTGGCAGTTTGAATTCCTAAGTTTCAATTCATGCGTATATAAACAGGAATCTATCAAGAAACAAATTTTATTGAATTTTTTAAAGAAGTCAGCAGCATGTTTGATGCGACAAAGTCAACACCCGACGCAGGAGAAATTCAGAAAATGTGTTTCTGCAAACACTGTATTCAAATTAATTGGGGCAAATTTAAGTATTTTGAGCTCAGGATTCGATAGTTCAAATATTTCCAATAATTAGTTGATTAATTAATCTTATAAACATCGGATAGTCAAAAACGCGTATTTTTGAAAAAGTGTGCAAATTTTTTCGGCATGTTCTGAAAAAACATGAAACGATGTGCTTGATAAGAATTATTTAATTGTTTTTTTTTAACTAGATTTTCCTTGGCAATTTCAGAAAAATTGAATTTTGCCATTTGACGATAAAAAATAAATCTAAAAACTAGTTATTTTAAAAAAATTCCATCTAGACTTTTCATACATGTGTTGCTCACACAGTATAAAGAATGCAATTTTCATAGTAAAGACTAAAATTAAAAAAGGGACCCATTCCTCACCGCCTAACTTTACTGATCGTAAATTTCTGCGATCCCAATGGGGTTCAAAGACTTCAGAGACCCATGGTAATCTCTGAACATATTCTTATAAGTGAAAAAAAAAATCGAAATAAAGGAACTATTCATAATTAGATTCAAATTTCAATGAAGTTTGATTTCTTTTTTTTTATTTTTAACTAATCTCATATAACCACTCGATAAAATCTTAAAAACATACCCTAAATCTCTCCCTTCACATTTTATGTAAAAAGTGGGGATGTCTGGATTCAAATGGACTCTCCTAAAATATTGTGTCAATCCTATAAAATTATTCATAATTGATTGGTTAAATGATTTGCCGGCCATCAAATCTGTCAAAAATAAACTTCAAAATTATAGACTTGGAGGACTTCTCCTACAATCAGAGCGTCTTCTGGACTTTATATAAGACATTTTATGCAACAATCAGGTTTTAGACGACCCGAAATGAGGCGCTGACCAAATGTATCGATCGCGATGATATTTGCTCAATTATTCATTAAAACCGAAAATCTTATCTTCTACAGGTGTAGCGGAAGCTTTCGTGGAGAGCAACAGCATCGTTGGCGGCGGCTTCCCGTACTTCGAATTCAACGTGCCACGGAATGTGACAACGGCAGTAGGTCAGACGGCGTTCCTGCATTGCAGAGTGGAACAGCTCGGAGACAAGGCGGTAAGTTTAAGAATAAACAGAGAGAAGTGGAGGAGGAGGAGGAAGAGGAGACCAGGGAAGTTGCGGTTATTATCGCGACGATTCGCCCCCCGCAACGAAATCCCGATAATAAATTTAACGGAGAGACGTCGCGTAAACACCGCTGCTCCGGAGAAAATCGGTATTCGCCTAAAGGCTTAGAAAAACGCTTCGTAAGACTTAATGCGCATTACGGTATAAACGCGAACTCGCTCGAACGAGGCACGCGTTCTGTTTATCTTCGGATGCCGTAGGGGGTCTTCCTTGTAAACCCGCGAGTGGGCTATTTTTTCTTCATTGCTCTCCGGTTTTATTTGTTTTTAGCGTTTAGTATACGTGGTGACCAATATAACGTAACCCTACATACCTTATCTCAAAATATACAGGCTGTACGAAAAAATCTGGTTTGAAACGAAGTTTTATTTTATTATATTTTTGCATACACAGAGCACTTAGTGTTGCCCGGGTAAACACAACTTCATGTTTTTTAAATGGAACATCCTGTGTATTATCACATTTTTGGATTCTACTCAAGTTTCTAGAAAAATTTCATATATAATGTTCTATACCTATGTCTAATGGTGTTTGACATATTTAAGTTTTTATCTCAAATATGTCATTTGCAGGCCTTAAGAAAAAACCAATTTTTCCTAAAAGGAAATCTTCATTTTTTATTTTGGGTTTAATACCTTGTTGACAAGATGCCACTTAAACAGAATTTTTACAATATTTTGATAACTAATAATACAGGGTGTTCAGAAAATAAGATGAAATAGTAAATTAGGAAATCTTCCAAAAATCTTTTTTTTTTTTAATGGAAACCCCCAAATTTCATAATTGTATCTTATTTACCATTAAAAATAAAGGTAAGTTTGTATAAGATTGTCTATGCTAAAAATGTTTAGTTTTCGAAAGATTGACAATACAAATTAATATTCTTATATTCGGTAAAATGTAATTTCATTACTTTTTTTTATTACTGTCCAAAATATGGCTCATACACTGTTGAAGAGCGCTTACAGAGTGCTTTACTCGCAATAATAAAAGTCCAGCTTTGACGCTTCGGGAGTACCGGCAGTTATATCCAGCAAGCAGATTACCCACTAAACAGATTTTTAGTAGAATAGTGCGTGACCTACAAAATGGTTCAGTATTAAAAAACACCAGGAAGAAACTAAAAACTGTCCTTACTGCAGATATTCTGCTGTATTTTGAGGAGAACGAAGAAAGTTCCCAAAGGCAAGCAAGCCTCGTGTGACTTCCAGAAGTGAGTCGAAATAGCATTCAAAACGCTTTGAAAGTAAATAATTATTTTCCATTTAAATTAAACATAGTGCTCCGTATCATACGTCAGACTTTTATTAATTGGATGAAAAACCGATTTCCAACTTGGATAGGTCGACACGACCTTGGCCGGCTCGTAGCCCTTATTTGACCCCACTAGATTTCTTTCTATGAGGAAACCTCAAAAATGAAGTTCATCAAAATCGGACTGAAAATAGGGAGAATCCAAAAGAGTAAATAAGGCAAGAAATACTTGATATCAACGGATCTAACGTGTAAAGTGATGCTTTAAATAAAATGGAAACTATATATACGACGTGCGTGGCGGTTCATGGAGGAAAATTTATTATAATACCTATTGTTTCCATTCAAATCCAACTTAGTTGTTCTTTAAGTGTAATTATTATTAGTTGTTAATAAAAAAATTTGCCTAACCTTGATATATTATAATTTTTTAACCAAAAATATGGCTTATTTTATTAAATTTAGGGCAGAAAATTATTGATAATTTTGCAATAATAACTGCCAGCCTCATACATTTCTTTGGAATGTGATTGATTTTAAACGCTGTCATTGCCAACTAAGAATAGATTAACAACTTGAAACCCGCAGCAAAATCATCATATAAGAATATTAATTTGTCAATCTTTCGCAAACCAAACATTTTCAGCACAGACAGTGTTATACAAATTTACCTTTATTTTTAACGGTTAATAAGATAAAATTATTAAATTTGAGGGTTTACTTTAAAAAAAAAAGATTTTTGGTAGTTTTTTTAATTTAGTATTTAATATTTCTTTTTGAACACCCTATATTATTAGTTCTGGTCAACAAGGTATTAAACCCAAATGAAAAAATAAAGATTTCCTTTTAGGAAAAATTACTACGTTTCTTAGGGCCTACAAATGACATATTTGAGATAAAAACTTAAATATGTCAAAAACCATTAGACATAGATATAGAACATTATATATGAAATTTTCCTAAAAACTTAAGTAAAATTCAAAAATGTAATAATATATAGGATGTTCCATTAGAAAAAAAAAAGTTGTGTTTACCCAGAAAACAATGAGTGACCTGTATATGCAAAAATATAATAAAATAAAACTTCGTTTCAAACCAGATGACATTTGTATTTAAGATTTTCTCTTACACATTGTATATCCTGAGATAAGGTATATAAAGTTACGTTATATTGGCCACACTGTACTTGTAAGTCCCTTTTTCTCCCAAGAGTAATTAATTTGACTAAGAACCAGGGCATTACACAAGTTTAGCTTTCGATCGACTTTGAGTATATGGCGGGTGGTATCTATACTCAATGCAAAATAGCCAAGAAACCAATTTCAGCTTCTTTCAAAAATTGAACTGAGGTGGCTTTTACTTGATGAAAATCCATTTATCAAAATAAATAAGAACTAAAAGTTCAGATTTTCACGAAATTATATATTATGACATGACAATTGTTTCGACAACACCGTGTCTTTATCAAATGTTGATCATAATATATAATTTCGTGAAAATCTAAACTTTTATTGATTTGATAAAGACACGGTGTTGTCGAAATAATTGTCATGTCATAATATATAATTTCGTGAAAATCTGAACTTTTATTTCTTATTTATTTTGATAAATGGATTTTCATCAAGTAAAAGCCACCTCAGTTCAATTTTTATACTCAATGCCTATCTAAAAGTAAAATGGTGTGATGCCCTGGTTTTTAGCAACATTAGTTATCTCTTCAAGCAATGAATTCGTTTTGGTAGAAAAAGGTGGCATATGCGGATCTAAAAGCAAATTTGAGTAATGCCCTGGTACGCAGTAACTTTAATTATCGCTATTCACTGTTTGATCCCTGTCTAACGCAAAGTGATTCAATCTCAAGGTGTATTGAAACCATGTCTCCGGTACATAATCTATGGTATTAAATCTTATATCCTTACCTTGAATCTGAGATTTGGGGGTCGCATTTTTATAAAATGTCTGCTAAACCTGTAATAATATTCAAAAATGTTCCCTTATAAGTAATTTTAAAGGTATAAGTACCAACATTTTTTTTCTAATCAAGATTTATTTAATGCTCGTTTCTTGTTATTATGTGGTAGATACTTCGAGAAAAGGCTAAGCAATAGCCGATAGGTCTCTAAAAATCCAGCGTATTAACATCTTAAGTCTTAATATTGAATGCAAAAAATAGTGAGGCGTGTGAAACTACACGGAATACGATGAACCGATCTCACATAACGACTCGATAAAATCTTAAAAGCAAACTCTAAATCTCTCGCTTCACATATATTTACATATATATTTGAATATTTGCGAAATTCATTACCAATACGCAACAAGTAAAGTTAAAAAACTGTCGTGCAATTAATGCTTCTTGGTGCACAGAATACACACACGAAAAATATGTGTTGCATACTATACTTTTTCTACGACCGTTAGTTTTTGGGTCCATTTTCGCAAAACAACACGAATACATTCACTGACATGACCGTCAGAATTGACAAACGTCAAAATTAAAAGCGTGGGAAATATCTCCGAAAACATCCGAATGCTTCCAAATCCGTGCGGTAAAATCCCGGAAATGTCCGAAGTGGCTCGGATCCGTGGGAAACGAAACTGACGTGGTCAAGTGACGCTTCCCGCACGCTGGATCGGTGTGTAATTAGGTATTTTACAGACGGGAGTAGAAAAAAAACGACTCTTGTTGCTGTTGTTCTCTGCGTGTTCGACCCCTGTAATGTCGTATATGGGCCTTATTTGGCAGCTAATTCTTCACGACGCATTGACGAAATCAAAAATGTTGCCTAAATTTTATTTACTCGACTCATCACGAACAACCCACCAGCAGCAAACTGAAGAATGCGAGTTGGGCGAATATGGAGACGCCGCGCTGCTGTCCCCTAGAAAAAATACCTTTTAGGACAGAAGGGAACAACTTAAATCTAAGATATAAATGGTTCATTATAATATAATAATAGAAGACAATAATTTCCAAATCAACTAAAAAAACCTGTCCACTTTCAGGGATGTAAAGAAATAAAGAAAATTCGAAGAAAGCAGGAAGAATCATGTCACTGTTAGAATCATAGTTTCTTGTACCTGTATACTCATAACGCATAGATATAAGTTTAGTTTTTTTTTATTTATAAGTAGGTACTTAACCAAAATGTAAATCTTATTTTAAACCATTATGTAATATGTCTTTTGTTATTTGTAAGGATAAGTGTAGCATTCAAAAAAAAAATATAGTGGACCTTGCGAAAAAACGTATGGAACCTTTTAGTAATGTTTATCGGGTTAAGGTTTGAAGTATCCATAGTTTTTTTTCCATAAATCAAGAGAGGCCACTGATATACCTTTTGATCATGTTTAACAAATATTTGTTTTTTTTTTGCGGTAAGGATTTGTGGTGTAAATTATTTATTTATTTTTCTACAGTACCAAGCCACCGTTACTTTTCATCTAATTTTAGATAAATTAAAATTAACATGATAATATTAGCGATCAAGGCAATTAATTGCGAAGTCTTTAAATATTTCTAAAAGTGCTGTAACAAAAAATATTACGAAAATAAGAAAATCGTGGTGATGTGACAAATTCGTCTAGGTTAGGAAGATCTTGTAAAACTACTTGCAAGATTACTATTTACGAACCTTCTGGATTCCTCCTGCGTCCTGTTGTTGAGTCGAACTTGCTAACGTTTCGCCAGTCTTCCTGTTGGCTTCTTCAGAGCTTAACTGAAACTGGCTCGCATTTTACTCTATACCTGCTTATATATTGTTTGAGGAAAGCAGAGCTAAAGAAGGGGCATAAACATCGTCTTGGAGGACTGATTCCCATTTTGGTGAAAGATAAAAACCTGAGTCGCATTTAAGATGACATAGTTGCTTATAGATATCACAGTAGACTAGGGAAGTTTCTTTGAAAAATCTACTTTCAGGATTGACAAAACCATTTTAAAATATCGAAGCTTGGCCCCGAAAATCACAAGACAAATTAAAAATGAGAGTTTTGACCATTTTGGCACTGAATAAACCATTCTGTTAAAACTTCTTCTATCTATCTGTTTGGATGGGACGCCAGATAATATGTAATAAGACCGAGTGACGCAAGATTTAGTTATTTATTTATTTACGGGATATCCCGATTATCTATACAAGATTTACAATACTTAAACTGCATTAGCATTGACATTAATAATACCAAAAATACAGTAATTACAGAAGAAAAATTTTTTCCACATTCCAAATTCAATAATTAAAATTATTTTAAATAAAAAAAATAGTTCTTACCTACTAAGATTACTAGCTCCTAGGTTACTCTCAAACCGACTTAGTGTTACATTAAATATATCGTTGTCTAATTCATTAATCATGGACATCTATCTAAGATTCAAACATGGAGTAACGAACATATTGGTCTAACGATCATTTTCTCGATCTGGGACATGGCCAATCATCAAATCATCAAATATTGACTGATTTGGATACAAAGAGATATTGGAAAAAACAATACTCCAGTTTGATACCGAAACGGCCATTTCAAGAGGACAGTGGTTCGAAACACGAATCCAAATTAGTATAAAGAATGCTTTTGATAGAAAAATATAACTAGTTGAATAGCCATCCCAATCGCCAGATCGAAAAATACTTTTCCATAGAGTAATAAAAAATTCCATACTTATTTCCACATTTGAATTTGAATCTGAACAAAAATAATTCTCTGTAATATGACGAAATACGGTTTTAAAGAACATGACGATTAAGGAAACAATAAAATAAATTACAGAAACAGATTTACACATGATATTAAAAGCTTTCCATCCTTTTTCCACCATTGGACATCTCGGAATTACTCTTTTGCCTTTTCTTGTAATCTTATTTTTATCCTGTATAAGCACAGTGGTCAGAAAATGTCGGGTACTTCGATCATTTATTTAGTTGCGCACCTAAAAACCAGAGGGCTCAACAGTATCTATTATGATCCAAATTATTTTAGAAGATACATAATATCTTGGGAAGTTATTAACGAAAGACACCTGGTAAACGAGAAAGAAGAATTTTTTGAAGCACTAAATGACGAGATATTAAAAGTTAAGAAAACCAGGGAACTTATAATACTAGTGGATGTGAATAGTAGAACAGGAAAGCAAGTAATAGATTAATAAACCTCTGTAACAAAACAAATTACGAATAATTAATGGATTTTTTCCACATCGCTGGATTCACATACATTGATCAACACCAAAGCCATTCAAAAAAAGTATAACAAGAACGAAGCAATAGTGAATGTAAGGAAGATATTTCTAAAGCATTCCCCGTAAATAATGGACTGAGGCAAGGGTGTAGTATTTCTCCAACATTATTTAAAATATATTTGGAACAAGCCCTGAAAAGGTGGAAGAAAAAATGTAATAATACGGAAATACTATAGGGTGATGATTACCTTTTCACCCTGTGTAAGCTTGGCCCAAGAATATGATGACATAGAGTACATTACACGAACGATCATTGAAGAATACTATGAATGGGGGCTGGAAGGAAACTTCAATAAAACAGAATACATGTGTATAAGAGGCACATAGCAAGACCTTATTCTTGAAACAGGACAACGTATTATACAGAGTAAAGGATATAAGTATTTGGGTTTAAAAGTAGCAGGAGACGGAAACATGGGTAAAGCAATCGAGGATAAATAGATAGATAGATAGATAGATATTTATTTCGCTTTTCGATACTACATATAACACATATATGGGTATATTAAGCACGTCAAATCACATTAAAATACAGTGTTTAAAAAATACATTTAAAAAAATCATCTACTGAGTAGAGGCACCTATCAGTTAAAAAGATCTTAATTCTTTTCTTAAACACAGATAAACTATCAGTTTCCTCGAAGCATTTATAGAAATTTACAGCTCTGTTATATACTTTCAAACCAAAATTCCTTGGGTTTTGTTGCCCGATATGCAGTCTAGAGAATGGAACGTGCAAGTAATCTCTTTGCCGTGTGTCATGTTCGTGCAAGTCACATCTCCTATGCCATCTTATCATGTTACTTTTGACGTAAATCAAAACGGAATAAATATATAATGATGGAAGTGTCATGATCTGAAGTTCCTTAAATAAATCTCTACATGAATGTTTACTAGTTACACGCATCATGTAACGAATAGCACGTTTTTGTGCTAAGAAGAACCGGGGTGCACCAGTGGCTAGACCCCAATAGATTATACCGTAGCCTATCACTGATTGGAACAGCCCATAGTACACCTGCTTTAAAACGTCAATGGATACCGTATCTCGAATATTTTGGATTAAGTATGAGCAGGAGCTTAATTTGGGCAATATGTTGTCGATGTGATGATTCCATGTAAGTTTGTTGTCAATGTGCAGACCGAGAAACTTAGTAGCCTCCACGTTTTCTATTGAACGTTCCTCTAATTGGAGAAGAATACTGGAATCAACGCGAGTATTTTTTGTGACTATTTCTATAGCTATTGACTTAGATTTATTTAATTGTAGTCCGTTATCGCGACACCATTCATTCACCCTCATGACCCGTGGTTCTGCGGCCCCTTTTAAATTAGATCTGCTTTTATCTGTAACTAAAATGCTTGTGTCATCTGCATACAGTACAAATAATGTATCTATATTATCCTGAGGAAGATCGTTAATAAAACAATTAAAGAGGAGCGGTGATAGACAGGATCCTTGCGGGTACATATGCCTACATATTGAGGGCTAGATTTTGAACCGCCGATCACAACCTGCTGTACTCTCTCGGAGAGGTAAGATTTAACCCATGAGTTTGCTGGACCTCTAATGCCCATATTTTCCAGTTTTTTTAAGAGCAGGCTGTGATCGACAGTGTCGAAAGCGCGGCTCAAATCAAAAAATAAGCCTAATGTGGCTGTTTTGTTATTAAGGCTATTGTAGATATGCTCCAGAGCACGGTCCAGAGCTGTACCTGTGGCGCGGTTGGCTCTGAATCCGTTCTGAGTATCAGAAATCAAAGAGTATTTTTCAAGGAACCTCTGCAGTCTGTCATTATAACAGTACTCAAAAATTTTTGCCACTTTTTTGACATTGAAGAGCTACGGGACGGTAGTTCTCTATGTTGGTTTTATTGCCTTTGTTTTTAAAAATAGGTACGATTTTTGACTTTTTTAAGGCCTGTGGATACTTGCCCCGGAGGAAGCTCAAATTGACTAAATATGATAGAATAAAAGTTATAATATCTTTAATAGAGATTAACAAAGTGCCCGGTATTTCATCGATTCCAGATGACGGCATACTTTTCCAATTACTTGTGTTATCTCTACTGTTGTAGTAGGGTAGAGAAACATCGAGCTTGAGTGTATTTTAATATAAGGCGTTAGATTTTGAGGCTGCTTGCTATTGTTAGCAAGATCAGCAAAATATTTGTCTCGTAGTGTTTCACCACTAACGGTTATGTTGGTTATAGAAGAGGATTTACTTTTATGGTTGCTATTTTCGCTGACTATTGCCCAACTTTCTCTACTTATGTTATCAGATTTCATTAACCTTAAATTGTGGTGAGTTTTCTTTGCGTGTTTAAGTTTTTTGTTGTAATGGGATTTAAGTCCTTTGTATTTTTTATTATATAGATCATTTTTTATTCTTTTGTTTATTTGATGCATCTCTTGTACCGCACGATGTATCCAAGGTAGGAAGGCTATCTCATCACTAAACAGTATACTATGGGATCAGAGTATCTCAAAACAAAACAAACAAAAAATTTCGATTGTCAAGAGCATTGTAACATATAGCAGAGAAATTTCACAGCTAAAAGAAAGGAATGAGAGAATAGGGACTGAGATGGACTTCTGGAGAAGGGCTACTGGAAAGTCTAAAAGGAATAAAATCAGAAACGAAAGAATACGGGAAATAATCAACAACATCATATGTTGAATTGAGGTGGCTTTTACTTGATGAAAATCCATTCAACGAAATAAATAACTAAAAGTTCAGATTTTCACGAAATTATATATTTTGACATGACAATTGTTTCGACAACAAGGTGTCTTTATCAAATGTGATTCGATAAAGACACGGTGTTGTCGAAACAATTGCCATGTCAAAATATATAATTTCGTGAAAATCTGCACTTCTAGTTCTTATTTATTTTAACATCTTATATGATATAAAACCGAAATAACTCAAGCAATACAAAGAATGGGTTATAAAAGACCAGCCAAACAAATTTTAAGATGGACTCCTCACGGCAGAAGGAAGAGAGGAAGACCCGGGCGAAGCTGGATAGTAGGAAAAAAATCAGAGATGACAAAAAAAGAACTGGACGATGATTTATGGAACCATAGGGAAAAATGGCCATTGGGTATCGGAAGACGGCGGATGAAACCGATATGTAATTATATCCTGTATACTTAAAGTGACCATACGTCCCGTTTTGAACGGTACTGTCCCTTTTATAGGTCACCTGTCCTGTTGTCCCCAAACAAAGCTCCGGGACTCAAAATTGTCCCGTTTTGTGAAACAGCGCGAAAATTTAAATCATGTAGCTCACGATACATGCGCGGGCGGGGATTCACAGACGATTCGCATCACTGTCGATCGGTGATTCCCCCCGCCCGCCCGCGCACGATGTTCGTTACTGTTTATTGTTTATTAGGCTATTCACGAGCACGCACTCAGACTTCTCGTTATTGTTTTGTTTTTACGTAACGTTTGTGAAGTAGTTTAGTGATAAACTGCTATATAATTATTTTTTTATATTGTTTTGGATTTTTGCCTATAGTTATGTCGAAACGCAAGTGTTCATTTAATGTCAACTTACAAGCAAAATACCCTTTTATTAAGCAAACTAATACTCCTTCAGATGTCAGATGCGAAAAGTGTCGCACAGAGTTTAGTGTTTCCCATAGTGGTGCTGGTGATATTGAACAGCATTTGAAGTCAGAAAAACATAAAAATGCCGATCGTGCCGCTGCTTCCAGTTCTTCAATGTTAAACTTTTTCAAGAACCCAAACACATCATACAAGAAAACCACAGTTTTCGTGCCAATGATTGTGCGTCGAAATTAATTCAAACATGTTTTGATCCGAAATTCACATGCGCGCGTACAAAAACCGAAGCTATTGTGGTAAATGTTTTAGGGCGTTCAGCGATCGACAGTTTAAAAGATGATCTTAATAAGTCCAATTGTAAAACAATTTTAAACGACGCTTCAAACCACGGTAACAAAAAAAATTATCCTTTCGCAGTGCACCTTTTTCAACCTTATGAAGATGTGCATCAAGTATTAATAGATAATAATTTGACAAAAAAAGTCGTGGCATTTTGTGGTGACAATGCTACTGTCAATTTTGGAGGTGTAGCTAGGCTTAAATTTTTTTGTCCCCTTTTTAATTAAAAAATAAATGGTCACTTTATGTATACTGCATCTGAATAAATATATTATTTTATTATCTTAGTATATTTTAAGAATTACGCTTACAGGTCGTTGAATGAAAACTGTAAACTTTTCATATACCTAATTATAGGATATAATCGCCCGAAGAATTACATTTACTGCAGCGGAGAAACATAAACGAAAACTGTCTGAGAAAATAAATCCCTAGCCAGCATTGTCGTCGCAGCCTTTCGAATCTAATATCCGGGAATGTCTTAATTCGACGTTATTGTTTCCCTGAAGCGGACGGTCAAAGAAACCGAAACGACAGCAATAACCAGTCTGCGTCGTCCGCCTAGAAAATTAGTGTTTTTCGTTATTTAACCGGCGGGGTCCACTTAGCTATTCCTGCGAGTAAAGTCGAGACTTTAACCTTTAATATGGCGCGCGAAACGATTACTCCGCGAGGGGGACCGGAATTGAAAGCGACATTTTAATGAAACCCCGTAAAATGGCCCGACAACTTCTTTTATTATACGGAAACTCCCCCTCTGCTCTTTCAGTCCCCACCTTGTTATACGGGAGGACGACTAACCAGGGTACTATTTGGCGAGGACCAAAAAACTGAAAGTTCTCCCTTTAATACCGAAACCGGGATTGTTTATTTTAATATTTTTATTAACTAAAAAAAATTCGTTTAAAAAATAATTTACTTTTCAAAATACGTTAGCATATAGAATAACTCAACTGAAACTCCTTCCAGATTTCTCCTGCGTCGGGTATTGACGCTATCTAAAACTGAAGGCCGATTGTGCATACACCTTAAATACCCCCCAAGGCAAAGAGAGTGGGGCTAGGGATTTAATTACTTCACAGATGACCGAATCCCCAATATCGCAGTTGATGTTTATTAGGATGTTTTTTAATAATTTCGTAGTATCCGTACTCCTATCGAATAAAATGCTATGTCCTCTTTCGTGATGATGGTCGGAAACTTCGGATGTGTTGAAGCGTGACTGATCTTTGGTGCTCTTTAAGTCTGGTGGATATTTTTCGGCCCTTTTTTATCTTTAACGCATCGTAGACGTTGGGAGATATTGGAACAAGTAACGAATAGAGCAAGTTGACGTTTTTAAATATCTGGGAGTACAACTAAGTAGCAACGGGTGTCACCAAACAGAATTAAATACGAGAATCGAGAGTGCCTCGAGACTATTTCACACTTTAAAATCAAGCTTCATAGGAAAGAGGGCAATATCAACTAAAACCAAAATAACAATATACAAAACAATATTCATCCCAATTTTAACATTTGGATGTGAAAGCTGGGTACTGACCCAAAAGGCAAAAAATAGGATTAAAAGCATGAAGATGAGGTACCTACGAAAGGTCCTAGGTATCTCAATTAGAGACAGAATCCGAAATGACTCGATTAGAGAGAGATTGAAAGTACAACCAGTTCTCAAACATATCGATAAATGCCAACTACGATGGTACGGACACCTAAAAAGAATGGACACAACAACCAACAAAACTGATTTGGGGAGCGAGAAGATTCAGAAGAAGAAATAGAATAAGACCGCAATTAACATGGGATCAGAACATAGCGAACAGACTAAGAGAAAGAGGACTAGGGATAATGGAAGCAACTAAAATCGCACTAGATAAGAAAGGATGGAGGAAATTCGTATACGAGTTGTAAACCTTATTCAACCTTACACCTTAGGGTAGATAGGTTTAGGATTATATATATAATGAATCTAGTTTTGATGTTAAGTTTTCTCAGAATATGTGCTATTTGGTCGGTGACATTTTGAATATACGTGCCTAATGCCCAATAATAATAATAATAATGATAATAATAATACCAGAACTTTATTTTCACATTGTATCACAAATACATTACATTAAAATAACATACCAAACACAAAGGAAATTGGCGTTAAAAAAGGAAAGGATAATAGATTCTGTATTGTATTGTATTAATTAAACAGTAATTAAGGACTACAGAAAAAAGTCTTCTAGAGAGTATGGTTCTAAATCTGATACTTTTTAGATTTGCAATTGCTTTTACATTTTTTGGTGGACTACTTTCAATTAAGATTAAACGGTGAATTGGGTAATTTACATTTACAAGATTCTGGTATTATATATGTGAAATATCTGCAGTTTGCCCGTACCTCATACGTGATTGAAAGTGTGCAAACAAACTGGATTTAATCTATTTTGCCTATAACTAATATGTTCAGACGAATCAAGAAATTCGTTAATTTGTAAACCTAAGAATTTAGCTCTCTTTACAATATTCATATTTCCTTTACCTATCCTTATGCCTGGTGGTATTTCACCTATTCTATCCATCTAGTTTTTAAAAAAATATTTTTTTTGTTTAATATTTACTAGAAACCCCTAGCAAAAATGTCGTTTAGGTAAGATTATTTCCACCTACAAACAGGTTGGTATCATCCGCAGGGCTGGTTTGTCAAAACGTAAGCACTTTAAAGTAACATTAAAACTAATTTAAAACTCAAATCAAAACAGAATATATTAATGCCAAAAACTAAAATGTTTACACCATTCTACCGTGTTCTACAAAATTCTTGTGCGTTAATAGGGGCTGTATTTCTGGTTCTGAGAATACCGATAAACCTTGCACGAGAAAAAGTTTTAAAAATTATGCTATCGCTACAAACACGTGCTAACAAGATCCTAGCAAAGACTGACAAAGACATACGCAAACATTTTGAGAATTACTTTGTTTCTAAAGAAGGTGAGGTGGCTTGACAGTATAAATTTGAATAATTCTGTTTGTTCGTATACATACTGTTAATAAATTACCAATATATTCAAGTTAACTAGTTTCGTTTGTTATTTACCGTGTCATCAAAATTGCTGATGCTATCCGTACTCTTTTGCAGTTCACATATAAATTGCAAATGGTCGAAGAACTCCCAATTATTTTACGCATTATTTTTCTTTTTTCGTATTTCACTGTACATTTGACCTCTTAAATTATGCCATTTCCTTTCAACTTCTTGGTCGGTAATTTCTAGAGAACTCGCTTTCTTATCTCTTCTCAATATTATAATTATTTCTATATATTTATGAATATTCTTTTAAGACGCAATTCGACATTTCGAGACACATTTCATATTGTTCAATTTTTGGCTTGTGTCGTTTCTTTTACGTCTATTTACCACACTTGCTGACGTTTCGCCAATCGTCCTGTTGGCTTCTTCAGAGCTTAACTGAAACTGGCTCGCATTTTACTCTGTACCTGCCTATAGGGGCCTGCTTTGAGGGGGCGGAGCTAAATGAGGGGCATAAACGCCGTCTCGGATGACTGATTCCCATATTGGTGACAGGTAGAGACCTGAGTCGCGGTTAAGATTGTTAGGTTGTTTATAGATTTCTATAGACTCTCGGATTTTTTCATTGGTAGAAGAATTGACTACATGCAAGAATTTTAGTTTTATCGAATAAAATTTTATGTCCGGTTTCGTGATTGTGTTCGGCAACAGCTGATGAGTTTATTTGTCTTAGTCGTAGGGCTCTTTCGTGTTCTTTGAGCCTAGTTGATATTTTTCGTCCGGTTTCTCCAATGTATTCTTTGCCGTATATGCATGGAATGCTGTAAACTCCTGGCATCTCAAATCGAATTTTATCTTTGACGGACCGAAGATGTTGAGAGATTTTTGGACAAGTGGTAAATCTGGTTTTGACGTTACACTTTTTTAGAACTTTTGATATGTCGTCAGTGATATTTTGAATGTAAGGAAGGACCACAGTGGCAAGTGTAGGATTGCTATCGGCCTCATTGCTATTGGAAGGTTGTGGTGAAGTGTATTTTTTGATCAAAACGCTTGATATCTTTAATGTGTAAATTATTAGAGAGTACAGCAGAGGTAAGGTATTTTATTCTGGGTTCGGTGACTCGGGCTGAGATAGTTTTACGGCTTTGTATACAACAGAGTTGATAACCGATGATTTTTGGTCCGGATGGTGATGTGACCATGCATTAAGGTATTAAGGTATCAGTCTGTGTACGTAGGTTTTCTGTAAATACAATGACCCAATGGCTGAGGAGGATCCAGAAGTTACTTTCTCAATTTCTTCTCTCGCGACTGTAATTAATGTAAGTGTTTGTTGACGTTCGTCTACCATATATTGCATTTTCTTCATGTTCATTTTCACTCCTTACCAGGCTCCATATCAAACTTGCTGTGTAATATACTATTTCATTCGAATCAAAAATTTTTACAAATAAAAAAGTTATCGACCCCTTTCAAAATGCCCGAGAATTGATAGTGGTGAAGAGGTGGTGCTGTTTTTTACCTAGTTTAGAAACGGGTTTTAACTCTCCAATTATTATCCCGCGATACATTAAGCCCTCACCCTGTTAGTTTTAATTATCGATATATAATTTTAACTTCCCGTCATCCTATTTCTACAAAAAAAATTACAAAGCGTTGAATTCTGATTCTGTCAGCTCCGAGTTTTAATTTCGATGATTGAGAGTGCAGGCGTAAAAGGCCGGCGGGCACACGGGCCTGCCCCGAAACCGAAATATTAATCCTCGGAATAAAATAAATTTTTCCAAAAATGTATGTATATAAAACGCACGCAGATTCGTCGAGCGCGGCGGAGATTTCGCTCGATTTAATTTGTAAATTAAAAATCGAACGCCAGGCCCGGGGAATATTTTATTACGGCTTTTTAATGAACGGCCGGTATTATAACGCGGGGGAAATTAATAATTTCAACACATTTCATAAATTTAAACCGGGCGCGAGATTTCTATTGGTTTACGCGGGCATCGTTCGCAAATAATATGAAAACGATCGCGTTTATTTCGGACGTACGGTTCGCGCGAAGCGCCATTATTATTATATTACCGCGGCGGAATGGATAAATTAACGAAATAATAAACTGAAATGACACGCGGACGGAGTTGATTGGGTCAGGTGCATTTCTCCGCCGCCAATCGATAATACGTTTCGAACGTTTCTACTGCGAGGGCGTTTGATATTATTTTATACTTATATTTACCTTGTTATGGATAGAATATAATAAATATAATATATGCCTATTCATTCTTCTTCTTCTCCAAGTGCCCTCTTCGTTGCGAAGGTTAGCAATAATCAAGGCAATGCGTATTTGCGGCACCGCGCAGTCACCTAAATTTCTCTCATTTCCATGAAATCTCCCTTGCAGTATCAATTGTAGTACATAGCATTGCTCTCCCCTCACGACATGTCCTAGGTATGGCAGTTTGCGTTTTTTTATTGTAATAACAACTTCTTTCTCTTTTCTTATTCTTCTCATGATTTCCTTGTTCGTCACTCAGTCGATACATTTTACCCTTAGCATTCTGCGGTATACCCACACCTCGAATGCCATTCGTTTTCTCGTGTCCAATTTCTTCAGAGCCGATGCTTCCGCTCCTAAATACAGTGCCGAGAACACGTAGCATCTCACCGTCCTCATTTTTAAATCCAAGCTGAGGTCGCTACAACAAAACATTCTTTTCATTTTCATAAACGTTGTTCTCGGCAGTCCTATTCTGGTTTTGATTTCTACAGAACAATCATTATTGCTATTTATAATTGTACCTAAGTATTTACAACTGTCAACTTCTTCTATGTATTGATTGCTTATAAGAATTTGGTGGTTGTTTTGTGCTGTTTTTAAGGACAATCTGAACTCTTCACTCTATATATTCACTTAATTTAGCAGTACCTGTAGATCGTTTGAATTGTTAGCCAACAGTACAGTATCATCTACATATATTATGTTGATGATGGGCACTCCGTTGATTACAATACCCGTCGTCTCATCTTCTAATGCTCGTTTCATTGTTTCCTCTGAACAAAGGTTAAACAGCATCGGAGATAGCACTACCTTCCACTTTCACCATCTCTCTAGGATTGAAATTTACATATGTGATGATTTTTATATCTAATAATAATAATAATAATGATAATATGTCTTTATTCATGTGGACAGAATATTTACAAAAACTTATAAAGTAGGTGGCGGTATTCAACAGAGTTGCTCATACAACCACCAGATTAACCAAATAACATATAAAATATCCAAAACACAGACTAAGAGAATAACAAGATAACCAAAGTATATCATTATAGCGAGAGTAATGTACGATTGTCACAGATTACTGTACTATAAGATTACTCATGTTTAATAGAACGGTAGAAAGTAAATAACCTTTCATTTAAAATTGAGATCGTGGGGGCACATTTGACACTGGAAGGTAATTTATTAAAACATTTTGAGGCCTGGTACGTAAAAGAACATTGAAATAAGGTTGTACGATGCTTAGATTCCCTAAGGAGTTCACGACTACGAGTTAGCCTGTTATGGGTATGGACACCTCTAACCAACTTTTCATATAAATAGATAGGTTGGCGATGGAGTAGAATTTTATATAAAAAACGACAAACGTTAATTTCAAACCTTTCTTGCATAGTAAACCATCCCGAGTTAATGAAACTTTGACTGATATGGTCTCTGGTATCTAAATTATTTTCTTTAAGAATTATTGTCAGTTGTTCGTGTCAGACACTGTCGAAAGCTTTGTTGTAATCAATGAAGCACATATAGAGTTCTTGATTCAGGTCCATGGACCGTTGGGCAATAACATTCAGGGCAAAGAGTGCTTCTGTTCTTCTTAAGCCATCGAGAAATCCGATTTAAGTCTGGCTGATATCTTGTTCTAATATTTTGTTATGTATCAGCTTGACACGTGAGACTGATTATTCGAAAGTCATTACATTAAATTCTTTTGGAATAGGGATGAACATTGATTTCAACCATTCTCTGGGAATAATACCTGTCTTATTCATTGGACAACTATAAATATATTTAAAAAAATAATACATCACATTCCACAAAAACGAACGACTGAAAATTCTCACATTCCAAAAGTTACCACATATTTGCACAAAGTAACTAATGCTCATAAATGTTTACAGAAATTTCTACTTAATTTAGATAAAATACAAACATTAATCTAGATAATATAATAATTTTAAAGCAAACAAAAATTGCTTTAAATTTGACATTGACAACAAAAAAATCTAACATTTAAATCTAAGACCCTACTTTAGGCATTATCTATCTTTTTTTGTTATTTTCGCTGATATAAAGAGTTTTTTCTAATATTTCGTTTACTTTTTGCTCTTTATGCATCTATATTTATTAAGTTATTTAACATTATGAATTTCTGCCTTAAATCTTGATCTGTAAAAATGTGTAAGATCTTTCGCCTACTTGTTTTTTTAAACTTATTTGTTATAACATTTTCCTTTTCTCTATTGTTTATATTTTAACAATGATTTATATTTTGTAGTTCGGTTTAGGGTTTCGGAGTTTTGAAAATATTTAAAATCTTTGTTTTAAAAATAAATTGTTTTTGAAAGACTATTTTTATAAAACATTTTTGCATAATTTCCAATTTGTCTAGATAATAAAGTATTAACATTTGATGTTTATTCAGAATATTTCTAAAATAATTGCAAATCAGTGACCTTGGGTTGTTTACTACCGTTTGTAAGTGTTGCACTTTAATTGTGTATCCATTGTTATTCCTTTCTATTTTATTTTATCTGTAGACTTTAGTAAATAATGTTCATTCTCTATATTTTGTATATTTAAAATGTTAAAATGATTACTGAAGTCATTTTCCACTTATTTTTGTAAAGAATGAAAAATGTTGTTCCCAAAACGGATCTCTGGATGACACATAATTATGAACAATTTTTGTTTTAATTTTTCTTTCCTTTTTTAAATACTCTTAGATAGTTTTCAAGGTATTCCGAGAACGCCAGGATCATCTAGGGCGTCCAACATCAGTTTATGATCAACTCCTTGTTTTATTGTTTTCCAGTGAGCAGTAAATTTGTGAAGTAAAAGAGGCAATTGTGTATCAAGTGAAATTCGCCCATAGTTTCTAGTTTCGCCTTTTTTAAATAGCGGTTTTACAAAAGAGATTTTAAATTCTTTAGGGCAGTCTCCTGTTCTAAACTTTTCTCTACTAAGTAAGATAACGGTTTCCTAATTTTGTTTGCAAGCAGCCGTAGTTATTAGAGCAGGGTATTAAAAAAGTACATTATATTCTAACTCGAGAGAGTACTAAATTATTATTGAACTGTAAAACTTAGTCGTCTCAGCCGTATTCTATGGGCCAAGCATTCTACCTCTGACGAGAGTCAAGAGTTTCAAGAGTGACAGGTAGACGGCCAGGTAGTTGACCACCTGCGCCTTAGTCTTTAAAATTAGAATTTTAATTAGTTTCCGGCAGCTGTTGGTAAAGTTCGTTTCTGCTGGTAATTCTGGATTGGTTGCTTACAAACACCTACTTGTGCCATCGGAAGAAGAATACACTCGATAAACTTAGAACAAGAAATACCTACTTTGGACAACATAATGTCGAAAGGGATTATTATATTCCACCCATTATTAAGAAGAAATTATTGAAACCTTTGAAGAAAATGAATTTTCGTTACGAAAACACATAAAATTTATTTTAACAAAGAAAAGCGTAATTATCTGATGAAACTTTGGCAAATGGAGGATATACCGTTGGTAAAACATGGCAAGATTAAATAATAGTATATTATGCAACAAGTGCGGTAAACGGCATTTGACTCACGAGTTTATTTGGCAGGAGCAGAGCGCAGCGGAGCGAAAGTTTAATAAACGAGTGACTTAAACAGTTTATCGAACCTATTGCGTACTGACTTGTTGCAGAATTCACAAACGTCAGAATTCAAGGCGTTCCCAAACCCGTGCGGTAAAATCCCGGAATTGTCCGAAGTGGCTCAGATCCATGGGAAACAAAACTGACCTAGTAAAGTTACGCTTCCTGCATGCTAGATCGGTGTGTAATTAATTATGCAACAAGTGCGGTAAACGGCATTTGACTCACGAGTTTTTAATAAACGAGTGAGTTAAAAAGTTTACCGAACGTGTTGCATACTATACTTTTTCTACGACCGTTAGTTTTTGGGTACATTTTCGCAAAACACGAATACATTCACTGACATGACCGTCAGAATTGACAAACGTCAAAATTCAAAGCGTGGAAAATAATATAAAATAATAATAAAAAATAATTACTTACATTGGTAGAAAACTCGAGACCATCGCGAAGACATAAAGACTGATGTTTTTGAAGATTACTTCCGGAAAATACTAGGATCTTATTCCCTGCGTCTCCTATAGTTATGGATGATGCCAATTACAACTCAAGAAAAATCGTCTTAATGAAAACAAAAATGACATCATTTATTGGCTTACTTTAAATAAGAAGCAATTTTAGAAAAATATGCTAAAAAAGGAGTTCACTGTGAGTTAAACCCCACCGAATCAGTAGGAGTGCACATAAAAGGGTTTGTAGCAAGGTATGACACTACTTTCAAAATGAGGAACGTTAAAACACCCTTCCAAGAGGGGATAAAGAGAACGAATTGTGAAAAATGAAGTCAGACCGTTGAATATAAGATTGAAATAGAAGAATGTGTATAAGTTTTTATTTACTTGATCCTAGAATATTTTTTAGAGAAACTTCGACAGGCTACTGTAATACTTTTTACAAAACTTTTGTTGCCTTCCTCAGAGCTTGACTGAAACTGGCTCGTCTTTTACTCTGTACCTGCTTTATATATTGTTTCAGTGGGGGCGGAGCTAACTGAAGAGCATAAAAGACGAGCCAGTTTCAGTCAAGCTCTGAAGAAGCCAACAGGATGATCGGCGAAACGTCAGCAAGTTCGACTTGATCCTAGAATAATTAATATTTCAATTATCTTCCCATCTCAATAATTATATTTATGTATAATTATTATTATATTTATTATTATATTTATTATTCAAATAAACGCCGCTCTCTAATACTTTCATTCACTAAACTCAACTTTCTATTGTATACAAACTAGTTTGATCCTAATTTAGGAACAATTCGAGGTGTGTAGGTCTACAAAATAGAAATACGGAATTTTTAAAAACTGTCATTGCAATTTATCTGAACTTTATTTTATTGCTCTCTCGCATTATTGCTAACTTTTATTATTATAGTAGTAACATGTCAGTGATAAAGACTTTAATACGATATTTTCAAAACATCGATATTTCAAGGATTTAATTTTCGTTCAGTTTCGTCTTCGATATTTCAATATTTTCGAATTTTACCACCATTTTAAAGCACTTTTTTCTCTTGAATTAATACATTTTCTCGCTAACGTCTTGTCGCAATTGATTGAACGTAACTTCATTTATTAAGGCTTGTCCTAGTCCTCTATTGTAATGCAAACGATGGTGCTGTTTGTGATGCATATTTCTGTTCTATTGCAACGTTATACATATTTTTACAGGGCTAGAGATGGCACTGAAGTGTAAAATTATGCTAATTAAGATTGGAGAAAGAGGCATAACGATTTTGTTGAATATATTTTCGGACATTTTTTAAAACACATTTTGTAGCCTTTAAAACTGTTCTGCCATCGATGGCATGATTCCCCTAATGCTATTTTGACGTTCAGCCAGGCAATTCATGGAAAAATCTCTCCAATAATATTCGTGAAAATTGTTGAACAAATATTCGGTCCCTTGTTGACGTCAATATATCTGCTACACCCAAACAATAATACTGAATGGCATATGCAGATTTCACGGACGAGCAATAAATAAATTTTAAACCACCCTCGTTTGAAAAAGTCGCTTTATCATTCTATTAATTATATTTTTAGAGGTGGTGGGTTTGATACAAGTTACTAACCATTGGCAAAATATTTAGTATCACCAGGTATTATGTTTGAACTGGTCGCCAACTTAAATTTCATTAAAATAAAAAGTTCAAAGTTCAGATTTTCACGAAATTATATATTATGACCTGACAATTGTTTCGACAACACCGTGTCTTTATCAAATGTGATAAAACAAAAAACACATTTGATAAAGACACGGTGTTGTCGAAACAATTGTCATGTCAAAATATACAATTTCGTGAAAATCTGAACTTTTAGTTCTTATTTATTTTGATAAATGGATTTTCACCAAATAAAAGCGACCTTAGTACCAATTTTTAAATTTCATTCTTTTCTTTACTAAATTAATATAAAATATTCTTGTTCACTGTTCCTCACTGAACCTCTAGTCGGACTATTTTTGTACGCTTCAAAATATGGCAGCAAATTTTTGTAACAGTCGTAACTTTTCCTTTCAAAAACGTTTTCGTCACTTCACATTGTTTCACCGTTGTCTGAATCAGCATTGCTTATTTAAGTGACGTCGGATCTCTTAAAAAAGTTGACTACAGTTTTGGTTAGTTAGTTAGTTTTATTATTAATATAGTTATTATAGTTACTTAGCGATGAGTACCTTCCATTGAACTTATTACAATTATGTGTTGTGCTAAGAAATGCACCATCAAAAAAGCTTACGATAGTGTAAAAACAATCATGTTTCGTCGTATGTAAATAAAAGATTAAGCCATTATCCAAAACTAGTGGAAAACGCACTACGACTACCCCCTAGATCAGGGTTGAAATAGATGCTTCACACCGGGTTCTATCCCAACTACCGTGGAAAAAAATAACAATTAACGGAGCAGACAAAATTTTTTTTAAGATATTTTTTGGGAACTGAACTCGTCTTACTGAATATTAAAATCTAAACAGTGCTGAAATTGCTGCCGTTCACCGCTAGTGAAAACTGCCCAAAATATTTGCTTCATTGTTTCATTTTCAAATTCAAGGATTTTTAATATCGCAGCATATTTTTTGCTTTATGACAGGTGTCCGAATCAGCAATACTAAAATTTCTCCGATATTTGTTTTTTTAACAAGGTTATTCGGCAGGTGGCTTTTTGGAATGTTTTTCCAATGATTTTTTATCAGTTACTCCTGGTGAGCGTCAAATATGAAAATCCGGCATATCTATTAATTTAATGAGGTGAAAAAAACAGTGACCGCTCACACTTCATGTCTATTTAATAAGCACTCCAATGAACACCCAAAATGGCTTCCCACACCCATAGGCACGCGCAACTTGGAACTAGGTTAACCGACTAATCCGGTAAATTAATTTTTAATTGAAATTAAGTCGGTAACGGCGCACAATAATCGAATACCGATTAATTCGGCAATTAAAAAGCTCATAGGGCGTCGGCCATAGTTTGAAATCCACGCGACGCCATGTTTTCCGTTGCGAACGCTTTCAGCGATCATTTAATATTTCAAGCAAACTAATTGGACGGCAGTTAGTAGTAGTGGAGTGAACGAGGTTCCGCGACCCAATTGAAAAAAAAACGTCATTTTACGATCGGCCTGGCCTATTAGGCGCAGTCGATATCAATGCAACAAAGAGTCGTAAAAACGATGGAAGAATATCCGAGTGTTTGGATTTTCATTGAACCCTACCCTATCACTATTTCCTCGAGCACATTCATAAACACGTATCATCATTTAAAAAAAATGAAAGGATCCCCCACTATTTAATAGAACTCCATGCGCCAAACCATAAAATTTAATTTATAAGTATATAGTGTGTACCAGCGAAAATTAAAAAAAAAACTGCTTAAAGCGTTTTCATAGAAGCATAAAAACGCTCAAACAACATTATAGCAATATTAAAAATGTCACGGTTACATTATAAATAGTTAAATTAAATTAAATTTGACAAACTTCTAGAGACAATGTAAACCAGATCCGATGTATTTGAGTGTTCTTTGGAAATCTACAATAGATAATAGTAAGCACAAATACACAAAAAAAGGAAAAAAGTACACTCACTTATGAAACACGTCTTCGTTCATTGAAAGCTGCTATGAGGCTTTGTAACAACATTGTCGGAAAACACATTTTCATTTAAAAAAAGTCACTTTCCCAATGAATATATTTTCGTAAATGTTTATTAGTTGTAAAGTTTCCACGTTAAAAAAAAAGACGATATTTTCTAATTCTAATTCTTTTCTAATTCACCCATGCTTTTGAATATATAAAAAATATGATTCTGTGAATGGCATATCAGTAAAAAGCCCCGGCGATTTCGAGCACTGGCAACATTGACTCAGTCCGTCAAGGTATTTTCATCTCTCACGGACCCTTAGAATATTAATTAGTCGAGTCAAGTTGTTATTAAAGCCTGCTTTTAAAACTGTATCAAGAAGAACAAAAATTCTTCTTTATGATTACTTCAAAATTACAAAGAATTCAAAGCTGCCCTTCCAATGAAAAAAAGCCATTTTTTTCCAGATTTTGTTAAAAATTGCCACTTTTAAGTAGATGTTATTAAATACCCATTTTACTACTTCTCTTTTTAATGAGGTGTTTTTAAACGCAAGTTTGTGGGAAGTGTTCAATAAAATTCTAGTTCTGTTGTTTTATTTATTTCTTGGTTTTCTTTTGTTATCTTTTTGTGTAGTTTTTGCGTGTCTCGGGGCGATACAATACACAAGTCCCTTCTTATAAATGACTTTCAGATCCCACGCTGTAGATAGAATGTTGCACAAAATCAGTGAATTCGTACTACGAATTTTAGAAATAACTTAACTAATAGTATATTATGCAACAAGTCACGAGTGGTTTTTCGCTCTGAATAACTAAGTAAAAAGTGATTAAAACCAGTAGGCGCAGTTTTATTAAATATTAAGCAAGGGTTCCTCAGGCCGATAATTAAAATTAAGATCATTAAAATTAAGATAATTAATATATAAAAAAGATATAAAATAATTAAAATTAAGATCATTCATCGTTAGTACAAAACATAATTTAAACAAATGAAAAATTTAATTAATTCAATGATTAGTTATAATAATTAAATATGAATTATTAATGAATGAAAAACCTTATTTGTTATGGAAACATTGGTTTCACCAAACAATAGCCAGCCACTGTAATTTTGGTTACAATCAAGTTCAGTGAAAGCGAACCTCGCTAGGGGGCGTTCAGAATGCCGCCCTTCCTACAGAACGTCAGCAACTCCTTTAGCCCAATCCCGTGCACTGAGTCCGGATTGATCAGGGCCGTTCCGAAGACCCCAAATCTTAGCCGAGTTACTGCTTCAGTCATCATAGAGCGGAAGGAGTTAGGCCCTGACCTAGCCACTTCTTATTTGTATATAAGAGCCCCAAATATTTATATTACATTTTTTCGAAAATAGCGGCGCCGAACAGTTGAATGAGAGCCTGAGAATAGCCTTCGAAAATAGCGCTACCATCATTCACATAAGAAGACTCAGGCGACCTCCTCTTCAACATGAATTATTGATATACTCCAAAATAACTATAAATTTTTCTCATCGCCTTTGGTTTAAATTTTAGGTTACATATTTTTAGGAACCACTTGGATCATGCATATTTTTGGTACTATATGACATGCATGTTTTTTTTTTAAGTTCATCTAACGTTAGTTCTTACTAGTCTCGTTGTCTTTAACTTTCGTGTTGACGTTTTACGATTATTTTTAAAGGCTCCTAAAACTACTATTTCTTGTCAATCGTAGCGAGTTAATGTGTTATTTTTTCGTTTCTTCGCAATAAGAGATTGTTTTCTCTCAGGTCAGGTTTTCTCCTGGTCGTAGTACAAATACACATACTAACTACAATATCCAATTTATTTGAAAGACTAAAAATTCAAGGTCAGTTTACTAATAACCCAATTCACAACTTGACAATCACTAGTGTGCATTTGTTTTCGGTATTACGGCCGCTCCTTCCAAAGTTTATGGATTCACAGCATATAGCTACCACATAATATCCTACTATGGTAAACATTGATGCAGTGCAGACGGCGTTGATATTTTCGTAGTGAATTTCAACCACTAATCTACGCTTCGTGCCATTTTCTACAACGATTTCCACACACTTCACTCGTTTCCCCAGAACATTTATTATTTGGAGGAAATATTGCCTTAAAAATGCATCTAAACTTGTTGACGATCTGTCAGCATTAATGGTGGTTGCCGAATGCTGCAAGATCATTGATTTTTTTTAATCTCGCGCATGCGCATGTAGAATGAACTTTCTCCTTTTTCATATGTTATTGTCATAGGTAAAGTCTCTACATCTCTAGCAGCTATAGTCAAGTGGTAATAACTCTGTTTTGAATAAAATTCTAGCAAAAAATCAAGTGTGTATTTTTTGAAAGGTAATTTTAAGTTCTTTTCAATTAATAATAATAATAATAATAATAATAACAAAAACTTTGAGAAAAATACAATACTCTAAACTCTAAAACGATAGAAGGTATTTTTTGCCTTTAAAAGTGTCCAATTTAGCGGGCATTTGACATTCCAACAATTAATCGTTACTAGATGAAAGCTCTAAAAGAGTGCTAAATGCTCAAATTTTTATTTGAATATTTCAAAAACTGCCAGACACAAAACAAAAAAATCTTGATACCTTACAATTTACAGGATTTTTTTTAATATGTACTAAAATTTTCTTATTCACTTTTAAGATATTATATAACCACACTCTCCGTTGTGGTAATGATATTTTGGATTCCCTTACCATGTAGTAGTTGTTTATTGCCGTTTGCTACTAATCACAATTATCTCTGTAATTCCAATGACGAAAAAAATATTAATTGTGCCAATTTAACATATCATCATATGTATATCATATGATCATTTTATCTTGTTACTCGATGCTCCATTAACATCTCATATCTGTCGATTCTCCTATTTTTTAAAAGATGTCCCGCCAATCCTCGACGCGTAAACAATTTCCTCCGGCGACGCCGCCTAGGTCCGAGCGTCGCGATTCCGGCATACCCGGAATCCCGGATTATTGGATTTTCCGAATAACCTTCAGGTATAATATAGAGACTTTGCATCCGCGTGGATCGTAAAAACTTTAATTCCCCCTTTAACGACCGCAGAAAACTTCCTCCGACGACAATCCCGGGATAGCATTATGGCTACGAGTCGAGGTTGCACACGGCACAGCAAATTATTATAACTCCTCTCCTTCGTCCTTTTTTGCGTCGTCGGGATAAAGAATTTAAATAGATATGGTCGTATGTAACCGCCGGGGGCAAGCAATTGATTGCGTGGATTATGAATTACTCTGTGCTTAATTAAAGCACTTTGGATTCACCGAACGATCTCTTTCTTTATTCCAGTCCTGTTTACATAGTACGCACGCAGCAGTTTGTTGGAGCTGATAGCGGTATATATATATATATATATATATATATATATATATATATATATATATATATATATATATATATATATATATATATATATATATATATATATATATATATATATATATTGTTCTTTTTACTTGTTTCCTACGACCCCTGAAGAAGTTTTTTCAACAATAATGAACTTAAAGAATTCATCAGCGCTTGATGCATTTGACTTGAATAGCAGAATACTCAAGGAGACCGCGGATATTTTGGTTTGATAAATCGTTGTTTTACTGAAGGAATATTCCCAAGTATTTTTAAAATTTCTAATATAACGCAATTATTTACAAACGGAGACCCTCAGATGGTCGATAATTATTGTCCTATCTCTATCATTGTTGTTTCCTCTAAAGTTTTTAAAATTTTGTGTGTCGATAATTATCGTCCTATCTCTATCATTGTTGTTTCCTCTAAAGTTTTTGAAATTCTGTTAAAAGAGAGTCTATATAAATTTGTCGAAGTAAATCAATTACTTGACTCTGCCCAGTTTGGTTTCAGAAGCAACTTCTCCACAACTAGAGCTTTGATGAGGGTGGTAGAGGACATAGTCGGGGGCCTGGAAAGGGGAGAACACTTAATGATTTCACAGTGGGACCTCTCAAAGGCTTTCGACTGTGTTTCTCATCAGATTCTCTTGAATTTTATGGAGTGCGTGGTGTTCCACTCAAACTTTTTAAGCCCTATTTAACAGATAGACAATAATTTTTGAGCTTAAAGAACAATAAGTCTGATTTGACTTGCGTTGAGTTTGGAGTACCACAGGGACCCCTCCTTTT
Source organism: Cylas formicarius (assembly GCF_029955315.1). NCBI lineage: Eukaryota > Metazoa > Arthropoda > Insecta > Coleoptera > Brentidae > Cylas > Cylas formicarius. The sequence goes on along the minus strand of NW_026844214.1, from coordinate 42,596,521 downwards.
TATTATATACATAAATGATATTTGCCAGTACATGATGCCTGATACTGAGATTATGCTGTTTGCTGACGACACAAGCATGGTTTTCAGCAAACAATCTACAACTTAATGAAGCTAAAACGAAGAATTTATTAGTGTAGTAGTGTAGTAGTGTAGGTTGATATGTGGCAAGGGGTGCAAGATTCTGGGCGTTACCTTGGATGACACTCTAATTCGCAAAACACATTGGCGAGCTAAGTAAAAATCTTTCAAATATTCATTTTCTTTTGCGTCAACTTCGCAGAATGGTGAGTTTTGATGTATTGAAGTCAACTTACTTTGGTTTATTTCACTCGCGTATAAACTTATGCCATTAAAATATTTAGGATGCAAAAAAAGGCACTACGGAACCATTGTTTATTAATCATAAAATAATGACGGTTCCATGTATATTTATATTTCAAAGTGTACTTGAGATACGCCTGGGGTTCTCATAGATGTGACACCCGGAGTGCAAATAATCTCGTGCTTCCGAGATACAGGTTGCAGAAATCAAAACAAAACTCTCCTTATGTAAAGCTTTATAACGCATTGCCAAAATCTTTTAAACTTTTAAACGAAAAACATTTTAAATATAAAATTAAAAGTTTTCTTCTAAGTAAGGGCTATTATAGCGTTGGTGAATTTTTTGAAAAAAACATCGGTAATGACGTGTTGCGTGGCGTTGTGCATTGATTGTAATAATCCTGTTATTGTGAAGTTATATTGTATATCTGTATAGTATATTATGACGTTATATACAATTTTATGTTATCATATACTTACATAATTTAATTTTTGTTTCCTTTGTATGACTTGCTACAAACAATAATGATATTGTAAAGTAGTCAATAAACCATCTATCTATCTATCTATCTATCAGATTCGGGTAAACTTATTTTAAGAATGCCACAGGGTTCAATTCTTGCACTTCCATTGTATCTCCTAACTCGAATTTTCTCAATTACACTCTTATTCTGATGACACCCACTCAATTAATTACGAAAACGACGAAACCAATTGTAATTTGGGTCCTGAAAGCCTTTCTCCTCCTGGAAGCTACTTTTGTGTGATATTATTAGAATTCATTTAGAAAATTAATATCCTAAATTCATAAATGAAGCAAAATATTTAGGTGTGCCAGTGGATGGTCAATAATTATGCAATTTTATGGTAAACAAGTGTTCTTTTCATATTTAAGCTTTGCAAGAAATCTATATTACAATAAATACAGAACAGCTTTACCCGATTCGTTTATGATTTGCGAAACTCTGATCGTTTATAAAAAAAATGTTTACTTTAAATAACCATTTCACGCATAATTCATGTAGCATACCCTAAACTTAGTTCTTACTTTTTAGGAGCAAAATAATAAAAAACAGAAATTTAATTTTGAAATGTGGTAGCCAGTACCGGTGGTCAATTGATCGGTAATTGACGACTTCTTAATTGACTGGACAAATTCGATCAAAATGTTTTAAATAACATCTTACTGTAATACTTTTGACAAAACTTCTGAAGTTTTGTTAAAACATGTATCATTATTTAATTTAATAATAATTTATTATGCGTTCATGATGTCCAATTTAACTATAAGGAATACCCGAATACGATACTTGCCAATTTGGTGAATCCAAATAAAAATACCGATTCCATTTAGTTCTCAGAACGAAGCGACGGCGTGGGAATAAATAGTACCTTTAAAATTTAAAGTATTATTTTTAAGCTAAATTTTGTTTCATTTTATGCTTGTACAGGGTGTTTTACGAAATAGATTATGATTTTTATTTTCATTTTATTAAATAGTTCGTAACTTTTTTGTAAGTGAATTTTTTAGTATCCAGAAGGTTAACAGAAGATGTACTACATTAGTAATTGAAAGTAAAAATTGGCTTAAACCATGAAAAAAAAAACAATGTAAATCTTTTAATAAATATAAATAAAATGATAATAGAGAAATTTATGTAACAATAATACTCCTATTTAATCACTTTCGTTATCCTAATAACAGACTTATATTGATGTCCATCATTAACCTGAATAATATTTTCATTATTTTGTCCTAGCTCTAACACCTCTAAAGTAGGCTCATGAATTAAATTCCTCTCTGATATGTAATAATTGACTGTGCTTCCATATATTAAGACAAAGATGAAATATAAGGCTCAGCCGATATTAATAGTCTCTAGAGTACATGTTTCATTGATTCTTCCCGTGAAAACCTCCTTTTTTTTTCATTTGTATAACATTTTTGCCTCTGTTAAGGGTTGAATAACATTTTTCGGTAACTTTATAATTTTTTTCCTTTGAGTTGACCTTTTATTTTGGCGATGTGTATACAACACCCCCACCATAACCAACCTTTGGTTAAGCTGCAAGAAAAGTCAGACTTGCGTGAGCGTCCGTAGTGCGATCCACGAAAAACCAAGCTCTCTTATGTGGCCGGTTCGCGAGAACCCCGCACTGTGTTGTGGTCCGTACCACCCCCAACCCTCCAGACAATACCCTTAAGAAGACCCGGCCGGGCCGACGACGACGCGGGAAACCATCAAGGTGGGTGATTAACCGTTTCGGGTGGTATGTCCTACCGTTTTCTTGCCGCTCATTCCCGTTTAAGTTTTGAGGGTGATTTACAACCACCGTCCCCCAACCTTCTACAGACTCTTTTTGCACTAAAATATGTAAGTTTTTGGTCAATCGCGTATCGATAAAAAAAGCAAGAGCTTCTCCCAGAGAGTACTTGAGATGCTTGACAGAAGGATATTGCCTTTTTGATTTTGGTTGCTTTTTCAGAAACTTCTTTAAGAATTGTTGATGCATTTCTATGACCGGAAACTTCGAGACTTTTTCTAGCAGCAAATGTTAATCTCTACAGTGGAATATGTTTTTAACAATGACAATATTGATTTCAAAGATAGCTGAAAGGCTTCAAAGGTCTAGTTTTGCATGTTCCGGGCTCTTATTTGTGTTGAACTGAACCGGAAAATTCAACCCATTTAACCACACATGATGTATTTTTTCAAAAACTGAACGGCTACGTTTATACTGCTGCCCCATTTTAGCAACACAAAATTTAAAATTGTTAACAATTTTCACTATTTAATTAATTAATAATAATCACAAAACAGACGAATGTTTTTCCTTTAAAGAATTACCTTCACAACAAGCAGAAAACAAGAGAAATATTTTTATTGACATGGTTCCTTATTCTCTTGGCAAATTTTGGCAACTAAATTTAGGATAAATTATTCGATAAAAGGATTGTGAATTAAAAAAAATGTTTTTTGAAATAAATCTGTATAAATCTACATATAAACCTTTTCAAATAGAAGGTTATAAAAAAAAATATTTTTTTCCTATTATTAAAACATTATATCTTTTCGCCAAGTCGCACAGTTACACGGATATATTTTTTTTAGTAATAAATCTTACCTGTTACACTATAACACAACACTTCTTTTAAAACTCATTTTCTATTCGTAATACCAAAATCGAAACTCTAAACTTTATGAACTAATAAGAGTAATTTTACAACGCGAAATAAATGATACATGGCATTTTCATTCTCGCCATGGCCACCTCTGTTAATATTAAAATACAATATCGCAGAAATAATATCTATTGGACCCTAGCTCCAAGATGAAATATAAAAGAGTATTTTTTCCGACATTCAATTTATTTATTTATTAATTCCTAAAATAAATAAAATGATCTATGTGCGTCGGCGTAACTCACAACATAAATAAATGTTGTATTTTAAAAATTATTTCGATCAATTGACACAAAAAAAACATTAACCGATCAATTCCACAACCCTAGTCACGATTACATTTCAGTCAGAAAAGGAAGTGAATATGGCGCATCTAAATGAAACTTGAGAATTGAAATTTTGATTTTTATTGGATATAGAGACGAGAATGAGATGTTTGTCATTTGCTTAATCCAAAATATCGAAAAACATCCAGTACAAGATCCACAGTGAGTAAAATTGGGAGAAAATTTACAGAAACAGGGAATGCCAAGGAAATTATTTTATTAGGTATTAAAAATGTGTTGGAACGTCTTAACAATATATCCTAACCAGTTTAAAACATTACTCGTGATATTTTCATTAATCGTATCTAATTCTAAATTGTGTGGTTTTTCCTGATACAGTTTAGATTTTAAATGTTCTAACACTTTTTTTGAAATCCAATGCCCGATTTTTAAATTAATTTGTTCCATATTTTATCCTTTCGCTGTTTATTATAGTTATTAGTTATTATAGTTATTTCAAATAAATATATTTTCTAAAATACGATCAAAGTTTCTCAAATCATGTTTATTATGTGTTTAGAAAAAAATATTAAGGTCCAATTGTTGGAATTGAAAATGGTTAATATTGAGTAGCTGAGATCAAGATATTAGCAGTAAGTAATTTTGTCAAATTTCATACAAAAATTTTATAATTATTATTACTATCAAATTGGATTATTAAATTGCATTATTAAATATACAAAATAATAGCTAATCGAGAAACCTATTTTTTCAACACCCGTACGAGAAGAACAAATTTGCACTTCGAGAAGAAAACGCAAAGTTGCACTCTTCTGTGGAGCAAGCGTTAAGTCGCTTAGTTACCGTGTCTGCGATATTTGATGTAAGCATTGAGGATTATTATTTATTCATTATTTCTTATAAAAACGCGGGTTGTACAAAAAATCCTGTCTGTAATTCGAGCGCAAAATTTACCATTTTGCGCTCTTAGTACGCAAATAACTACTGGAGGTAGTTCTTTTTATTCTGTTTTTCTGTTACATGTTAATGATATACAACAAGTGCGGTAAACGGCATTCGACTCGCGAGTTTAGTTGACACGAGCGGAGCGAGTGTTTAATAAACGAGTGACTTAAAAAGTTTACCGAACGTGTTGCATACTATACTTTTTCTACGGCCGTTAGTTTTGGGTATATTTTTACAAAACAGCACGAATACATTCACTGACATGACCGTCAGAATTGACAAGCGTCAAAAATTGCGTGGGAAATGTCTCCGAAAACATCCGATTGCTCCCACACCCGTGCGGTAAAATTCCGGAAATATCCGAAGTGGTTCGTATCCGTGGGAAACGAACCTAACGTTGTAAAGTGACGTTTCCCGCACGACTGATCGATGCGTAATTAGATATTTTACAGAAGGGAGTAGAAAAATATCATTTATTAGGGGCGAATGACAATTTAAATCGTTAGCAATAACCGTCGTTCCATATTCCGTAAAGACAACATATGGCCCTTTGTCAGTCCGAGCTCCGTGTTGCAACTTGTATCCATGAAGAGGTCACTTCTCCGACAACCTAATGCAACCTAAATCAATTAATTAGTTGCTGCTTGGTAAATTCTCCACTATGGTTTGTCGGGTTATTTACTGTTTACCGACTGCCTGTTGTGCGGTCGCTATCGCCCAAGGCCCACGTTTAACTCGTATTATTGATTGCGTCTCGAAATGTGCCGTCCGTACGCCGACACTGCCCTTACATCTTGCTATTAGAGCGCCGCAATTGACACTATTTAGGCCAAATTAAATGAGTTAAACCTAACAAGAAAACAATTTGAACATTTTTTCTACTCTCTACTCTTGAGCAAAGTCTGAGGGTGGGACTGTGTAATTCGGTTTATATGAAGAAGCAGAGATTATCCAGATCGCTTAGAAGTTTGTTTTGAACGTCGATTATGTTAGTGGCTTGTTCGAATTATGTCAAAGTTAAGAAAGGCACAACTGAAGAGGCTGGAGTCAAAATGTTTTGTGTTATGTAAAATGTTAAATCAGTTCCTGCAATATTGTTGTTTTATTTTCCGTGTTAATATTTGTGTTTTATAAATAGTTTCCTTGTGATATGTTTTTTTGTGGACCATTAAAAAATAATAATAAAAATGCTACAACGTATGAATTCAGATTGTTTTATTGTCTAATATATATATTAACAATTTCTAACCATAAAACCACAGATGCATAAATAATTCTGCCAACTTCTCAGGAATATAACATAGTTTGCGCTCCCCATTATGCATCTAAATCGAGTTTTAAAAACGCTTAATGCATCTTTCCACAGTACTTTGGGTTTGTCACAAATCATGACCCAAGGTTGTAATGCATATCCTGCATCTAAAACAACTAACTAACTACACAAAACAACAGAAAAAACTAACAACAAATATATTCCTTTGACCTCGAATGAAGGACACAAATGTAATTAAAATTTACCTCGAAATACATAGGTTGGCATAAAAATAAAGTAAGTGCTGAAGAGTGCAATTTTTTTATCATATTCATTCAAAGAAAATGATTGATATATCACATACTATAGATAGTGAAGAACAGAAAATAAAAACATGTAGATCTTTCCTGCAGCATATTGTGTTTCCATTCACCAAAGCACCATATAAATGGGTCAGTTATTAATCCGTCACGTCCACTTATTATGTGCATCATCACACCGCATTTTCATGCAACCAATAATTCCTCGGAATCCACCTTTTTCCATAAAAGTTGAGCATTACCTTTTTTAGTTTTGGGAAAACAGATCCAATGATTAGACAGTTGTTGAACTTTTTATACACCGACTGAGAGTCTGTTGACTGGCTGCACGCAAGTACTCCTCGCCCACATTCCATTGGTAGAACCCAATTGAGAATTAGCTCCTTATTTAGCCGAAACAATTCAATGAATCTCCTCGCTTGCAGAGTAAATTGATCACTTCTATCTCTCATTCCATTGTTAGATTTGAGATCCGTCGTCGATTCTCCTCCTTGTGCAACAAATGACTCAAAACAGAATACATCTGTAATTTGAGTTGGGGATTATTAACAAAAAATTTGATGCCCTAAGAGGTTTCAGGATCGAACACGAACATAACAAACAAATACCTACCTACCTACCGGTTATTTTGTTCTATATTTTATGCTTATTTTAATTAAATTAAATTAAATGTGTAAAAACGAAATAACAAACATTAGTCAAGCAAAATAAAAAACGATTTTTGGTTAGGTTGGGATTTTTTTATCATTGTTTCTATGTCTTTCACAAGTGGAGTATAATTATCCGTGCCCGACCGACGAAACGAATCTTGGCGAATGATAGCCGAGAAGTCAAAAGAAATGCTTACGGAGTAACCTCGGTATGTAACGACGGTTTCCCTTGGCGTCCGCATCTCTTTCGCTTAGGAATATGACAAGTTACAGAGTCTCAGTCCAGCTTCGTTACAGTCGCCAGCCGCTTCGGTATTTTAGTCACGGGTTTGGGAGCTATCGGATGTTTTCGGAATTTTGAGGTTTTTCAATTCGTAAGCGTTTTCGTGGTGTTTAGCGAAAATGTGCCCAAAAGCTAGTGGTACAGTCACATGTTTATTAAAATCAAATCAAATCAAATTCGTGACTAAAATGTGCGAATGCATTTGTCTATAATTAAACTTACACAACAACAACAATTTATAACAGTTATGTTTACTTTTTTAGGATTTATTTAATTGAAATAATTCATACAGCAACATAGTGACGAAACAATATTTTATAAAAAATATTTAAGAATAGCAAAACTCTACAAACATATAGATCCTTTATAGTCTCATAGAAAAATTCATGCGGAATTTTCTTTTCTTGTTCTTAAAAACCTTCGTATTTCGATATTTTTGTAGCTGTAGTATTTCTTCGGTGCCAGTCACTTATTTATTGTTACCAGTCATCATTAAAGTTTGTTAGTGTACTTAAAAGCACACAAGTTTTCAATGGTTGCATCTCCGACTCTTACTCCTGGGCGAATTGAATTTAAAAAGGACCAAAAAGAATATTTCAGTGCTTGTCTTCTGTCCGATTCGCACGTTGATAGATCCGCTCAATAGTGAAGTGAATGGTCGCATTCAACGGACATAACAAAGCGCTCCTGATACATAGCGGTAGTGATTGTGATTGGGAACGTGTTAGACGTTCGCTGTCAAGTCATTTGCCGTTTCCGCTTTTGACATATGTAGGGGTTATTGTTAAGGAATGAATGTACATTTAAATTATGTTTATGTCTTTTTTTTTTCTTTCTCTTTATTGGTGACAACGGGGGGTTACAATATGCAAACTTTTTTTTCTTCGGGTAATTGCAGTACTTTGTTAATTTTTAAACATAAGTAGCGTACACAACTGATCGCAGGGATCCCGCGCTAATGTCACGCCGACGCGGAAGTACGGAACGGCGTACCGAGCCAGTGGTCCGGGTTTTATCTCGTGGGGAAACGAGTTTTCCAGCCGTTTTCTTCCGTTTAACGTGCGCGAGACAAAAAGGCGACGAAGCTGCGAAGGCGAATTGAGTAACCTTCCAAACGGCACAAGCCAGATCGATCCGCCGGCGGAACGACGGAACCGCGTGGTCTGCAGGTAGGATCCACTGCGTTTTAATGTTTCCTGTACGTTTTTCTGAATAGCTAAATTTATGATTACACTTTGCTTCGAAGGTCTATAAGAATTTAATTGGGATATAATTCTCCCTACAACATATTTCATAGTTTCTGCGTTTACAGATATATATTTCTTATTTTTGTTTGGGTGTTGTTGAAGGTATATCTTATTCAGTGTTTGTGTAGTGCTGCTGACTTAACAAGATTGCTTTCGAAAAATCGTCACTTGGCGGGGCAATGTCGTAGCGCGAAGCAGCTTTTTATTTTAAAAAGAAAGCGCTTCGCGGATTCTTGTCCTAGAGGGACGCATTGTTTTTCTATCATGCTCCTGCGGACCGCTATGGAACTCTCGCAAAATCGATGTAATTTAATTGTGCTTGCAGCCTGTATAAAATGTCCTTAACATCTCGTCGAACTTCAAAGTTTACAGCAAACATCGGTAAATATCAAAATTTGCACAAATAATAGCGATTTCGAATGATATTTTTTCAAATATCTCGCGCCCTGTATAATTGACGAAATCTGAAACTCTCACGACACGGTTTACGATACTGTTCAAATAAAATTATCCCATCTTTAACGGTTTCTTATTTATCGCCAATATGTTTGGCACAAAAACGGAAATTTTTAGGATATTTTAGATTTTTTGCCCAAAAAATGACACACCCAGTATATGATTCAAACAATGTTGGAAGTAGGGGTTATCGCCTTGGATCTTCCACGTTTCTTGGTCCAAGAATTTTTTGAAAATAGTAAATGGTAAGTTTTGTCTGAAACCATGCACTGCGCCGTTATAATTAATGACGTCATCGCGTCTTGACAGCCTCCGAAATAACGATTTCAATATGGATTTTTTCAAATATCCCGAACAGCGTACGTGATAGACGAAAACCGCAAATACAAAAATTGTAGCTCTTGATGCGGCCTGTGACACCCTTTGAACCAATTAACCATATTTTTTACGATTTTTAATTTGCGGCTAATAATTTACTCTGTAAAAGAACAATTTTCTAGTACTTTTTGATTTTTGCCTATAATTTGAAAACCCTATATATAATCCAAAAAATGGACTTTTCCTTCTCTGCAAAATTTGAAGTTGATATCTGCAAATCTAGGACACTTAGCACATTTCTCATTTTGCACGGAATATCGCGAACAGCCTGTACAATAGGCGAAAACCTTAAACACAAAAGTTTTTGCTGTCTATATCTTCTATATCGTCTATATCGCAATATAAAAGAAAATGAGATCTGAATCATAGTCTGTCAGTTATAACCAATGTTCAATAATACGGGGACCCATTTTTCGGCGCACCCTGTATATTTTTGAAAAATTAAGAGCAGTATATTCTGTTTCTTGTGGTTCAAGTATTTTTTTGGTCTCGCAAGTTTTTGAAAAATGATGTTTTTTGTAGACCCTTACACGCTCAATTTTTTATTTTTTTAAAATACTTCCCGACCCCCAGCCCCCATTTTCAATAGGTTCGGTCACGGGGCAAAGCTGCCAAACTGCCAATATGTGCCAAATATGAAGTCGATCGCTTCAAATTTCGGACACTTATCGTGTTTCATAGCAAGGTCCAAAAAAACAGTCGGAAATCGCGAAAGAAAGATGGATACCGGCGTCGGATCAGGGCCATTTCTTATAAACTTATGTGCCTCGTGGAGGGTTAAAAAGGATACTTTCGAAAAATTCAAGTAACAAGTGTTAATAAACTGGAAACTTCTTTGTGCTCTAGTATCTACTATATCAGAGATTAATAGAAACGGACGTTATCGGTATTTTAGTTCAAAACGAAGTGACGGAGGACAATATAAATGTGGTTGCTCAAATGGTTTTCGAATTAGCAGAACCAATTCGAATATTTGAGGATAATGAAGGTGGTAGGTGTCCAATACCAAAAAATTAGAAGTATTACGAAAAGACTATAAGGAGTTATGAAGGGAACTTATTCTTAGAATATTTTCGAGGCCTACATTTGTAAACTTATTATAAAAGGTCACTTTTAGGATTTACCACAAAATCTAGCACCTTTCGGAGCAGCGAGTCATTCGATCATATGTTTAGGAGAGGAGCTACCACACCTGGAAGGGATAGTGCAAATGATAAAAGAAGCCAAATAGCAAATATGCTGTTATAACACATAAAATATATTTTTGAATTATTGCTGTTTTTTTTGTAACTCGCATAATTAATGCAGAAATTAATTTCTTTCCTCCTGGATGTCGTTGCCTCTTGCACTGGTGTTCCGTAAGGGTTTAATTTCTTGTACTCGAGCTTCCTCGATATTTGCCGGCCTTCTTCGTAAATAAAACATTCCACTCTTTGACTCTCTAGTTTTGGAACTTCCAAAATAATTTAATTTAATTATACCAATAAAGAAATTGTTGAAACTTAACATACGGGGTGGATACAGGTGTTTGTCTGATTGGAGTTGTTTCTGCGGAATCATTGGAATAGCGGATGGATCCTTTTTATTTTCGGCAAGGGGCTCTAATGTTTTTTCCTTATAACAGGAACTGCTGTCTTCGTTATTAGTTTAGGGAGGTTAACTGTTTTGTGCTCCCTATATATTTCATCAAGCTGGTGATAATATTTTCAGTAAATTCTACCCCTTCCAATTTTCCGTACATTATCTTTGATGCCTATGTCTTTTTTTTTCAGGTTTCTCCATTTCCCATCCAATATTTCTTCCGTTTAGTGTGAAAGTACATTCTGCAGATTACTTAAAATTGCATATCTATTTCATATTAGTGTAATTGCGATTAAAAAAGTTACCGTTTGTTTGATAAATCACATACCTTGAAACGATCTTCTAAAATTCGATGGGTTTTCGAGAAATATTTCGCGGCGAGACCCTGAAAAATGTATTTTTTTTTGTAAATACTAATAATAAAAATAATAACAAATAAAATACATTTACTATGCTGAAAACTCATACTTACCATCACTGTCCAATACACCGTGATCAAATTCACCACTTTCAAAACCAAATTTTGCCATTACAGATGCCTTTGCTACCGCTACCTAGCACAAAATAAACCCGCTTCCAAAAATGGCGTCAACCCCAAAACGCGTTGAGTTTGTGCCGCATGTCACCGGACGTTGCCGCTACGGTTTTGTAAGTCTAACCCTCCCACCCTTTCCCCATCGCAGTCGCTACCGCTACGAGTCAAGAGCGCTTCACTACGTACTCTGAATGCGGCCAATATTGTGCACTTCAACGCATTGCCTTAGATAATTAAAGCAATGCGTTGGTAAATCAATTAAATATCTTATTTTAGTAAAACCTCTTCTGTCGAAAAATAGCTGCAAAAATACCTCACATGTCAAATTAGTGCCGTAACTTGACATTCGCTAATAAAATCAAATAAACTATAAGTAACTATAAGGGACTCAATTTATTATTTTATATTAACTAATAGCAGAATATAAACTATTGATTTAATTGCAAATGTAAAAATAAATAAATAAGTAGGAACTTATGTTAACCTGTATGTTTATTCACATTTTCTCTAGGCTAAACTTCATCCCAAAATGCAAATAAGAAACATAGAGGATCTATATCGCATATTCTTGACTCTGCAAAAAATAAGTTTGTATTCACATTGCTCAACTGGCTTCCTTAGACTATGAATGAGCTCTGTGGGAACTTGAAGTAACAGTCAAGTCATAATACAGCATTTTTAGCAGAATTTATTAATATTTATATGCAACTTGGCAAGTAAAGAGAAAGTCACACTCAAATAGGTATGAGAAGAATAAAGAGTAAAAAAATATTATTGTTTTATAAATGTTATCAATGTTATTGTTTTATAATGTTATCAAAAATAAAATTAACAATTCACGCAGCGAAAAGAACTGAAAAAAATGAGAAAATCAAAGCGATTAGGTGAAGGCTCTGAGGACATTTAGGTACCTTCATTGTGGTGTTTCAATTCGTTAAGGTGTACGACAGATCAAGAAGAAACTAAAATTGTAATTTTTCGAATTTATTTTAAACGTAGATATGGGTTTTATGAAAATATTTTAAATAGGGTAACCGATCGAGTGACCTTTTTGTATTTAAAAAAATAAGCCATGATAGTGATCCTAAAACTAAAAAATAATGATTATAAATCTCATGGTTTTCTTTAGCTTCGTGATAGACCTCAAACCATCAATCGTCATTCCATTGCGCCAGTCGCATTTAACGATGTCACCAGTATCTAAAATTTCAAAATACATGTAGTTTTAGTTGGTTTCTACCTGTTTGACTACTATTTTGACAATTTCTTGTTTTTCAATATTTTTCGTTTTGTTTGTTGTTTTGTTGTTAAAATTCAATTATTAGTAATATCATATTATGCAACAAGTGCGGCAAACGGCATTTGAGTCACGAGTTTATTTGGTACGAGCGGATCGCACGACAAAGTTTACCAAACGTATTGCATACTATAATTTTTCTACGACCGTTAGTTTTTGGCTACATTTTTGCAAAACAACACGTATATATTCTCTGACATGACTGCCAGAATTGACAAACGTCAAAATTCAATCCGTGCGTTAAAATCTCCGAAAACATCTGATTGCTCCCAAGCCCGTGCGGTAATATCCCGGAAATGTCCCAAGGGGCTCGAATCCGTGGGAAACGAAACTCACGTGGTAAAATGACGCTTTCCGCTCGTTAGATCGGTGTATAATTAGGTATTTTACCGAAGGGAGTAGAAAAAATTATTGTATTTAGTATTACTCATGTTTGTACTTACTCTTAAATACATATAAATGCATGCTTGCTGGAATTATGTTTTCTATTGCAAATCTTCGAAACTTCGCGTGTTACTATTAATCGTTCTTCGGCTGTTCTTCTTCTTCTTCTTTTTTTGCCAGCGCTATTTGGAACTGCCCCAGATAATCGAGAATGTTCTCCTGAGGAAGTTTTCTTTTCAGACTTCAGTTTCTATTTAAGAGGCATCTAAAGCTGCTAAGGTTCAGTTAATAGGCAGGTTCAGAGCTCACAAAAAACACAGACAAACAGGCAAGACTGTCACATCTATAAACAAAAAAGGACAAACAAATTCCAGCACTATAGAACTTGGGACGGGCGTTCCTGACCTAGGATGGACCATGGGACCCGGTTCGTCAGATCGGAGACAAAACAACAGAATCAAATACATACAATTTAAAATTCTCTAATATCGTTACTAGGGAGAGGCTGTCCGACCTCGAGTCCTAACTTAAATTTTTATCCTATTATAATCTAAAAAGCATATGTCCATTTGTATGATCTCCGCACTCGGGATGCTTAACATATTTTCAACACAAAGTGGTAAGTTAAGTCCTAAATTTCTAAAGTTGACGTATAAATCCACACCCGGGAACTTTGTTATAGGGCACTCGAAAAATATAGCCCCTATCCGGGCCAGGTGTTCTCCCACCGCGCAGTGTCCAGTTCTCATTCTAATTATAGTAGTTATATGGCTTCTGTCTATGTAGGCAAGCCCAGAATACCATCTTCTATTAGGAAAATTACGTTGTATTAACTTTCTATATCTTTTACCTTTGTCTTGTATTGGGTTTTTCCACCGTTCTCGAAAACCATTAGTAATATCTCTAAGACTTGTATTCTTCACGTCACATATGTCCAGTTTGATATTCAAGGCGATGTTTAGGTCTTTTCCTATTTTAGCCAGAGTATCCACTTTTTCATTTCCTTCAATATCCGAGTGCTCCGGTATCCAGGTCATCCTATCATCTACTCCCATACTTTTAGCCCTCATCATCATCTCTCGGACCTGTAGCGTTATGTAGTTCAATTTAGTGTCGGAGTTTCCATTTGAAATTTTAGAAATCCCGCTTAGAGAATCTGATAAAATAACAACTTCTGTAAGGGCTCTTTATAGAGCAACTCTTAGTCCCTCCCTTATTGCTATCATCTCTGCTGTGAAGTTTTGCCGAAAATTTATAATTAATTTTTGGTATATAAACACCAAATCCAACCCTCTCACCCTGTTTAGAGGCATCAGTAAAAACCAGATAATGTGTTTGGATATATTTCTCTCTTTTCTTTCTAAAATGGGCTTCCGCAATTTCTCTATTTATATTTAGCTTAAGTGGTTCGATCGGGGCAATAGAGTTGAAAAAAGTCTACGTTAAAGGACGGGAAAGTCGCACTCGAGTAAAGTCCGCTACGATAAGGCAAATACATATTAAATGCCTGGACCAGGTAGGGGGCACACTCTATTCTATCATCATCTCTATCTAAATCACGTCCGTACCTACCAAAGTAATTTCGGAGATTCTCTATGAGGTCTATTAAAGGGTGGTCCGCAATGGCTAGGACTCCAGCCAGAAAGGACACTTCCAGTTTTCTCCTCCTTGTATCCAGGTTCAGTTCCGATGCTTCCGCCAGCAAAACATTAGTTGGGATTGACCTTATACATCCCAACGCAATTCTCAAACCATCAAAATGAATCACGTTAAGTTTGTTAAGTGCAGTCTTGTTATTGGGGTTCAAGAAAATAGAACCATAATCTAGGTGGGTCCTAATCAGAGTATGAAGTAAGGTCATTAAGATTTGCGGGTCTGCACCCCATGAAACTCTACTTAAGCATTTCATTATATTAATTAATAATTAAATATTAATTTATCACAGCTATATTCCACGTGCATATTCCACTTCAAATGTTTTCCTAGCACCACTCCTAAATATTTTACATGGTTCTATTTTTATATTTACCGACGGTGCTCTTCTGCTACCTTTTATAAAACAGACTGCTTCACATTTGTCACCCACTAAACAGGGAGAGGTTGTTGTTGTCTAAAAAGTTCTGTAATGTTTTTAGAGCTCTATTAAGTTTGCTTACCAGTAACTCTATGTCTTTCCCTTCACAGAACATGACCCAATCATCCGCGTAACCCACTATCTTCACTTTCCCTTGAAAGAGTTTATATAATTCTTCTTCTTCTTCGGCTGTTATTGTTTTTCTCCTTTTAGTATTTTTCTTTATTCTGTGGCATCCATTTTTAGAGTCATCTGTTATGTCACACTAGGGATATTCCGATACTATTAAATACGAGTAAGTACTCGATACTTTTGAATCGATACCAAGTATTTATAGCATCGAATCAATCTTGCGATACTTACTCGGTATCGAAACAAAAGTACTTGGTATCAAATCGAATCAGCCTCACCATTTAAAAAAAAACGAACGCATCAGGCAAACATAATCTCTATCTGATCTATGGTGACGCGTTGTCTCGCGCCAGCCAAACCGACTTCACTCGACCGAGTCCGAGCCAAAAGCGAGAAAGATGTCTGCCTTTCATTTTTATACATTGTCAACCAACATAAATTGTCAAACATACAAGACATTGCTTACGAATAATTTTATTGTATTATTGTAATCATCGGCTTATTATTCCAATGTTTCCATGGAGTTTTTTGTTTAAAGTACGTGCTAAACGTGACGCAAAACTTTATAATAAAAGTTTTCTTTTCCTTCTTAATTTTGTTTTAAATATTGTCCTTCAACGTTCATTGTTAGTTTCCTTAAAGTAAATAAAAAAATAATAAAGTGCTAAAAGTATCGATATGAGTAAGTATCGATACTTTACGAGTATTTATTTGAGTAGTATCGAAAAAAGATTTGAGTACTATCGAAATGAGTAGGTATCGATACTTTAATGGTATCGGAACATTCCTATGTCACACTCACTGCCAGTTTATATATCGGCAGTTAAAATTTGTCCATACACACACTAGCTCTTAATTTTTACACCTGTATCACACTGTAACAGTCAGTTTACCCAAAAAGGGTTTTTGTCTTTGTTATCGGCTCTTGCAATAAAACAGGACAAAAAGTGGGGCTAGTTTTTTTTTTCTCAATTAACACCGACAAACTGTATCGCGAAAACAAAAAGTGACAGTCTTAAAACTGAGGTCGTATCGTTTCACAAAACTAAATGGTGTATGGCGTGAGAAACTTCATATCTTAAGTTAGGTCTTAGAACTGCAGGCATTTAAAAATGTGAACGGGCACCATTGCACACATCAATCAACTTTTATTAACCCTTTCCATTTTTTGAGAAAACTAATTTAGGAAAAAAATCCTTCATAATTTCAATATTGCCAAACTGGAAGCGTCGCGAAAACGAAATTTGGGCAAACAAACGGCGAGACAGATAACGAGCGACTCATCACTCAGACTGTATCGTTAATTAAACATTAAAATACAATCAATCTTATTTCTGCCATCTCCGTACCGTCGACGTAATCCGATAACGTCCATTTAAATTTGCCCGTTTTCCAGGTGATTATTTTTTTGTCCGTAACGCGTTGCCGCCCTTGCGTTACAAGTTTGACGTCTCTATGGGATTATGTTCAATAATTTACGTAGTTCGGGATAAAATACGAGCTGGCTGTGCGGCCCACGTTTACTCTACCTCCGTTTTCGTTTTTGCCCTGCCACTTATATTTAATTTCATTACGTGCCGCGTCGAAGGAATTTTTATGACATTTTTGCTTTCGAAGTCGTATTAAAAAGAAATAGTTTGGTGCGCTCGGGATTGTTTCGAGTTATCGATTGGGATACGGCGAGTGGTTCCGAATGAACTCGAAATAGCTTTTTCTTTTTCGTTCGTTATCGCGGGAATAGTAGCTTACGTAACAATTTTCAGTATTTTTTTACAAATCCTAAATTAGTATAGCATGACCAGAAATATTGTGTTTTTACAACCGACCCCGTGCCTACTGGTTATTATTCCAAAACCGCACCATTCCAGGACCGTCTTAGGTATTTATCTACATACACTAACAAACGGGGGATAAGTATGTTTTCAATCATTTTCGCCGAGCAATTCTTGAAACATATACATAAAAAAATTATTACAAGGTAACAATTTATTACGTCCTATTTCATTACATTTCCAAATAGTATCATGATTAATATACAAAATATTAAATATAATAATAATAATAAAGTATCAATCACTTAAAAAATCGTCACTATCGCCACTGTTATCACCCAGTTCACTGATCAAATCCGCCACTAATCGTTCCCGATGAATATTTTCTTCTTTTATTACTCGTTTTTCATAGCTTTGTACTAATATTTTAGCTACCTATTGCGGAATTATGTTTATGGTACTAAATTTTGGTGTAGTGTTATTTCTCCTTATTTGTGCTTTCAGCTCAGACCAAATCATCTCAATAGGGTTAAATACACAATGATACAGGAGTAATCACAAGATTTCATGTCCGTTTTATTGTGCTAACGAACCGGGAACATAATCTATATTCTTAAAAAAGACAAATCGAAAAACTATGTAGAAGACACAAAAATTCAAGAAGAAGAATGTTGTTGATCGACAGGCGTACAAGATAAAAACTTACCTGTAAGATAAATATAGTACAGGTACTTGCCCTTACCCTTTGAACTATGCAATGAAAACAGCCTCCCAAGGTCAAACCTTGAAAATCATAAATAAATACGTACTTACTGGAAGGATGCGTAATATATACCAGCATACTATTTATAAAACGTATGGATTCCTCCTGCGTCAGTTTTTGTTGAGTCGAACTTACTAACGTTTCGCCAATCATCATGTTGGTTTCACTGAAACTGGCTCGCATTTTTCTCTGTATCTGCTTATATATTGTTTGAGGGGGGCGGAGCTAAATGAGGAACATAAACACCGTCTCTGTATAAAAGCACGTACAGTTTCAATCAAGCTCTGAAGAAGCGAACAGGAGGAATCCAGAAGTTTTATAAAAAGTATTACAGTAGCCTATGGAAGTTTCTTTGAAAAATATATACGAACATATTGCAATTCAGATTAAACTCTTCAAAAACGATACATATCACCTGATGTTAAAATAAACGCTTCTACTTATTCGAAAATACCCCGCACCATCCATGCTTAATCAAATTCGAAACGGTCCATTTAGATTTCAAATAAAAATTTAATATTGAATAAACATCTTTTGGGATGGGTTTTACCACGGTCCTGCCAAGGTCTGCGGTTAAGATACTGTAAAATACTTAAAACGTCAACGCAATAAATGCACAATATTTTTGGTCGTACAATAACAGTAGTAGAAGTAAACAAAATATTTCGAAATTATTTTTGATATGAGTTTTTTAAACTGCTTAAATGTGAATTATATGAATTTAGTACCTTCTTTTTAAGGTGTCACTATCCAAAAATTTGAATGAATGACATGCATAACATAACTGTTAAGTACCTACTTAACAGTGAGTACCTAGTTCAATTTTGGTATGAATGAAGTTAAGACGTATTAGCAAGAAGAATTCAAGGTTTAAGTTTAAGTGAGTGAATCGAAATACACAACTAGCATTAGACATGAAAACTTTATTACATTTCTCATTTCACATGTTTCGGCAATTTTTTTATAAAACTTTATAGTGCCCTTTTGCCAAGTTTGAAGGACCGCCAAAAAAATGTTGTTTGGCTCTAGCTTTAGGAAAAAATGGCTGCTACCATTCGATATGGTTATTTTTAACAAATTTTAAATTTTGTATCTAGACTATTCCTTTTAAGGAACGAGGAAATTTTCACCGCTTTTTCGAATGGGAGTAGCCAATTTTCCCCAAAGCTGGGCCCAGAAGAAAAATGTTTTAAAAACAAATCAAAGTTTTATTTAAAAAATCATAAAAACACGTGAAATGAGAAATGTAATGAAGTTTTTAAATTGATTTCTGAATGTCTTATTAACAGACAAAATATTTGGTGTTTTTATAAATATTTTGGTAGAAACTACGTTTTTATTCCAAATTTATTTCAATGGAATATTTACTACCTATATCAAACATTAGATTAACTTTTTGGATATAAATTCATAAGAATTGGAAATAGTTGTTCCGAAAAGTTACCTACTGCTGCATCTGTCACATCTTTTTCAATATTAGAGTTGGAAAGCCCCGTGTCCTGCTATTAGAATAAATTATTTGACAGCTGTTTAAAATGTTTATAAGTTACTACACTTTTACAAGCTGTAAAAAATTATGGCACCCACTGTGATCAAAAACACGTAATAAAAAAGCTAAATTTAGTTTCCATGTGAGAAGTTTATTCATGCCACACGTAAGTATGTGCTTAATTCCTTAGCATCTACTCCGATTTTCTCATTAAGTCGAACGTCGCTTCAATTACTTCCTCAACGATTTCACTGCGTAAAGTTTCAATTTCCGTTAATTTGTATTCTTCAAACTCCATTTGAGAAACCAATTTATAGCCCTGTTTAGGTATAGATCTAGATTAGCGAACTTTGACAATTTTAAGTTCAACTTAAACCTACTTTTTTGTATTTAGTTATTTAGTTTTTGAGTAAATTGTGTATTCAACAGTTACGGTAATCAACTGGATTCATATCGACGAACCTGCATCTCAAATAAATGTCCGCTGGCTTGATCTAAAAGGTAGTCCATTAAATTAAATCCCCTAAATATAGTGAAAAACATGCATATGTTAAATGCGCAATATGTTTTAATAACGGCAGTGTTGTAAAATATGCTCTACGTAAATAAACCTAATGGGGACTTGAATAGTTGAGGTCGCCGTATCCTATCACAGCTAACGGTGACGATAAACTAAAAACGATTGAACCAAGATTACAGACGTCACTGCGTACCTTAATTACAAAGTACCACAGCGAATGACAAACGTTTGCAATCAATAATTCAAGATACAACAGCGATGATGACGACAATTTTTTGACAGCTCTTCAAAAGATATTGGTTTCACTGTATCTATTGGCCGGTACTTCTACGCAAATATACGCGGATCCGTATAAATCGTTCGAACACATAGATTTTCAACTCGAATTTTCTAAACGAAAAAGCAGGAAAACCACTTAAGTGGAATAATCGTAAGCAAATTGCTCTCGAAAGAAAAGATATGAATTTATATCGAGATGTAAATATACAATTTTATATAATAAGGCCTTTGTTTAGAATAATTGTTTTATGTATTTTTTGAGTTTAATTTATTCTCTGACTGACTGCGAAACGATTAGTTCAATACGAAGCTGCAATGCACCTCGGTATAAAACGATTCATTCTCCATAATGAATGACGAGGGCGGCGATTTTTTGGCGATATCTCATTGGGGGACTGCAGTTACTATTAAATATAAGTAAGGTTGCGATAGGCAAGCCTAGCCGACGCCACTGTCTTTGCATTTATATCGAGGAGGGGAGAATATTATAAATAATACATGTATTATTACTATTAGGAAATTTTCTGGATACCGTTGATGAATTGAACTTGCTTAAGGGGTTAAGATATCTTAAATGTGAAAATTATTAGAGTGAAGAGCAGATATACGGTGTTTTAATTTTGGGCTCAGTGACTCGGGCGCAGGTAATTTTTCGGCACTGTAAACAAGAGAGTTGATCCCCGATGATTTTTGGGCCAGACAGTATTGTCACAATCCATTAAGTATCAGTCTCTGTGCGTAGGTTTGC
Organism: Cylas formicarius; assembly: GCF_029955315.1. Taxonomy (NCBI): domain Eukaryota; kingdom Metazoa; phylum Arthropoda; class Insecta; order Coleoptera; family Brentidae; genus Cylas; species Cylas formicarius. Next base: position 42,575,624 of record NW_026844214.1, on the reverse strand, counting down.
TGTAAACAGAATGACCCAATATTAGGTTTGATTTTATATTGATAAAAATATATAAGAATGGGAGATTATTATTAATGTCCAATTCAATGGTAAAACGTGTGTTATGAAGTATAGACTTTACATGGCTAAGAAAATCACTTATAGATTCCCTTTACAGGGACAACTCGTACTTCATTTCATTGAACAAGCAAAAACAATTATATTAGATCCACAAGATATTTTTGTTAGTTGGGACGCATAATCCATCCTTGCTATAGCCTGTATTGGAAAAAATACTAATAATATATGTATATTGAAAAAGTGTGTGTGGGTTTTATTAAATTTGATTCTCCGCTCCGCGTTATGAACGCAAAGACAGCGGCGCCGGCTAGGCTCACCTGTCGTTACCTAAGTTGAATAGCCGAAACGATGCGCATACCCAAAAGTCCACCGTTTTCCTCTCTCTAATTTAATTATGTAACGACCCTTTCTGACCCACGTGGTTCCAAAAAAAAAGCAATGGCACAAAAGAGAGAAGCAAAAAAAATAGTTCTATAGGTCCCTATTTATTTACCTAAAAGATGACTAATAACCCCATCTTGCAACCAAAATGTGAACTCTTAAGGCGCTGACATCTGTCGTGCCCCAGTCAGGCAAAAAAGAAATTTGAAGTTTAAATCTGGAGATATCAGGTCTCCACCGACGAGCGGCGGATGAAGAAGTAACCAAAGGACACTACTCCTCTCCTCAAGCTATTTATATGTCAAATGATCTAAGTTTATTTATTTAGTTAAAGTCTGTTCATAGATATAAGAAAGTGACTAACTAATACGAATTAAGGAAAGACTCAGGCAAGCTGTAAGAATGGCCGAACAGATCCGTACTTTGCTTAGAATTTAATTATTTGGGGTTTTGTTAGCAAAGATACTAAACAATCTAAATCTAAAATAAAATTAAAAATTATTTTTATTACCTAATTAAATTACTTAAAATTATTCACATAATATATCAATATCACTATCGCTATCATCGCCTGTTCTAATTATTATTTGTTCTATATTAATTGTAATACGATACGATTGTTCTGCTTTTTCTATATGTTTAACAGAATTTGCCCAACTTTGTGGAGGGATGTTAAAAACTTCGCTTTTTATAAGTTTGAGGACATTGGAGTTAACACGGGGAAAAACATTGTTACGACGAATGACAGATTTCAGTTCGTGCCAAACATGCTCAATGGGATTAAATATACAGTGGTAAGGGGAAGCCTTGAAACTGTATGTCCTAGATTTTTTGCATAATTATCACAGACGTATTCCTTTTTGGTATAATCCTCGTGAAAATAAATGTCACATGAGGAAGGGGTTTTAGTCAACTTGCATTGTCCATTACAATGACGCTATTAGGAGGAATGTTTGGAACTAGTTTGTTTTTAAGCCAACTTTCAAATAAATCAGCGGTGGTGTCTTCATGGTAATCCAGAGAAGAATCTTTAATATTTTTCGCAGACAGAGAAAGTCCATTTGGAAGTAAATAATTGGCATTTGTTGTTCTCTGTAAACCCTAATTTTTTCTAGATATTCCAGTCGCCATTTCCGAATTCTAAAAGATTCCATTAAAACTTGCCTTTTGTCAATTTTTTTAAATCTAAAACCCATGTGTTGAATACACTTCCATAAGGTAGTTCTGCCACATTTAACACCGGTTTCATCTTTTTTAAGCCTCCTAATTAAGATATCTAATGTAGGCACGCTTTGTTCCTAGTATAACTGCTAAATTTTACGCCGATTATATCTTGATCACTTTCATCTACAATCGAGAAAATCGCTTCGCTTCTTTTTTTCCTCGCTGAAATGGGATTATTCACAATTTTCCATACAGTTGATGTTGCAATTTTTGTTTCTTCTAAAGATGCTTGCTTGCTGGTACAATGTTCAATGAGAGTCAAATAAACATTGCTTTTTACAAAACTTCTGGATTCCTCCTGCGTCGTTTTTTGCTTAGTCGAAATTGTTGACATTTCGCCAATCATCCTGTTGTGTTCTTCAAAGCTTGACTGAAACTGACTCGTATTTTACTCTATACCTGCTTGTATATTGCTGAGGGGGTAGGGGGAGGGGTAATGAGGGGTATAAACATCGTCTCGGATGACTGATTCCCAAATTGGTGACAGATAGAGACCTGAGTCGCGATTAAGATTGTTAGGTTGATTGTTAGTCTAAATAGAATAGTGCTTTGTACATTTGGGCGGGAGCATCTGCTGAGATACACTAGATTCGCACATGTTTTGCACACGAAATAAGAATGATTACTAATAAACTTAAACTAAGTAGTATACCAAACCAAAGAATATTAAACACAGGTATTTGTATATGTTATTTTCGTATAATAGAAAAAATGATAGGGTTTCGTTTATTTTTCGTTTTATAAGCTGTTCGAAACTGTTTCAAATCTTATTATCTGAAGTTGTCTCAAGACTTTGAACCCTCCGTGCAAAATTAATCAATTTGTTACCGTAGTTATTTCATTTAGTATTCGATTTAAGCGTGCCATCTCAAGAAAACTTCGGAACGACGAGATATTGCCGCGGGTTCGAGTTGAAATTTCTCTTAAACATTTCCTCGTCGGCATTGTTCGAAATCGTCGTAAGAAATTATTTCGGATTACTTTAGTCAAAGAAACGAGACCGTGCACGCGTCTCACGGTATACGTCCCATTATATTAATTCTCGTTTTGTCTCGACACGCAGCCGCCTCACGAATTAACTTCAACCGTCCCTTTAGTTTGCACAGAAACCGTACACAACCGGTTCGAAATTAAAACCGTAAGGAAACGAAATATTTAATAAGACGGGAAACGTTGAAAACTGTTTTCCCCTTACGACGAAAACAAAACCCTCCTCTCTTCGGATTGTGTTACGACAAAATTGCGTCTTCGAGGAGTATAGGAGGACGAGCGCCATTCGTGTTACATTTACGCTGGGGATACCATCGTCGTCGCACAGTCGCGGGAAACTAATTCACTTAGCCGTAGATTATAATGGAATAACGTAATTAATTCGGAACGGAAGCTCCCCGAGTCCCCGAAACAATAAGAACCGTGAAAGTAGCCCCAAGCAGGAAGCAGTGCGTGTTGACGACGATATTTACGATGTGGTAATTATTTAGCGAACAAAAAAGACGTCGTGCCAACACGTGTCGGCAAAAGTGATGAGCATTACTTATGTGGCCTACAGATAAAAGATCTAAGGGAGAAATAGATCGGCAACTCTGGCACATATACGACAACTGGAACCGCCGCGCCTAGTTCCGATTAAAGGGGGCATTTTATATTTGTAAGGCGCATATTTTTTTTTAAGCTGCCCTATAAAATTTTTGTATGGACGACGCAATAAGCAACCACTTGAGAGCCAAATATTTTCTTCTCCTCGCTCTGTCAAAATATCGATTAGTAGAAGGGCGTCATTTTATAATAAACATAGTTTTGGGGTGCCATAACATTTTAAGAAATATCTTTCCGACATTTCTCGGTTAACCGTACATTCGAGTGATGCGGGCTATTGTTTGCATCACGTGAAATTGCGATGGTTTTGTTTTATTGGCCAAAATAACCAAAGTACCAAATGATTTATTGATCTGCTTAATTTTCAATTTATAACTATTTTAAACGTTGTTACTTTGTCGATGAAAGTTGGGGCTACTGTCGCGTGTCTCTGCCCTTCAGTGCCGGTGTGGTTATTTGCGACAAGATACTTCGTGCCCTTAGTATAAATTGCACGATCGAAATAATCAGCACTAGTCATTGAAATAGGTACTATGTGTTTTCTGCCCTTAGTACCAATATACTGATGTGTGTCTGCCCTTCGGTATATTATAACGTGTTGTTTATTGCACTGTCACGCGTTACTGCCCTTCAGCGCCTGTGTGGTTATTTACGACAAGATACTTCGTGTGTCTCTGCTCTTAGTATAAATTGCACGATCGGAATCAGCACCAGTGATTGAAATAGGGACTGTGTTTTCTGCCCTTAGTACCAATATACTGATGTGTGTCTCTGCCCTTCGATATATTATAACCTTTTGTTTATTGCACTGTCGCGTGTTGCTGCTCTTCAGTGCCGGTGTGGTTATTTGCGACGGGATAGTTCGCCTTTAGTATCTATTGCACGATCTGGGAAATAAAATTAATGACAACCTAAGGTTAATGGCCAAAAATAAGGATGACGATGAATGCACACTATGGGACAACATGAAAGGAATTTTACAACAAACAACAAACAATATCCTTGGCCAAAACTAACAAACAAAAAGGAAAGAATGGATGACCAATGATATCCTGTGCTTAATGGAACAAAGACGGCAAAATAAAAATAATAAATCAGAGAAGCAAAAAATATCTGGGCAAACCAAAAATGTCAGGAAATTGAAGACCTGGAGAAAAACCACGATAGCTTTCATCTAGATAAAAAAATCAAGGAGTTTACCAACACTGGAAATAAACGTAATCAAACGGTACTAGTAAATGAGTCAAACAAAATTATAGTAGATCAGCAAGAACAACTTGAAGGATGGTGCAAATACATTAAAAAAGTGTTCGATGACAACCACACAGACCCTCAGGATGCGGAGGAACTGGAAGGCCCAGAAATTATCATGTCAGAACTTAAAAATGCACTATGTCTGACCAAAAACGGAAAAGCTACTAGTCCAGATGGTTTCCACGTAGAATTGATAAAACTTCTTGATGATGAACATCTTACATTATTGCTCAGAATCTTTAACAAAATATACGAGACAGGTAACATTCTCGAAGAATGGCTTGTTTCGACTTTTATCACCCTACCCAAGAAGACAAATGCAAAGCGATGTAACGAATACCGCCTTATAAGTCTTATGTGTCACGTGTTAAAGGTATTTTTGAGAATCATACACACCCGAATTTTGAGAAGATTGGATGCTAACATTGGCGAAACTCAGTTTGGATTTAGGAACGGCTTCGGGACACGTGAGGCCTTTTTTGCAGTACAAGTCTTAACACAGAAATGTCTAGATCGATAGACAACCGTAATAGCTTGCTTCATAGATTACGAAAAAGCTTTTGACAATGTGAAACATGATATCCTAATTAACTTATTAATCAAACTGGGACTCGATAGTAGAGACATCAATATAATTAAACAGATGTATGGGAATCAAGTGGCCCAGATAAAGTGTGATAACCATCTCTCAGATAAAATCAAAATTATGAAGTGTGCATTCTTTTCCCGCTTCTGTTTAACATATATTCAGAGGCAATTTTCCAGGAATTAATTAATGGGAAAATCCTAAACAATATTCGGTATGCAGATGACACTATAATACTAGCCCACACCATTCAAGACATTCAACAGGTATTAAACAGAGTAAATACTCTCAGTGAAAATTACGGACTTAAAATAAACTACAGTAAAACAAAATTCATGCTAATGTCTAAAACTGGTATTAACAATGCGTCACTGTCAATTAATAACCAACCGATAGAAAGAGTACACCGCTTTAAGTACTTGGGAAGCTGGCTAAATGACGAGTGGGACCCAGATGAAGAAATTAAGACAAGAATAGAGATAGCCAGGAGCACGTTTTTTAAATTAAAGTCGCTTCTCACAAATAATGATCTTAACCTGAAAACGCGCTACTTTATGGTGCTGAGAGCTGGACTTTGAAGGTCTCCAGCATGCGAAGGGTGGAAGCTTTTGAAATGCGGCTCTTTAGACGGATCCTTAAAATACCATGGACGGATCATGTGACCAACGAAGATGTGCTAAGACGAATAAACAGAGAACGAGAATTACTAACCAATGTCAAGAGAAGAAAAGCCTCCTATTTTGGCCACATTTTTAGAAATCAAAAATATGCCTTATTACAGCTGATCATGGAAGGAAAGATAAAAGGCAGGCGCGGCCTGGGTAGAAAAAGATTTTCATGGTTGAAAAACCTTCGAGATTGGTTCCATGTACGTGATGCCGTCAATCTAATATGCATGACTGAAGATCGCGAGCAATTCCAGAGGATGATTGCCAACCTTCACTAGAATGAAGCAGGCAATGAACGAAGGAGAAGCACGATCCGAATAATCAGCACTGGTGATTGAAATAGGTACTATGTGTGTTTTGCCCTTACTACCAACATAAACTCAGTCCCAGATTTTATGTCACGCCTGTTATCTGTGCTTTCTTTGGTACTCAGGATATTTTTTTTAGTTTTAAATACGAACCGTATCCCCTCGCTAACGGACTCATCACCTTTCGTTTTGACCAAAATACGTAATTATTACTCATTAAAAATAAATAATTAAATATACATTACACATTTTCAAATTAAAATTTAATTGTCATGTTTCCCTCTCTTACATATTACATAAATAAATAAATAAATAAAATAAATATCGATATAAAACATGTTCCAGATGCGCTTCTCCATACAAATATCTCCGCCCCTGTTATACCTACAGCAAAGTTTAAATGGGGAAAGTTTTAGAGGAAACTTAGTACATTTGATAACCGGCTTCAGATTTACGGTTGGTCAATTGGTTTGGGAAATATAGGCGACAAACCGAAAATGTCTCGCTCGTCTTTAGTTATCTCGCAATCCACCGTGACTTTCTATTTGTTTATGGTCGCCATATTGGATTTTTCGATTTTTCAAAAATCTTTCAATATATGTGAACTTTCAACTATTTAATACACGTCAATATTCTGGTTTGAATACGGGAATTGATGTTGCTCAAAGCTGATTAATATTCAACATATATTTTTAGTCATGTAACTCTTCAATTCAAATTAATAAAGGATGATAAATTGACTTCTTCTGACTTCTAAATGCTCCAAGACAGTGTTGCTTGCCTTCAATTCTTATTTAGTTGTTTAATATGTCTTATCTTGCTCCAAATCTGCAAAACTCAAAGTTAAGGAGGAAACAGCATCTTTTTGATAGTGATACTTTCAAGTGCCAACGTCCTTATGAAGTCAACCACTGGTTCCAAACATGGAAAATACAAAACATATACTTATTATAATTTAAGTAACAAATCTAATGTTTAGATTTCACTCAATCTCAAGATATATAAGTCGCATTATAGTTTAATACACTCATAAGATGCTTTCCATTCAATGCCTTAAAATTCTTTTATTGTTAAACAAAACAACATCAATCAGTTACCTTAGAATTATTTACAATTGACACAGTCTATTATACATGACACATTCGCACACAAGCTTTGGACTACAAATGAACCTAATGGTTGACGATTAACTCTATACTTATCAAAGATAGAACTTAAAATACACAGAATAGTAGTAGTAGTAGAACTGGACATAGGCGCGTAATGTTTTTGAACACCAATAGTTAAAAACAGGTCATCTCCAATTTTTCTGGATAGAAACAGACAGAAGTCTCAATCCCGCAATAATAACGTGTTGCAACTTGTCGCGTTGTCCTATCTTCAGCAATTTTTCAGAAAGACTTTCAGTTTTTAAGTTATTAGATTTAGATTTATTGTCTATTGAACAAATAATTCATGAATAACAAAGTAAACGTCGAGAGATGGCTGGTAGGTAACGAATTACACTCGAGAGCTCTAAATATTGATTTTTTGAGGTATTTCAATTGAAACTTACAAAAAAAAACTTTGACACCTCTAGTCAAGTATAATATGTGAAAGGCACCCGGTATATCTGTTTTTTTTTTTTTTGAGCAACCTATAATGACCGAAATATTTCTGGCCGTACACGTATACATAGGGTGAAATTTGACACTTTTAAAAGGAAGGGAATGTTGCAGTATTTGAATGTTGCAGTGTTTTTCAAAAATGTGCATATTTAAAAAATCGCTGTAGCTCTCTTGTTATGGAAATTTTTGTGATACATAGAATTTAATGGTGCGAATTTTGTAAATGTAAAATGTAAAATTTAATGGTATAAATATAATTTTTAAAACTAATGATCTTGGATTATTGAAAAGAACAGAAAATTACCTTTGTAAAAATATAGCACACTTGATATTTGGCTTTAGTCTAGTAGTAGAACTTTTGAACTTTGAACAATAATAATACAGAATAGATTCCTTATTTGACTGTATAATTGTACTTCCAAGTACAAAGAAATGTGCACGATTAGATCAAATACGCAATAAATAGGTATAAAAAGGTAATACATAATATACAAATCAAATTGGCTTAAAATGAACAAAAAAAAATTGCATCGATTACAATCAAATAGAAAATTCAGACAATATACTTTATTACTTGTTTGTACTCCTCTACAAAATAAAAACAATATTCCATAAAAAATGGTTTTATTTTGGCTTTAAAATTTTATATATACATATTTGAGGGTTGAGTGATTATGATTATCTGAGTGGAGTGATAACCGATTGTTCAACTTATGAATTTCTAAACTTGTGTGATAGATGTATATCGATGGCAGTGGCATAATCCTGAAACAGAAACTGACGATGGTCTCTATATCCCGCGTTGGATATAATTCTAATCGCCTACAGAATACCAGCATATACTAAAATTGAATAAAAAAGAACTTAGTAGCTCGAGACTAGACAACCTTTTCTAATTAAATTTTTTCTTCGTCAGAGCAAAAGATTGACACTTGAGAGAGACTTTCCTAAATAAGCAATATAGTCCTTCCGAGAGAGCTTACCACACCCTATTTAGGATTTACAAAACTGTCGGTATTACTAACCAATTTTAAATGAAAAATATTTTTCAGGTCTTTGGGTGTCTAATTGACTGCACGTAACCTCACGGAATCTGGGTGTCAAGCATGTCATCATGGCTTCCGTAGTCAATGTCGGACAAATATTAAATATATGGAAAACGATCATTTGATCGTTGGTTAGCCGCTGCTAGTAAACCGGGTGTATTATTCTCTCCTGTGCTAATAGGCTTGTATTTGCGACCGCGCGGGATTTGACAATCACCCATCTGTTTAATATCGACTGAGCCCAATTGAATAATTTCGTTGAATTTTTGCATTTTTTGTGAGGTATCGCCTTCGTGAATCGATACAGCGATTGATTGATTTTTCGAAATTCTAGGAATCGTCCTTTGCTGGTTTACTGCAGTAGGAGTAGGAGATTTTTTATTATGGATTAATTTTTCCAGTAAACTATCATGCCTTTTTAAGGAATCAATCTCAGGGATAAGTTTATTTAAGTAAATTACTTCTAGTTTCGAGTTTTGCGTAACGTCCCAGCTTTCCTGTTCCACTGGTACAACAGTAAGGTTATGTGAAACTTCTTCACAATGATGTCATTGAGTAAACTTTAATCCGCTCAGATCTTTCACATATCTCTTCTAGTAACCATTGTTAACTGTGATAAGTAACGGATTTGTTTTAAATTTATTAACATCGCACAGCGCCATATTTAGTCACGAGTGTGTGTCATGTATGTGTAAAGTGACCATATGTCCCGTTTTGAACGGGACTGTCCCTTTTATAGGTCACCTGTCCCGTTGTTCCCAAACAAAGCTCCGGGACGCACAATTGTCCCGTTTTTTGAAACAGCTCGAAAATTTAAATCATGTAGCTCACGAAACACGCGCGGGCGGGAATCACAGACGATTCGCAACACTGTCGATGGGTGATTCCCTCCGCCCGACCGCGCACGCTGTTCGTTACTGTTTATTGTTTATTAGGCTATTCACGCGCACGTACTCAGACTCCTCGTTATTGTTTTGTTTTTACGTAACTTTTGTCAAGTAGTTTAGTGATAAACTGCTATATAATTATTTTTTTATTTTGTTTTGGATTTTTGCCTATAGTTATGCCGAAACGCAAGTGTTCATTTAATGTCTACTTACAAGCAAAATACCCTTTTATTAAGCACACTAATACTCCTTCAGATGTCAGATGCTAAAAGTGTCGCACAGAGTTTAGTGTTTCGCATAGTTTGTGCTGGTGATATTGAACAGCATTTGAAGTCAGAAAAACATAAAAATGCCGATCGTGCCGCTGCTTCCAGTTCTTCAATATTAAATTTTTTCAAAAACCCAAACGCCCCAATTTCAAAGGATTTGGATATTGCTGCAGCAGAAGGCGTCTGGGCTTATCACACCATACAAGTAAACCACAGTTTTCGTTCCAATGACTGTGAGTCGAAATTAATTCAAACATGTTTTGATCCGAAATTCACATGCGCGCGTACAAAAACCGAAGCTATTGTGGTAAATGTTTTAGGGCGTTCAGTGATCGACAGTTTAAAAGATGATCTTAATAAGTCCAATTGTATAACAATTTTAAACGACGCTTCAAACCACGGTAACAAAAAAATTTATCCTTTCGTAGTGCGCTTTTTTCAACCTTATGAAGGTGTGCAAGTAAAAATTTTAGACATCCAAGAGCAACCAGGTGAAACTTCTGACATCATTGTAGATTATTTACATCAAGTATTAATAGATAATAATTTGACAAAAAAAAGTCGTGATGACAATGCTAATGTCAATTTTGAAGGTGTAGCTAGGCGAGGAACTAATAATGTATTAGCCAAGTTAAAATCATCTCTGAAAAAACCGTTGATAGGTATTGGATGTGGAGCCCATATAATTCACAATGCAATAAAATCCACTGCAGATGATCTACCTTTAGACAACGAAATGATTGTCAAAATATATTCATTTTTTTATATTTACACTGTTCGAGTGGAAGCTCTCTAGGAGTTTTGCGCTGAAGCTGAAATAGAACATCACCAAATGCTTGGCTACAGCAAAACCAGGTGGCTTGCGCTTATGCTTGCTTTGGAGAGAGTTTTAAAAATGTTCCAACCGTTAAAAAACTATTTTTTGAGCATTGAAAAATGTCCCCAATTTTTGAAAAACTTTTTTGAAGATCCCACGTCAGAATTATGGATTAATTTTTTACACGCTCAGTCAGCAAGTTTTCATCAAGCTGTATTGAAGGTCGAGGGTCAGACTGTATCGGCAATTGAACAGATCAACCAGTTTCTTCCATTTACTGTTCGCAGTTTAATTGTGAAACTAAAAGATAATGGCACTAATATTAATGAAGACTTGGTGAAAAATACGGCAACAGAATTCTATAAAACTAGCCGTGAATACTTGGAACAGTAGATTTGCTTTCTTACTAAAGAAATAGAGATGTTTAATTGGGCAGATTTAACAAAAGTACTCGCATGGGAAAATATTCAAAACGCAGTGGATATATTGATTGAAAAGGGATATATTCGCTGTAATAAAGATACAGAAGTATTTGACGCATTCACATTAAATTCAAACTACGTCACTACCCAAAAAATTACCGAATGGGGCAATTTAAAAGTCTCAACAGAAACTCGTTGAGTGGAAGTATTCAAACACTTTCGTTCTAACAATCTTTAACATGAAAATTTTTGTATTTTATTTGAATGCATTTTATGTTTACCTGGAACAAATGCTCCAGTAGAAAGAATCTTTTCTCTCATGAACAAACTGTGGACATCCGAAAAAAATCATTTACAGGTTGCAGTGTTGAAAGCGATGTTGATAACTAAGGTTAATGTAAAAAAAACGTGCCAAGAATTTTATTCTTATTTAAAGTCATCGCAAACTTTATTAAACCAAATTTGTTCCTCTAAAAAGTATAAAAACAATTTAAAAAAAATGTGTTGCATAGATTTTAATAATTATTGACAGATCAAAGTTCCTTGATTAGTAAAGCTGGTGATTCATTTTAATTTTTCACTACTTATTATTTTTTTAATTACTTAATTAATATGAAAATAATTATAGTGTATAATTCCATTAAGTAACACTTATTCTAAATAAAGAAAATTAAAAAGTTGTGTTTATTTTCTTTGTTAGCCTGAATGCTAAATGTAAAGGTCTGGCGGGAAATTTAAATTTTAAACAGTTTTTAAATATCGATTTAGAGAAACGTAGATAAATATTTTTTATTGTCGCGAAATCGAAAACCCTATCTAAGTTTTGCCTAATTTGGCTACAATTAAAAAAAATACTGTTTAAAATTTGAATTTCCCGCCAGACGTTTAACCTGAAGCTTAAATTTTTTTGTCCCGTTTTGAGTTAAAAAATAAATGGTCACTTTATGTATGTGTTTTATTTTAAGTTCATCTAACATTAGTTCTTGCTAGTCTTGTTGGTATCTTTAACTATCGTGTTGACCTTGTGTGATTATTTTTAACACACTTAATTGGCTGTGTTCTAATCTTCCAAAAATATTTTTTCTGTTTAAATATTGGTCATAGTTCAAATTACTTGGTATATCTGCATTCTTCTCGGCTTTAATAATGCAAGCAAATAAAGAAAAACAAAAATTTCCTTAAAAAAAGAGTTGCAGAGATTAAAAAAAAAACGCATTTTCCAAAACTAAATCTAAATCAGAAACAATATTAATTTTCGTTTTTTACATTATGGTTTTTTGCAATAATTAGACCTCCAGGCACTAACATTAGTTTTTAGGTTTTCTATTTGGTCCACCCTGTACAATGATAAAACCGAAATGTTTACTAAATAAACAATGCCTCGGGTCAAAAATAAATTTTCAAGAGCTTCGCAACCGCGTCGAAGCGGAACGATAATAATTCGATACGCCCGTCGAAATTTGAGACCTCCATCAGCTTCTTAAAACCTCAGCCGGTTCAACACAAAAGCAATCTCCGTCGAGTGATATTTTCCTGCCGTCTCTTTGGGAAGTCGAAACCGCGCGAAACGGGCCACAAAAAAAACGCACGTCAGTGTTGCCGACGCGTACAATAAACTCCCAAAACGAAAGTTCAAAATAATCGTAACGCCAGGCGCGGCGACGGCGGGGAGCACGTTAAAAGTTTGCAGAATTCAATTTATAAAGTAGGGCCGGGGCGCGGGGAACACAAAGAGACCCGGAAAGATGAATACGACTTCGGGGCGAACAGAGAAAGTTTACGATAATAAACTTATACCGAGTGTTTTATATGCCAAAGTGAAGATTCCGTCGAAAGGAGCTTAATTCCAACCTAATTCTAAACAACAACCTTGTAACCAAACATATTCTGCTAGGAGATAAGAGTTTTGAAACCTTCAGGATTGTGATTAAAAAAAACTTCTTGTGTGTCTTATATCTTTGTACAATTATCCAAATAACCTTCCGACGGCCCTAAAACATCTGGCCAGTCGGTATTGTAGGATATTGGAAGGTCTTTTAATAATAGCACTTCATTTCAATTATTGAATATAAATCATATGATGTATTAATTACAGGAGGGGTAAAATCTAAGCTTAAATCTACTAATTATATGTTACACCTTTTCTATGAAATCAATATACGTAATCCCTCTTCCAGTCGTTAGGTGGCACCACTGCTTTAAAGCAGAGTCACAAAACTGTGGAATAACTTACCATACATGGTATACTCGCCATCACATCGCCGGCACATGTTCATTTTTATTCGGTGTCGGTTTGATTGTTCCAGAGAAAACGGACAATCAGTTCCGTAATGAACTAACTTGTGAAGAAATGATACAGATTGCAAGTATCTGCCTAAACTCAGAGGCAGTACAGCGAATCTAAGTAGAAAATCATAATCAACTCCCCTCTTACGATATGAACCCTCCTTGCTCAACATTGGACACTTCAGTTACCTGCCTTGCCTAGTCTCAATCGACTAAGCTTAGTAGTTATATATTGGTAACCATACCACCGAGCCATAGTCAAGTTTGGACCTAATGTAACAGTAAAAAGTTAATGTCTACAATTTCTTATTACGAATCCAAAAATTTGCAGTGCACTACAAACTATTTTAGTAATGGGATGCACAAGAAAGAACGTCTGGTCTGTAGGCGTTTATCTTGGGAATGTCTTACTTACAATATGAATACAATTAGAGTTGACATATATATTAAAAGAGAGAATACGGAAGTTACAAAAATGGGATGAAGTCAATAATTACAGTAGGCGATTACAACAGAATAAAATATACGGTACGAAGAGATAAACAAACAAATGCTTGCGAGTCAAAATTCAAACGACAATTACTTTGTCCCTTCTAAGGGTAAAAACACTTTCCCAGCAAAAATGATCTAAACACTAATAAATCTCAACTAATGGGTAAGAAATAAAAGCGACTCGTCATTCCCACCACTCGAGCGATAGCGAGAAGAACCAGGCATCACGGCCCAGAAAACCACTTAAGTATACATTCCTCGAAATTCAGATATTTTATACCGAATAGCCTCTACAGTGGCAAGTCTAGTCATACTAGACTATAGGAACTTTTGTGCGGTGGTAAGAAACCACATTAGACTGGCTGATGTTAGCCCGTTTTGTCCCAGTGGTGCGTTAATGCATCACCTAGCTATTCTATGATTTTTTTGGCACGTCCAGGAAATATTTTTGCACATCCATTTAGAAATTTTATTATTATCACTACTAAAGGACATAAAACCGTAGAAATCGCTAATTTATGTGTAAAGGAAAGATCTTAGATATGACTTCAAAAAAGTAAACAAAAGCGGTACATAAATTTGTATCACATTTTCAAGTAAATCCAAAATAATAAAAAAATATATTTTGGATTTGTATTGCCATTTTTGTTGTCTATAGCATGTAGATACATACAATGGAAATACTATATTGATTATGCTTTATTTTTTGAAAATATTTACTGGTGCGTGAATGCACCACTGGTTCTATCTGTGAAACAAAACTTTGTTATTGCAAGTCTAGACAAGCCAGCGCATGTAGAATAAACATCCAACAATTAGCGTGTTCTTTAGTATTAGTTTGTGCTTCGTGCAGTGAACGTTACAGTTCGTAAAATATGACATTTCCGAGGTATTTGACTCAAAAGTAATTAGAGGCGGCTATGGAGGAGATCGTGATGGATGAGGACAAGAACAATGAAAGTCGTAAGTATCATTTGGATTTACGTATTCTTATGTATTGTAAATTTATGCTAAAAATAACGTGAAAAAACATTTACAGAACATATTGACGCGGTCTATATTCCATCCGACGTGGATACCTCGACTGACGAAGAAGATATGAACGATAACATAAATCTACAAAAGGTTGGGGAACCAACTGATATAGTTGGAACTTTCGAGTTACATACACCGAATGATGCAGCTGTCCTTCAGCAGTCCTTTAATTCATCAACTACTGAACCTGGAATTCAAAAGAAGACGTATGCTTTCTGCAAACGACAGGCTTGCTTCTACTGTCAAATGAAAGAAAGGTCAGATCGAGTACACTCACACACCTATATCCGATGAATTTAGATCATGTGAGGAACTAAAAAATAGGCTTTCTGTTATGTTATGTGTGACGAAGTCATTGATTTGATTTTAAATCTGACATTGCTTTGCGACTTTTAAAAACTGATAAAACAATTACTCAAACAAATGTTGCACCTGCCATAGATGAAGTGCGTTATGATAATCAAGGTCACCTCAGATTGTTCATGCTAATAAAGCCCGAAAGAGATGTAGAATCTGCCACAGCCACACAATTTACGTTTGTAATAAGTGTAACGTGCATTTATATACTCCATGCTTTTTTAAAATATCACCAAAAATGAAACCGGGTGTTACCAGTGGTGCGCTCACGCACCATATAATATTATGCGTTTTTTTGTATCAAATCAGGTTCTATTTGGAAAACAATCTACTTTTAGTTGTTTTCTGTCGATTTTGAACTTTCTTTTGTATATTTATGTATAAATTATATGTTAAAGCTTTTGTGCCCCAAAACATTATTTAATGTTTTTTCCTAGTGGTTTTTAACACATGCAATGTACTCTCAAGTGCAACAAAATAAATAATTTCAGAGCAAAAAAGTATTTTTTTATTTTTTTATGCTTGGGATAATATGTGTTAAGATACAATTTATTTTTAGTACACCACTGCAGTCCGTACCGACTTTGATGCAGTGATGTTTTAAGTCATCTGCATAGGCAAGCTTGTCGTAGATGATCAAAGATTTGAGACCATCTATACATATATTGAACAGAAGTGGTCCAAAATTAGAACCGTGAGGCACACCAGAAGTTGGAGTAAAAGGTGCTGATCTAAAGCACTGAATCTCAACAAACTATCGACGTAACTTTCACAATTTTCCAAGGTTTTGGATAAACACCCGTACCAAGTAACAGTAAAACTCAATGCACTCTCTCACGATAAAACTTGGTAATGCGTGAGTCCTTTGCTTGCTGACATGACATCCTGGATGGCAAAGTTAGGGGATGGAATATCGTTCAAATGTTATGACAACGAACCTAAGGATATGGTATACCTGATTAGAATAGGACATCGTAGCTGGGATCCGCGAATCTGCATTCCTGCTCTGAATAAATTACCAGAAATTGGTAGAACTATCATCAACTCAGCACGACGAATAGTGCTGTAAATATAAGATGATTTGTGTGTTGAATTGCGGAAAACTTTCTTCTTCTACAATACATTTACGATTATTTCTTTGGTGAAACAAGTGTTACAGCCCTGTCGACATTCGATAATTCCATAACACTTTTCCGGTCTGCATGCCGCATGAGCTCATACATATGAGGAGAGTGGGCCTTCCTGAAGTTAAATTGGGTTTAATCGTTACTATTGATTCGAAAAACATGTAGAACAGCGGTTCAGAAGGCAACTATTAACGAGGGGTGTGTCGATCCTCGTCGATGAGTGGAACTGCTTTTCTCACTATCTGAACAAGGTATTTAAAAAAAAAAACGATTAAGTATTTTATCATGTTTATTTAAAATCTCAGCACTACTAGAAAATGGAGGACAAGAACGACGACAGAAAAATGCCGAAAAAGAAGAAATCACCAAGCCGAAATTGTAAAATTCACTTGTGTTCCCGATTGCTACTTACGGGGCAAAAACCTGGACACTGGAAAAGAGCGGTACCACGATAATAGATGTTTTCAAAATGCAGGCAGATAGACGGCTGCTAGCCATTCTCTGGACTGCCCATCCTACAAATGAGTCTGTTCTTTAAAAATTGAAAGGCGCAACTAAACCTGTCCAAACGGGTAAAACGAAGCTTTCTAAAATACATCGGTCATATGGCAAGGAGAACAAACTCACTGCATTTACTAATAGTAAAAGTAATGGAGAAAGCATCCACGCGGAAGATCACCGCCGAGATGGGTCGATCGAATCAAAGATCTGATCGACGAGGGCCTTTATCAAACTATAAATATCGCCCAGGATAGAACAGAGTGGCACAATACTGTTGATTCTGCTACAAGAGCATCAAAGTCACTAATTTAAAGATAATTTTGAAACAGCGGCATGATTTATAGTGATGCGTTTTTGGAGGTGCTTTTTCTGGCAGTTTGTAGTGAAACTTGTTTTATATATTTTGCGGTAATTAAATACCATTTTACAAATAACACGATGATAATTATATTGATTGCATTTTATCCTAGATTTGAGTTTACCTAAAGCAGAAACAATGTGGTTTTGATAAAGCTACTTATCATATCTTGTTCACTATTGTCCAACAGTATGGAAACTCGGTACGTTTTTTTGTGAGTGAAGAAAAGAAAGTTTTACGCGCGACGTTGACTGATAAAAAACTAGTCTTCCTCAATTTCTTAAAGGAGAATATTAATACTTTTGGTTGGAGAAAGGTTGAAATCTGCCAAGGTTTTTAAGGTGTTAGATAAAGAGATGGTAAGAGGTATTCTGCAAAGGGTTGCGCTAAAAATTGAAAAGTAAATAAAAAATGGTTTCATTTTATGAGCACAATATGTATGTTCTTTTCTTACGCATCCAATAAATAGCAACCAAATTTGTGTTATGAAAAACTCAATACCTACACAACAGATATGTAGCACTATTTGCCAATGTATATATCCATTAATTCGTTCCATTTCTTTAAATAATTATTTTTAAAGTTAGGAAAATTATCGTATGAGTTAAATGTCACAAACGGAACTTTAAATTCTTAGGCAATTCCATATTTTCGCAGAAACGAATTAGCATGCATAATCTGGATTAAGACTTAAATCTAGACTGTTTATTTCTGGATTTAAATAATCCCATATAAAGTGCAATTATCTATATGGACACTTATTCCGACTTATTCCGCCCGTTGTTCGCAGTAGTCTGGACCTCACGATGGTTATTATTAGTCATAAATACTGGATGGAGGATAATTTGAACAAATCAATATACGAGTTATGTGTGCGTTGGATATTTACTAAGGGCAACGAACCACTAACTGGAAGTTTCCCCATTCGATATGATGATTTTTTCGCGTTTTATTTTTTTCTTTTTGTTTGGGAGAAGTGTTACTACTCTTTTTTATAAGATACCTATCCGATATTTATTACAACCCTACTTCTTCAAGATTAATTCGTTTTAATAACTTTAAATAAAAGTAAAGTATAATGATAGAATAATTTATTCACATGTACTTTCCATATACATACAGGGGATGTTTAGTTGCTAAAGCAATATCTTCAAGTGGAAGAACGGTATTATACTAAGCATCTTTACAGATTCTAAACAAATATATTGTAAACATTGAACAAACATCCTAACGGATTTCGTAAAGGATATCAAAATTATGAAGTAAATAAAAAATTGTATAGTTTATGTATTTTCTTTAACAAAAATAATTTAAGTGGGTATAAAAAATCAAAAATAAAATATGATTTGAGGTTAAACACGGCTATTAGAGAAAAAGTTTAGCCTACCAATTTCTCACGCAGATTTTACCATCACCATCATCAAAAAAATTATTCAGCCAATAAAAGTAATGAACAATTTTTGAGAAAAGTTAGAAGCTTTAATTCCAACACAATTCCACCTTGCTGGAAATCGTTGAAACAAAAAATTCTACGAACAATATACGTGAATGCCATGTGGCTCAACGCTACTGATCCGTGCTGTGCTCAGCTGCAACCCTAAAATTGTGGATGGTATTTAGATGACCAATTATTAAAACCAATAGAGTTCCTTGGAGATCCGACGCTCTTGCAAGTTGATGACATTTTGCTGGCTACAATTGAAGAAAATGACGACGATAATTCTGAATTCGATTTCAATATTGCAAGTTCTGATGAATCAGATAATGAATAATTTTTTGTATTATAGTAATTAATCATAATTTAAGGATAAAAATACTTTTATAACGTTTTATAACAATAAAAAATATTTTTTCAACAATTAACTACTTAAATTATTTACGCTTTCATTTCTTTAATATTGAATCTAATAACATATTTTATTTTTTAATATTTAATATTTCTATTTTTGATTATTTAATTGGTTTAACAAGTATGATATAAGAAATTTTAAAAAGTAATGTAATATAAAGTAAAACTTGTTAATACACGTTAAAAAAATATATTCCTAAATTGCAATAAATTTTAAATCATTTTACAAATTTTTGAAGCTAATAATGCCATAACGTGGTAAGGCTCCAAAATAATTTTAAGTGGGGGAATATATTTATCTTTGTCTTATACACAGAGAACTGAACACACGCCTTTCTCTTTCTGGCAAGTCTTATGCGCAACAGTTATTGTACATCCTTCTCTGCCGTACGTGAAAAAAGATATAGCGCTCGCAGTCACACTTTATTTTTACATGAAATTATTGAAACTTTAG
This sequence comes from Cylas formicarius, assembly GCF_029955315.1. Taxonomy (NCBI): domain Eukaryota; kingdom Metazoa; phylum Arthropoda; class Insecta; order Coleoptera; family Brentidae; genus Cylas; species Cylas formicarius. The sequence goes on along the minus strand of NW_026844214.1, from coordinate 42,556,040 downwards.
ATCGTGTCAATCATTAGCTTTGCCACGATTTGGAAAGTCAATCATATATCGTTGGGTTCGTAATAAAATTCTGTATATTTACATAGTTAATTTTTAAAGAAAAAGAATGAGGGTAAATTACTACATCCGATTACCTGTTTACACCTGGTTGACACGTATTGTTGCCTAAAAAAAGGTAGTCAAACATTGTATGGCATTTTCTATATACTTTTTTCTTTGATTGAGCCTAAATTTATAAAGAAAAATACTGACGGATATAGACTGTCAATCATTTCTCATTTGATTAATCAATAAATTTTATTATAAAAAAAATTATTTTATCACGGAAAAGAATGAGGGGTGTTGTTCTTAAACCGGATCCTCTATTAAGCATCTTTACAGGTTCTAAACAAATATATGGCAATCATTGAACAAACATCCTAACGAATTTCGTAAAGGATTTAGCCCATATTCAACCATTACAATAGTTACTGATGTATTATTGAAGTCCATGATTGCGGTCTAAAGTGAGTCGCTTGATTACTCCAAGGCATTCGATACGATTGACCGCCGTCTCTTATTAGCCAAACTTAAGTATTATATTGATGGTGTTCTTTCAGAGTCCAGTGATGAACATTTGATAAAGTCACGGTGTTGTCGAAACGATTGTCATGTAAAAATATATAATTTCGTGAAAATCTGAACTTTTATTTCTTATTTATTTTGATAAATAGATTTTCATCAAGTAAAAGCCACCTCAGTTCAAGTCCATTAGTTCCCATATAAAACTATTAAAGGATCTTTCTGAGCAACACGCGCCCCCAAATCCAAATAACTGCTAAGAAGACAAATATAGATTTCTTAATGTCAAATTTGTAAATCAGTATTGAGGGCCACAACGTAATATTCAATGAGACTTTACTATCTACCGAACATATAAAAATTCTGAAGCTTTTGTAGTCTTATTTTAATTATGCAAGCTTTATGTACGGTTCCCGTCTTCGACAGTAGGAACAAGATCGCATTCAAAAGTTGCAGAATGGTGGCTGTTCAATCTAAGAAAATCAGATCATAACAAGTCTTAAAAATAAAGTCAAAAAGTTAATCTGTATTCCGAAATGCATAACAGAGATAGCACAGCAGCATATAAAAAAGTTTAACTTATAACAGCATTCTTTGCCACATAATTTAATAAATCATTATGTTTTAAAAATTGAAAGCTCTTTTCGAAATTCATTTTTTTTAACAAGCAAGTAGAGTCTGATGGCTTTATGCGTGAATACTACTAACTCAAGAGGCATATATAAGTTTTTTTTTAATTTATTAATTAGTTCCTGGAAACAATAAATAATGATATATTTACTTTCTTTTTGGCAGATAATTTACCTTGATTGATGTATTTATATTTATAAGTTTACGCGCCTTTTTTTAATAAACTATCTAATGCTACCACTACACAAGAACTGCAACAATTATAGAGGAATATCACTGCTATGTACACCATTGAAACTGTTTAAGAAAATAGTTGAAAAGAGACTATGATCAAAAGTAGAACTCTAACAGAAACGCAAAGTGGTTTCCTGGAAGGCAGGAATACCCAGGATCGCACGATCACTTTAAAAGAAATAATTTCGAGAAAATTAGCAAGATCTAAAGCAGTATATGTGGCATTCTTAGATATGGAAAAAGCGTTTGATAAAGTACCCCGAATAAAAATCCGGAAAAGGCTACAAGCCAGAAAGCTTGCCAGTAAACTAATAAGAGTTATCAAATGTTTATACAACGAAACAAGAAATTGCGTAATAAGTAAGAATATGAAATCAAAGGCACTTATAACACAAGAAGGTGTGAGAGAGGGGGGGTAGTTTGAGACCTTTACTATTCATAACTTATATGGACGACCTAGTTAGATTAGCAGAATAGCGATCAAAAAACCTTTACGTTGGATATCGGCAACTAGAACTTATCAACATATGCTTTCGCCGATCATATGACGATCATAGCAGGAACCTCGAAGGATCTGGAGGAAAATCTTAATAATTAGTTTCAGATACTAACAAAAAACGGAATGAAAATGAACATAAATAAAACCAAAGTGATGGCAGTGTCAAACGAAAAAGAGAAATTAGAGGTCAGAATACGTGGGACACTAATAGAACAAGTTAGTAGCTTCCAGTACTTGCCAATTATGTTCAAAGAAACAGGAGGATACAGAATGAAATAATAGAATAGAAAAGGTAAATAAGGTATACTAGGCATTGAGTAAGGGACTCATAAATAAAAAGGAAATTTCCAAAGGAAACTAAAATGAAAGTTTACAAAACAATTTACAGAGTCTTGGATATTTTCAGGTAGAGACAAAAGCAAAATTGGAGCAGCAGAGATAAAACACTTGAGGACGGTGAAAGAGATAACCCGAAATGCACATATAGGAGAAGAGTTAAAGTTGGAATTCATAGAAGAATTCGTAGAGAGGAAACAATTTTGCTGGTGGGACATTTACAGAGATTGGCCAGCACTGTACCGGTTAAAAGAGTTTCAGAGTAAAATGCAGAGAAAATATATATATATATATATATATATATATATATATATATATATATATATATATATATATATATATATATATATATATATATATATATATATATATATATATATATATATATATATATATATATATATATATATATATATATATATATATATATATATATATATATATATATATATATATATATATATATATATATATATATATATATATATATATATATATATATATATGTATATATATATATATATATATATATATATATATATATATATATATATATATATATATATATATATATATATATATATTATATGATGACACTATATTCCGGGATATTATCCGTTAGCTCGTTGAACTCCGACTGGAATCCTGCATCCGACTGGAATCCGAAAACACTTCGAACACTGTGTTCGAAGTGTTTTCGGAGCGCGAGCATTGAAGATGCCAAGTGAGATTTTGGCGAAACGTCTGCAGGATTCCAGTCGGATGCAAGATTTGCAGGATTCCAGTCGGAGTTCAACGAGCGAACGGATGATATCCCGGAATATAGTGTCATCACATTTTTCCATCCGTGAATCAATACGTGAGAATATATATATATATATATATATATATATATATATATATATATATATATATATATATATATATATATATATATATATATATATATATATATATATATGAAAATCCCGGAATATCATCCGTTCGTTTGTTGAGCAGACGTTTCGCCAAAATCTCACTTGGCATGTTCAATGCTCGCGCTCCGAGTGTTCGAAGTATTTTCGTACTTTTATGCTTAGTATGAACAAAGTCGATTATTATTATTATTTTATTATTAAGTTGGAAGATGAATTGTGATTTTTACTATTTATTATTATTTGCCCCTAAATGTTTCGGAGCAAAATGAAGCCACGACTCCCTTCAGGAGGCAAGGTGAAGTAATAATACATACCATAAATAAATCCGAAGCACGAGCACTAACCAATGCGAGTCTCAACTTAAACAAAAATGCTAAGAACAAAAATACATAAAACTTATTATTAAAACTCGAACCAACAGGTTCAGGATGAAAAATCGATTATGGTGAATGGGAGGGATTTAAACCCCACAACAGAAATTGGCTGTTTCAAATATACTTAGGCAGTCCATTCTTATCTAAGCTTTTGTCCCATCTCTCGGTTTGGGGAGAGTTAAATGTTGACCAAAGTTCTCAATATATAATAATTAATTAATATAATCATAAAAATTTGATTTGTGAATAAAACGCTCTCGTCTAGCATCGAAGTCGTATATCGCTAGAGGCAAAACGCCTCTAAGAATTTATTAGAAAATATTAATCTGGTTATTAGTAGAGCATCGGAAACTTCCCAAATAACAATTTGCATCAGAGACGGAGCCGCCCGCCGCGGGCGGCGTTATTAAAAACTTTGAAGGCGGCCTGGTAAAATTTAATTCGGCACGATTAATTATTTAGGTAGGTACACGAGATCGAGAACGAAGAAAGTTCATGAATAAGCAAACAATTTCGTCACCCTCGCGGCGTTGTAGTTTCTTGCCGTGACCTCCCGACTTTCATTGGCGTACCTACCTGCCCTTTCGGGAACATACCGAATCATATCATCCAGATATTCTATAAAATTACCTAGGTGTGGTCAATAAAGAGTACTACAAATATTTCGAAGCAGTTCACACAAAAAAAAAGTATTTTTTAAATCTAAAATGGTATAGATCACATTACATCGACAGAGAATGTTTAGGATGGTCTTGCATTGGGCACTATGATTAAAAGAAAAACATCCGCACCACACCTTAGCTGCTAAATTAAAAAATGTGTAAATAATGTTTCAGTGAAGGACTGTACAGGGCTGATGTATCCAAACTAATGCAACAAGTTTAATAAACGCCTTTAGCGGCCAGCGGAGAGACTCTTTAATAAACAAACATAATTTAAAATTTAAAAAAGTATACTGGGGAAGTTGCCAACTTTTCTTTGAATATTTTATTTTTTCTCAAAAATACTAATTTTCACACTCGCAAAAAAATTACGATAGCCATATTTTTGAAAGTAGATTCACTCATATATTAGAGTTAATCGAAGATGACGTAAAAAATATATGAAACAGAGTTTGAATTAGATGCTACAGGGTGTTCAAAATAAACGAATATATTTTGATAATTTTAAATTAAAAAAAGATTTTACAAAAACCTACAACTTTTATGAAATATGTCATATACCTATTATTAATACTTCGCGATTTATTTTAACTTTTTCCAATATTTACCCTTCTTTCTGCCTAAAAGTAGACTATTAATTGTCCATGACAAAACTAATAGCCAACGGAGTTCTGTTATAATTAAAAAATGAACCTTAGAAAAAACTTCGTTTGATCCGTAGATAAACCAACAGAATGTTATTATGAATTTTGATGAAAATAACTGCCAAATTTTAAATTCACAGAAATCTATATATAAGAAAATCAAATGCTGTTCGTTATCTTGGTCTTAAAATATTCGTATAGGTCTACGGAAGGTTTAAAAGTTGAGAAAAACTATAATAATTGCCAGGAAAACCCTAAAAACAGTCCTTTTCTTTTTCCCATATAATCCAAAAGATTTGTGGCCCATAAGAGGTCACTGGAGGCTCTGGACAGAACTTTGAAAGATCTTCGTAACAACCAAAATAGTTTTGGTGGGGCCATGATTCTCTTGTCAGGTGATTTTCGTTTTCAGTTATTCCCCGATCGAACTGTTGCTGATGAACTAAATGCATGCCTAAAATCATAAAATTTGTTTCAGTATGTAAAAAATTTTTGCAACAAGATGAAACTGCGTGTTTGCGAAGCAGTTAGTTGTTAGACATTGGAAATAATAAAGTTGCAGTAGACACCTCGACCGGATTCATCGCATTACCCACAGATTTCTGTAACATCACAGACCCAAAAGAGGAGCTTATTCAACGTGTTTTCCCAGATATAGCGCAAAAGTTCAACAACCATAATTGACTGGGTGAACGGGCAATATTGGCCGCGAAAAATAAAGATGTCGAGGATCTCAATACGACCATTCAGAATTTACTTTCAGGACAGTTGGTTTCCTTCAAATCAGTCGACACAGTTATGAACCAAGATGACGTGGTCAACTATCACAAGGAGTTTTTAAAATCACTGGAATTGTCTGAATTACCACCTCACAATTTGCAGTTAGAAGTAGAATCAGTAATCACCCTCAACTGTGCAATAGAACAAGACTGGCTGTAAAAAAGCTGATGAATAACGTCATTGAGGCAACAATCATAAAAGGAAAATACAAAGGAGAGGATATCTTGATCCCTCGAATACCGATGATTCCAATTCCATTCGATTTTAAACGCTTACCACACTTTAAATGACCAACGGTTTTGATTTTGTATTTCCCGTACCCATTAACTGTTCCATTATAATGCGTGTTATAACAAATCAATGCACCATTATCGTGAAAACATTATTTTAGACAAAAAATTTGGATGCCAACAAAGCCAAACAAAGCCTCACCTAGTATGTAAATCATATCAATTAATTCAGTAAAAAGGGGTAAATAATGGAAAATTTAAATAAATAGCAAAGTATTAAAAATAGGTATATGACATACCCAATAAAAGTTGTAGGTATTTGTAAGAACTTTCAGTAAAAATGATATATTTGGTGTGCCATTTAAGAAAATCGAGATTTTTCAATTTAAAATGATCCGAATATATTAGTTTATTTTGAACACCCCGTAGCATCTAATTCAAATTCGGTTACATATATGTTTTACTTCATCTTATAAATTCAAAACAAAATTTACAGATAGGGTGTTCCGTATAATTTAACATAATTTCAAAGTATGCATCCTGACAATTTTTATAACTTTTGTATTTCCTACTTTCACATAACTGTCGAAACCAATGAGATAATAAACTCTATCGTTGACTCACTCTGTACAGCTGTCTCGGGAGTAGAATTGCTTTGATTAGTCATTAATATTTGATGATAAGGCAATAATTGTTTTAAACAACAGTTTGAAATATTTTCAAAACCGAACTACATAGTATTGTTACAATACAAAAAATATAGAAAATGGAAGGGTTAGAAGACATATGTGTAAAAAACAAATACGTCAAAGATCTTACACATTTTTATAATTTCCTAGATGAAGATAATGTTAACATTCAAAAAAGTATTCTTTCTATGAGTCTCGAAGCAGTAAGCTATATATAATAATAATTGGAGTCTAAAAATTCATTATTGGCAAAATATCAATTTGACCTTAACCTTTTTCCTAAATACTAAATACTGAGCTGGATTCAAAATATTTAATATAATTATTACTGTACTACCGCTACAGCAGCATTCAAATTTACATATCCAGAATGTTTGTCGTCCTTAGAGGGGCATTGAGAATTTCATACCGAAATACTACACAATATTTCAGGAACGTTGGTAAATAATATTTCATGACCTTAAATAGAAGAATTGCCGGTAAAAATTGAAACAGATTTAATTTTGAGTCAATTGACCATCTGCACTCCTAAGTTTTTTGCTTCATTTGTGAATTTACGATCTTCATTATCCAATTTAATTTTAATATGATCACGCAAAAATTTATAGTTTCCAGGAGGAGCAAATGGCATAATTTGTGTTTTTTTAGAATTTAGCTTAAGATTGCCTTTTTTACTATACTGAGAAAGACTTTTAAGATCCAAACTAAGATTAACTTCAACGTTATCATACTTAGCAGAGTTAAATCTGTGTAACAGCTGGGTTCATCACTTTACGAATGAATTGGAGCAAATTTGACTTCCTTAGACATATCAAATGTGTACGAGAGATACAACAGAAGTCCAAGAATTAAACCCTGTGGTTCTCCCGAAGAAACGTTACCCAAATCTGATATTCCGATATTAGATCTAACGAACTGCTGCGTATTATTTAAATACGACTGGACAGAAGACACAGATCGATCCGTAAAACCAAAGTGCTTTAGTTTAGCGCATAAAAACTCATGATCCACCCATTAGAATGCTTTTGAAAATCTAAGTAAGACCAGTACCGTTGAAATATTTATATTCATTTTTTTAAATTATTAGATCTTTGATAGGCAGTAAAGCAGTAAGCATGCTACGGTTTTGACTAGCTGAATACAAAAGTACTTGCCGATGAACAACCTTCTCCAACACCTTGCTAAGCATAGGTAATAGGCTGATAGGTCAAAGATCATTGACGCCAGATGAAGAAGCAACCTTCGAGTACCCACTCTCTAAACAAACATTTATGATATGAATAATGCGATTTAGTATGACCGGGAGGCACAGTCCAACCATAATAAGCATAAGTAAAGCAACATTGTTAGCATTTAATTCAATCTGTTTCATGATTCTGCTAATGCCTTCTTGAGAAGATTCCACAAAATCAAAAACAGAATTACTTACCCTATTGGATTTATAAAATTCAATCAACCCAGTAGCCGCGATGGCATTGGAAAAAGTGGATAAGAAATATTGGTTAATAATTTGTGGATCTTGCATTTTTGGTGGTAATGCTGCCTTAGTTCTTAACATGATTTTAATTTCCTTTAAACGTTTTCAGATCGTAGCAGCATCTTACAAATTGTAAATGTGCAGCTTTTTCACGTCTGAGGGATAACAAAGCAAAGCTTCGTAGAGTTTTGTATCTATTTAGTTTTCGACAGTTTTGTTCTTCTTATCTCTCTTCTTATCTGCTGTACTGCATCCGTAAGCCATGGCGCAAAGAGTTTACTCAGCCTAACAGTCTTAACTGTGGCATGAATACAAAAAATGGCTACAATATTGCCGCTTAAAAACTTAATCTTTTCCTTAATGTTATTAATACAGAGTGCGGCAAAATGACAGGTACTATTTGGAATGTTAATAAAAACCAACTTACATAAAGCAAACGTTTTTTTTAAATTATTTTTGAAATGTACATTTTATGCCATTTGGGAACGTTATTTTTTTAAAATGATGTCTTTTAAATGCACATTATTGTCGATGCACTCTTGTAGGTTCTCGCGGAAGCGCATCAGTACCCGATGCATCATTTCTTGGGTAATTGAGGCAGTTTCTTGTCTTATGGCTGCCTTTAATTCTTCCAAAGTCCGCGGACGATGTGTAAAAACTCTCGCTTTCAGGTAACCCCAAAGAAAAAAGTCGCTAGGCGATAAATCAGGCGAACGTGGCGGCCAGCCAAGATCACCCCGTAAAGACACCACTTTGTTTGGGAACATTTCTTGAAGAAGATTTAGTGAACGACGCGTTGTGTACGATGTAGTACCATCCTGCTGGAACCAAAGATGTTCTCTTTGATCGTTGTTCAACTCGTTCACTTTTGAACGCAGGAAATCGTTAAGCATATCAAAATATCGATCTCCGTTGACTGTTACCGTTGTTCAATCTTCTTCGAAAAAGTAAGGACCCCACACGCCGAACTCCGAGATTGCACCCAGGTGACTTTTGGACTGTGAAGAGGTCGCTCATGAAGTTCCTGTGGACTATTTGCTGACCAATAACGGAAATGTTGCTTATTTACGGTACCCGAGAGGTGAAAGTGAGATTCATCACTAGACATGAATACAGCGCCTCAGGGAATGTTTTGAAGAATATCCCGGCATAAATTTGTACGGGTTTCAAAATCTCTTGCGCTTAATTCCTGCACTACCATCATTTTGTACTGATGCATTTGGAGTGAGTTGTGTAAAATTCTTCGAACATTTCTATCGGGAACTCCCAAAGCAGCTGCCTGCTTACGAGCTGAACGCCTTGGAGACTGTTGTACGGAAACTCTTCCTGCATTCACATTTTTCGGTGTTCTTACTGTCCTTGGTCGGCCAGTAGATTTTCAGTTAAGCGCAGAACCTGTTTCCCTGAAGTGTAAAAGCCGCCGACGAATTGTTCCCCCCTGCGGAACCGCGCCATGCCGACCAACATGAAACTGATTACGAAAGGCGCGCTGCGTCGCTATTACAGATTCCCCGTTTCTAATAAACTCCTCGACAACGAAAGCAAGATACACTCCGCTCCAAGCCATGTCGATAACTGAAAATTGCATACTTTTGTCTGCCTAACGCGAGTGCGTACACAGTGTTGCCGGTTTTACAAACCGAACAACCACTATTTGAAATCCTGCCTACTTTTTGCCGCACCCTGTATAACAAATACGCCAATATAATAAATACGAAACAGAATTTAAAAATTGGGTGGCCGCTGCATTCTTTGAAAGAATTTTAAATTGTGCATCCAAACAATCTTTGTAACTTTTTTATTTACCATTTTCTTAGCACTTTTGAAACAAATGAGATAATGAGCTTTACTCTATCGTTGACTCACTCTGTAGAAGTTTTCCTTGTTACGGGAGTTTTCCTGGTAAGGGTGCAATTTAAATGTTATTGCAGGCGATAAATCAATAAAAACCCCTAAAACGGACTTTACTCAAGTCCTGACGGTAACGACAGAAGCATTAAACGAGCAAATGCACGGCGGGTACGGACAAATTAAGCGAGGAAAGAGGAATAAGCCGACCCGCTTAAAATTTTAACGTGTACTCCGAAGCGAGCCTGCGGGGAGAAATCAACGTCGTCGGGGATGCCGGGCTAACCCTTTTAAACGATAAATCCACCTACTTACAGTTACCGCGGCGTCCCGGGCAAATTAATCCCTTAAACAATATAAAAGTGTTTTGATTTGGAGTGGGTAGAAGTCGGAAAGTCGAACTGCGGGGCCCATACATATCAACTGGAAGCTGTAGTAGATAATCACCCCCGTGAGCACTCGATTCGAATTCTCTCGGGATCGGCCCCGAGCCTGAAGTATAGAATATTAGAAAGTTTGGCCCCATCCGTCTTCATTTATCTTATTGCTGCGCGTTCTCCAACAATTTCGTTTAAAGTGTGCCGTTGCGGTTTTCTTCCGAAAGGTACGGGGGCACAGGCCGTCGCTGCGGTTCTACTGGAAATGTTGCGGAAAGGGCCGGGGGCGGAGGTTTACTTTATGACACTTTTCGGAATTGGAAAGGAAAACTCGAAGGCGGCTCTTCGGATGCGGAAACGGTTTTTGTCGGCACCATCCGGAGGGCTAGAAAAAGGTGACTTAAGGGTTATTCTGATTTTAGCTCATAAGAACGCTTAATTGCGTTACAGTTGAAGACCCATAGAACATGGCGTCTCTAACGGCAATTTTGAAATGTTCAATTGCAAGATGAACTGATGACCCATTGGTTCCCGTATGCATTTTTTAAGCAGGAAATATCATGTGTAATACACACACACACACACACACACACACACACACACACACACACACACACACACACACACACACACACAGTGGTCCAAAGTACTATATCTCCCCTATTTAACATTTTTTTGAATTTACGAATTTACGAATTTTGAATACCCTATATTATTTTCCAATTACTATTCCTTCAAAAAACATTTATATATTAAATTTAAAAAAAAATAATAAAATTAAAATTTAAAACGTGTTTTCTATGATTTCTTTATAACTCATATGTTTGAGCTAGTATAATCTATATCACTCTTAAATGTGCTTAATAAAATAGCTACCTATAACCTCCTATAACTTTTGTTTTGCTATGTTTAGAATTTTCAACGTGGACGTTAATACAGCCAAGTCGTTTATTAATTGTTTTTCAATGAAACTTCCTCACGCTACTAAAATACTTTTCGGAAATTTTCTGTGCCTGTTTATACATTGTTAGGGAGTGGCGGGGCTAAATGAGGGAAAGGTAAAGACCTGAGTCGCAGTTAAGATTGTTCTGGGATTATTCTTTGGTAGAAAAAGTAGAAAAAGTAGAAAGTTTTATTGAATAAAATTTGATGTCCGGTTTCGTATTGGGCTCTGCAACTGCTGGTGAGTTTATTTGTCGTAGACTTAAAGCTCTTTCATGTTCTTGTAGACTAGTTGATGATACAAATACTACGTTATTTGTTAAAATTAAAAAGTAAACATTTGCAAAGCAACAGAATGTCGTTAGGAATTTTGAAGAAAATAACTGCCAAATATTAAATTCACAGAAATAGAAAATAAAATAAAATGCCTAGTACTACAATTTCATTTAAATTATTTTTTATTATTGTTATCGCTTTCAAAAATAAGCCCTTCTACTTGAGACACATGTTCAGTCTTTTTCATATATTTCCTTGGACGTTCCTTAGTATAAACGGTGCTACTACCCTGCACTCCGGTCCTATTTTCTATATCTTCTAGTGTTCTAAGGGGATTCACGTAAACACGATCCTTAACATAACCCCACGAAAAGAAATCTAGTGGTGACTTAAGGGTTATTCAGATGTGAGCTCTTAAGAAAGCTTAATTTCGTTTCCGTTAGAGACCCATAGAGCAGTGGTGCGCAACCTATCTTCATTTGCGACCCCCATTTTTTTGAAACAATTTGTCGCGACCCCTGAGTAGATAGTAGAGGTTTTTTTTTAATGGTCAACGTAGTTAAAATGAAACTATTTCTGAAATTTCCTTTTATTAGAGGTTTTTACACAACACATAATTTCGTGAAACAATGGTTTTGTTGATGCACATGAGAACAAATATTTATTTAATAAAAGAAATACATTTAAACATTTACTCATAACAATCCAATGTGAGGTTTGCGCTTGCAAAGAACTCATGATCGCTTCCATGTTCGGAACTGTATGGGAAATCGCAATCCGTAAGTCATCCTCTGGATCTAATCGAGATCGATATTTTGTTTCAATGGCAACTAATTTGAAAAGCCGGATTCACATGAGTAGATAATGATTGCTCTTTTTTTCAAATCGGCATATTTGTTTTCAGCTGATAACCAAAAAATTTTAGCAAGTGAGAGGCCTAAATTGACTACGCAGAGTTTTGTCACTTGAAATATCAAATAATTGTTCTTTTTCTTTCAACATGTTTGTGTTGTTTTTGTTTAATTCTTCTTGGCAAAGTATCAGCTTATTCTTAAAAGCTTCGATTTTACTGCTCAGTATTAAAATGTTTGTACTCTCACCCTGCGAACTCAAATTTAAATCGTTAAGTTTTTCGAAAATGTCAACCATGTAACTTTCCCGAGCCAATCTTCATTAATGAATGAATGTTCCAATATATGTTTCTTGTCCACCAAAATACGTTGCAATATTTTGCCGCGAGATATCCATCTGACTTCAGTATATAGTAATAACGTCTCATACTCAGAACCTATATCATGCAGAGTAATGAAAAGAGACGACTGTTTAGGCTGTTGCCTTTAATGTATCTTAATGTCTTTTGCAACTAGAGCTTGTCTATGTATCATGCAATGGTTGAATACTACATGAGGAGCAATTAAATCGTTAAGTCCTTACAGACAAGATTATTTTCCTCAAAATATCTGTTAATAACTTCAAATATTTTCTCTCCAGTTGTTCTTCTTTATAACCTTTTACAACATAAAAAAATCTTCTGATATGTCTTCTTCAAAAACGTATCTCAAATAAACAATTAATTGAGATATTTTAGTAATGTCTGTAGCTTCGTCAAGTTGTAGAGCAAACACAGGAGAGTTTTGTATTCGATTTAACAGAACTGATCCTATATTACGTGATACGGCTGAAATTCACCCAAAAACGGTATCTCTTGATATGGGATATTGGGATATTGGCTGTGTATTTTTAATATATCATCTTATTAAAATATTTCTTTTAAAAATGTTCTTATGGAATATTCTTTCATTTTTTTCCTTTTATCTTTAAATAAATAACAAACAACGCAAAGTTAGGTTCGATTAGCTAAGCTTCAACTTCCGCTTTTCTTATTTTATATTACTAGAAAGTAGTTAATCCGTTCGTAAAATCCCTCATTACACACCGATCTAGCGTGCGGGAAGCCACAACAGTTTCGTTTCCCACGAATCCGAGCCACGCACTGGTTTGGGAGCAATCGGATGTTTTCGGAGATATTTCCCACGCTTTGAATTTTGACGTTTGTCAATTCTGACGGTCATGTCAGTGATGTATTCGTGCTGTTTTGCGAAAATGTAACCAAAAACTAACGGTGTAGAAAAAGTCTAGTATGCAACACGTTCGGTAAACTTTTTAAGTCACTCGATTATTAAACACTCGCTCCGCTCGTGTCAAATAAACCCGTGGGTCAAATGCCGTTTACCGCACTCGTTGCATAATATACTATTTCGTGTTTCAGCTTTTTGAAAGGTTCTGTCGCACGATTTGTTGAGTTATGCATGCTAGACCCTCTGATGTCATGACGAAAGTGATCAATCAAAGAATTTCAGTACATTTAAGTTGGCTGGCTGTATTTTATTACATTTTCATTACTTTTAATTACTTAATGGCGATTGCGATTGTGTGGAATACAAAGAAAGAAAACCTATGATTGAACCGTCATCTTTATTTGATGAAATTGTGGTTTAATTTTAACTCGACATGAAGAAGATCAACATTCCGTTTCACCTAAAAACGAGGGCTTGTGCATTTCCTTTTAAGGTCGTTTTCCCGTATCTCATTAGCAGATTACGGTCCTGCAAAACAGATTAGCATCGAAATAATAAACCAATCAACGACCAAACCGAATTACAAGCCGTAACGAATCGTATCATCCGCACGTTCGTTGGCCGTCCGCCGTATTTGTTTGTTATCCTCACGTTAACAACGTTAAAACGTCCAGCCAAATAAATTTATAATTTGTCCGTTTTGCGGGACAACTACGTGTGACATTTGCCATCTATAGATTAAATTTCGGCTACCGTCCAGATAATGGCCCGCGTTATGCTAATATTATTTCGGTTAACTATTTCCCCTTCCGTTATTGTTATACGTCGTCCGGTTTTGATACAAACATTTTATTAATTAAATTTGGGATTACGGCAGCGATATTGACGTCGCGGTTAATTATTGCAAACACGGAATTTGCTCTCTTTGACGAGTCCACTCTCGCGAGGAATTTGGTCCTCTCCGCGGTCGAAAATAACTTCGACGTTAGAGTTGACTTTGCACTACAAATTTACGCACCTATCATAATCGGTATCCGCAACGTATCGTTATTGGTTACAAAAGACTTAAAAAGCAAATTAATAAATGTTGCGTATCGAATATAGGCAACCAACTTTACATGAAGCAGCTGATTCGCTGAAACGTTTTTATTCGCGATTTATTAAGTTATGGATGCTATTCTAGATCCTCTGTTGTTTTACGAGGAGACGAGCTAGCAGCCAGCCAAAAATGAAAACGAAGCATCAGACCAAAAGTATCGTTATGATACGTTAAATGTGTTAAGCTGTTCTAGGCGCTCAAGCATCTTATCGTATCGGTACTGGTATTGGTATTGGTGGTATTGTTTTCATTTGAACGTAATGAAAATATCTTAACGGATTGAGTTTTTTTTACTGATACACCAAGAAATATTTTTATGTATTTAAATGCATAGGCAAATAGAAATTTAACTCAATATATATTAACATTTCTTGTTAATATTAATAATATATATTTTTTAATGCTACAAGGAATAAACGTTTACTTCAGTTAAGAGAGATAACCTCTATTTCTCGTATGTCTTGCACTACATGTGCTTTTGCTTATTTTTTAGGTAAAACTGACTTTTTGAAAAGTGTTGAAGTGAAGTGAAGTGAAGTGTTGTTGTGTTTGAAGGTGTTTTTGATATTACTATTACAAAAACTGTGTAAAGTGTAAACAAATAGACGGCTATACTTTTTTTCTTGTTTTGTGTCTATTGCAAATTTCCAATTAACGCTCATATGCATTGCATGTGTCAACTGTGTCAAATTTGTTTAATTTAAGTATTTATGATATAATTATGAAAATCTTTTTATTGTTACATTATAATCATTCATATTTCACTCACTCGCCTCTTGCCAACATGCATTGCATGACAACAACCACGGTTTCTCAGCGTCTTAACAACCGCAAACGATTGTTTATTACCAAACTTTTTTTTGTGGTTCTGTTTTGGATAAATGAATCTGATAATCTATCTTTTTTGTGGGGATGATGACTTTCGATCTGACTAATTAGATGACAGGGTGGAGTAATCGTAGAGAAGCACTTCTGGGCAACTGAGCGGCCCCGTAGGGGGTTTTGATCTCAATATCTTAAATAATTCTCAGTGCTTATTTTTATTTATCTTTAAAAAAGAACATTTACTAACCTGTCCATACGTAATCACGTTGTTTTAATAACATTCATTTAGTTTGTTCGTTCTCTGATTATGGTTATAATAATTTTATCCTATTTAGTTGGATTTTGTTAAGATGCTCTTAAATTTTGTTTACAGTATACGGCGCTAGTATTACTTTGCGTCATATACTAAATAAAAATTTCTTTGTAATTCTTGAGGACTTCTCACAACCCCCTTAACCCCTTTTAATACATTAGACATTGTCATTAATAAAGCAAACCCAAACACTCAAACATACAAATTTTAACAGGCTTAACTACTATTGAGGTATGGTCTGTTCATAGACAAGATAGTGACCAATTGCTTTTGAATGGAATTATCCAAGGGTGGTCATTAACATACAATGCAACAAGATTATTATCTAAAGCTTCAGAATTTAAATTCAGGTAAAATTGTGGTTCGTAATAGAAATTATTTTATACCTACCTGCGTTTAATATTCTTTGGTTTGGTATACTACTTAGTTTAAGTTTATTAATAATCATTCCTATTTCTTGTGTAATACAGCGTGTGTTGAATCGTGTGCGAATTATGCAAAATATGTGCGAGTCTAGTGTATCTCAGGAGATGCTCTCGCCCAAATGTAGAAAACACTATTGTATTGAGACTAAGGAAGTTATAAACAATGTTTATTTGACTCTCATTTTGAAGCAAGCATCTTTAGAAGAAACGGCCACATTGACGAAAATTCCAACATCAACTGTATGGAAAATTGTGAATAATCCCATTTCAGCGAGGAAACAAAGAAGACATTTCCTCGAGTGTAGATGAAAGTGATCAAGATATAATATGGCGTAAAATTAACCAGTTATACGAGGAACAAAGCGTGCCTACATTAGATATCTTAATTAGGAGGCTTAAAAAAGATGAAACCGCTGTTAAATGTGGCAGAACTACCTTATGGAAGCGTATTCAACACATGGACTTTATATTTTAAAAAATTGACAAAAGGCAATTTTAATGGAATCTTTTAGAATTTGGAAATGGCGACTGAAATATCTAGAAAAAATTTAAACAAAATTGTGGTATGGTCTGTTCATAGATATAAGGAAGTGACCAATTGCTTTTGAACGAATTATCCAAGCGTGGTCATTAACATACAATGCAACAAGAATATTACCTTAATTAATAATTAATAGTTAATTGATTAATAATTACCTTAATTAATAATAATATTCTTGTTGCATTGTATGTTAATGACCACCCTTGGATAATCCATTCAAAAGCAATTGGTCACTTTCTTATATCTATGAACAGACCATACACTAAATAATGCCTCTTAATCCATAGTATATGTGTGTCAAATTTCATTAAAATATTCAGTGGATACTTAAAAAATTTTTATTTATTTTTGAAAACCTTATCGCCCTGTATCTCAAAAGTTAAGATGTTTAGGAAATATGTTCATATGAAGTTTCCTTTTTGAAATGGTCAATTATAAAACACCCTGTATATACAACTACAGTCGTTTAAGTCCACAAAAATAATAAGAGGCCCTACAGTGTTTTCTAGCATTTTATCAACTTCCCACGTCCTTTCATCTATTTCAACCGACACACTTACGACATTTTTTGCAATCCACGGTGTTTGTTCCCTGTTAGAAGAGAGTAGAGTAATCAATCTCAATGTATATAAAAAATCATAATCTTTTAGTTTAGTTTTCGCCAACACGGTATTTATTTGTTTCTATTCCTACATACAATTATAGAAGGCAATGTTTACATTATATCTTTTAAAGGACGCGAGACGAAATTAAAAGGGGCCACATGGAGGTCGAAGGGTTAAAAATAGTCACGACACTTGACCACAAGCATTAGACGAAAAAGACATAAAAGACGTGGGGATGGTCTGTTCGTAGATATAAGAAAGTGACCAATTGCTTTTGAATGGGATTGTCCAATGGTGGTCATTAACATACAATGCAACAAGATTACCTGTGTTTAATATTCTTTGGTTTGGTATACTACTTAGTTTAAGTTGATTAGTAATCATTCTTATTTCGTGTGTTGAATCGTATGCGAATTATGCAAAATATGAGCGAGTCTAGTGTATCTCAGGAGATGCTCCCACCCAAATATAGAAAACACTATTCTATTCAGACTAAGGAAGTTATAAACAATGTTTATTTAACTCTCATTGAACGTGGTGCCAGCAAGCAAGCATCTTTAGAAGAAACGGCCACATTGACGAAAATTCCAACATCGACTGTATGAAAAATTGTGTATAATCCCATTTTAGCGAAGAAAAAAAGAAGCAATGCTGACATTTCCTCGAGTGTAGATGAAAGTGATCAAGATATAAAACGGCGTAAAATTTACCAGTTATACGAGGAACAAAGCGTGCCTACATTAGATATCTTAATTAGGAGGCTTGAAAAAGATGGAACCGGTGTTAAATGTGGCAGAACTACCTTATGGAAGTGTATTCAACACATGGGTTTTAGATTTAAAAAATTGACGAAAGGCAAGTTTTAATGGAATCTTTTAGAATTTGGAAATGGCGACTGAAATATCTAGAAAAAATTGGGATTTACAGAGAACAACAAAGGCCAATTATTTACTTGGATGAAACTTGGTTCGAAACTTATGATGCCTCGGAAAAGGGTTGGGTTGACTCAACTGATAAGTGCAAAACAAACGCGCCATCAAAAAGAGGTAAAAGAATAACTGTTTTGCATGCTGGCTCTAAATATGGTTGGATTCCAAATGGACTTTCTGTCTGCGAAAAATATTAAAGATTCTTCTTTGGATTACCATGAAGACACCACCGCTGATTTATTTGAAAGTTGGTTTAAAAACAAAGTAGTTCCAAGCATCCCCCCTAATAGCGTAATTGTAATGGACAATGCAAGTTATCACAGTAGACAGTTGACTGAAAACTCCTTCGTCATGTGACACAAAAGCAACAATCCAAAACTGCATGTATAATAACGACATTTACTTTCACGAAGATTATACCAAAAAGCAATTAATTGAGATTCTACAAAGCTTGAACCTTGAACTTATAGGAACCGAAGTTTTTAACATCCCTCCACAAAGTTGGGCAAATGCTGTTAAACATACAGAAAAAGCAGAACAATCGTATATTCATATTGCAAATAATATAGAACACATAATAATTAGCACAGGCGATGATACCGATAGCGATACTAATATATTATGTGAATAATTTTAAGTAATTTAAGTAGGTAATAAAAATAATTTGTAATTTTATTTTAAATTTAAACATAAATACATACATAAATAAATATTGTTTAGTATCTTTCCTAACAAAGCCCCAAATAATTAAATTCTAAGCAAAGTACGGACCTGTCCGGCCATATTTCATTCTTAGAGCTTGCCCGGGACTTTCCATAATTCGTATCAGTTAGTCACTTTCTTATATCTCTGAACAGACTTTACCTTTCCTTATTGGAAAGAACAACCAATAAAAAAAATGCGCCATACTTAAATCGCTACGTCGGAAATCAACGCGAATAAGTATACATATTCATAACCTTATATAATTGGTAATGACTTGAAATAAATGTATATACTTATTTGCCATGTGAATTCAGGCGTTTACGCCGAAATGTGTCACAAACTGCGCGGCGGTTCACAACCGACGTCATATTTTCAACAGAAATTATTTCTTAATCATGAGCCGCTTTTTCCCAGGAGATAAGGATTTTATAAGACGTTTTTTAAATTGCGTTGTTTCTGTCTTCGTGCGTCGAGGGGACCGCTATCGTCGTCATCTCAAATATCTAACTAAAGTAGGCACAATATAAGCGATATTTAATGTTCACAAAATAAGGTAGATAATATTACCATAGAATTAAAATGAAAATTTCATTGCATTACCTACTTGATACATTACTACTTTATGAATTTTACATACTTATATTTCAGAGTTAGTCTACAATTGTCAAGAATTCTTGAGAATAAATTTATTACTTGGAGGATTATTTAATTAATAATATTACTACTGCGATTCTCACATATAATTTTAATTTTTCTGTTTGCATATAAAGCTATTTATATAAATAAGTGCTGGCTGTCAGTATATGCATTGTTCTGCTACTAATAAAACTAGCACAATATATGTACTAAAAGTGCTATTATCTAAAACTTGTCTTTTGTTTTCTCAAACTTCATTGCGTTAAGGTTAAACAATTATATTTATTTATTTGTTTATCAACGAGCCAACCGCCTAATATAAAATAGGATTCACATAAACAAAATAGTAAACAACGAAACAGAATAAAATAAAACAAAATTAAAACAGAACGAAATAGACAGATGAAGACCTTACCCTAATATGACAAACATTGGTTTTCCAAAATATTGGTAGAGTTAGTCGACACGACAGTAAGGACACTTATAAGAGTAGCGAGGCACCAACACAATGGTATACAATACTATTGCAAGGAAAATCGGAATAGTTTTACCGACAGTCTTTAAGTTCTTTTCGTAAATATTCTTGCACTCTCGAAGCATTCAAGTTGGTCAGAAAAGCGATTCGCTAGTGCAACTGGCCTAGTAAGAAAAGAACTCTGCCCATAGTTAGTACGATGGAACTCCACATAACAGCTCAGCTCCATGGGAATTTGAATGCAGTAGATTATACAAAATGCTGAGATCCCTCTGCATGCGACTAATCTGAAGAGTTGTTAGTTGGAGCGAGTTTTCCAATTCAGAGTAATCAATGTCCTCCTCAAGTCCTTGGTCCTCCTTAAATGCTATATACCTCAGGAACATATGCTGCACTCTTTCTATGGCCTGTATGTGGACGTTATACGAAGGTGACCACACACAGGAACAATAATCCAGGTGTGAACGCACTAGGGAGCAGAACAGTAATCTGAGAGACGGAACACTCTGGAAGTCCACTGTATAACGCTTAACGCTTAATAAAGGTCATTTTCCCTAGACTATAATTTATTTCACGATATAGTTAACGACAGTTTTAGGAGCGACACCTTAAATTATTTATTGGAGTCAACTAATGTAATAAACTTATTATGGTTAGACTATCAAATTGGAATTATTATACACAGGACATGTATATACTCAGTTGAACTTATTAACTGGCACCGATCGTGGAAAATAGTTTTGTATAGTGTATTTAACAATTTCTTCTTAGCAAACTTGCAACCCTGCGCTTGACTACACTCATACCGGTGGCCGGTCTACCTGACTGATAGAACTCAGATTGTACGAGTGCATGATTTTTTGTCTCATAAAAAATATGTTCTATCAGGAGTACCTCATGGGCCCCACATTGCACCACTTACACCACATAATGTTGTCGAACTTCCATTGTCTTTATTATTTGTTTAAACAACATTTCGGACCATTATCAAATGCATACTAATTTTAATTCTAAGGCTACGAGGCTTATATACTAGACTTGATGGGGTCAGGTGCAGGTGAGATTGGTCCGCTAGGACACCAACATTGGCGCGATTGGTGGCCAGATTTTTAATGAATACAGGTTGCTTGCGGCTCCTCGAGTCCAACCCGAGCATGTGTTATTTGGTTCATACATGTTCTGTGATACCTGCTTTATATATGACTCTCCACGTTCATAGGGTACTTGGTAGATACAGCCCTTTCCTTGATTCGATGTTTCTGGTTTTGTTCTTGTAAGTATACTTCTTAACAGACTTAACTTTGTATCTTAATCTTTTCTGAGATTCCCTTCAAGTATGGGATCGTTAAGTGAGAGAGAGTATCTACCTCACATCGTTGTGTTTCTTTCCTTTACAATTGGATATTATTTTGTCAATAGATTACGAAGCAAATCTCTTTTAATACTGCTGCAAAAAAGGAATCTAGCTGTCTATGAGTTCAATTCCAGATGATGCAGAGATCCTCGGCCAAAGGATGGGCTTAACAACTGCCGCATCTACAGAGTAAGCATGCCACGTATGTATTCCCTACTATTGGAGAGAGAAGGGAACCCATCTGTAGGCCATCACCTATTGCGAAAAACTTACCTTTGTCTAACAACAATGTCTAACGATCTCTAGAAGCGCACATTGGTGCCCGGAGTTCTTTACAAATCAAGGAGTTTTTCCTACAAGAGGCTGAACGATTTGAAGGATAAATCTACTTAAGTTATTGCGAGCCAAATATCTCGAACTGGTACACATTGACACAGACCGTGTTTCACATCAATCGAATTGAGCAAGTATTCACTTTAACTTTAAGTTTTTTAACAATGATCCGTTTGATTATGATGCCCTATCCATTCACCTCTTGCATTGACTAACAGTTCGATTTATGATCTCATAGATTGGTTTCCATGCTGCTGATAGTTTTGGTTAGTTCTTTGTCACCGTAGTACGTTTCCATCACGTACATTAGCCATTGCTAATCAGTTAAGTAATCTGGAGTTTTTTGCACCGAAAAAGAGTTCGTGCAAGAGCTTAATCAAATATTGCAAATCTGTTAATTTCATTTCAGTTCATTTACCTTGATTTGCTTATGCCCCCGTGTTAGTATTAGTGTTAGTCTAACCTTGCTTCTTCTTATAGATTATTTAGTTTAGCATGAGAATCTTGTAGTTACCCATTTGTATTTACTTTAGTGTGTACAATAATGGACACTAATAACTTTTTTTTTATTTTTTTCCTTTCTTTTAATTTTTTTTTTAAGAAACTTCTACAGGCTACTGTAATACTTTTTACAAAACTTCTGGATTCCTCCTGCTTCGGTTCTGAGTCGAACCTGAAAACGTTTCGCCAATCATCTTGTTGGCTTCTTCAGAGCTTGACTGAAACTAGCCTCTGTACCTGCTTATATATTATTTGAGGGGGGCGGAGCTAAATGAGGGGCATAAACACCGTCTCGGATGACTGATTCCCATATTGGTGACAGGTAGAGACCTGAGTCGCGGTTAAGATTGTTAGGTTGTTTATAGATTTCTATAGACTTTCGGATTTTTCGTTGGTAGAAGAACTGATTGCATGCAAGAATTTTAGTTTTATCGAATAAAATTTTATGTCCGGTTTCATGAGTGTGTTCGGCAACAGCTGATGAGATATTTGTGTTAGTCGTAAGGCTCTTTCGTGTTGTTTGAGTCTAGTTAATATTTTTCGTCCAGTCTCTCCAATGTATTCTTTGCCGCATATGCATGGAATGCTGTAAACTCCTGGCATCTCAAATGGAATTTTGCCTTCGACTGAGCGAAGATGTTGAGAAATTTTTGAACAAGTGGTAAATCTGGTTTTGACGTTATACTTCTGTAGAACTTTTGATATGTGGTCAGTTATGTTTTGAATGTAAGGTGGTGAAGTGTATTTTTTGATGGAACGCTTTATATCTTTAATGTGGAAATTATTAGAGAGAAGAGCAGACTCGGGCTGAGATAGTTTTTGCGGCTCTGTAAACAAGAGGGCTGATAACCGATGATTTTTGAGCCGGATGGTGATACGACCATGCATTCCTTTCTTTTACTTTATGTTAATATCAGTTTCTACTGTTAAAGGTACTAGCCATTACAAATGGTAAGACATTACGAAAAAGTTCTGACAACGCGGAGTTATCACAACTATGGCAATAGTTTATCAAATTCCAAGCATAATACTTCCTAATAAGTCCCTTAATATAAACAATCCAGCGGTAGGTTATTAAGAATCCTTAGCAATGGTGAACAGGTAGTAACACTTTATTACAAGCGGCAAAGTGGGGTTATTCTTTAACCATGTGTGATATTCGTGCCGTGATCAAAAAATTCTTGGATAAACAGGGCAAAATAGTCTGTGAATCAAATACAAAAAGAAACAAAATCTTTGAACACGAATCGGAACCAGAGAACATAAAGGAAGCATTAGGTGATATTGATATAAAACTTATACAATTACGACGAAATTAATATTGCAGATGATCCTGGTGCGAAGAACATTATTGTTCCCAGAAACTTTCGTAGAGTAGAACGTGTACAAAACTATTCTCGGTCCTGCGTCAGCATAATGCTCTCTGGTAATGCTGCTGAAGATCTCCTGCCCCTATAGTAGTGTAACAAAACTCTAATTTATATGAAAACTGGTGTACTGGAGGACCCCCTGGCATATCTTCTGGATCGTTCGACATGAACTTTGTGAGCAATGCTTTTTTAAATATCTTTAATTAACTTGGCTAGCCATTTTTCACCACAACTAACGCCACACATTTTTTGTACCCTTTAAAAGGATGATTGGCGAAACGTTAGCAAGTTCGACTCAGCAAAAACCGACGCATGAGTAAAGTGACCATACGTCCCGTTTTGAACGAGACTGTCCATTTTATAGGTCACCTGTCCCGTTGTCCCCAAACAAAGCTCCGGGACGCAAAATTGTCCCGTTTTGTGAAACAGCGCGAAAATTTAAATCATGTAGCTCACGAAACACGCGCGGGCGGGGATTCACAGACGATTCACATCAGTGTTTAATTGTTTATTAGGCTATTCGCGTGCACGCACTCAGACTTCTCGTTATTGTTTTGTTTTTACGTAACGTTTGTGAAGTAGTTTAGTGATAAACTGCTATATAATTTTTTTTTTATATTGTTTTGGATTTTTGTCTATAGTTATGCCGAAACGCAAGTGTTCATTTAATGTCAACTTACAAGCAAAATACCATTTTATTAAGCAAACTAATACTAATTCAGATGTCAGGTGCGAAAAGAGTCGCACAGAGTTTAGTGTTTCCCATAGTGGTGCTGGTGATACTGAACAGCATTTGAAGTCAGAAAAACATAAAAATGCCAATCGTGCCGCTGCTTCCAGTTCTTCAATGTTAAACTTTTTCAAAAACCCAAACGCGCCAACTTCAAAGGATTTGGATATTGCTACTGCAGAAGGCGTCTGAGCTTATCACACCATACAAGAAAACCACAGGCTTCGTTCCAATGATTGTGCGTCGAAATTAATTCAAATATGTTTTGATACGAAATTCACATGCGCGCGTACAACAACCGAAGCTATTGTGGTAAATGTTTTAGGGCGTTCAGCGATCGACAGTTTAAAAGATGATCTTAATAAGTCCAATTGTAAAACAATTTTAAACGATGCTTCAAACCACGGTAACAAAAACATTTATCATTTCGTAGTGCGCTTTTTTCAACCTTATGAAGGTGTGCAAGTAAAAATTTTAGACATCCAAGAGCAACCAGATGAAACTTCTGACATCATTGTAGATTATTTACATCAAGTATTAATAGATAATAATTTGGCAAAAAAAGTCGTGGCATTTTTGGAGGTGTAGCTAGGCGAGGAACTAATAATGTATTAGCCAAGTTACAATCATCTCTGAAAAAACCGTTGATAGGTATTGGATGTGGAGCCCATATAATTCACAATGCAATAAAATCCACTGCAGATAATCTACCTTTAGACTACGAAAGCATTATTGTCAAAATATATTCATTTTTTTATATTTACACGGTTCGAGTGCAAGCTCTCAAGGAGTTTTGCGCTGAAGCTGAAATAGCACATCACCAAATGCTTGGCTACAGCAAAACCAGGTGGTTTGCGCTTATGCTTGCTTTGGAGAGAGTTTTAAAAATGTTCCAACCGTTAAAGGACTATTTTTTGAGCAGTGGAAAATGTCCCAAATTGTTGAAAAACTTTTTTGAAGATCCCACGTCAGAATTATGGCTTAATTTTTTACACGCTCAGCCAGTAAGTTTTCGTCAAGCTGTATTGAAGGTCCGAGGGTCAGACTGTATCGGCAATTGATGCGGCAAAAGAAATCAATCATCTCAAAGACAATTTGGCACAGAAACAGATCAAATAGTTTCTTCCATTTACTGTTCGTAGTTTAATTGTGAAACTAAAAGATAATGGCACTAATATTAATGAAGTCTTGGTGAAAAATACGGCAACAGAATTCTATAAAACTAGCCGTGAATACTTGGAACAGTAGACTTGCTTTCTTACTAAAGAAATAGAGATATTTAATTGGACAGATTTAACAAAAGTACTCGCATGGGAAGATATTCAAAACGCAGTGGATATATTGATTGAAAAGGGATATATTCACTATAATAAAGATACAGAAGTATTTGACGAATTCACATTAAATTCAAACTACGTCACTACCAAAAAAATTACCGAATGGGGTAATTTAAAAGTCTCAACAGAAACTCGTTGGGTGGAAGTATTCAAACACTTTCGCATTCTAATTGAATACATTACATTTTAATTGAATACATTTTATGTCTACCTGGAACAAATGTTCCAGTAGAAAGAGTCTTTCCTCTCATGAACAAACTGTGGACATCCGAAAAAAATCATTTACAGGTTCCAGTGTTGAAAGCGATGTTGATAACTAAGGTTAATGTAAAAAAAACGTGCCAAGAATTTTATTCCTATTTAAAGTCATCGCAAACTTTATTAAAGCAAATTTGTTCCTCTGAAAAGTATAAAAACAATTTAAAAAAATTATTATTTTTTTAATTACGTAATTAATATGAAAATAAATATAGTGTATAATTCCATTAAGTAACACTTATTCTAAATAAAGAAAATTAAAAAGTTGTGTTTATTTTCTTTGTTAGCCTGAAGGCTAAATGTAAAGGTGTGGCGGGAAATTTAAATTTTAAACAGTTTTTAAATATCGATTTAGAGTAACGTAAATAAATATTTTTTATTGTCGCAAAATCGAAAACCCTATCTAAGTTTTGCCTAATTTGGCTACAATTAAAAAAAATACTGTTAAAAATTTGAATTTCCGGCCAGACCTTTAACCTAAAGCTTAAATTTTTTTGTCTCGTCTTGAGTTTAAAAATAAATGGTCACTTTACGCATGAGGGATTCAGAAGTTTTGTAAAAAGTAAAGTTTCAAAGACTGTAGAGAGAAATTGAAAATCAGGATTGTACCCAATGATGGAGTCCTAAGGAGGATGGCCTGAAAAGTTAGAAGAAACCGATCTAGTTCTTGGTTCATCATTGACAGAGTTTTAAAAAAAATGCGAAGACGATAAAAAAGAAAAAGGGAAAAGAAGTTTGAAGCTGGAAAACAGATGACTATTGAAGACCAAGCGATTCCCAGTTAGCAAATCCAAAATGAAGTAGAATCTCAAACCCGGACAAACCCAAGCCTGGATTTGCGGACTTTGTAATTCAGAAAGCACTGATCCATTTTATGTGTGCCCAGTTTGCGAAGACTCAGATGATAACCGAAGAAACTATATACCTATATCAGCGTTGAGGATAGAACCTTTAACGCTGAAACTGACACCGAAAAGAATGGAAATTAAAGAAAGTTTAAATTTAAGTTTAATTTTTTTTTGTTTATACCAAAAGTTTATTTATTTTTTATGTTAAGAAATGTTTTCTTAGTTTTGTGTATGTTAACCATTTAATTCCTATACATACCAAACAATTTTTTTGTTACTGTTTTTGACGTATCTTTGTTTCATTTTTATTGGCATGTAAAACGTAGATTAGGATGTTTTCTTGACTTTCGTGTTTTATTTTAAACCTGTAAGATAATTAAAACGTTTTATTATATATAATAATCACTATTAATAATAATAATCACTATTTTTCTTGACCTACAATAAAAAACAAAAAAAATTTAATGAATGGTTTTTAATTCCATTATCCGGGCTTCATTGATCCCGCAACGCTTTAAAATGCGTTTTATATCGAAATTAACATTTATATCGAAATAGCCCCGGTAACTTTGACATACCCATTTTTATATTTTTTTTCTATTGTTTTTATAGCAATTTGAAGTGCAGCAACCGATTCAGCGATTATTTAACAACCTTATGTCAATAAATAACGACGTTATATTGAAACATGTCATAAAATCGTGTCAAACAATTTCAGTTTGACGGTAAATAAATAAGTGGAGAACATTACCTGTTATTCTGGTCGTGATTCAGATTCCAATTGTAATTCAACAAACGAACGGATGATATTCAAGAATCATTTTAAATACATTCTTATGTTTTTTGTCTCCAAAATGGACCCAGTCTAAAAAAATGCAAAAAAAATAAAGCTTGTTACTTTCGAAACATATCTCGGCAACAGTAGGTCCTAGGGGACCGCCATTGGTACAAACATGATCAGCGTCGAAAAAAAAACTTTCTTTTTTCTGTTCTCCGTTCTCCGTTATCCGTTCCGTTCCATTTCTCTGTAGACCTGGCATTAATTGGCTATATCTTTTGATCAGTTTACAACATGGTCTTCTAATTTGACTCCTTTAAGCCGTGCATGAGCTACACAAACCAGTAAAAAATTAATATGATCAAATTAAGGCGTCCATCTTTTTTTTTTAGATTTTCGACTGTTGTTGACTGTGAATTTGAAGCCATCCGCTTGAAATTTGACGGATGTATAGAGCTTAGCTCCGTAACGAAGCTCATTGAAACTGGGGGAGCTGGGGGGTCGGGAAGTATTTTTAAAAATTTAAAAACCGCACTTGCAGGGTACCGAGAAAAAAATCATTTCTCCAAGATGGGATATGCGATCGAAAAAATTCTTTAACCAAATAACGTGCAAGATCCGGGCCAAAAACCTTTATTCTTGATACTTTTTTAAAATGTACAGGGTGTGTCGATAATTTGCAAAAAACTGAAAATTGAGCTCCCTTTATATTGATAATTGGCCATAACTAGAAAAGTGTGATTTCGTTATCAGTTTCTTTCACATTTCTATATAGCCCATATGGACAGCTAAAACTTTTGAATTTAAGGTATTCATATATTGAACAGGGTGTTCGGAATATTCTGTGCTATATTCTAAAACGTCATAGGTGTCTCAAATATGTAGTCATCAAATTCGGCGTAGTGAAATGTCACCAAATATTTTTTTAAAAAATTTGAAAAATTTTCTTTGCTTAATTTGTCTTCCAGAAAAACATGATTTTCTCAAAAACTATTCAACCGATCGGCAAAATTTTAGAGAAAGAAAATGTGGGAGATCCGGGACTATGACTTTTATTTCAGGCATGTTTTTGATTACATACAGGGTTTTACAATTGTGGAAAAAAATCTAAAAGACCGTGAAAGTTGTACTTTTTTGGAATGAATTATTAACCGCAAATCAAAATTCGTAAAACATCCATATGAAAATCGCTGATTCTCGCCCCCTCGCGATGACGTCATTTACACACAAGTATTTTCTTGAAAACCACTTACTCCATTGAAAAAAATCAAATACCAGGAAACGTGGGAGATCCAGCGCTATAACCTCTATTTCGAACATTGTTTGAATCATATACAGGGTGTGTGGTTTATGGTCAAAAACATCCTAAAAATTTCCGTTTTTTTTTTTGGTAAATTACTAGGGATAATTGAATGACTGCTAAAAGTCCGTTAATTTAATTTGAACAGTATCGTAAACTGTGTCGAGAGAGAGTTTCAAGTTTCGTCAATTATACAGGGCGCGCGAGATATTTGAAAACATATCATTCGCCATTATTTATACAAATTTGAATATTTAACAAAGTTTGCTGAAACTGCTGAAGTTCAGCGAGGCGTGAAGCACACCTTATACAGCGTGTATATACAATAAAATTACATCGATTTTGAGAAAGTTCCTTAGTGGTCCGCACAAACATTGCGTCCTTTTACCACAAGAAGCCGCGAAGCTTTTCCTTTTTAAAATAAAAGACTGCTTCGTGCGCTACAAACTTGCCCCGCCCAGCGACGATTCGAAATTCGAAAATTAATTTTAATAAAAACATTCTTAAGGTTTGGTAGTAGGTATTACTTTTATAACCTCATGTATATGGAAGGATATGAACATCAATTTAAAACATATTATTAAAACGTGTTTATTATTTTAAAATATAAAACGGCCATTTGTCGTCGTTAATTTCAATTTTTATCCGCGTCTGGCCCCCCGCGTACCGTAATAAGTTTTTTATCGACGCCGCAGCAACACGATCTTCTCTCACGCCCTATTAAAATTATATTTGAAACATTTTAACGAGAAAATTGATTAAGTTCAAAGTTGGCGCCCGGAGTTTGGGGGGACAAAAACGCCTTATTTAAAGTCTCCAAGGCGGAGCTGTTAAAGTGTATATTCGAAGTTAATATCAGGGGGGCCGTCGACGACGACGCTTTAAGATTATCGGCAACTTTTTTAATTAAAAACGAAACGTGCGTCGGGATACGGAATCGGACTATCGGGAAACTCGGACGGATTAAGTGAGGGGGTGAGGTGGGTGCTAGCAGACCTTTTCGTAGGCGGGAATTTAAATGAGCGGCGGATACGTCTGAGAACTGATAGAATTTTCCATTTGGCGCGCAATGTGAATTATGATCGTGACGTGTGACTGCGAGTTCGAATTTAGACGGTCGAGTAGGTTATACGGCCTTTGGTGTTAGTAATAGTATTTATCATGTCTGCTGGAACATAAAAATCTCATTTTTTGCGCTTTTCTAGACGCTTATATACCGAACAACTCATTTTCTCTAAAATACCTCTTCTATTTTTTTTATATTTAATATAATGGTTTGTGGTAATGCTGCTGAAGATGTCCTGCCCTTTTAGTAGTGTATAAAAGCGCCAATGTTTATGAAAACTGGTGTACTGGAAGACCCCCTGGTACTGTTTACGGAAACAGCTCTTTTTAGAAAAGAAAAAAAAAGAAATAATTATGACAAGAAAGAGGAAAAAAGGTAAAAAAAATAGCACTATTTAACCTTAGGGCGCCATTAAGTAGCAGAACTTGGAGTCTCGCAGATATTAACGACGGGATATATTATTAAATTTAAATTGGCGATAAAAGTTAGTCGTGAAAATTAAGGGGAGTATAAAAAAAATAAAAGATGAAAATTGGTCTACGTTATTTAATATGTGGCGAAAATAAAAAATACGAATCCGCGACGTACCGACCTGAACTTAGCGAAATTTAATCTCTTTCCTCATAACAAGTTGCCTGTTTAATACAAAATTTTCAAAATAATAGAAATAAACCCAAAAAAATTCAAATTCCCTTAGGTGACCACCACAGGCTAACAAGGGGAATATAAATAATTATTAATGACTCGACAACGATCGTACTCGATATTACAAGTACGTCAACTTCCCGCAAATAATTAACTACATGATTATTGAATCTCCATTTCGATATAGCAAAATCCCGCTATTAAATGAAGCGTAACAAAAAGGAAAATGAAAAAAAAAATTGGACGTCACCTCGTTTGTTCCCGAGCAGTGCAGCCTACAAGGGGTCTGGCTTCGTGCAGATCTATTAAGTGAGCTGGTGGTGAGGCAATCATTCAAATGTGCTCCAATATCCCGATAACACAGGAACTTCGACGTTTGATTCATCTCAGAGTACACCGATACGGGTGCATCCAAAACACGGGCCCTCTTAAAGGGGGTACGGTGCTCCAAGAAGAGTATGGATACCCCAAAAAGAGGACGGATGCTCCAAGGAGAGTACCGGTGCTCCAAGGAGAGTACGGGTGCTCGAAGGAGAGTACGAATGCTCGAAGGAGAGTACGAATGCTCCAAGAACCCTATAAAATTTCCGCGTATAAGCCGACAGCGGCAAAATTCCGAATACATCCCGAGAAATTTATTGACACTTTAAAGAATGAATAGAATAATAAATATAGCAACAGCTAAATAATTAAAGACTTTACCTCGGTGGATGATCTTGAGGTTGAAAGCTTGGTGGGCAGCAGGTAGTTATCTAATCTTCTTACAGAGTACCAAGTAGTAGGCTACCAAAAATATGAAGAGCTGACCACATATCTAAGTGAATTGAATCCTATATCCGAAAAGCGATGGCTGAAGAAAAAGCCGGCAGGTTAATCAGCAATGAGTGAGAAAAATAAATAGAGTACTTCCTCAGATATTCGAGAGAGATGACGGAACGGAGAGAAATCACGGAACTTGGTGCATACAGCCATACGCCCAATGATACTAGGGGCACGAATTTATTTCGCGAACGCATTATTTATTTTAAAATAAATATGTACATATTTATTCCGCTTTCGGATTGAATTAATTCCTTATTGATGAAAGGGTATATTTTTAATGAGACCCTTTCTTATGAAGTGAGTATATGAAACATTAGTAATAAGAACTAAATAAAGCGAATTAAATTACGACTTTTCTTAGCTTGTCAGCATTGTCATAGACGTCAGAACAAATCAGGTGTGCAGCCCCTAGATGTATTTTCGCCCTTTAAGAGGAAGAACACTTTCCTGCTTTACTTTCACTTCTGTGGAACAAAGTTTCAGAGACTGTATGGACAAATTTAACATCAGGATTTAAAACTACCGAGCTAACTTAAGCAAGATTGCTGGAGGATTGCCTGAAAACTTGGAAGATCGAGTTCTTGATTTCAAAATGAAAACTTCATATGAATTAGATTTAAAATTTGGATATAGCGAACGGTGTATAGTTTAAAATTGCAAAAAGTCAACATAAAATAATGTTTTCAAGTATGTAGTCCCAATAAATCAACACCACATATATCTATTTCCATCAAACATATAGGATCGAGCTTATTCTCAGTAAACAATGAACACTCATAATATTTACATGTTACCTTTGAACCTTATACCAGCTCATTTCATGCCTCTGGAAGCTGGGATGGAAAATTTCGCGAGAACATCGTAAGATGAAATCAGTTTTTATCGTAATTAAAGTATAACGTGGACAACGAAGTTTTGTGGAAGTCTAAGTATTATTAAATGAAAAACATAAAATTTAAAAGTAGTACAGCGTACCAAAAATAGAAACACTCGTCATGAAATTAAGGGTAAATTAAATGTAAAAGGGCAAGTATCCGAAAATCAAGATGATTGCAATTTTAAAGCTGGTTTGTTGTCGAGTTAAAGATATATTCCTAACGCCTGTTAGGTAGTTATAAAGAATAAAAGTTTTGTTTTTTAATAATGCTTGAGTGACATCCATCAACAGAACAATTTTTTTTGTTTGGATTTGAAACCGAATTAAAGTTTGTTGTTGAACACTCGAATGTATCGCAACCGATATCATTTTTTGAGCAAAATCAACCTGAACCATATAACGCAAAACATGAAACATGTTTTCGTGAAAGTGCCATTCCAAATTTTACCCCCGAAGTAGTCCATTAAATTGTAAAATCATCAATATATAAATTACCTCACTCTTTCTAAATCTATCATTTCATAAACATCGCCTGTTTTATTTTTATATTATATATTGATGAAATAATCAAGAGGAAAACTTTCCAAAGAAACTGTGTAATTGTTTTAATAAAATATGCTAAAGGTACATGCTTCCCAAGTATACTAGAATAGAAAAAAGGAAACAGTGACATATACGGACATTAGGGTTTTCATAGTGGTTCTAAAAGTCTTCAAAAAACGATAAAACACTATATCAAACAAACCGATCTACGTAACGCACTCAATTTAATTTGTTCATTCGCTTCTTAACGGCACCGACAGCGGTGCGGGGAAGGGGGTACCTAGTCGCGGGCACGAGATCGAGTGAGGAAACTTATATACAGCGCGTCCTGCTTAAGAACTGTACTCCCTTGTAAAATCTTTTTTTATCGATGGATTTTGATTTTTTTTTGTTGCTTCAACTTAAAGTCACAGCGAGGGATTTTTAAAAAAATAAATTGGCAACAAATTAGTACTTGTAGTGAGTACTTAGAACCCACCCATACAAATTTCTATAATGTTTCAATACCAGGTATTTAAAATATCGTTTACGCCCCGTACATCGTTGTAAAATCGTTGATTATGGTTTGATTTTGATAATTTTTTTTGTTGGATAGATCTCTCAAAAACGCACTAAAACCATATGTTTCTTTTTACATCAATCTAAAGTCATGGCCAACTGGTACTAATTTTTGATGTCAAATATCGAGAAGGGCTGTTAGGGATTTCTTCAAGAATAAAGTGCCAACGAATTTTTATTCAGGACTACATAAAACTTAACTATAATATTTTCCATGAAGTTCTCTTAAGCATTACTGCTGTAGAATGTTTGTTTATGGCTCAATTTTGATAATAAGGAGAAATGAAACTGTTTTTTCTTATAGCATCGACTAAAATCATGGTTAACTGACACAGTTTTTTGAAGCGAAAAATCAAAAAGTACTTTTAGATATTTATTCAAATTGAAAATGACAATAGATTCGTGTTCAAGTAACTAGACCAATGACCAAAGTTTTTAATGTTTTAAAAAAATAAATATTGTAAATAACGCTTATTTTGTATGTGATTTTAAGATATTACAAATTTGATTTATAGAAATTTCAAAAATAATTATAAAAAAGACTTTGAATTATATTAATATTAGTATTCAAAAAGTATAATGTTAACAAACTTAAAATGTTAATTAGCGAGTGAATTTGACAGTCGCTCCTTTCTGGCAAATTTGGTATTACAAATGAAACAGTATGCCGACGCCAATTTTGATATGTCTGTTATTTTCTTTTATTGGATGAGAATTAAAAATCTTTATCAATTAAAAAAAAATGCGTTGTAAAGTTTGTTTGGTTCATATCTGATCCTCTCTAATCATACATAATTTTAAGAAAATCGTCTAATAGCCCTTGTCGATATTTGACATCAAAAATTACTCCTAGTTAGCCATGACTTCAGGTTAATGTAATAAAAAACATAAGGCTTTAGTGTATTTTTGAGAGATCTATTCAATAAAAAAATTATCAAAATGTACAGCCTTAAGCCGGCCGTAAACGATGCATTAAAATATTATAAAAATTGCTACAGTTGGGTTCTAATTACCCCTGGATAAGAATTCGTTGTCATTTTTTTTAAATCTCTAATAGTACTTCTCCTGTCTTTCTCTCTTTTTAAGTTGAAGCAATAGGCGAAACAAGGTTTTAGTGCATTTTTCAGAGACCTATCCAACAAAAAAAAAATCAAAATCGAACCATAAAAGATTTTCTTAATTAACATGTTCGCTGCCTATGGCGCATATGTAGTCAGTACTTTGCCGGCTTTCGAGAGGAGCTTTTTTTTAGGCAGTTTTGGCGCGTTTGAGCACGTATTTTTCCATTATCGGTTTAACTGCTGACATTGGCTAACGCTTCAGAAAGTGATGAGGAACCGTTTATGGATAGTGAAAGTGAGTATGAGCCTCTATCAAGTGACGAAAGCGCAGAGTCGGACCAGGAAAAGGTAATTAACTTGTCGAATATTGGATGGACTGACGGAATAAACTTGAAACAAATCCCATTCTCAGATAATCCTGGATTACTAGTAGATGTATCAGACCAGTCACCTTATGGATTTTTTAAATTATTAATCACAGACGAGTTGTTAATACATATTGTTGAAGAGACGAATCGATATGCACAAGAAGTTTTTCTTAACGAGACTTGGAAACCACTTACACTTCCCGAAATGAAAGTAAAGAGATCCCAGGATTATTGGAAGACAGACGAACTTTACAACTTGGGCTTTTTTTCGCAACATATGAGTAGAAAGCGATTTCTACTCATTATGCGTTTCTTGCATTTTTCAAAAAACGCAAAGAGAGGAGAACCTGGGTTCGGAGATCGATTCCATAAAATAAGATTCATTCAAGATTATAAAAATAGGAAAATGGATGACAATTATTATCCCGGAAAAAATCGGCCCCTTGGTTTTATGGTTAGGCGATTATTTTTTCGTATTAAAAATAAGAAGCAAACGTTTGGTGTAAAATTGTATATCGTTTGTGGACCCTCCGGTTTAGTTTTAAAAGTAAGAATTTACGCTGGTACTGAAGATGATATGTCCGGCAATAGTTTTTCCTTTGCCAAAGAGCTTCTCCTAAGAAACACCTTTGTCACTGGTGGTCTATGAAAAGGCAGAGAAGAAAATCCAAACGAAGTTGTTTAGGTAAAGCTCAAGACGGGGGAAATTCTCAGAAAACATAATGATTGGATAATGAAAAGATAACAGAGAAATTATATTTATTCCTACTGAGTTTGAAACGGTACTTTGAAACAACAAGAGAGAGAAGAACAAGAGACGAAAAGACAAGCCAAAGGCGATAGCCGAATATAATAAGAATATGTCAGTAATAGATCGTCAAGACCAAATGCTTTTTTATTATTCCTCTGAAAAAACTCTAAGATACAAGAAGCTGTTTGTGTAATTTTTGTCCTTTGCAGCATTAAATAGTTTCCTATTATTTAATAAATATTCTTTCAAGGAAAAACTCGATTACCACAGTTTTCGGCATACTCTTATAAAAGAACTGCTTTCTGAAGCAAACAAAACAAATGCACAAACAGGCCCAACTACTTCAAATATAACCACCAAGCATATTTCCTTGAAGGAAGGAAAGCAAATGAGAAAAAGATGCACAGTGTACTACAGCCAGAAACTGCGGAAAGAGACCGTGTTTTTCTGTCCCTCCTGTCCACAAAAACAGGGAATTCGCCTAGGAGAGTGCTTCAAAAAATTTCACTCACGCAAACTTTTAAGCTTTAAAATTTTGATATTCTTTGGTATTAGTTTTTCAGTCAGGTTTTATTTTTTTGTTTTAATTCTACCACTTTTTACCTTTTAGTTTATACCAACATATATGTATGTATCTCTGTGATTAGAAATAAATAATCAAATGTTATTGTTAGCACTTCGACTGGCTAACAAAAAAAAACTTGAAAGAAAAAGCTAAAAGATAACGGGGAGGTAGACTCTTATTGAAGTATTAAATTGAGGGTGGTCAGACTATAATTGTACTTGGTGATTCACTACTCGAAAGTTGTTTAAAGTTGAGGAGTTCGTCCTATTTCTGCCCTGGCCACCCAGTTGGTGAGGGGGTGGGTAAAACGTAAGCAAAATAAGAGAGAGAGATAGAAGTCTCCAAAAGAAAAAAGGGAAAAACCAAAAGTACGAGTGTGGTGTTATATAAAGCATAAGCTTCCAAAGTTATAAATAATCATTTGAGCTTTACGGTCTTGAGTGCTCAATCCTTACATAAGCCGGCCGCATAACAGGCATGTAATCTACAAAAGCTCAAAATCAATCAATCAATCCGCTTTATAAGAGTGTAAATTACTCACAAATACCAAATTTTAGTGCTATTGCAATATTTTCCTCTGGTGGATGTTAATCAGCATGACTGTCTAGAATATTCTGGAATGGACGGTCCTCAGCTTCAAAGGTCGTCGAGAAACGAACTTCGCCTTTCACCTTGGGCGACCTTCTTGGAGGTATTGACAAAAGAAAATGCCTGCCGCTGGATGTCCGAACAAACTAGTGCTTATCATTTTGATAGGGCCATTTATAGTGCCCGGAAATAAAAGGCCTAAAAGGAAGCAGGACCACCCTAAGTACCCAGTTACATCATGCCGCGCCAGAAGAGACCATGTGATAGGGAACAAAAAGTGAAATTTCAAGATAATAGCTGGTATAACATGCTTACCAGGTTGTTAGTGGCCTTCGCTAGTTACTGGAGTTGTTTAAATTCGCGTTACCCAATATATTCAAATCCACAAAACGTGATATCAACTGAATCAACCTTAAAATATGGGTGCGAAACTCCGATGGGTTATATCCGCGTTAGTGTTCTACATCAAAAACAGCCCGATACGAGCTTGTTTCTTTTAATATTGAAAACAACAAAAAAACACAAAAAGATTTCATTGGTTGAGGAAAAGCATTCAATCGATTCGATATTCCCTGACGATGACAAACGATCGCAACTCTAGTCACTTCCGGACGAATTGAACGTTATTGATTGACATTTGGCTTGCGATCGATTAAAATGTTTTCGTGAATGAAAGATGATTTTTATTGGGGAAAAATGCCAAATCAAGTGCATCAATCCAACGCAGCAAGGCAACATAGGTAAGTTGCTTTCCTTTACTTTACGCGAGAGTGCTTCGACTTTGAAAGTTCTAACCTTAATTGCGTTTGTTTACATTGTAGCCGAGATAAGTAAAAATTTAATTGGGATTTCGTTCGCTACCCCATTTTGAAAGTACGACCAGTGATTCCGGGACAACGTATCGCAAGTAGTAATTTAAATTTGCTTCCAAGCGTAAGGTTAAATATGTTTGCAATTTGGATTGGAAACCTCGATGTCGCAGGTGAAATTTGACACAACCAATTATTATGAACACCTGACTGAATTTGAGGTAAGTGCAAGGTGCAAAAATTGTACACTAGTTGAGTACCGATAGTATGCCTAAAACTGACTTATAAACATGCTTTTCTTTTTTTTTTTAGTGTTTTACTCGCGCATGCACCATTTGTGTTTAGATGGAGGAGAAGTAAAGACGAGACGTGAGCTGGAATATAGAGGAGATGAAACTAATTACTATCCCTTTTATAGTTGTATATATGCCTATTATTTGTACCTATTAAAATTATGATAATTAATACTGCTGGATTAAACTTAGATATTTAACTAAAAGCAATTTTCTGATTTGCGGTAAATCTAGCCTGTAACATTATCACAGAAGTTTGGAAAAAAATAGTATTTCTGCTCCCGTCTGTAAAATACCTAATTACACGCCGATCTAGCGTGCACCTAACGTCAGTTTCGTTTCCCACGGATCCGAGCCACTTCGGACATTTCCAGGATTTTACCGCACGGGTTTGGGAGCAATCGGATGTTTCCGGAGATTTTTCCTACGCCTTGAATTTTGCCGTTTGTCAATTTTGACGATCATGTCGGTGAGTGTATTCGTGTTGTTTTGCGAAAATGTACCCAAAAACTAACGGTCATAGAAAAAGTATAGTATACTTGTTAAGTCACTCGTGATTCAAATGCCGTTTACCACACTTGTTGCATAATATACTATTCTGTGTGATTGGCAGTGGCGCATGTTTTGCGCCAGGCCGATGACTCAACCCCTGTGTCATGTCAAAATGTCATTGAAATCTGTCAAGCTAACATCTGGAAATATAAAGAATAGTATATTATGCAACAAGTACGAGTTTTTAATAAACGAGTGAGTTAAAAAGTTTACCGAACTTGTTGCATACTATACTTTTTCTACGACCATTAGTTTTTTGGTACATTTTCGCAAAACAACACAAATACATTCATTGACATGACCGTCAGAATTAAAAAAACGTTAAAATTCAAAAAGTGGGAAATATCTCTGAAAACAAATCCGTGCGGTAAAATCCCGGAAGTGTCCGAAATGGCTCGGATTCGTGGAAAACGAAATTTTACAGAGGGGAGTAGAAAAATATTTTTAAAGGGTCTTTCTGAATCTTTTATCACAAAGAAGCGTGTTAAGTTCTATAAACTCTGTTTTTTGTCTTTAAACTCCGGCTTGACGGTCATCCGTATTTTTTTTTGCCACATAAGAGAATAACTCGCATATCTCATCTAGCAAACTCAAGGTTACGATTATTTCGCAAAAATGACTCGCTTTGGACTCTTCCACGATAAAAAAAATGCGCGGTTGCCAGCTCGCGCGAGTTTCCCGATTACGCCGGCCCATTAACTCGCAACAAATGCGCTCTCGCTCCTTCGCGTTAGAAAAATATAAAGCCGTGAGACCCTCAGACCGAGATCTCCCCATAAGCAATACAAATCGCGCCGAAAATTCTCCGAGAGATATAAAACACGGTTTATTTCGTCCAATTTGCCGGCGATACGACGCCGACGCCCTCCCCCACCAGCGACAGGTAATTCGCGCCACTTTACGTCAGGGCAATAAAACACATTTTCTAATCTTATTCGCCGGAAAAGGGGTGCCCGGCAACAAAAAGGGGCCTATCTCGTAATAATTATCTCTCGCGCTTTTGTGCTCCGCAGCGGACAGCGGGATGCGTGTTTTTTTGACGCCGCCGCCGCTGCCATTGTCCCCCGCCCTTAATTTATGCAATCGGAACGAGCGGCTCCGGGAAATTAAATTTCCCCGTTTCGCGGAACAGTTTTATTATTGCCCAAACTTGGCGAAATTCGATGAATTACGCGCGTAATTACGTAATAATTTAGTTGGATGGTTTTCGCGGGAAGGGGCCTCGGTTATGGGGGAAGTGATTTTTTTTCGTCGTCGATTTCCGAAGACTTACCGTGAGTTACGGTGATTTATAGCGATTTTTCGTTGATTTATGATCATTTACAGAGGATTTAGAGAAGATTTAGCGGTATTCCAAAAACACTTGGCTCTGGATCAGCTTAACATTGGCGGAGGATGCGCGCCTAGCATCTTCTGGTGCTGAATTAAAACTAAGGTTACAGTATAAGAAGAAACAGAAAAAATTCGTGAACAGCAATTATCGATCGACGAGGAATAAAAAACCCTTCACAACGGCACCAATAGCGGTGCGGGAAAAGAGGGAAGTAGTCGCCGACGTGACGTCGTTATCCGAATGGAGAACCGTTATCGGAATTTTGTCAGCCGAGACAATGTTCATGTCCCTCCTTTAGATCCGCCCTCCTGAAACAGTATATAAGCAGGTTCAGAGTAGAATGCGAGCTAGTTTCAAACTCAGGATGGTTGGTGAAACGTCAGCAATTTTGATTTATCAACAACGGACACAGGAGGGATCCAGAGGATTTGTAAATTTGTAAAATAGCTGCAAGTGTTGATTGATTTGTATACTATCCAGCCCTTTTGCAAACATTTACTGCCAAAGTCCAGCCTACAAGGAAAGTATAAAAATTAACCATGGTTTCTAGCTTGGTTACAAACTAGCCACAGTATTTGGATAACGTGCCAAGTGAATATTTCTAGTAATCTAACTCGTCGATTTCCGCAGATTTACGATCATTTTCAGATATTTTAGAGATGATTTAGCGCTATAAATTCTTGCCTCTAGATCAACAAAACCAAACATACGTGCGTGACCTCAAAAATATATACTATTCAATGCAATTTTGATAATTATTTTGTGGTTTTATGGTATTATGAATGGGAATAACTAGAGTGGAGATAATTTCTTGGGGGATTTGTAATTGTCCAACCTACCAGAGATATTCCAAAAAAATAACACACTAAAACCCCTGCAAAAACATAAAGAACAAAACACAAAATGTCGTTTTACTATAACGCGGCGATAACACCTCTAGCGTGTACTAAGATATGCCAAATGCAGTGGCGGCTCCCTATATACAGCATTAAATTCGTACGCAAAAGATCTCTTGCAAGTCCGAAGCATATTTATAGAAGTATTTTCAAAATACTTAGATTCAGACGTAACACCGTATTAAACATAAACAAGGGTCTGTAGCCGGTATGTACTCTGAGATTTTATCATCATCCATAAAAACACAATTTTTCTCATATTTGAGAGAAAAAGGTCGTTGCAGTTTGCTTATTGGATCCGAAAATATAGTTAATAAGCAAATTTCGACCTGTAATGAAACTACTACATCCCTCCATGCGACTTAAGGTCCAAAATCTTATGTGGTTTTATTTCAGATTTATGATGGTTATACAGAATATAGGAATATAGAAGAGCTTGGCTTCACTGAAGCTCCTATGATTGATTGATTTACGATAATTTATCGCATATTTGCCAAGAAATTTTTTTGTTGTCGTCGCAACCTCGAAGAGAATCTATCAATTAATAACATCAGAAATGAAAAATTCTGTAATAGCTGCTGTTCCACATCCGCTTAACAATTTTGGGGTTAGGTTTTTTATTTGACAAATTTTCCAAAACGGTATCGCTAACAACTGCAATATGCATCTTTTCGTTATTTTCTGTTTATTATAAACTCGTCCGCCCCTACAACGATTGTCTCGAAAAAGCCGATCTGTAACAAACAACAACCATCTGTAATGGAACCATTTTAGTTCACAAATCTTTCCGTGACACTTAAGGACTGAAAAGTCTCAAATAAGGTATATTCAGTCGTATGACCAAATAAGATATGATCTGATCGCTCTTAGACTGATCACGTCACTTTTTAAACAATTATGTTAGACCCAGAACTCGCACTTGAGCCAACGCCAACTATATTGAGCCTCAACGATTACTCTGATAAGTTTTTCGTATAAGGCATAAAGTGCAACGATTTAGCGAAATGATAATAATAATAATTATGATATTTATTTTCCTAAAGACAACTACAACTACATTTACTCAAAAAAAATCATCTAGTCTATAAAATGTTTTGGATAACAAAAATATTTTTAATCGTTTTTAAATGGTGGTCTCTTAACTCCGATGACAGATTGTTAAAAATACGAACCCCTAAATAATCAGGTGACCACTAAATCGTCGAGAGCCTACAGTAGGGAACATGCAGCTTACCGCTCTGTCTTGTATGCTTAGAATGTACATCACCAACTAACTTAAAATTCGATAAATAGTTAAAGACAATTATAAAATCAATAAACTCGTCAGTGTGAGTATTCTGTACTGAATAAATAAACCCCTACCAGTTGTAAACTTGGAAATGTGCGCAATACTCCTTAATATAGGAGGGCAGCGCCAAAATTTCCAGGCCTGAATATGAAAGAAACAAAGTAGAGTAACATTCTTTTATTATTTTTCAATATAATCCCTCTTAACTTCAATACACCTATTACATATCTTTAATAACAACTCAATCCCTTTAAAAAAATATTCTTTTGGTTTATCTGCAAAATAAGCTAAAACAGCCTCTTTTAACTCAACTTCGTCGTTAAACCGCCATCCACTTAAGTCCTTTTTCAAATATACAAACAATTAATAGTCGCTGGGGGCCATATCTGGACTATAGGGAGGATGATCTATCTGTTGGAACCCACACTCCAAAAGGGCAACTTGTGCAATACCAGCAGTATGGACAAGTGCATTATCGTGGAAAAGACGCACGCCTCTGGTCAGTTTTCCTCGACGTTTTACACGTATGCAGCATCGTAATTTATGTAATAATGTTGCGTAATATTTACCATTGATAGTGGAATTAGTTTCTTTAAAATCTATCAAAAGAATTCCTTCACAATCCCAAAAGATCGTGGCCATCACCTTTTTTGTTGACTGGCAGACTCTGAATTTTCTTGGAGGTGCTTCATCCTTACGCCGCCACTCCATTGATTCTTTTTTCGATAGAGGGTCATAATAGAGAACCATAATTTCATCTCCCGTCACAATAGTTTTTATCACAGGCTTGGGTTCCGACCCACAGAATTCCAAAAAAGACCGCACACACTCGACACGGCGGTGTTTTTGAATAGCCGGAAGGCTTTTAGGAACCCATCTTGCACTAACCTTATGCATACCTAAATGATCATGCAGGATTCGACGAACACTTGTATCAGAAACTTTAGTAGTTTGAGATTTCTTTGACCTTTAAACGTCGATCACTCAATACCACCTCTTCCACAATCGCAACAATC
The DNA here is from genome assembly GCF_029955315.1 of Cylas formicarius. Lineage (NCBI taxonomy): Eukaryota > Metazoa > Arthropoda > Insecta > Coleoptera > Brentidae > Cylas > Cylas formicarius. Next base: position 42,513,093 of record NW_026844214.1, on the reverse strand, counting down.
CGTTATGACCTCCACTGGTCGACCAGTTCTTAAATCATCTTCAAGGGACTCCTGCCCCATTCGAAAACGTTTTGCCCATTCATTCACTACAGTATTCGAAGGAGAACTTTGGCCGTACACACCATGCAGCCTTTCTTTAATAATTTTAGGTGGTAACCCTTCTTTTGTCAAAAACTTTATGACTGCTCTATACTCAATTTGCGTTATTTGCGACATTTTTCGGACGCGTCTTGTTTAAAATGCTGTCAATAAAAAACTGTTTGACGCAAGACTTCAATTCTTTTTTTCGTAGCCTACTAAGATATATATTTAAGGGAAGACAAAGTTTTATCATGATACTGGAGACCGGGAAACTTTAGCGCTAACCTCGTATGCCTAGTTAAAATCGCACGAAAATTTATAAAAACTCTATTTAGAGTTAAAATAAGAGGTATCACAAAGAGACTTCCAGTTTAAACATTTATCCAAACTCAATCTTAGAAACCTCACATTATTCCCCACTTGCGATAGTGATTCCGATAATTATGAAATCTTATAGTTTGGGTGTTACTTGCGTTGAAATATAGATTAATTTTTCCAAATCATGTCATCAATCTATCGCGTACTCCACGGCACTTCTCTAACAAGTCATCGTCACTTCGACACAACACTATCAGGAAAAATTTTCAATATACAATTTACATATAATATGAAGGGCCTACAACTGACTCTTGAGGGACACGCACCTCTATGCGTTGACTAGCTGAGGTGCACAAATTGAGAACGATCTTCTAAAAAACTATTGATTCAGTCTAGTCTTAAAATCAACACAGTCAAAAGCCCGACTTAGGTCGCAAAAAAGTCCACCATCCTTGATAAAGAAAATTATCCTACGGAACTTATGATATTAATCTACAAAATGCATTAATCTCTCTAAGAAAATATACTCCAATACTTTAGAAAAACTATTTGAAATTGTTGCCGGACGATAGTCCTTTTTAAAAACTGGCACAACTCTATTTCTTTTTAGACACGATAGGAATGTGCCACTTAGAAGAGATAGATTTGCCAAGAATGTTAGCGGACCTATTAGCAAACCCAGTACTCTTTTTAATAAAAACTTTGGTATGCCATCGGATCCAAAACACTTTTTGTTTTTTAATTTACTCTGATCATTTACATCCCTAATAATACTCTGATCAATCTTTTTGTTATCCAACTGAATGGAACTAACAATATTTTTGGGAGCATCTATTAAATACCCACGCCACAATATTAGGCTCATTCTCGATTTTATGAGTCTGCTTATTCATTAAATTAAAATTCTCAACGCTGCACCGACAATCATTCGACAACTCCGAAATCATCCTCCAAGCAGCACTATAAGGACCGACAGAATCCGAAATTTGTCTCTGACAGAAAGCTTTTTTAGTTTCAGAAACTAATTTCTTATGTTTCTTCCGGGCCTCTGCATATACCCCGTTCAAACAGATTTTTTGAATTAGCACTAGACGCCTTCATTTCATTATTCATCCATTTTTTATTTTTGAATAATCAAATAAAACAACGTAATGGAAGCAGAATCGAATTTAGTCCTCTCGGTTCGACAACTACGCCTTAACTAAACTTATCGTAAACCCAAAAAACTTCGCATAATAAGACCCTAATTATATCTCCTTACCCCAAATTGCCCTTTCTATCTGTTTTGCCTGAGACGCCGATACATTTTACAAGTGGCAAAAGAATAAAGCGGCGCCTCTTTGTAAAGGGGTCTTGTCGGATATGACGTAATACTATAAATATTCTAACACTCGGCCATCCTGAGTATTGGTCTGTCCTCAGACCTGATGGTAAAATCTAAACGTAACTTCAGTCTTACAAAATTACAATAATTTGACCATTCTAGCCTGGTTTATAGCCTTAATCATTACGCAATAAAAAAAACATAATCAATAGTAGGTACTAGAGTATTTTAAACATAAGCGACATTCTCTTATAAAGAATAAAATAAACAACGTTTGCTAAAACACAAGCGACGTTCGCTTGTAGGCACGGTTTGCCAAAACATAAAACACAAGCGACGTTCGCTTATAGGCAACGTTTGCAAAAAAAAACACAAGCGAAGTTCACTTATAGGCAACGTTTGCCAAAATGCAAAATACAAGCGACTCTCGCAATGTTTGCAAAAAAAACACAAGCGACGTTCGCTTATAGGCAACGTTTGCTAAAACAAAACACAAATGACGTTGGCTTATAGGACACGTTTGCCAAAAAAAAACACAAGCCACGTTCGCTTATAGGCAACATTTGAAAAAATACAAAATAGAAAGGACTTTCGCTTATAAGCAACGTTTGCCAAAACACAAAACTCAAGCGACGTTCGCTTATAGACGACGTTTGCCAAAACACTAGCGACGTTCGCTCATAAGCAACGTTTGCCAAAAATAAAAAACACAAACGACCTTCGCTTATAGGCAACGTTTGCCAAAACACAAAACACAGACGACGTTCGCTTATAGGCAACGTTTGCCAAAACATAAAACACAAGCGACGTTCGCTTGTAGGCACGGTTTGCCAAAACATAAAACACAAGCGACGTTCGCTTATAGGCAACGTTTGCAAAAAAAAAACACAAGCGAAGTTCACTTATAGGCAACGTTTGCCAAAATGCAAAATACAAGCGACTCTCGCAATGTTTGCAAAAAAAACACAAGCGACGTTCGCTTATAGGCAACGTTTGCTAAAACAAAACACAAATGACGTTGGCTTATAGGACACGTTTGCCAAAAAAAAACACAAGCCACGTTCGCTTATAGGCAACATTTGAAAAAATACAAAATAGAAAGGACTTTCGCTTATAAGCAACGTTTGCCAAAACACAAAACTCAAGCGACGTTCGCTTATAGACGACGTTTGCCAAAACACTAGCGACGTTCGCTCATAAGCAACGTTTGCCAAAAATAAAAAACACAAACGACCTTCGCTTATAGGCAACGTTTGCCAAAACACAAAACACAGACGACGTTCGCTTATAGGCAACGTTTGCCAAAACATAAAACACAAGCGACGTTCGCTTATAGGCAACGTTTGCCAAAACACAAAATACAAGCGATGTTCGCTTATAGGCAACGTTTGGCACTAATCCTCTTCGTTTTGTATGCTAATCCACAGTTCTACATTTCAAGTCCTCTCGTAAATCTTCAACTTCGTATCTGTCATTAAATAGTACTTTTGTGATGCGAAAAGGGCCTTTGTATTTATGATGAAGCTTATGACTGTCACCCGTAGTAGGGATACTCGTTATTAATACTCTAACTAGGTCACCGTCGTCGTACCTGGTAACATCTCATCGTGTTTTATCATGGCGTTCTTTTTGTTTTTGTGGTCCCTCGATATGTGATCCGAAATTTTATATCTAAGCTCTTCCAGGTCTAGTCTATCTATTTCGTCTTGTCATTCTATGTCATTCAGAGTTTTTGCCTTTGCCGCATGTTTTGAATTATAGCCAATAAGCGCCTTCATGGGGGTCGAATTAATACCCTTATTAAAACTTGTTTTATATATTTGTCCCAATCTCTTTCCTCTTTGCCTGCAGCTATTGTTGATAGTGCACCCACAATGGCTTTGTTGTATCGTTCACATTGGCCATTACTTCTGGGCGAAGCAACGGTATTTAAAATGTGCTTGACCCCATACGTATTACACAATGTTCTAAAAGTTCGAGATGTAAAAGCTGTCCAGTAAATGCGTCAACAATTACAACAATATACTTATTCTTCTTTTTGGTTGTCATAAACGGCCCAACATGATCTACATGTAATGTATGAATAGGGTTCAATTTACATTCTCGTTTAGAAAACGACTGTTTGTAATACATACAACTTAGACATGCGTTAACATATTTCATTACAAATTTCCCCAGTTTTGCGAACCAATAGTTTTCACGAATTCTTTGTACCACTTTTTCTACACCAAGATATCCAGAATCATCGTGACACAAACGACAAATTTTCATACGTACTGCTCGTGGACCAACCCATGCTTTGGCTCCATTTCCTAATGTTCTGTATAATTTGTTATTCTTTAACTCATACTGCTCAAAATATAACTTTGTATCGCAATTTTTTATTTTATCGGCTAAAATATTTCGGATTCTACAAATCGGTTCATCTTACATTTGTGCTGCGGTAATCCAGTCAGCTTCTGTCAAGTCTATTTGAAAAACTTGAACTTTAAAATCAATGAACATACGTCATCTTTTTGGCGGCCCTGTTCTTCTTACCTGGCCTCACTCCTGCACCGATACGCACTTACTGATTTTTAAAGTAAGGTTATGTTCGCGAAGTTGGATTTTAAGCCTTCTATTCCCTCCGCGACCGATGAAGAAATTATAATGTCATCTTTATACGGGAATGCAGATTCATCTTTTAACGGTCCCAGAACCTTGTTTATTAATGATTCAAAAACTGAAGAAGCATTTGCTAACCCAGAAGGCATCCTTAAAAATTCGTAATGGCCATCGGGGGTTACAAATGCAGTCTTTTCAATGGAATTAGCGGCCATCCGATAAACTCTATGCTAAATCTAAACTGGTGAAATACTTTTACAGTGAATTTAGTAAATGCGTCAACAATTACAAAAATATACTTATTCTTTCCTTTGGTTGTCATAAACGGCCCAACATGATCTACATGCAATGTATAAATAGAATTCAATTTACGTTCTCGTTTAGAAAACGACTGTTTGTAATACATACAACTTAGACATGCGTTAACATATTACATTACGAATTTCCCCATTTTTGCGAACCAATAGTTTTCACGAATTCTTTGTACCACTTTTTCTACACCAAGATATCCAAAATCATCGTGACACAAACGACAAATTTGCATACGTACTGCTCGTGGACCAACCCATGCTTTGGCTCCATTTCCTAATGTTCTGTATAATTTGTTATTCTTTAACTCATACTGCTCAAAGTATAACTTTGTATCGCTATTTTTTATTTTATCGGCCAAAAATATTTCGAATTCTACAAATCGGTTCATCTTGCATTTGTGCGGCGGGAATGCGGCGTTAGTCAGCTTCTGTCAAGTCTATTTGAAAAACTTCAACTTTAAAATTAGTGTTTGATATGGGGTTTCTGCTAAGCGCGTCAACATAGGTCTTCTTTTTGCCGGCCCTGTTCTTCTTACCTGGTCTCACTCCTTCTGCACTGATTTCTCTCCTAAGATATTCTATAGTAGTTGCAAGAAATACACACTTACTGACTTTTAAAATAAGGTTATGTGCGCGAAGTTGGATTAACATCTTTTTTAAGCATTCTAGACCCTACGCGACCGTCGATGAAGGAATTATAATGTCATCTTTATACGCAGAACCTTGTTTATTAATGATTCAAAAACTGAAGCAGCATTTGCTAACCCAGAAGGCATCCTTAAAAATTCGTAATGGCCATCGGGGGTTACAAATGCCGTCTTTTCAATGGAATTAGGAGCCATCCTAACTTGATAAAAACTCGATGCTAAATCTAAACTGGTGAAATTCTTAAATCCTCCTAATTTGTTAACTTGGTCCTCGATATGTGGCAATACACCACGGTATCCATAGTGTCATAAACCTCAACCAAACCCAGGGAAACACTTCTAATTACAGTTAACTGAAATGTGACCCTAGAAAATTCCTTATTTTTCGAATTTCCTCGAGTGAAATCAGGGTCAGACAGACGGTGGAATTTAGCTTTATTTTCACGAAAATATGAATTTCGGTAGGCAGGTATTTAGATACGCATAAAGTGCATTGGAATTCTCATGTAAAGTGCCCCTAATTTAGACATTTTTTTAAAACAATAATCCCCTAGGTTTTATCCCGGGTTAGTCTCGAAATTAGAATAACTTGGAAAATGGAACAGACTTACGGAACTACAGGCTCATTGATGTTTTAATTTCAATCCAGCTTGAGTAATACTCCAAGTTGAGCCTTTTTAAATCGTTTAATTCTTTTCTCAAACGCTATAACTCGAATTCGAACGCGGATGAACATTCTTTCCGTTTTTTACCCTTTTCACTTGTAACAACTATTCTCGATTTAAATTTTCCAATGACGTACAATAATTTTAACTTGTCCAAAAAAAAAACGATTTTGATAATATCCCGCACAACGTATTGAAGCAGAATCGAATTTAATCCTCTCGGTTCGACAACTACGTCGTAACTAAACTTATTGTAAACCCAACGCATAATAAGACCCTAATTATATCTCCTCACCCCAAATTGCCTCTCTGTCTTTTTTGCCTGAGACGCCGATACATTTTACAATCGACAAAAGAACAAAGCGGCGCCTCTATGTAAAGGGGTCTTGTCAGATATAACGTACTACTATAAATATTCTAACATGTAAACTAAAATAGTACAAAAAAACATCGTAAAAACATGAAACATGAAACCAATCCTCCAAACGAAGAGATTTCACAAAATTCTGAATTTTGGGGTCATTGAAGTTTCTACCAATTCGAGACGTTAAACAAACATTCGATTTGGTGACGTCATTTCTAAATACTTCAAATTCTAAGAAAACTGATCTGGGATCAGACACATAACTGTCAAAATACTACATAAAGAATCCTTACTAAAATTTACAAATGCGTAGTCAATCACTGTGCTTGTAAAAGTTGTCACTCTAGTAGGCCATTTTACAAGGGAATCAAAATCAAAACAGGATATCAGAGAACACATTTTTTTCAAAATAGGAGTTTTCAAATAAATCGAAATCAAAATCACCACATATCAAAATATTACTGTTAGGCTTCTTTCTATTTCATCATCAATCCCGCCCCTGATTGCATGGGATTTTTTGTTTATTTGTTATTTGAATTTGAATTTGAAATTTGAATATAGGCCGTCTAAACATCGGAAATGGCGATCTGCGAGATCAAAGGCGTACCGATCGGGTGGGTCAAAAATATTTACCGCACGTGGCAACCGGCTGAACGGAAAGGCAGGGTTCAAAACAACAATAAGTCCGTTTTCGATCGCCCCGTGCGCCGCATAAACGCTACCCGACATCAAACATTTTTTTCCAAACGAAAACTTAACAAATTTCAATATCCCCCGTTTGCCTTTGTCGCTGTTTGTTTTATTATCGTTCGTTCCGCGCGGGCTATTTTTTTTATTACGCTTTTTATTATTGCGTAAGCGCATCGAAATTTCAAATTTATATGTATTAAACCCTGAGGTGGGCGAGGACGAATTCCCATCAAAAAACCGCGTTATTCCTAGTGCACACACGTCTGCACAATTAGGGAGACGGTTTAGTATCCCGCCCGGCCGTGACGTTGATTTAATTGTAATCGTTCCGCGGCAAAAGGGGTTTGTGGATTTTATTAATTCAAATTTTATTAGACAAAACCGGAGGTAGTTACGAGGGCTTATCGCGCAAAGTTCGCGAGGACGCGTCGCGTTATAAAACCCGTTTTTGAATTGGGTTATTTTCAATAGAGACTGGCCTTTCCACGAAGAGCAATAAAACACAAAGCAATATTGTTGAAGAGAAAAAATTGGATTAGTTGTAATATGGTCTGCTTTTATATTTTAAGTTATTTTTAATAAGAGGTAACTGTACAAATTGTGATATAACAGTAACCTCTAGTAGTTTTACTGGTATAATACGACCAAAAATATAATACAGTGCATTTATTGCTTTGACGTTTTAAGTATTTAACAGTACCTTAACTGTGCTAAAACCCATTCCAAGAGATGTTTATTCTGCATTAAGTAGGTCTTGCCTGAGATGGACCGTAACAAATATTTGTTGAAACTTGAAACTTGAAATATATTACGTATTTATGTAACCTGATTCTCGAGCTTTGACCCTGCGATGCTGTTTTCACTGGATAATTCAAAGGGTAGGGGTAAGTACCTGTACTCTATTTATCTTACAAGTAAGTTTGAAAGTAATCATTTTTGTTTTGTTTGCCTGTCGATTAACAACATTCCTCTTCTTCTATTTTTCGGTGTTCTACATAGTTCTTCCATTTGTAAACAACAACAGTCTTTTTTAAGACTATAGATCATATTCGCGGTAAATTAAGGTACGTCTTAAGAATACAGATAAATATTTATTAGAATCTTACAATTAAACATTTTTTAAAGGTTTTTTAACACTGAATGTGGACACCGTAGAATGAAGCAGATGTTTCCCTATTAAAAGAAGACATGGAAAACAACGCAAAATTTGCAGACGAAGTGGAGATGGTAGCCGAACCTAATGACAATTTAGAAGACGAACTATGACAGCAAATAAAAAACGGATCCATTTGTCTTCGGACGCTAAACAAATTGTTTTGAATGTTGGTAATTTTATAGGAAACTAGGAAGGAGAAGCAATAAAAACAAGATTGCTTTCGAAAAATCATCAATGGGCGGGGCAAGTTTATTATAAAAGGAAAGACCTTCGCGATTTCGTGTGGTAAAGGGATGCTCCTGCGGACTACTATGGAACTTTCGAAAAATCGATGTAATAATCAATGTCATCGCGTCTTGACAGCCCCCGAAATAACGATTTCAATATGGATTTTTTCAAATATCCCGAGCAGCGTATGTGATATGACGATATTTCATCGATTTTCGATAGTGATCGGACTTCACAGATGTTTTTCTCTGGGGAGACTTTAATTTAACCAAACTATCATGGTCCAACAGTGAAACTGCAGCTACGTCTTGCGGGAATCTCTCAAGTGATGCAATTGTTGTTTCCGATTGTGTGGCCTATTTGGGGTTATTTGAAAACATACAAATCCCAAATAAGTATGGCAATTGTCTGGATTTGTTGTTCTCTAGTCAGTCCGATATCTGTGTTACGATCTGTGATACAACTTCAATTTGGCCATTACCTCACCCAGGAATATCGCATGTGATTATTTTTATTATAATTATAAGTGTGCTAATTACAAAGAAATTAATCTGTTTTTGTCAAATGTCAACTGGCATTATATTTTTAAGTGTACGGATGTGAACTTGATCGTCTCGCAGTTCTATGATGTTCTCTTTTGTGCTATTGAATTATTTACTCCTATCGTTCGCTATACAAGTAAAAAAATTCCCAAGTGGATGAATGGCAACGTTAAATCTTTAATTCTAGAGAAGAAGAAAGCTCATAAAATCTTTGAAATGCGCTAATTCTTTAGAGGACTATTGTGTTTTTTCTCGACTGAGGGATCAGTGTAGAAATTTATCTGTCTCTTCTCATACAGACTACATCGGAATGCTCGAAAACCAGTTAACTGATAAAAAGTCCTTTTGGCGATATGTGAATTCAAAGAAGAAAAACCTTGAGTATCCAAAATGCATGTCGCTTGATGATGAAAGTACCAGCGACACTCAGAGAATAGCGGATATGTTTAACCAACATTTCACCTCAATCTATTCAAAATATGCAGAATGCCATACATCATTTTCTTGTGATAAATCGGTTAGTCTAGGATTTTTAAAATTAAATGTTGTCGATGTTTTCAATAGAATAAGTATTTTAAAGCAAACCTTAGGACCGGAACCCGACGGTATACCTGTGATACTGGTGCAGAATTGTAAATTCGTTCTACCCGAAATTTTATGTAAAATTTTTAATTTTTCACTAAGCTGCGGCGTTTTTCCTTCATATTCGAAAAAAATTTGTGTTACACCCATTTGCAAAGATGGTGACAGGGCTAACATAAAAAACTATCGCCCAATCTCTAAAATCTGCTTGTTTTCGAAAATATTTGAGGGTATAGTTGCCGATTATGTCACCCCTCATTTTAAAAGCGTTATTATAACCGAACAGCATGGTTTTGTCAAGGGAAGGTCAACTGTTTCGAACCTCCTGAGTTATGAGCGTTCGCTATTGGGGGCCTTTGAGAATAAGTATCAAGCAGATGCTATATATGCTGACTTCTCCAAGGCCTTCGACAAGGTTGACCACGGCATTCTGGTAAGGAAGCTCTCAGGGATGGGAATCTTTGGAGACCTTCTAAATTGGTTTCGCAGTAATATCACTAACCGGAAGCAATCAGTTAAAGTTAAAAATTACATTTCGTTAGAGACTGTTGTGACGTCGGGTGTACCACAAGGGGGACACATTTCATATTCCTTTTTAATGTCTTCATTAATGACCTAAAAAATATTTTTCGGTTTTGCCAATTTCTTGCATTTGCGGATGATCTAAAGCTTTTTAAGGTTATAGCATCACCTCTTGACTGTCATCGATTACAGGAGGATCTTGATAGGTTTTCTTTGTGGTGCAGACAGAACAATTTAACTCTTAATACAAACAAGTGCAAAATTGTAAGCTTTGGCAGATCGAAAAATCCAGTAACCTTCACCTATCATTTGAACTCTGGATCGATGAAACCAATTTAGAAGGTCTCTAAAGATTCCCATCTCTGAGAGCTTTCTTACCAGAATGCCATGGTCAAGAGAGAGAACCTAGTTAAAAATCTTGGAGTTTGGCTCGATTCGGAGCTCACATTTACATATCACATTGATTTTATGACTAACAGAGCTATTCGATTGCTTGGGTTTGTTTTTCGGACTTTGAAGGGTTTTGAGAACATCTTTACGTATAGGGAGCTGTACTGTGCGCTTGTGCGTTCAATTTTAGAGTATGATAGCTGTGTCTGGAAACCATACTATGCAATTCACAAGGAAAGAATAGAGCGTGTGCAGCGTAAGTTCCTTAGAGAGATAGGTTTTAAATGGGAAATGTCATCTGAGGATATATACTACGAGGAGATTATGAAACTTTTGAATCTGACATCTTTGGAGAGTAGGCGCATATTTTTTGACATTGTTACATTATACAAAATCCTTAATAATTTGATGGATTCACCAGATGTTCTGGCATCTGTTGGTTTTCATATTTCTCCTATTAATGCAAGAAATAATGCTCTTTTTAATATTGATTCTCATAGGACCAACTATGGCATTAACCCGCCTATGAATCGAATGTGCAAGCTGACAAATATTTTACTCGCAAATAACGAGCATATTGATTTATTTTCTGACTCTCTCAGTAGTTTTAATCGCAAAGCAAAGATATCTGTTTATAATCAAAACTTGGTAATTTAGCAACTGTAAGTGTTGGTGTTACTATTTTTATTAGGTTATACTATATTGTAATAATAATGTAAATGCTATATGCGAAAAAAAAAAAGGATGGTGTGATAACAATAACAAGTGTGTACTAGAAGTGCCACCTTTACATGGAAAAATCGTAATAATTCTTCGTGCTGGGTCCAAAAATGGTTGGGTGGCCAAAAATTCAAGTGTTGCCAAAACTATCGCCAAATACTGTTATTGTGTCGGATAATGCCTAAATTAGAAAAATTCCAAATACTTCTTCAAGTAAACAAGAAACTAAAGAATTTCTGAACGAATACGATTTCTATTTTGAAGAGAGCTACACGAAAAAACAACTCCTGGAATTATTAAAAATAAAACATTTTAATAAAGACTACAAAATCGAGTCGATAGCACAACAAAACGGACATGAAATCTTGAGATTATTGTATATTTAACCCGTTTGAGATGATCTGGTCTGAGTTGAAAACACATATAAGAAGAAATAATACTACACCAAAATTTAGTGATGGTACCATAAACGTAATTCGGCAAGAGGTAGCTAAAATATCGGTACAAAGCTCGTCTAACTGCGAAAAACGAGCAATAAAAGAAGAAAATATTTATCGAGAATGATTAATGTTAGAGCTGATCATTGAACTAGGTGATGACAGTGCCAATAGTGAAGATTTTTTAAGTGACTGATACTTCATTATTATTATATTTAACATTTTGTATATTAGTAATGATGCTATGTAGAAATTTAATGAAATAGAACGTAATAAATTGTTACTTGGTACTAATTTCTGATGTACATGTTTGAAGAATTTCTCGGCGAAAACATTCCTAGAAAGAAACAATACTTTATATGTTCAAATTCAAATCTGAGGAAGACAATTTTGCAATGGGTGTTATTTTTTAGTCGTCTAGCCAATATCTATAGGTACTGAACCTTATGACCTCCACTAAGAGTGACTTCACACAAATCAAAATATACATCTAAATATTTATTCAAATAAAATATTAATTAAGTAGAAAACAACTTACTCTACAAATAATTGTATCCTATTAATTTGGTTCTACAATTAGCGAGATTGCAAGGAAAGAAAAAAGTTCAGCTATAAGGGCCTTGTGATCTAATCCGTTTTGGCAATAAGCGGGTTTTTAGACTAAATGCAAATTTGAACAGTTATTTGTTTCATAATACTCGTAATTAAAAAGTGGGCGGATATCATTGTTAAATTTAAATAAATTTTACAGATTTTTTGACACATTACCGTTGTCGCAAACGATACAATGCCAAAAATGACCCAAGTTACAACTATTTTGTATCTGTTGGATCTCCGTACTTCTGTGGCGGTTTAAGGCAGCATCCATAAAGAAAATAGACATAGTTAATATTAGATAAACTTAATATATGCTTATTTTACTATTAGCACGATCAATAAATTTAAACTCAGAATCCAGTAGGACACCAAAATTTAAAATCTTAATGTTTCTCTGCTTGTATTTTCCTCAAAAAATAATGGTTTTGTACATCTACATAGACTTGTTAAAATTTACATTTAGCGAGTCTTCTGCCAGGTTTTGATTAATACACTGGCAATTATTTATTTAAAATTTTGCGTCATCAGCGTAGCGTGTAATATTTTGTAGATATAAGCAAATCCGATGTAAATATAATAGAAAATAACCTACTTAAAATAGATCTCACTAAGTTCTCTATAACCTATCATAAAAGTAAATTTTAAGAAAAAGAAGAAGAATAAGTGCTAACTATTTCAGGATATTTGGAGCCCTCAAACGCAAAGCGGGATTTTACGAATTGTTTATGTACGAATTTTCCAAATAAACATCCCTTTGAAAAATAATTATTATGCCCACATTAATATAATTGTGGATTAATTAGCCTATCTTGCTTTGGCGTTATCAAATAAAATAAGTTAAAGACTTTCCCTTTACTGTTTTGTCGAAATTTTTAATATTGCCTGCAATCTCCTAGATAAAATGGAATTAAACATAGGCACAGTATTAATTCAACTCCCATATTGTTGGATTTATATCAAAATTGCGGTCTGAACTTTAACTATTATTCGTGTCTTGTCTTTGTTTGAGTCAAATAATAGTATATTATGGAACAACTGCGGTAAACGGCATTTGACTCACGAGTTTATTTGACACGAGCGGAGCGAGTTTTTAATAAACGAGTGAGTTAAATAGTTTACCGAACATGTTGCATCCTATACTTTTTCTACGACCGTTAGTTTTTGGGGTACATTTTCGCAAAACAACACGAATACATTCACTGACATGACCGTCAGAATTGACAAATGTCAAAATTCAAAGCGTGGGAAATATCTCCGAAAACATCCGAAGTGGTCCGCATTCATGGGAAACGCAACTGACGTGGTAAAGTGACGCTTCCCGCACGTTAGATCGGTGGGTAATTAGGTATTTTACAGACGGGAGTAGAAAAACTATGTTTCTACTCTGCAAAAGACCTTACATCTAAGCCAATCAAAACAGCAACCAATAAATTTGAAGTTTTTAAAAAATCCCCTTACCACTGTATATTTCACCTATCACATTCACAGAGTTTTTAATCTATAATAGTCAAAACCATAATATTTGAGTTTATTCAAAAAAAAGCTATGGTCTGTCGTATCCATACTCTATGACCGCACGAAATCCTGACACGGTGCCCACAAGAAAACTAAACGTCAGAAAAAAACTGTCAGCGCCACCCTGACAGCTGCCCGAAATGTCACACACTTCGAATCATTCCTGGATCGCATCGAGAAATTCAGATCCGAAACTCGAAAATTCCAACCACGTCCACAACAACGACGCACCGGTGAAGATAGCAAATTCTGTATCGTGCAGGATATGCCAGACCAGCACCGCCAGCGAACGCTTAATCTCACCCTGTAGATGTCGCGGTACTTTGGCTAACGTCCACCTGTCTTGCCTAGAACGTTGGCTCAACCAATCTAGCAGGAATTACTGCGAACTCTGCAAGTTCAGGTACAACGCGGTCGAAACTCAGAGGTACCGCCTGCTACAAAGTCTGAGACTGTGGCTGCGACATCCTCAGAACCGGACTCGAGTTCGGTCCGACTGCCTGATCGGGATGCTATTGACCGGCGTAACCACCGGGTTGTTGGCGATTTGCGTATGCGGTATGGATTACTTTGTAGATGAGGCCGTCAAAATGGGAGTCAAGCGGGTCTGGATACAAGTTGGCGTCATCGCTTTTTTGTGTGTGATCGTCGCCGGATACGTGCTGACTGCTTATTTACTGCTCAGGGACCATTTCGTACCTTGGTATGGCTGGTGGCGCAGAGCTGTAAACATCCGGTTAGAGCTTCCTCCGGAATCGATACCGGCATCCGGCGGGAAAATTTGTCAGTGACTGGAGACAGTAGCGCATTGGTTTTTCCGAAATCACAAAAAAAAACGATGATGTTATAGTGGACAAAAATAAAACGCCTTAAGTATTTATGTTGTACTATATCGATTGCGATATGAGTGGAGTTCGTTTCGTATTTCAAATTTAGGTAGTTAGAAGTAAAATACAAAAGCCCATTTCATAGGAAAGGTCAAATTTCTTAATACTAACCGAGCCAATAAAAAAAACAAAGAAAATGTTTCAACGTAACTTGGAAGCTGGCCTTACATGTTGTAAGCATATTTCCATATATTACCGGTTGCAGCTTGTTAATGCGGATCCGCAACTAATGGAAAAATATGGGCAAATTCGTGTGATCTGAAACGTCTTGTAGGTACATCTTTAAATAATAATAATATATACAAAACGTCTGGATTCCTCCTGTGTCGGTTTTTGGTTAGTCGAGTCGAAGTTGCTAACGTTTCGCCAATCATCCTGTTGGCTTCTTCAGAGCTTGACCGAAACTGGCTCGTATTTTACTCTGTAAAGTCTGTTCATAGATATAAGGAAGTGACTAACTGATACGGACCCGGGCAAGCTGTAAGAATGAAATATGGCCGAACAGGTCCGTACTTTCCTTAGAATTTAATTATTTGGGGTTTTGTTAGGAAAGATACTAAGCAATATTTATTTATTTATGTTTAAATCTAAAATAAAATTACAAATTATTTTTATTACCTATTTAAATTACTTAAAATTATTCCCATAATATATTAATATCACTATCGCTATCATCGCCTGTTCTAATTATTTGCAATATGGATATACGATTGTTCTAATTTTTCTATATGTTTAACAGAATTTTCCCATCTTGTTAAAAACTTTGGTTTCTATAGGTTTGAGGACATTGGAGTTGGAGTTGGGGACGTTGGGGAAAAACATTGTTATGACAAATGGCAGATTTCAGTTGGCGCCAAACATGTTCAATGGGATTAAATATACAGTGGTAAGGTGGAAGCCTTAAAACTGTATGCCCTGGATTTTTTGCATGATTATCACAGACGTGTTTCTTTTGTAGGTTCAAGCTTTGTAGAACCTCAATAATTGCTTTTTGGTATAATCTTCATGAAAATAATTACTATTATACATGTAGTTTTGGATTGTTGCTTTTGTGCCACATGAGGAAAGAGTTTTAGTCAAATGTCTACTGTGATAACTTGCATTGTCTATTACAATGATGCTATTAGGAGGAATGTTTGAAACTAGTTTGTTTTTAAACCAACTTTCAAATAAATCAGCGTTGGTGTCTTCATGGTAATTCAGAGAAGAATCTTTAATATTTTTTGCAGACAGAGAAAGTCCATTTGGAATCCAACCATCTGTAGAACCAGCATGCAAAATAGTTCTTCATTTACCTCTTCTTGATGGCACGTTTGTTTTACACTTATCAGTTGAGTCTACCCAATCCTTTTCCGAGGTATCATAAGTATCGAACCAGGTTTCATCCAAGTAAATAATTGGCCTTTCTTGTTCTCTGTAAATCCTATTTTTTTCTAGATATTCCAGTCGCCGTTTCCGAATTCTAAAAGATTCCATTAAAAGTTGCCTTTTGTCAATTTTTTAAAATCTAAAACCCGTATATTGAATGCCCTTCCATAAGATAGTTCCGGTTTCATCTTTTTCAAGCCTCCTAATTAAGATATCCAATGTATCTTGATTACTTTCATCTGTACTCGAGAAAATATTAACATCGCTTCTTTTTTTCTTCGCTGAAATGGAATTATTCACAATTTCCCATACAGTTGATATTGGAATTTTCGTCAAAGTGACAATTTCTTCTAAAGATGCTTGCTTGCAGGCACCACGTTCAATGTGAGTCAAATAAACATTGTTTATAACTTCCTTAATCTCAATAAAATAGTGTTTTCTACATTTGGGCGAGAGCATCTCCCGAGATACACTAGACTCGCACATATTTTGCATAATTCGCACACGATTCAACACACGCTGTATTACACACGAAATAAGAATTATTACTAATAAACTTAAACTAAATAGTATACCGTACCAAAGAATATTAAACACAATTAGGTATAAAATTATTTTCTATTACGGACCACAATTTTACCTGAATTTGAATTCCGAAACTTTAGGTAATAATCTTATTGCCTTGAATGTTAATGACGAACCTTGGATAATCCCATTCAAAAGCAATTGGTCACTTTCTTATATCTATGAACAGACATTACCTGCTTATATATTGTTTGAGGAAGGCGCTAAACGCCGTCTCGGATGACTGATTCCCATATTGGTGACAGGTAGAGACCTGAGTCGCGGTTAAGATTGTTAGGTTGTTTATAGATTTCTGTAGACTCTCGGATTTTTCGTTGGTAGAAGAACTACAAGAATTTAAGTTTTATCGAATAAAATTTTTTGTCCGGTTTCGTGATTGTGTTCGGCAACAGCTGATGAGTTTATTTGTCTTAGTCGTAAGGCACTTTCGTGTTCTTTGAGCCTAGTTGATATTTTTCGTCCGGTCTCTCCAAAGTATTCTTTGCCGCATATGCATGGAATGCTGTAAACTCCTGGCATCTCAAGTGGAATTTTGTTTTTGATGGACCGAAGAGATTGAGAGATTCTTGGGCAAGTGGTAAATCTGGTTTTGACGTTATACTTCTTTAGAACTTTTGATATGTGGTCAGTGATGTTTTGAATGTAAGGAAGGCCCACAGTGGACAGGGTAAGATTTTCGGCCTCATTGCTATTGGAAGGTTGTGGTGAAGTGTATTTTTTGATGGAACGCTTAATATATTTAATGTGGAAATTATTAGAGAGACTTGGGCTGAGATAGTTTAACGGCTCTGTAAACAAGAGAGTTGATAACCGATAATTTTTGGGCCAGATGGTGATGTGACCATGCATTAAGGTATCGGTCTGTGTGTATGGTAATGGTAAAACATATGTTAGGGTGTATCGAGTTTAAATGTCTAAGAAAATCTACTAGGGTTTCTTGATCAGGAGTCCAAATAACAAAAGTATCATCGACGTAGCGTTTCCATAATTTTGGTTTTAGATGAAAGGTGTCGAGAGCTTTCTTCTCAAAGGCCTCCATAAATATATTCGCGATGACTGGTGATAGTGGAGAACCCATAGCTGTTTCCGGCGTTTGTTCAAAAATTTGACCGTTATAAGAAATATATGTTCCCGAAAAGCATTTTCCAATTAAGGTGAGAAGGTTTGGTTCCAAATTCTCGGATTTTAATATATCTGAAATGATGTCGAGAGTTTCAGGAACAGAAACTTTGGTAAAGAGGGATTCTATGTCGAATCTAACTAGAATATCTTGTGTATCTAATGTAATGCTTTTTAATTGTTCAATGAAGTGAAAGGAATTAAGTACGAAACTGTCAGTTTTCCCTGTAAGGGGTTTTAATAAAGAAGCTAGATATTTTGCTAGAGAATATGTTGGAGAACCAATGGTGCTGGCAATACGTCGAAGGGGTAATCCTGGTTTGTGAATCTTTGGAAGTCCGTAGAGACGAGGAATTTTAGAGTCGTGAGGGGTGACAGATTTTTTCACGGAGTCTGATAGAGAAGCAGCCTTAATACCGGATTTTTTAGGTTGACGATATGATCCGTCTGTAAGAATATCTTGAATCTTTTCCTGATATTCATTTGTATCCATGACTACCGAAGCATTTCCTTTATCTGCTTTTAGGATTACGATGTCTGGATTGGATTTTAGAGATTTTAGGGCGATGCGTTCAGGCTTTGCAGTATTGGATTTAGGAGGTTTTGATTTTTCAAGGATTTTTGCGATTTCAAATCGAATTTCATTAGCTGTGTGAGATGGCAGTTTGTTTAGGATAGACTCGACATTTGAATTGATTTCCTCTTTTGGGATAATACGTGGCGCAAGGACGACGTTCGAACCTTTTGAAAAATATATACAGGGTGTTCGGAAATTGAGTTCGGAAACTTGAAGGAAGTAGCAGACTTTTTCAAATTTCAGCCCTGTTAAGTAAAATCACATTTACATGTAAAATTCGAGCCGAGAATAAAATATCGATTTGTGGCTAAACGATAACACTTATGGACTTAAAACAAGAGTAGCAATTTTTGAGTATTTGTGATTCTGCTTAAGGCTATGTTGTATTTTGCAATATCAGTCTAAAAAAATAAAATACAGTAAAAATAAAAAAAATGTTCTAAGTAAAGTGCCCTCTAGTGACAGATATCTGAAACGCTTTTATTGTATAACGATGACTTTTACTAAATCAGGGCTGTATGTGTGTTCCGTTAAGAAATAAGCCTACTGCGTTAAAAATAAAATTAAAAAAAAAATAATTTTGACAAGCTATAAGTTGGAAAATATTACGATTTTTTACTATCATTATTTTACCACGTTGAATCTTTCCTCCAAGTTTCCGAACTCAATTTCCGAATACCCTGTATACTACAGCTCCACAAACTTATGGAATAATTATAGATATGGTACGAATAGTCAAATAGTTCATGTCTTGTTTTGATATATATAGAGCTAATGCAGTTAATGAATACTCGAAATTAATTAAAATCCTTGCTGTAAAATTCGAGAACTGGCATTGTGTAAACAAATTTGCAGCTGCAATTACAGTATCCCCCATGGTTAGGCTACTGAATGTTGTAGTCAATTTATTTGCCTTAATATTATTGCACGCTACAAAAACGCACTAAACTAATTTGTGCGACTGAAGAGGTAGTGTGAACCTGCTTTAAATACTTTAAGGATTCACATGTCTTCGTACTATTTTGTTTTGAGTAAAGTTACAACGTACCTCTAGTATTTAAAGTGTGTGTATCATAGTTTTCATTTTTTTTTCATATTTATCGCGATTTTGTAATATGGTGTCCATGACACATCACTTGTAACTTAACGTAAAATCACTATAAACGTTTTGAACAACTGAAAAAATAAAAGAAATCAAACGAACGTATGAACTAAACGAGAGTTTCTGACAAAATTCGTATCTTTAGAATTGAAAAGAAAAAAACCGAAAAGAAAACCGGCTCGACGGGTCACTTTAAAACTTAAACGAAACAGCAACCGCCTATTTAGTGTCAGCCCGCCCCCACTCCGAAAACATTTACAATCAGGAATTACGTCCCCAGACGTTGCCGCTTCCTTCGAAGAGCCTTGAATAATGAACCCGGGTTGACTGCCGGACTTCCTCTTTAATTCCCCTAATTCAATTCTAGCGAACCAAAATAAACGAGGCACTTTTCGAATACTTTAATACTGCTTTGCTGGTGTATATGACTCGTCTTGGATATTATGACTAATAATTACATTTATACAGGGTATTATTGAATTGACATCGTTTGATTTAATGATTTAATCTAGTCCGCTAGTGGACTCACTAATGTCTAATGTCCCCATAATAAAATAGCAGTGCAATATGCAGTGTTAATAAGCGAAACAACACTACCGCTTAGTTTTTTTTTCATATTTAGAAACGGTGCCTCCATTTCAAAACTTATTGCTGTAATTCCCATTCTCTCCAGTGACACGACAAGCCATTTACCGGAAAATGGGCCCTTTAGATGACTTAATGGAATGTGGTTTATGCATGCACCGGCACATTTTAGCATCCGAGCGAGAGTTTTTGGAATCAAAATTTTAATCATAGTTGGATAGGTAGGGTCTGACCTCAGCCGGCTTTCTAGGATAGCAGATTTTAATACATTGGATTATCACTGACGACATCTAAAAGCCTTTGTTTACCAAAGTTATCATTGCACGTGCTTTTAAGAAGCAAAACAATTTTGTAAAATAACATTTTTTAATCAATATTAATTATTTTTCAAAGACATTAAATTGACGAATACTACGTATTCAGCCTTTACCTGGGCTACTTTAAATCATCGTACAAGAGTCTATTATTTAAGACCTTAGTTCTTCCCCGTTATGTAAAAAAAAACAACTTGAACACCCTGTATATCGAAAACGGAGTATTTTAGACAACAATTTTTTAATGACTTTTTACCAGTATTCTTCAAGACAACAGTTTATTAACATCTTCCGATTCCATAGTAACATGTGTTATCAATACATTACTAAATCAGAGAAGCGCGTTTATTACTTTAGGACCATGTACTATGCCACGAACTGTAACTAACGAAAGGCTTGTTTTACAGGTATCATGGATCAGGAAGCGAGATCTTCACATATTAACCGCCGGCATTTTGACATACACATCAGATCAGCGATTTCAGGTGAGTGGTTAAGTTCATAGACAACTTTAATTTAAACTTAATATGTAATCCAAATTAACGCAAATATAAACCGGACAGACGAGCAGATCTGCACGTCGAGAAGCCCAGCAGTAGCGGTAGCGATGAAGTCATGAGAGGGTCCTGTCCTCCCTCAATAACAGTCGCCACATCGACATAAATAGTTTCAGTATTTGCATTTTAGTAAAGTTAAGCATACATTCCGCATACCGCATCCCAGGGTGCAAAGTTTAAATTAATAAATTTAAAAAATTATAAGTATCAGTCACATATCAATACAAGCATCAGTACTAAACATCAAAAAATATTGCGACGACATATCGACAGAGTATTTTGCGCAGAATTGAAATAGAGTGAGAGAAAAAAAAATGCAATGGCGGCTTAACATCCACCACAGAATCTGCGCAGAATAGCCTAACTAAAGAATAGTCGTCATTTCCTGGTTCTGTTGGCCAGGTTAACAAGAATCATTCGACCAGGCATATAATATGGACTTGTCACAGTTTTGAATACGATGATATAATTTTACGAAAACGACCGATCGAACAATGGAACACGAGTGCCCGTAACGCATCGGCTTCCCATCATCCGTCATTTAGCTGACAATCGAAACGTCACAAACATGGCCTACTTGGCGAGGAGTACAGCGATCGCTTGAAGTGTACGAAACAAAAACCGCTTACCCAGAAATATACAGGGTGTTCCGTGTCGATTGTTCTAAATATTGGCAACGTTGTATTTCCAAATATCACAACTACTGCTTTTCGAAAAAAAAAAACATGTAGTAATAATATCATTCTTTTCGGTGATGTTAAATAAATCAAATCTAGGGCGTTTCTTTTCTTATTTGTTTTCGACAGATCTGGCAACTCCGAATTTGCAGAAATATTTCCAAAAAAAAAACACGAATCCAATATGACGCGCGTGTTAATTCTAAGTAAATTAATTTCGATATTCCGATATTTAATTAGATCCGTAGCAACATGGCGCCCGTTCCAAATTTAATATTTGCCGTGGGGCTTGCTGAAAACACAACGTTTCTGTTATTCATTTTCGCATTCCAGTTAATATACATAAACGGCAAATGAGATTTGGGAGGGGGGGCTATACCAATGTCGAATGGCGCAATGGTGAAAATTATCCCCACGCAACCCGAAAGTTTTGCATTAATGAAAGAGATGTGCATCTTTCGTCTGACACGAATACGTGCCTACATATATTGCGACATTACTTTGTCCTTTAATGATTTGGCTGATCCGATAAGACATCATTATTATTGAAATTAAATTTATTTTTGAACTTTTGGCATAGTATATCAAAGAACATTTTAACGCCGTCTTTTTACAGCCAACATTCAAAAGTTATTAAAAACTGGACAGCTGGTTGCTTAACAGCGCTTGTAAATGGACACCGAACATGAGCCAATAATAATTATTGTAACTGGCTTCCAAAACGTGAGTTTTTTCGTAATGGCCAAAAGTTTCCACCTACGATCTTGTTTGTAACTCTGTAACCACGCTGTGTATTTGAACAAAATTTTGATGTGATGTGTTGCAGGTAAAAGTGCATGCTTTCCTCTGTTGTGTTGTCGAAACAATTGTCATGTCATAATATATAATTTCGTGAAAATCTGAACTTTTAGTTCTTATTTATTTTGGTACAGGGCATCCCAATAACTTACATTTCTGAAAAAAACTTTATATTTTTAAATGCAATGCAAATGATTTTTAAAACGAGGAATAATTTTTATTCACTCAAATTTAAGAAACGGCTACCGATGGGTACGGAGTATATATAGAGATCTTGTGGATAAAGTCTTGAAGTTCTGGATGGTAATGTCAAATATGGGGTTGTACTTAAAAAATATGAGCTTTTACTGTTACAATTTTTTTTGTATGTTTTTTCACACATCCTGTATGACCATCAAAGTCAGGTCACTGAACAAAGTCGGGTCACTCAAAGAATAGTATATCATGCAACAAGTGCGGTAAACGGCATTTGACTCACGAGCTTATTTGACACGAGCGGAGCGAGTGTTTAATAAATGAGTGACTTAAAGAGTTTACCGAACGTGCTGCATACTATACTTTTTCTACGACCGTTAGTTTTCGGGTACATTTTCGCAAAGCATCGCGAATACATTCACTGACATAACCGTCAGAATTGATAAACGTCAAATTTTAAAGCGTGAGAGATATCTCCGTAAACATCCGATTGCTCCCAAACCCGTGCGGTAAAATCCCGGAAATGTCCGAAGTGGCTCGCAAAGGTATTAACTAACCCCTGTAAAATTTTGCAAAAAGATATTTAGCTTTTATAAACTGGTATTTATCTGCAAACAAAAAATGTTCTTTTTTCCGGAATAAGGGAAAGAGGTAGGTATGTATGTAAACAAAAGTTACCTAAAATTTTGCATAAAAAACAGAAAACACAGTGTTCCATTTCAAATGACAATATTGAGTTGAATTAAAAATTGAAAAAAAACTGTTTAGTTTTCCAAAACTTGTAATAGGACGTGGATGACTCTTTATACGTTTCCCTTTGTGCATATGGCGTATACAACACTACGGAAAGTAAAACTAAAACTGTCATTAAGTATGAAAACGTTTTAAAACTAAGAAAATATGTAAACAAATCAGATGACACCGACTTCTAGCAGTGTATTTATTCGATTGCTGAACATTCCGCCGCATTCGGCAAAATGTCGAGCCGCGACGCAAATCGTCTCAGTCGAAATAATGTACGAAAGGACAATAATGACGAAACGCGACCCAATTAGAAAACATCCGGCTCGTTGCTCGGTCGGGCAGACGAACAATTTCTGGATGCGAAACGAACGACGAGAAAAGGGAAACCTTCGCCGGTAAACATTCTATTGTTTACGGTACGATATTAAATTGTAATAAATAAGGTAATTTCGTACAGAGCGCAGAGACAGCGGCACTGTTAATTTAATTGCTAGTTTTGATTTAATTAAGTTACGGGCAAATATTCGGTATATTTGTTGAAGATATCAACATTAAATAAAAACTCCAGTGCTTGTGTACGTATGGTCTGTTAATAGATATAAGAAAGTGACCAATTGCTTTTGAATGAGATTAGCCAAGGGTGGTCATTAACATACAATGCAACAAGATTATTAACTAAAGTTTCGGAATTTAAATTCAGGTAAAATTGTGGTCCGTAATAGAAAATAATTTTATACCTACCGGTGTTTAATATGCTTTGTTTTGGTATACTACTTAGTTTAAGTTTATTAGTAATCATTCTTATTTCGTGTGTAATACAGCGTGTGTTGAATCGTGTGCGAATTATGGAAAATATGTGCGAGTCTAGTGTATTCTATTCTATTCTATTGAGACTAAGGAAGTTATAAACAATGTTTTTTTGACTCTCATTGATCGTGGTGCAAGCATCTTTAGAAGAAACGGCCACATTGACGAAAATTCTAACATTAACTGTATGGAAAATTGTGAATAATCCCATTTCAGCCAAGAAAAAAAGAAGCGATGCTGACATTTTGTCGAGTGTAGATGGAAGTGATCAAGATATAATACGGCGCAAAATTTACCAGTTGTCCGAGGAACAAAGCGTGCCTACATTAGATATCTTAATTAGGAGGCTCGAAAAAGATGAAACCGGTGTTAAATGTGGCAGAACTACCTTATGGAAGTGTATTCGACTTTAGATTTTAAAAAAATGACAACAGGCAAGTTTTAATGGAATATTTTAGAATTCGGAAATGGCGACTGAAATATCTAGAAAAAAATAGGATTTACAGAGAACAACAAGCCCAATTATTTACTTGGATGAAACCTAGTTCGACACTTATGATACTCCGGAAAAGGGTTGTGTTGACTCAACTGATAAGTGAAAAACAAACGCGCCATCAAAAAGAGGTAAAAGAATAACTATTTTGCAGGCTGGCTCTAAAGATGCTTGGATTCCAAATGAACTTTCTCTGTCTGCGAAAAATATTAAAGATTCTTCTCTGGATTACCATGAAGACACCACCGCTGATTTATTTGAAAGTTGGTTTAAAAACAAACTAGTTCCAAACATTCCTCCTAATAGAACCATTGTAATAGA
The DNA here is from genome assembly GCF_029955315.1 of Cylas formicarius. Lineage (NCBI taxonomy): Eukaryota > Metazoa > Arthropoda > Insecta > Coleoptera > Brentidae > Cylas > Cylas formicarius. The sequence continues at coordinate 42,488,271 of NW_026844214.1, read as the reverse complement.
CAATGCAAGTTATCACAGTAGACAGTTGAATAAAACCCCTCATGTGACACAAAAGCAACAATTCAAAACTACATGTATAATAACGACATTTATTTTCACGAAGATTATACCAAAAAGCAATTAATTGAGTTTCTACAAAGCTTGAAACTACAAAAGGAATATGTCTATCATATTTATTCAAAAAATCTAGGGAATACAGTTTTAAGGCCTCCACCACCACTGTATATTTAATGCCATTGAACATGTTTGCCTCCAACTGAAATCTGCGATCCGTCGTAACAATGTTTTCCCCCGTGTTAACTCCAATGTCCTCAAACTTATAGAAACCGAAGTTTTTAACATTCCTAAATTCTGTTAAACATATAGAAAAAGCAGAACAATCGTATATCCATATTGCAAATAATATAGAACAAATAATAATTAGAACAGGCGATGATAGCGATAGTGATATTATGCGAATAATTTTAAGTAATTTTAGTAGGTAATAAAAATAATTGGTAATTTTATTTTAGATTTAAAGATAATACATACATAAATAAATAAATATTGTTTAGTATCTTTCATAACAAAACCCCAAATAATTCTAAGCAAAGTATGGACCTGTTCGGCCATATTTCTTTCTTACAGCTTGCCCGGGTCTTTCCTTAATTCGTATCAGTTAGTCACTTTCTTATATCTATGAACAGACTTTACCTGTAACATTAACCAAAACGATCATCTTGAAAAAAATTCAAAGCAAGACCCAGCAAGTCTGTCCTTTGTCTCATAGGTCTGGGATAACTTGGTATAGTTATGGGGCAAAAAGTTGAGGTCAACTTTTGGAGGTTTTTTTCAATTTCAATCTCAATCAATTTCACCTACTAGCATCCGGACCTCTCTAGGATTTTTTTGGTCTTATAATTAACCCTTCCAAATACGACAACATAGGCAGATCTTGCCCCGTGTGACATTTTTTTTTGTTTCTTTTTTTTTCGAAAGTTAGGTTGGCGTCTTCGAATCAAAATCCCGCAGCTGCTATCAGATAAATGCCAGATACTCAGCAACAACGGAGGAAAACTCGAACAGTTTTTGCGATAACACAACACAGTCTTTTTTGGCTTTACATTTTTTTAAAACATGAAATTTTAGTCCTTCTAGTCCAGGAAGCATATTGTTAAATATTAAAATTGAACTTAAGAACCAAAAAAAAGGATTAAAAACTTCTTCTCTGTTGGCGATTTTACCATTCAATGAGACTTTTTATCGGAAAAAATGTTAAACAACTTTGGCGGTAAAATTTGAGATGAAGGCATTGTTGTCATATGTGTTTCGCGATTAAGGCGGATGGTTTATGTTGATATTACTAAAAAAATTAGTTCGTTTGATATCGTTCGCGATTAATTGATTAATCAGATTGTTCACCATTAAAGGAAAATATTCCCCGTTTTAAACCCAAATATTAAACAAATTGCTTGCTTAAGAAACATTAAATAAAAATTATCCCAATAATAGTTTTTGGTATAAAAATTGTATTCTTTAAACCTACCTAACATACTTTAGCAACATATTTGGATTTGTCCTTGACCCTTAATTTCATAGGGAGTGTTTTTAATTTGGATAGTTTGAAGACACATTGCACAAATATCCTTTAGGTTACCAGTGCCTGCAGGAAACCCGATTAAAAATATATGTTTTGTATGCTTCGCCTTGTGGTAAACAGCATTTTTGACTTAAAAAGTTTACCATGAATTTACAAACGTCAAAATTCAATCCGTGCGGTAAAATCTCCGAAAATATCCGATTGCTCCCAAACCCGTACGGTAATATCCGAAGTGGCTCGGATCCGTGGGACAAGAAACTCACGTGGTAAAGAGACGCTTTCCGCATGCTAGACCGGTGTATAATCAGGTATTTTTTCTACTTCCGTCTGTAGAACACCTAATTACACACCGATCTAGCGGGCGGGAAACTTCACTTTACCACGTCAGTTTCGTTTGCCATGGATCCGAGCCAATTCTGGGCTGAGACATTTCTGGGATTTTACCGCACGAATTTGGGAGCAATCGGATGTTTACGGCCTTGAATTTTGACGTTTGCCAATTCTGACGGTCATGTCAGTGATTGTATTCATATTGTTTTGCGAAAATGTACCCAAAAATTAACGGTCGTAGAAAAAGTATAGTATGCAACACGTTCGGTAAACTTTTTAAGTCACTCGTTTATTAAACTTTCGCTCCGCTCGTGTCAAATATACTCGTGAGTCAAATGCCGTTTACCGCACTTGTTGCATAATATACTATTACACAAGGGAGTAGAAAAACATTATGAAATACTTTCAAAGAGCCACATTTGTTTACTGTTAGCATCATCATCTACCAAAATAAATTCGCAAATTTACGTGAAATCAGTGAAATTTTCTATACTACAAATTAAAAAAAAAACATGAAATGTTGTTTTCAAATGTTCTTTTGTAATACAGATTTCGAATGTGTAGTTCCTATTATTGATTTAAGTGTTTATGTAGGATTAATGTTGAATTAAAGTTAATGTTCTCGTGCATATGGCGGACCTTTTAATCGTATTTCCGACCGAGTGCCTTCGCTGACCGCTCGCTCGCAGCCCATTAGTCCGATGAAAGTTCTATTTGTTCGGATTATAGTAGTGCGATTGCGTCGCAGATTACCTTGATAGAGATGCGAAAGTGCGCTTATAAAAGCCGTAGAGTTTCTGGAGACCCGGGCCTCGCGTTTATTATGTATGCAGGATGTTATTAAAATGACCTCAAATAATCTGAGGAGGCAGTCTTAGAATCGAAGCACAAATGGCAAAAATTCTCCTTTGCAAACGATTGCCGAATAGTATTCGAGAAAAATGGACTCAAGGACTAAATGCTCGTTACCGATATGTGGCAAACAATTCCGAGAAGAAATTCTAGCCCACGTTGATGGGCAGAAGGGTATTTTCAACAAGACGTTCATGTTCATACAACTCATATGACAATTTGCAGCTTGTATGACGTTTAATTGATGACCACATTCTGTCTTTAAATAGCGATTTTGAATATCTCCCAGTTTGGTCTTCAAAAATTAAAGGAAAACGCCAAAAAAATAATGAAAATAAATGAAAACAAAGACAGAGCTTAGTATTGACGATGTCTTTTATTTGTGAAACACAATCTTAACATTAGTTTTCACTATCTGAGTTTGGAACCACTGACATTCAAAATTATAACAAGCGGAAGTGATATATTATATTCCTATGTAGATAGTAAAGCGGCGGCGCGGGAGGGGAGAGCCCCGTACCTACCTAAAATGGAAATCGCGTGGGACTCAAACAAATTCGTAACTTGATAAACCCGTCGCGATTAATTCGGTTTTAATTTATTTTTTCAGGTGATCAGGCCGGACAAATCGGACAACTGGACGCTGCAAATTAAATTCCCGCAACAGCGGGATTCGGGGATTTACGAGTGTCAAGTAAACACAGAACCAAAAATGTCGCTTCCATTTAGATTAAATGTAATCGGTAAGTCGCTTACGAGTCTATTATGAGGGTGGGGGAGCAATCGCGCAGTGCCGGATCGTCCGCTTTCGCTGCACTGGGCAAGTAGACAGGCTTGGCTGGTTCTGCCACAGCCGGACTTTAAAATTTCATAAAATTGAACCATTTTAAATGGTTCGGCCATTTTGATCACTGTAACAGAACAGAAAGAAAATTGCAAACATAAAATAAAATATAAATTTGACAGCTTAATTAAAAGTTATAATTTGTATAACCTCTATAATAATGAATTTCATATATTTAGCTTAATCTTTCTGCAATAGAGCAATGGAAATGGCGCTAATGCAGGCACACCACATAGCTGGTAGATGTATAGAGATCATGCCTTCAATAGACCTGTTTTTTCATCAAATCTTGACAATTCAGAATATGCCAAGATCTTAGTATCTGCAGGTCGCTTCTTAGAAACCAAATAGCACACAGTTCAGATTAGCGTGCGCGGTAGATTTCCTTCTGTTCCTTTTATCTAATATTTGAAGTCAACTAAATATTCGTCCTCTTCCTTTCTTTGAACTGTGCAAATAAAAATTATTCCAAGTGGATATCCTACAAACAGAAATCCCTTAAGTTACCGGCAATTAGCGTGACCAAATAGAGCGTGCTCAAAACTATTAGGGCAAAACGGCTTATTCAAAGGAAAAGCCGAACCGCCTACCTCACCATCATTAAATTCATTAATACCCTTGACGGTGTATACGAAAATAAAGGCCAGCGCGCGGAGAACAAGTGGCCGAACGGCGCAACGGCTAACGAAAACGACGAAAGACTACTCAAAACGGCTTCGCAATCGCTTCAAGTAGATTAACGTTAATTATTAAGTGCCGCGTCAGCCCCGACTAGGTCTAATTAAAAATTTACGTCAACTTTGAATTCGACTTCATCAAATTGCCGAAGAAGTTTGCCGGCTTACTTTCCGAGTCCCTAAAGTAAACGCTCGTTTGTTTTCGGCAAGTCGCCATATTCGAGACTCCACCTGCGTCCCATCGTCGAACGTTAAAACGTACAACGCAAACGTTACGGCCTAATAGCGCTCCGCGTGCTAGACCTACGCATGTTGACGCTTTAATTATTTACACACGGCGTCGGTGTACCTTCCCGAAGGGATGGGTCCGGGGTGGGGAGTCGACAGGTAGGGTGGGAAGTGAGCTCTCTCTGGAACGTTAATTCCGCCAACATATTAACTGGATTCGAGTGTTTGTTTTCAGAGCCCAGGGCTCGTATAGTAGGACCAACGGATCTCCATGTCAAAGCGGGCAGCTCGGTTACCCTGACGTGCATAATTAATCAAGGACCACACGCTTTGGGTAACGTCTTTTGGTACAAAGACGCTGCTATATTGGACCCGATGATGACGGACAGTGTCGCGGACAGGAGAGTTTCGATAGAGGTGGGTGGTGTCGGCAATTTTAGGGGTAACCGTAGAGCGTTGGTGACCTTGAGACGTTAGGCTCGTGGTATCGTTAAGGCCAACTTATACAGTACCATCTAGTGCGTTAAAATAACTGTGCCCCATTACATCACATCATGAGAATAATATTTGTACCTTTAGAATGTGGACAACACAAAATTAATGCGATTTTGACCTGCTTCAATTATTTAATGCTGTATACATATAGATGTGGTTGATTCCGTTTCAACTATGATTTGTCGTATTATTTGTTCTCCTGATTAATTAATAATATAGTGACATTTTTGTATTAATTAGATGACCATGAACATATTCCATCATATTTTTTATATAATATAATTTGCCATTCAGAGAGAACCTACAATATATCAGCTAAATAGCAATACCGTATCATGTCCATTTATAAAATTTATGTATCAATCCTTTTTTTTGCACTATAAACGATTGAAACTAATTTTAATTTTTTATTTCTATGATTAAACTAAAAACATTGACACTTTTTGGTTAATGTTTTAAGTTAACAATGAATTCAATTCAATAACTTTTGTCTTTAGGAGGGATTGAGGAATATTAGAATTTCAATTTATATGACTCGAGTGTCATCTATCTACCTTGAGATTTATGAAACGTTTAGTAAATCATGAGATAGTTTTACAGCTCTCAGCCCAAGTCACTGAAAACAGAATTAAAACGCCTTACCTCTGCTCTTCTCTCTCATAATTTCCACATTAAAGATATTAAGCATTCCATCAAAAACTACATTTCACCACAACCTTCCAATAGCAATGAGGCCGAAAGCAATCCCACACTTGCCACTGTGGTCCTTCCTTAGATTCAAAACATCACTGACCACATATCAAAAGTTCTAAAGAAGTATAACGTCAAAACCAGATTTACCACTTGTCCAAAAGTCTCTCAACATCTTCGGTCCGTCAAAGATAAAATTCCTATTTGAGATGCCAGGAGTTTTTTATTTTATGCATATGCGGCAAAGAATACATTGGAGAGACCGGACGAAAAATATCAACTAGGCTCAAAGAACACGAAAGAGCCTTGCGAGTAAGACAAATAAACTTTTTTTTTCAAAAAAACTTCCACAGGCTACTGTAATGCTTTTTACAAAACTTCTGGATTCCTCCTGCGTCGGATATTGCTTAGTCGAAATTGCTGACGTTTCGTCAATCATCCTGTTGGGTTCTTCAGAGCATGACTTTATTTTAATTCTGGGTGATATCCCCATCTTATATGGTTAACTTAGATCATAGGTTAACATTAAAAGTGGTAGAACATGTAAATTAAATAGTTTCAAAGTGTTTAGACCACTAGGCCAAGCACATGTAGTAAGTCTGTTTATAAAAAAAACTGCAAAATTTATTAAAAAATATTTTATGTAACTCTTAGGTAAAAAATGATAACTACCTAGTATATTTCCAATACTTTCATTGCCAAATAATTGCGATAGATTATCATCAGACTCATTCCTTTCAATACACTCCTTATTTTAAATTCTTCTGACTTCGGAATGATCTTGCATCTGAAGCATCAATAGACCCAGAAAACCCACTTCTGTGCTAATGACATGATTTGTGACAATTAGTGTGTTAAAATTTTATCTTTGTAAAATACAATCGCCCAGATCTGATATTTTCCAATACTGACCAAACTACGACCGCAAGTAATTTTTGAGTTGCCGGTAGTTCTTTTAACATCGTCGTTTGCACGGTTGCAGAACCAGTGGACGGAGGGATTGACGTCGCGTCTGCGCGTAACCAGCGTCCTACTGTCGGATTCCGGTAATTACTCGTGCGTGCCAACGGTCGCAGCCCCCGCAAGCGTAAACGTTCACATTATTAACGGTAAGTCCTATATCGCTGTAAACAACGCGACGCTGTCTAAACGATTTGGACCTTCGTCAACGTGGTCCTATAGTTCGTTTGTTTCGTATACCCTCCTTCCGTCATCTACTCTAACAAAACAGGATTTCTTAAGTGTATTGCTATATACATATAGCTACTAGAGATATAGAGGCCCTGCAATTGCCAATAATACAGCAATTTATGAAGGACCTATGAAAAAAATTTGGAAAAATCTCGTTTTTAACCAATTTAGATTTAAAATTTTCAATACTTAGCATTATATTAAAAAGCTGCATTATAAGAAAACGAACGCTGGAATATAGCACATATAGCATCGAAAATTTATTCCAAGCAAGTTCGGCTCAACAGAAGCTCATTTGAACATTATGAACATTATGACGAAACCCCAATTTTTTAGTGTGCTTAATAAACTAGTAACTTAGAAAAGTTTACCAAACGTGTTGCATACTATACTTTTTCTACGACCGTTAGTTTTTGGGTACATTTTTGCAAAGCAACACGAGTACCATCACTGAGGTGACCGTCAAAATTGACAAATGTCAAAATTCAAGGCATGGGAAATCTCTCTGAAAATGTCGGAAGTGGCTCGAATCCGTAGGAAACGAAACTGACGTGGTGAAATGACACTTTCCACATATTAAGTCGGTGTATAATTGGGCATTTTAGAGAAGGGAGTAGAAAATTATTATATTATGCAACAAGTTAGTTTTTGGGTACATTTTTGCTTCACTGATATGACCGCCAGAATTGAAAAACATCAAAATACAAGCGGTGCGGCAATATCCCGAAAATGTCCGAAGTGGCTCGCATCCATGGAAAACGAAACTCATGTAGTAAATAGTTAGGTATTTTACAGAAGGGAGTAGAAAATAATACATTATGTAACAAGTTTGCTAAACGACAATTGAGTCACGAGCGGTGCGCAGCGGAGTGACTTAAAAAGTTTACGAAACGTGTTGCATACTATACTTTTTCTACGATCGTTTAATAAAACAACAAGAATACTTTCACTGGCATGACCCTCAGAATTGACAAAAATCAAAATTCAAGCCGTGCGGTAATATCTCCGAAAATATCCCAAGTGGCTCGGATTATGTATTTCACAGAAGTTAGTCAAGGTGGCGAACCACTCCAAACTTTTCGGGAACTTTAATCACTAATCACCAACACTAATGTGACTCTCTAGCAATATACAGAAAATACATAGTGTTATAGATATGGAGTTGGTTATACATTTTAAGTTCGTTTCAGCAGCACAGCCCTGAACTAATTTTGAATTGTATTGGGTATTACCATTAGCAAATTAATGTTCCAACAAAATTTATTTCGAGTTTCGAAACGGTTGCGAAGTTTGCTCCTCCAACAGTATTATACAGTTCTATAACTGTGACAATAATTCAAATTTAAAATATTTTTCAAATTTGTCATTAAGTGATTATGACTAAATAATTTTCGTTAAATATTTGTAAAACATAATTATCATTTTTTAATTTTAACTTCTCAAAAACTAATAAGGTTATAGAAATTTATATACTCAGGAATTCAAAATATTTCAATATTTTTTACATTTGTACATTTAAACAAATTTTGGTATTCCTTGAAATAGGAAAAAAAACAACCAAATCAAGAGGTGAAGATTACTAAGACACTAATTTTTATTTCTAAACAATATGTGCTATCATATATAAATATAAAATATTTATATAAAATCAAATTAACTCTTTTCGTTATTACATAAAAATGCTATATAATTATATTTATATAACAACTCCTCAAGTTTAACTTCATTCATACATACGAAATCGATTACTACAACCACATACAACACAAAAATTTATAATTAAAAAAATGTTGACCAATTATCACCAGGATGAAATTATGATTATATGTTTTACGTAGTAATGTAAAATGATTTCACAATGTACCCTTTAGCAAACGATTTACCATCATAAACAGTTAAAAAAATGAATAAATAATATAAAACAATCGCCTTTACACTTATTAGTGTTAATGTGTATGACAAAGACAAGGATGCCCGTTATTTACTACCTGTCTCCGTATAAACAAAATTTGCTTAATCGTTAATTTGCGGATTAATTTGGAACTAGTTGACAACCGACGCATGCTCTATCCTAAACCCAAGTTCAAAAACCGTTAGGGATTCTTCCATTTTGCACTTCCGATGGGCATCATAGATGAAAGATCGGTTAGTTATCCAGTCCTTAGGCTTTCCGCGTTACGTCTTAAGCAGACTCGATTGCTTTTCGAGTTGGGATTTAATTAAAATGCGTTCCGGATTAATAATGCCGTGGCAATTTTTCAGGCGAACATCCTGCAGCGATGCAACACGGCAACAAGAACACGGCCTCGTTAACGCTGTCGCTCCACTGCTACGCCGTTGTATATAGCATTTCGGTACTCGTAATTAAGAACACCAGATGATTCTCCCCGTTCCCGGTGTCACATTAATCTGAAAACGTCGTCCGATATCCCCGGGACGAACGGATTCGTATCCCCCGCACACCACGTGTCACGTGGACGAACTAACTAGTGGTCGACGGCTGTGACGTCACGCGCGAAATATTGAAAGCCCCGCCGGGCGTTGATTAATTTGGTACGGACGGGGAGGGCAATATTTGACGGGATTGCGACACAAAGAAAGTCCTCTGGAAATTTTTAAGGCGATTTTTTCTTATTGTCGCCGACGTTTTGTCCCGAAGCTTATTTTGTGCTCCCCTCCTCCTCTATGAGCGAGATAAAATTTCAAACGTACCAATTTTTTAATTTGGGACCGAACCTTTTTGAACTTGCTTTTTTAACCTTCGATTTGGTAGCCCGTCACGTCTGCAAGCGGGAAGAGGCGAAAGTAATGGTCTTTTAACTCGGGGTTCGGCGTTTCCATTAAGGTTTTTTTGCATTTTCGCGTTTTGAATGCGCGATTCTTCTTCTTTTATTAAACAAAACCCACTACCAAATAATTTACTTACTATTTTTTAATAAATTGGAAAAATCCAGTGTTTTTGTTTAATGTCGAAGCTTTGTTGTTTAAGCTATTCAGTTTCATTAAGGAGTTGTTAGAGTAAAATAAACTATTTTAAGATCTGTGTCGGTTTTAATCCAGTTGCAATACTTAGGACCAACTTAAATTCTTAAATAAATTTCAAAACAAGTTCCAAATTTTTCCAGGTTATGTGCCATTTGCCTTATTTTGCCCTCTAATTTATTTCACCTACTGATCAGTGCAAAAAATTAACACGCGAATGTTCTCGATGCGAGCCTATACATTTATTAATGGTCGACCACGTAATTCGTTCGTAGCACTGTGTGCGTGTTTAAAGTCCAGTCAATATATGAAATAATGTCATTCACCTTTTTGTACTTTATTAGGTTTAGAGAAAGCTGTCGAGCTATTATCGTTTTTGTGTCTGTAGCAAAATCTCCACGACTTCAATATATTGACTGAACTGCTCAGCTCCAGGGGAAGTAAAACGCGGTTTCACAGCAATGCCAAAAATTTCGGTTAGTCTAGGAACGTGGCCTGACGTAAATCTGCACAGCCGACCACGTTTGCTACCCCGGCGACAACCACGGGAAATCCTCTCACTGTAAATGCATGAAAAATGCTCGAAAATGTTTAATGAAATGTTAGATAAACAATTTGTAAATAGCTATAAGTATCTACCAATTTATGAAATTTCGTTGTCAACAACCTGTAAATATTGTATTACCCTTTGTTATTCATCATCTTGTCGTTTTACCGAATAAAATGACCCTCAACTCCCGCTGTAGTTTTCTTATTTCCAGAATACGTGAAAATATGAAATCCTAACCTCACTCAAGTTATCCAACAAAACCAAACGCCTAGTCTTTTAATTTTGTATCCTCTAAAATTTAACTGGTAGATTTAATCACAGCCACATCCAATAGAAGAAATATTTTTAATGCAAGTTTTTAAATAGATATCAACCATTTTCGTCACAAAGTGAGTGCAGCGCATCAATCTGGGCTAGTGTCTCTAGAAAAAGTTGCACCACCGTACTGTCAGAAGTAGGCCGAATGATCCTGGTTATCTTGGCTATGGAAGAAAAGCCAAAGAAGAAGAGATAGTTGATAGCCTAAGGAGGTGCAATTAGAATTTACAATTTAAAAGGAATGAATTCGATTAAAAAGGTACATTATTTGAGTTTGCGTTTTAAAAAATGTTCCCGATTTGACCTGAAAAGTGAGTATTCGCACGCCAAGTTTGTCCATTATGCAGTAGGATTTATTTTAAGGATATTTAAACACCAGTTGTGAACAAAACCAGAGAAGGCAATGCGATCTCTTTACGCAGGAACAAAACCGGCAGAAGGAAGCGGTGGGGCGTATAGAGAAAATAGAAGTGTCTTATGAGGGTCAGCCAGAGAATAGCATTCTGATTATGAATAAGAACGTTTCCACGCCCCATGATTGTGCTAAGCGTTAGTTCCTCAACCCCCTGTAATTTGAGCTTGTTTGAATCACTCGATTTTTAGATATTGGAGACAAAATCGTTGAAAGGTCAGTTGTCGCTTTGGTTGATAAAAAAACTTTGTGGCACATGCATAAACCTATACCAGAGTCATGTACTTTAGAGCTTCTGCATTACCACATGCCAAATCCAAGTGCTGTCAACAAAATCTTTTGGAGAACATGCAGTTTTCTTTTGGGGGCTGTAGCAAGCGACTCATTCAAATCTGGTATCGAATTTCATTTGCACAGCTTCCCCAGTCCAAGTGGTGAGACTTTGGTGTTGACTTAAATTGGCTGCAACGTGTTTGTTTGCAGTTAGATCCGGTAGTTTCATATACGACATTCAGTTGGGGCTCACTGATTGGAAACCATCACAATCAGAACTAAAAGTGCTTTCAATAGATTTCATCAAGTTTTGCCAGAACAACTACCCAATTGAATATTTGGATGTCTCCAAAGAGTTCGCTTTAGAAATGTTCCAAATTAATCCCCACAAATCTCAACAGATTCCCAACATTGCGGCTCATAATGGAGATAAAGTTACACTCTTCAGAGCAGGTCCTCACATTGACATTTCTCGAGGCCCTATGTTGCCCAATACTGGGCATCTTGGTCGAATTACTGTCACAAATGTGATTAAATTGGATACAGATATTCCAGGAAGCCCCATTTATAGATTTCAGGGTGTAGCTTTACCGAAAGCTATTATTTTAAACCATTTTGCCTATGGGTTGATTGAAAATCGAGGCAGGACTCTAGTAAGTTGCATTCAGACTCACAAAATCGTTGAAACTATCAATTTCCATTTTAGAATTCTGGAAGGATACCCAGCTCACAAGATGTGTTGACAGAAGAAAATAGTTTTGTAGCACATGTAGCTCAATAAAATTATTGAAACTTTGTGTTGGATTTAAAATTATACCAAACCTGTTTGATTGAATTTGTCAAAAGCTCACACCCATTTCTTACCTGTTATAACCCTTACAAAGATTTGCCTTTATTCATCTAAATGGGGGAAAATTGAAATTATACATTTTTTAAATATTTGTGATGGAATAATACAAATATTTTGCTCCGTGTGGCTGGTTCACTAGGGACATTCGCCCATTACTGGGACATTGGCAAATGTAAAAGATATAAATTATACAAATGTCAGATCAAATACATCTGTCATATCCGCCCCCACTGTTTTGAGAGGCGAATGTTAGGTTAGAAACCAGAAAATAAATTGATTCGTTTGTTATTTGGTACCGCAAAGGAAAGTAATTCGCTTACACAGAATTTATTTCGAGTTGGCGCTCACCGAAAAAAGCAAGCGAATAAATTTTGTAGGGCGGGCTTCGTTTAAAATGTAGCAAAAAAAAAATAAAAGGCTTTGTTTTCGAAACCGTCGTTCAATATGATGCCAATAGTTAATAATCACGATATTGCCTGCTTTTTCGTCACAAAGCATCACATATGGAAAGGAAAGTAAGTAAAGACGAGTGCGAATTTTCTGCTGACGAAGCAATTTGCGTGTTTATTGTCTGATTGTAGATATAAGAGAATATTTTCTATCGGCTCCAAGGGTGTGACAACCTACAATCCTACAAGTTTAGAGGTGACTAACAGGTGGTCTTACAACGATTTTGTATCGATTCAACCCCTCAAAGGCACACCAAATGAGTTCCAGATAAGTGTCAAGAAAGAGAAAAAGATCCTAAAAATGACATTTTCAACGGAGCACCGCTCTCACCTCATAACCGAAGCTCTCAGGTTTAGACAGAATTTTATGGAAAAACCCAAGGATGTATATGTAAAGTAGCAACCATCTGCTGTCAGGAATGAAATAAATTTAACTGTTATTGTAGAGGTACCAAGCTTATAAACACCATTGGTCGGACATAAGACTGCCAGTTCTCTTAGAAGTCACTCCATATTCGTTAGATCAATTGGATCCTACCACCAGTTCTGTGCTTGCCAGTTATCATTTTAAGGATTTTGAAGGAATATGCACCATCTCTGACTATCCAGGTATGTTGTACGATACCTTGTTGAAAGTGTACATTTGAACTACTCTTTCATCAGTTGGTTATTCATCTAGCTTGATAATATTTCAGGTGGATTTGTGATTGTGTGTGGCGGATTTGGCCGGTTACACTTGTTCCAAGCGGCCGATTTTGAACAAATCAAAATTAAAATTATGGAATTTGCTGCATCATTCTTGGCGGTAAATATCAAAGTCCTAGGTCAGCCAATCAATTTAGAGGACTTTCAGAGACAAAGGTTTGGTAAATACAGGTAAATAACTCCATCCTGGGTGATCTCCTTAAGTAATGGAATGACGTTGCAGCGACGACAATTACCTGACATCAGTTTCTGAATTTTCTGTGTACAAAATCCAAAAACCGAGGCACTCTGAGCCAGTCAGACGCATACTGTGCTTGTCGGAAGTGTGCCTGCTCGAGCGTGATCCTCAAACTTACAGTATTTGTACTTTGCAACCTCTATGTGATATTTTCGCTTTAATTCGTGATAACAAAAACCCGCAGTTGTTCAGTGTGGCATATGTCAATGGGCAAATTAGAACTTACACCACTACCGATAGGTGAGGTGCTACAGTCTGCCGTTGGGATTAAGTACTCCTTTGAATTGTAATTTTCGCTACCATTAGGGATGCATTATTAGCATCACTTCTTGATGGTGTTAGAGCCTCGGGCAACAAAGATATTCACGTAACAATGATCCAAACGCAGAGGGGTCTTAGATTGGGGCCGTTGCATTTGCCCGTTGAAGAGGAAGCGGAAAGTTTACACTTGAAGTTCCTGCAGAATCCGCCCGTCACAGAGAACTTCTTCAGATGTGTGCAGAGGTTCAACGCTAATGCTCCTTACAGCGGGCTGTTGTACAGTGTGAGCCAAGAGGTGAGTATTGTAATTGTATAATGGTTTTACAAAAAGCCTAAAGCCTAAAGGTCTGTCTTATCAAAATAAAGAAGAAAAATGTAAACTTTTCAGGATGCTTGAAAAAGCGAAATTGTTATAAAAAATGTGTATATTTTTCTATATATTCCTACAAACTCTTCTCGCCCTTCATTTTATTTCTCTTGTTTGTCTGTATGATATAACCAGTGTGTGGCAAAGGTATCATTTTACTTCACTCTGGCAGAGATGATTGTACAATGATGGAACAAATGCTGCTTACTTTTTTTTGAAAGGGTATTTATTGATATTAATAGGTATTAATAAATACCATGTTTCTTTTTTTATTTTATTATTTTATTTTATTGATTTATCAACAGGCCAACCGCCCAATATAAAATAGGATTCACATAATCAAAATAGTAAACAACAAAATAAAATAAAATAAGACAAAATTAAAATTAAAACATAATGAAATAGACAGATGAAGACCTTCCCCTAACATGACAAACATTGGTGGACACGACAGTAAGGCCACTTATAAGAGTAGCGAGGCACCAACACAATGGTATACAATACTATTGAAAGGAAAAGCGGAATAGTTTTACCGACGGTCTTTAAGTTCTTTCTTAGATATTGTTGCACTCTCGAAGCAGTCAAGTTGGTCAGAAAAGCGATTCGCTAGTGCAACTGACCTAGTAAGAAAAGAACTCTGCCCATAGTTAGTGCGATGGAACTCCACCTGTAAGCAGTTGTTTATTCTAGTATGGCGGGGGGCACGCGAATCCCAATCTTACATAACAGCTCAGGTCCATGGGAATTTGAATGCAGTAGATTGTAAAAAATGGCGAGATCCCTCTGCATGCGACGATTCTGAAGAGTTGTTAGTTGGCGCGAATTTTCCAATTCAGAGTAATCAATGTCCTCAAGTCCTTGGTGCTCCTTAAATGCTATATACCGCATATATGTTGACGTTATACGAAGGTGACCACACACAGGATTAATAATCCAGGTGTGGACGCACTAGGGATCAGAACAGTAATCTGAGAGACGGGATACTCTGGAAGTCCACTGTACAACGCTTAATAAAGCCCAAAATCTGAAGTCATTTAGACACCATAAATGAAACATGTTGTGTAAGTCAACTTAATATCGAGTAACACTCGCAAAATCCCTTATTACGGAGGGCTGCAATAATCGTGACCCTTTTATGTTATATGTAAAATGTATGGAGTTTCTGCTCCGGTAGAAGTTCATTTGTTGGCATTTATTAATATTTAGTTCCATTTGGAACTAAATATTAATAAATCGGACTGGAGTTTAATACAGTCATCGGCATTATGGACTCTCATAGAATTTTAAGTCGTCACCAAATAATAGGACACATGAGTGATGAAAACATGAGGCAATATCATTCACATAGACATTGAAGAGCAGGGGTCCCAGGTACGATCCTTGTGGAATACCAGAAACTACTCTAATTTCGGTGGATTACAAGCTCTGGACGCGCACTATCTGCACTCTTTCAGTAAGGTACAATGTTAACCATTCTACAAGTTTTTCCTGGATTCCAATTTTCGCAATTTTTTAATTAAGATTTGACGATTTACTCGATCAAAAGTAAATGGCATGAACGTGAGACCCCACCTCCAATGATTCCAGCAGAAAATCTGTGAACATGAGCAACTTTAGCTCGGTGGAGCGATGGGAGAGAAATCCAAATTGTTGGTCGATGAAGCAACCTTTAAGGCCAGCAGATAAATAGTCGCAAACTAAACTTTCGAACACTTTAGGAATGCAACTCAGGATATTGATGGGCCTATAATTGTTCTCTTGCGAGTTATCGCCGGATTTTAAGATAGGTGTAATGAAGCTTGATTTCCAGTAATTTGGCAAAGTTCCCGTTTTTAAAGAATGGTTAAAGATTATATAAAGTGTTCTGGAAAGTATGAAGCTGCATTGCTTAATAAAATATGGTGGGAGGCCATCAGGACCGGATCCTTTGTTTTTGTCTAGAGTCGACAGTTTCTCGTAAATACATGAAATCGAAATGTTTGACATGAAAAGGTTGACATCTCCAGAAGGTAGTACATCTTCAGAGACACATTGACAATATCGTCACCCACAGAACAGGTCACGTCGCCAAAGTGCACAACCGATGGAATAAAGTTTCATTCCTTTTTTCTGTTGACGAACCTCCAAAAATTCTTAACGTTCTCTCTTAAGGACGATTCAGTCAGAGATATATATTCCTGGTAACACTGCACTTTTAAAAATTTGCATTTAGCTCTAAAGTCTGAAAATCGCTTATAGTCTGCATATAACCCGATCCCAAGATATTGTTTGTGTGATTTCTTCTTCTCAATTATTGTATCTTTAAGCTCTGAGGAAAACCAGACTGGAAACTTCTTAGCCGAAAACTTCTTTAAGGGAACGTAAACATCGATGGCTAATTTTTAAAAAAAGCTCAAAAAATCTAAGGATCTACAGAAACTAAATTATCTTAACTTTGGTTCACAAATTGGTAATTATTGTGGATTTCAATCTCACCCAAAATTAATGTAAAACAAAAAAAAAGCCCGCAAAATTCAACTATTCACGGGCGGGTCTCTCTCTCCCCAATCCTTGCTCGATTCCGAGCGTCGTGACTTATTCATGGTGTAAGCCTTCTCCACGTCTCTCTATCCTTTACGGTCCTCATAACTTCCGCTGCTGACATGTTTGTAAGGTCCTTGATCTGGTCTATAAATCTAACTGTTGATCTTCTCGTTCTTTTGCGTCCCCTTTCCCTTGGATCACAATCTTCTCTATACCATCCTACCATATCACTTGACCAAAGTATTTTAGTATACCCTTCTGGATTATTGGCAACAGTCTTTCATGATCCCGAATATTTAGTTGACTGCGTATGGAAATGTTTGTTCTGTGCACCGCCCAAGGGATCTTTAACGTCCTGCGGTAGCATATCATTTCAAACGCTTCTATTCTCCTGCGGCATGCTAATATCCAAAATTCCGATCCATAAGTTGCGATGGAGAATATTAGCGCTTTGAAAAGTCTCATCTTGGTCATTTTCTGAATGTTGTGGTCTTTCCAGATTTTAGTCAGTCTACCCAAAGGTTCTTTTGCCATCTCAATTTTTCTCTTGATTTCTTTCTCGGAGCCTCCTTTGCTAGTTATTTTTGCCCCAAGATAGATGACAGTGGTTTCTATATCATGAATGCGTTGAAGTGGTATTGGGATTGTCTGAGGTCTGATTTCGTGTATCGTGTCATCGGCATATCGTAAGTTTGACACTATCTTCCCGCCAATAGGGACTCCGCCACCCCAGTTTTCTAGAGCCCTTCTAATGATCCATTCTCCATAGATATTAAAGAGAAGTGAAGAGCCTTTTCCCACGTTGAATCCTGTTACCCTTCTACTTGTATGTGTGTTCTGTTCTTGTCATAGAGGACTTTTATGAAATATACGAGATCTTTCGGTACCCCCATCTCGCTCAAAATGTTTCACAGTCGTCTCTACTGTGCTGTGTCAAATGCATTGGTGAAGTGGAGGAAGCAGAACATTGAATTCGTATACTTTTTCTATTATTTGTCGTACGCTCACGCCACGCGTTCCACGACCTGGCGCAAACCCTGTTTGTTCTGGGGGGATCTGCGGTAGAAGGTAATTCTTCAATCGTCCCTGTATGATTTGAAAGAGAACTTTACTGGTGGTCGGGTAGTCTTTTTTTTTATTGGATTGAAAAATTTGCAGGGTATTTTCTCTGAAAACAAGGAGAAACTGATCATGGCGGCGCTACAGTCGCTCGTCGCGAAAGAGGGCGATCAGAAAACCATATCAGCAGAGGAGCTTGAGGCACAGTTCCAAGCGTTGAGGCGGCTCCTGGCCAGCAAAGTCGGTTACGCCTCCTTCACCAAATTGGCGGGGTAAGACCGCGCTCCCGTCCACCAAAGAAAGCTCCGCCTCTCAACGTTGTCTACGCAGGTTTCGCGAAGCGATCGGCATGAAGGTGGTGACCGCGTTGAAACGTAACGACTTTGCTGTCACACACGCCGCCGTAGACATGATCGGAGCCCTGATGCATCCGATGCATGATGACTACGACCTGAGACAGGAGCAACTGAACAAGTCATCTCTGCTGCAAACGAAATCGTTCTTGGAGAGTTTGCTCGGCATGTGGGCGACGCATATAGTGAGTCACACCTTCGGAAGGCTTCACCGCTCTTTGTTTACTGCGAGATCTACAAATCGAAATACAAATGTCGTGATTTATCCCTCGTGCTTCTTTGAATAGATAGCAAACTCGGTAGTAGTGGTTATTCATGACTTAGACACCCCCCTCCCCATACCTTAATGATATATCTGAATTTGCAGTTGATTTTTAGGTTTGGAGTGGAAGTCTAGGTTTGTTTAGGCTACGGTTTCGTCCTTTCCCAACATGTTTTTCAGGTCCAAGGCACCGGCGCCCTGATAGTCACTGCCATGTTGGATTTTTTGACGTTTGCCTTATGCGTGCCGTACAGCGAGACCACTGACGGCAAACATTTCGACAACTTGCTGGAAATGGTCGCTGATCGGGGTAGGATCCTGTTCAAGTTATTTCAGGTATGATCAAGGGGGATAAGCAGATTGTGTATAATAAAACCGTTTGCACATAACTTTGAACCTACACCCTCTTGCCGTTATGTTACCAACTTGAATATAGTTTATTATCTTCTGCGATACTGACGTATTTTTTTAATTATGTTAGCATCCTTCGATGGCTGTAGTGAAGGGAGCGGGATTAGTCATGCGCGCCCTCATTGAGGAGGGCGACTCGGAAGTGGCGGCTAAAATGCAGAACCTCGCTCTCGCAGAAGGCGCGTTGCCCCGTCACTTGCTCGCTGCCCTCTACACCCAGGGTTCTGACGGCAGAATGCTGACGCATCGGCAACTGTCGAGACATCTGATCGGATTATGGATCAGCGGCAACCCCATCGCCATGGGTCTCCTCAAAAGGATTATGGTAATGTTTAAATGATGTCACGATTCTCGTAAAGCATTGCCTATTTTTCTTTCGCGCAGCCCGTAGGATTGATCGCCTTCCTCGACTCGAGGGACGCTCTTCCTGACTCGGCCAAGGAACGCGAAATGCTTAATCATCGGGACAACCTGAAGATCGCGCAGGACCACGCGTCGAGGATGAAGAAAAATCCGAACTGGGCAGCTATGGAACGTCAACTGAAGAACGTCGAGAAACAGGTAGAGCATTACACAAACCTGGCGCTGCAACACTGGGGTGCGCGAGTTGGGATCAATCTTAAGAGGGAGGAGAAGACGAAGGAGAGACCGGTGGTGTTGAGGAGGCGGAGGGAGAGGATCAAGGCGGAAAGCAACTGGCCTTTGTTTTATTGGAATTTTAGTCAGGATCACGCGTTGCCCAATTTGATATGGAACCACAAGGTGAGTCCGTTCTTCGCTCATTGGTCGCTCGAAGCCGCCTGTAGATTGCCTTAATATTCGGGCCGGCAAATCGATCATATTTTCGTATTCTCGTGGGAAGTTAGGTCAGAGGTTTTTTTGATATTTCGAATTTGGTCGCCGAATTCGCTTGTTTGCTGATGATGATTTTGCGATCTTTTTGTTTCTAAATATCAATTAAACAGTTACTTAAAATTGTTGTGCGCTGTTTAGTGCGTGGAATAAGTTGTTACGAAAATCCTAACTTCAGTTTTCATAGGTAAGGTACACATATCAAGTGCTGCTCGACCGCTTCCGACTTAAAACTTGTCTACTGTCCAATTAATACTTTTTTTTTCCTTTTTATTTTGCTTATTTCCGTAGTTCTTTGCAGCACCTCCATTCTATTGAAGTGACTAACTATAAAAATGTATGTAACTATATAAATGTTTTTTTTATAAACTCTCTTTCACAGTGATACAATGAAGTTAATGTAGATTAATTCATAAAATCTCTTCACTCAGGGCGGTTAGGTGGGTAGCTTTGCTAGATCTCACCACCCTCCTATCTTATACTGTTTCTTATTGTTTATAGATATATAAATATAGACCTGTTGTCATTATTATTATTATTATTGTCAAAACATGATGACATCGCACAACCTTGATATTTGATGGAGAATTGGTTCTTTCGCCACAAACATAAGATCGAAACCATTGATAAATGTTTGTTTATATTGATTTACGTCGGTTTATACACATTTTATGAATGAATTGTCGTGTCTCATTTTTATATAATGTCTTTGGTTTGTACTTTAAAAATTTGTCTCTGGTGAGTGAATTGGACTTAATTCGCGGGTCAAAATGGCGGAATTACGGCCACTATTTCTCCTGCCAACTGTCATGCCAATAGACACTGGTTTTTATTGAACATTTGAACTACCGCTCGATATTTTGCCACTAGACCCGGGAAGAGCTGCGCTGTGCATTAGAAAATGAGATCCGCATGTTTGCCAACGACAGAGACCTCGCGGGTAACGCCCTCGTTGCGTGGAACCACCAGGAGTTTGAGCTGGACTACCAGTGCCTGGCCGACGAAGTGAAAATAGGGGATTACTACTTGCGTCTTCTGCTAGAAATGGACGAGAATAACGACGACTCGCCCATCAGAAGATCGTATGAGTTCTTCAACGACCTCTACCACCGATTTCTCCTGACCAATAAGGTCGAAATGAAGTGTATGTGCCTGCAAGCGATGTCTATCGTATACGGTCGGTACTACGAAGACATCGGGCCCTTTAGCGACACAAAATACATCGTGGTGATGCTTGAACGGGTAATATTACACTCTGCGACACGTTCATCTCAATTACCCTCCACCTGTTACTCAGTGTACAGACAAAATGGAGAGAGACCGTCTAATTACGTTCATCAACAAATTGATATTGCACCGACGCAACGTCAGAGATCTGATGGATATGGGCGGGGTCAAGATACTCGTCGACCTGGTCACTTTGGCTCATCTGCACACCTCCCGAGCCATGGTACCGACTCAGACGAATGTCATAGAGGCGGGGCCAGGCATGAGCGTCGAGCAGAAACGCGAGTGGCACTATAATACAGAAGAGGGCAGCAAAGGGCCAGTTACTTTTGATGAGGTACATGTGTGATCTTTTTAAAAAAATTACGCTGATGAACAAGCACAACAAGATATGTTTTAAATCCGTTAACATTTGAACTACTTCTTTTAAGGTTGCTTTGTTTTTTTTTTTATCTTAGATTGAACCATTTTTCTAATTAAATGATTGTTTAGATAATTATCCCGAGACGTACAAAGTATTCACTAAGGGAATGAATATGCTCAAACTCCCGGCGCTGTGAAACAATGTATATTTCTTAGTAAAGTCCCTGGGCAGAAATTTATCCAGCATCTAAACTATTGCGAGATTGCCCCATTATTCGCGTTATTTCTTTTGATCGTATATCCTTCAACCCAGTTTGTACATTCAAACTTAAAATTGTGGCAACGCGTCTTACAATCAGTCGAGTCTCTTAGGTCAAGGAGCTGTTTCAAAAAGGCGTCATCAATCACAAAACCCGCTGCTGGGCAATGGGCTTGGACGGTTGGCGCGCTTTCTCTCAGTTACCTCAACTCAAATGGTGCCTGCTGGCCAAAGGCACCCCCGTATTAAACGAAAGCGAACTCGCTACTTACATACTGAACACGCTGATCAGGATATGCGAGTATTTCCCTAGCCGAGACTCTGACGACGCGGTCATCAGACCCTTGCCGAAGATCAAGAGGCTGCTGTCAGAACAGACGACCCTATCGCACGTGGTGCAGTTGCTGCTGACGTTCGATCCGATCTTGGTCGAGAAGGTAGCTACCCTGCTACATGACGTGATGAAAGACAACCCTGAAATGCCCAAAGTATACCTCACCGGCGTGTTTTACTTTATCCTGATGTACACCGGCAGCAACGTGTTGCCCATAGCCAAATTTCTGAAGTTGACACACATCAAGCAAGCGTTCAAAGCGGACGAAGTAAGCTATCTACTCTCTTGCTCCATGTCAACGACGGTAATGCTTATAACGTGTTGTAGAACACCACGTCAGACATAATGCAGAAGAGCATACTGGGCAAACTGTTGCCCGAGGCTATGGTTAACTATTTGGAGAACCACGGCGCAGAAAAGTTCGCGCAGATATTTTTAGGCGAGTTCGACACTCCCGAAGCCATATGGAACGCTCAGATGAGGTAAGCATTTAACTATTAATCTGAAGCTTTGCACTACTGGTGCCAGAAATACACCCGCCTTGAATTGATATCAACCATTTTCGGCAGGCGTCTGTTAATCGAAAAGATCGCCGCTCACATAGCGGACTTTACGCCCCGCCTCAGAAGCCATAACATGGCCAGGTACCTATACATAGCCATACCTACGGTGCGATACCCTCAGCTGGAACGCGAGCTCTTCTGTAACATATTTTACTTGCGCCACCTGTGCGACACCATTAAGTTTCCGGACTGGCCAATACCCGACCCGGTAAGCTGTACGTGCAGACAGCCTATGGGAGATTATTTATTTGTTTTGTTTCAGATCGGACTACTGAAAGACGTCTTGGATGCGTGGCGAACAGAAGTTGAGAAGAAACCGCCCCTCATGACCATCGAGGAGGCGTACGCGAAGTTGGGTCTGGATGGTATCAATCACGACGAAGCGAAGATCCGAAAGTCGTACTACAAGCTCGCCCAGCAGTACCATCCGGATAAAAATCCAGACGGCAGGGTAGGCGTCTGTCGTTTAATACGCACCTGCTTAACTATGGTTTTAGGAAAGGTTCGAGGAGGTGAACCAGGCCTACGAGTTCCTCTGCAGCCGTATCATCTGGAACACTGACGGTCCAAACCCCAATAATATAGTCCTGATCCTCCGCACTCAGAGCATCTTGTTTTGCAGGTATTCTGAAGGTAAACTGGGTTTGATTAGGCTTTCGGTTACATTAAGGTAACACTGTTTCTCACTATTGCCAGTGTTGCACCCGTACAAGTATGCCGGGTATCCCCAGCTAATCAAAACCATTGGGATAGAGACCGCCGATGAGCAACTCTTCTCGAAAACTGACCCTTTGCTCTCTGCTGCCACTGAACTCGCTTACAGGACGGTTCAGTGCTCGTCTCTCAACGCCGAGGAGCTCCGGAGGGAAAATGGACTGGAAGTATGTGTGTTTAAATCACTTGTGTGTAAGAAATTGGCACCCAGTAGAAATGCCTATTGTTACATTGGATCTACCAAAGTAATTCTATTCTCAGACCTTGCTGGAAGCTTACTCCAGGTGCGTGAACGTTCTGAGCAACTCCTCAAAGCCAAATGACACTGCTGTCCAGGTGTGCCTGAACATTACCCAGTGCTTCAGTGTTGCCGCCCAGTTCCAAGCCTGCAGGGAATGTATGATAAATCTGACGCAGCTGGTCAAGGACCTCTGCCGTATATTGTACTTCAAGGTAAGGAGTCCAACTGGGTTATAGCATAGCCCACGTAGAGATCGTTTTAGCACTTGACGAAACTGTGTTCCGCGGCCACGGAATGCGTCCAAGCGCTGGCCGTTGATCCGATCTTGCAGCTCGAACTGCTCAAGGCCGGAGCTCTTTGGCACCTTTTACTATTCGTCTTCAAGTACGACTACACCCTGGACGAGGGCGGAGTCGAGAAAAGCGAGGACTCAAACGAGCAGGAGCTGAGCAACCGGCTGGCCAAAGAGTCGGTCAAGGCATGCGCGGCGCTCGCTCGCTTTAAGGGCGACCCTCAGACCGGTACCCGCGAGAATTTAATCATGGGCATTCTCGAAGGTTTGATTACTCCTTATGTGGCCCGACAATTAATGAGCGATCAACCGGAAGAGGTAACTCGTCGTCAAATGTTAAGGTGAGACTCATGATGCGTTGCAGGTATTGAAGACGCTGAACAGCAATAGCGAGACGCCATATTTGATTTGGGACAACGGGACACGTGCCGAGCTCGTCGATTTCCTGGAAAGCCAGCTCGCGGTGAGAGACGACTTCGATTTGAACATTGGCAGCGATTTTAAGTATTCCGCACACAAAGAGGAACTGAAGATAGGCGGAATATTCATACGTATCTATAACGAGCAGCCCATGTTCCAGATCAAGGTAAAGTGATCATTTCTCTTTCCGCTCGTATGGCGTTTAAATTTATCTTCATTCTATTTTTATTGACCAATTACAAGGCAGCAGGGTCCCTAAGAGTTTATAATTTCAATTCTGCAACTTGAGACCTTCACTAGTTATTCTGAATCAGAGGTTCATATTTATTTTACTTCTTTTATTTTTATTAGCTTTCTTGAAAATTAACTGAAAATTGACCAGCGCTCAGGATAATTTACCATGTTGTCCTCCTAATTTTGCGCTCCCATTTTGCTACTGCAGTATTGTGCAGTGGCTGCTTCATTGCGTTCTTTATAACATTGAAAACGTGCTTTTATGGGTCCTTATCGCGCCTTACAGGAACCGAAAAACCTGGTAGTTGACATTCTCGCTTACCTGAACGATCAGTCGTCTTACCTTTTCAACCTGGTCAACATTGCGTATTCGGTGACGATCGAAAAACGACTCGAACATTCGACTATGGCCCTCGCGGCATTGACCAACGTCGTCAGAAATAACACGGGGGTGGAGATGCAGTGCATCGGTCACTTCAGATTAGTGTTCTCCCTGCTTAACGTCAGCCACGCCCCCATCGCGTTTGGCGCGCTGAACCTAATTGGCGTCGTCGCTAGAAACAACGAGTGCATAAACGACATAGCGGCAAGCGGAGTCCTAGGCCATCTTTTGCTGGTGCTCTTTCTCATGCCTGAAGCCCAAGAACAGGTAAGAGGCAGTGGTATTGCTGATAGCGTGATGTTAATTTGACGTCGATGATGATGATTTATGATTTTCAGATGTCGATAAACTAATTAGCCAGATTAATTTACAAAAAAAATAACGCTCCTCAATTGAAAAGCGTTGTCGCCCATTTTTTAATTAGGAATGCGCGACGAAACTCTGGTTAGTTTAGTTAGTATATTTTGCATCAATTATCGGCGTCTGCATGGCGAAAAAATGACGTTTCATTGACGTCGACAATAGATCTTCGTTTGATAATCACCTTTTATCTAATTCTTTATGACACGATCCTAACATCTATGAATGAACTATAGGTGCTGGACATCTTGCGGGCGCTCATGACAAATACGAAAATCGTCAAGGAGTCGTTAAATAAAGGTGCGGTGATATACATGCTCGATCTGTTCTGCAACTCGAACGACGTCCGGGTGCGACAATCGTCCGCCGAGCTCTTGGCCAAAATGAGCCTCGACAAGTTGGTCGGACCGAAGGTGAGACTGGCGATCGAAACTTTTTTGCCGCCGATATTTTCCGACGCCATGCGAGACAGTCCCGAGACTTCGGTGACGATGTTTGAGTCGGAACATGAACATCCCGAACTCATATGGAATCAGGACGCGAAAGACAGGGTGTGTTCAATCGTGGCCACGTTAAAGAGCGAGTAAGTATATGTTTTCGTCTGTGACGTTCGACCGACACCCGCGACTTTTAGACATTACCAAGCGCAGTCCGCGAACCGGTCAGCCATGTGGAAGAAACCGGACACCAACGGTCTAGCGAACGTCGCGATGCCAAACGAAGTCATCGTGGGCGGGGTCTACTTGAGGATATTCGTCGCGAACCCGGCGTGGACGCTGCGCAGACCTAAAGAGTTTCTCTGCGAACTGCTCGACGCCTGCCTAAACCACATGAGCAAGGACAAGGTGGACGTAAGTGTTCAATTAGTGTCGATGCCTCTGTCGGCCTTGCGGGTGTCGCGTAATAAAGTCTTATTCATACGTCACACTGCCCTGTTTCTGTTGGCCCATCAAAAATGAATTAAAATTTTTAGCAATTGCACAATTCTTCTTTAAATGCCAATCCATTCACTGGATGTTAGCGACCACATGTTGGAATCTGTCTTTGTCTCTTGCGGTGTTTATAAGCTCTCCTATAGTCCATTGTCTGATGTTTCTCGCCTATGACAACTGTTTTCTCTACCCATTCCCCTCTTGCCTTCTATCTTCCCTTCGAGTATGAGCTGTATGTTATATTGTTCATTTCGAATTGTATCCCTTTTTTTAATGGCAGTATCTTTTTTCTAAGGCTTCTACTCAATTTATGCTGCTGGCTTTCATGGTCCACGCTTCTATGCCATAGAGCAAGACAGACCACACATAGGATATGGCCTAGCGCAAATGTAGTTGCAGTTGCATATCTCTACAGCTCAATATGTTTCCAAACGTAATAAATGTTGCACATGCTTTCTCTATTCTTGTTCTAATTTCCCTTTCAGGGTTCCAGTCTGCATGCAGCCAACAGCCAAGATATTGATATTTTTCGAACCGTTCTATGAGTTGGTTTTCTATGTTGAGTGTTGTGTTAGCATATATTTGTTTGTCTCGGCTAATGATCATGAATTTAGTTTTCTTGGAATTGATGTTTAGGCCATATCACTTGCCGGTTTCATTCAGTCGGGTCCACATGTCGTGTAGCTCATTCATGTTGTTTGCAAGTAGTACGGAGTCATCCGCGTATCTCAGTTCGATATTGCGATTCCATTAACCTTTATTCCTTGTTTGGAGTTCTCAGACGTTTTATTAAAAATCTCTTCTCAGTAAATATCGCGAAGTCTGTCTCACGTCTCTATGTATATGGATGTCTTCAGTTCTGATGTTTTGCGTTTTTAGATGTGCTCTTTGATACTAATATAAGTTTTTTATACATCTGATATCTTTTTCATCCAAGTCTGTTTCTCATAATATCCTAATGATATCTATGTATAATCTATATATCTATCGATAATATCTATGTTGTACTCTGTTAAAGGCCTTTTCCTTTTCGCAATCAATGCGTGTCCATTGCAGCTTTAAACCCGAAATGATTTGCACTTATATAACGCTCCCATTTCTTATACATTCTGCTATGTAATATTTTTAGGAATATCTTAAGAATGTGATTGACTAGACTTATTAGCCTATAGTCATTACAGTGGCGTGCATTGCTTTTCTTTGGAAGGGGGATGAAGATTGAACTGAGTCAGCTTTCAGGAATTTGTCCTGTGTCATAGATATAATTGAATACTCTTTGTAGAAGTAAAATGCTTTCATCGTCCAATAACTTCCATATTTCCGTTGCTATGCCATCTGGTCCTGGAGCCTTGTTGCTCTTAGCTGTTGTGATTCTTTATTTCCTTAGTAGTTATTGATGGATCAGATAGTGTTGAGTCTGTTGGATAATTTGTTAGTTCTTCTCGTGAATCAATATAAATTAAATAGTCCGCAATTGCTTTTTGACTTCCTCATTCTTTCTCTCAATTTCTCTCTGTACCCACTTGTGGATGTGGCGTAATCAAGTTTTATTCATGCGTCACATTATCCAAAATTGCCCTATTTCTGTTGGCCTGTCATAAATGAATTAAAAATTTGATCAATTGCACAATTTTTAAATGTTAAGCTTCTTCCGTTAGGCCACTCCTTTTTGCTCATGAGACATTCCCTATGTCCCGTTGAGCTACGGTAAGCTGTGTTTGGTTGGAATTATTTTTTCCTATATTTTTCTTTTCGGCAACCGCAAAGCACACTCGAATTTATTTTGCGTTGTGGTTCCGAGCATAGGACGCAACTTATTGGAAGCAAGGTTTGGGCGGTAAGCGTATTTTTATCTTTTTTAGGTTGAACTGTTGGACCTGACAACAAACGCGTTATGCTCCTTACTACAGGCGCAGCCGGCATTACTCGATCTAATCCCGTCGATGGGCCACATACCGCGCCTTTGCAAGCAATTAGGGTCTAGCGCTAAAGATGGGGTCGTACCAAAATCGGCCATACTTATATTCAACAGCCTGACAATAAGCAATGTGAGTCGTTCTTAGATTAACAAATAACGTAAAGAACTGCCCTTAAATGCTCAACTGCCTTAAGGTTGTCATTTGGTTCCGGCGATAACTTACGTTAGACCGTTTTTTTGACAAAAATTTGGCAGGTGTGCATCCATTCCATCTCCCAAACAGACTGCATGTTTCCGCTAAAACGGGCGATGCAGATAAGAGCCGATATGGTTGCGGTGGCTTGCGAAGCGCTTAACCGGATGTTCTCGAGTAACCAAGAGCCCCTAGTTAAACAGGCACTGGACGCGGACTTTGTGCAGTTCCTGCTGGGTCTGCTCGAGGGTCGGCTCGAGCTGCTCGACAATCCATCAGCGACCAAGGCGCAAATAGTAAAGGCCTTAAAGTCTATGGGCAGGAGTCTCCTGTATGGTGACCGGATCAACGCCATATTAGAACGGAGCGGCGTGTGGGCGGAGTATAAGGATCAGAAACATGATCTGTTCATTTCAAACACTAACATATCAGGATATCTTACGGGTAAGTCCGTCGTCACTTGCAGAAAACATTTCAACTAGCACTAGAATGTTTATTTGAACTGAATTTTTACAATTCAGTTTTTAAACGGGACACAGGAAGTACCGATTTTTAACTAGCTTATGGCGGGACTACTCCATCGCCCGTTTTCTTTATTTGTTGCAGCCGGAACGCCTTCAACTGCCGGTTACTTGACGCAAGGGCCCAGCAGCAAAGTACACATGGCGCCGCCGCCGGTAGACAAGGACGATCAACACCGTCCCATCCCCGACGGATTTTAGTCGTCGACAGTTATTGTGATACGGCGCGGACAGAGGGCGCTGTCGCCGGTCTTCGATTTTTCTCTATCGTTTCCTACACTCGTGACAGACCCGAGCATTCCCTCGATCGAGCAGTACGGTTGATTCCGTCGCGTTAAGTTTACTATATATTAGAAATTGTATAAAATTGTAAAGAAAAAGCAACATTGTACTCTAAGCGTCGCCATGATGTTATGCGTGTAGCGAAATATATATATTTTTTATCATTATATACCGCAGTTGCGTTTCTTTTCGCAGGTCGTTTCAGATTTGGTATGGATGTCAAAAACAAAACGTTTTTCGTTAAAAAATTTATTCGAAACCGCCTAGTTTGGTAATTGGGGCGGAGCCAAGCTCTGATAGAGCTTCGACACGGCCGTCTGAACGATCTGCTGGAACGTTTCGTCTGTGGCGCACTTTACGTCCTAAAAGTGAAAAAATAAAGAAACGCGCACACACGTGGATTGATTTGCGGTTTTGGTTACCAAGTTTGATAAATCGATGTCGGCCCTATTGTCGTTCACCGTTACGTAAAGTTTCTCGCCCTTGAAAATTTTCGGCACGCAGTCTTCTCCGAACATGTCTTGCAACATTTCAATCAGACATTCCTTTAAAAAAAAAAAGAAACAATCAACCACCACACGCGAAGCCAGCCTGTTGGAGTGCCTCAGGACTCCCTACTGGTAGTAGTTTTATTTCTTTAAATCATAGCCGCCTATTTTTAGAAATCTGCTGACAATAATCGAGGTTTTGATCGATTGATTACCTTGAAGTGCATCCGGTCAACTTTGACGCTGGTCGACATGTTTTTGGGCGGATTGTCCAACAAGTCCGCCTGCAAAATGGCGGCTACGATCGCGTCCGCGTACATGTCGTTGATCGGGTTAGCGAGCCACTCCAATATCACCATTTTCGGTTCGATGGTGATTTCGACCGCTTGGAACGCTCGCATCTTTTTATCACCTTCCAGAGTCTCCATCAGACCGCACACCTGAGACAAAAGGTGACGTAGCACACCGGGATGGCCGGAATAGTGCAGGCTCTGTCTCTGAGTGATCTCGCTTAGGCTGAGATCCGTATACTCTGAGAAAACAAACACCCGATCATAGTGTCATAGTATAGTAGTGGTAGTATAGGTTTGTTTAGTCGACGGGAAAGGTGAAACGAAACCTACTTGGCAAATCCTCAGTGGATAAAATATGATAGTTGAAGTTGCGTTTGACCAGCACTCCGTCTATGATTTTGCCCGGTTTTGGTTCCTCGACGGCCAACGACCCCATCACTTTAGCGGTCTTCTCTCCTCGAAAGTACAGCTCGACGGTGTGGGTATTTCGAGGGTTGTGCAGCTGGATGTTCATGTTGGGGTCCTCTTCGAACTCACGCTGTAGCGCGGCCTTCAGGCGAGACATTTCATTTTGCTCACCATGCACTAGAACCTAATGGGAGGCGCGCTTCAAACGGACATCGAACATACTCATAGTGTAAGTCTAAAGATTATAACGTCCCGTCCTTTTAAATGGTTTTTTTTTGCAAGTTTTTATAACTTTATAAAATATAAAATTATTCAAAAAAACAGCTCCATCTAAATTCCAAATTGCTTAGATAATAATTGAGCATATCCAGTACAGCTACATGGGACATTTGAACTACCGTTTTTTGAAAACGGAAAATTCATGCGTTTAGAGAGTAAGAATTTCAAAAGACGAGTTTTTGGGTCTGCCTTACGCCGCATTTCAAAACGACTTACCACATGCGGTGGCTTGAGTATTTTGATGAACTCACTGGTCTGTTGATAGTCGGTATGGGCCGAGAACGAGATGTAGTCCACGGACATCTTCAGCGGCAACTTTTGACCCGTCATCGAAGTTATCTCTTCAGGTTCGGACAATATGGTTTTCGCGAGGGTCCCTTCGACGCAGTACCCCGCGATAATCACACCGTTTTTCGAGTCCGAACACCAGGACTCGAACAACTCGCGTGACAGACCGCTTTGAAGCATACCGGGCGAAGCCATGATAACGCACGGGCCAACGTCTTCAAAGTGATCGATGCCCTAATATATATGACCCATTGTTAAACTTTTAAAGACATAAATTTGAGTGTCACCTTTAAATTGGATATATGTTTGAATACGAAAGGATTGTTTATCGCAATCTGCCGTCGAATTTTGTCGTTCATCGCGTTTATGTAGGTCTGGTAGACGGCCATACATTTTTTGGCCAACGATGACGCGTAATAAATGGGAATATCGTGGAGCTCTGGATGCTGACTCCAGTATTCATCTGCAACAAAAACCTAATTGGTATTTTCTATAAAGTATCTCGCAGTAAGAGTTTCAGGAAGTGATTTTTGGGAGATTTGATGGTAAAATTAGTAAAAACGTTCTCAGGATACAAGGTGTCAAACTTTTTTTAAATAACTATTTAAACACAAGCTGGCAACAAAGCCTTTTAACCGACCAAGCAAAACCATATAATAATGAGGTCATATATCTTAATCAACCTTTCACATATTCCCCTTTTATAGATACTATTAAGAACTCTTTTGGCAAAATGTTATTTTGTAAATTCCGTAGTCCTCTTTCATCTTTGTCTTTATTTCCAGCTATTGTATTTATTTGGTTGCAATTTTATTTTTTCTTATATTTGCATATTATTATTGTTCCTGTTACAAATAAAGAACTTTGAATTTGAACATATTAATTTTACTCGCTTCAGAAAAAATGGGATTGCGTAATTTAGACCCCACAAAATTGATATTTATTACTTGAAATGATATACCGAAAAAAAAATCCATACATGCAATTTTTTTATTTTCGTTTTTTATTTAAGAAACTAAAAATGCAAGATTTTTGTGACTTGATTTTTTTCCTTTCAAACGCTTTTACCATTAAATGTTATTTTTAAGCAAAAAATAGTCAAATGAATTTTGAAAATTAATTTTTACCATTAAGCTTTATTTTTATCTGAAAAACTTCGCAAGATGAAAAAATTGATTATTCAAAAAAAAAATTAAATACTCTCTCGCATAAATTTTTTGCAAATTTTTTATGTGACACCCCAGCCTGTTCACATTCACTAACCTAAAATTAGCAACAACTCTTGTGCTCTGCCCAATGCGAAAACTGGAATGAGACATCTACCACCCCTATTGACTATATCATGAACGAGACTCGTAAACCTAGTCTCTCTTTCTTCTCGGTTTTCATGGATATGCGTCCCGTACGTCGATTCCTAGTAAATTGAGAACACTTCATTACTGAACAAAACAAAACACTAGGATACACCAACAAAATTACCGTGATTAACACGTCAGGTCGAACTGTAGGAATTTCAGCAGCCATCAAGTGCCGATCTTCTTGTCTTGAAAAGTCGCCAGTATACAAAACCTGAAATTTTTCATAATTAATCAATTTAGTAATAGCAACTGGTAGGTTTAACCTTGACCCCCGCAATTTCGATCATGAACATAGCGGCACCCAAAACATGACCAGCATTGTAAGCCCAAAATTTGACCCCCATGATTTCTTTTTCTTCATGAAAATTTATAGTCTCAATTTTGTCCATGCTCGCCTCCAAGTCCGCTTCTGTGTATAACATCTGTTCGGTGGCGATGTTGCTAAAAAAGCAATAAAAGTCGCTGCCATCGACAGAAAGTAGGTAGACTAACCTCACTTTAATATAATCAGAGAGTAGCCACTTGTAGATCGCTTTGGTGGCGTGTGTCATAAAACATCGCCCCTTAAAGCTAGTCTTTAGAAGAAACCAAGGCAATGCCCCTACATGGTCCAAATGAAAACTAAAAGGGCATAATTTGTACATTATATTAACAGATTTTAATGAAACTACACACTGAGTAATCAAAAGCAAATCGATTTCATCAGCCTCTATCAAATCTACAAAGGGTAGAGCGTCCATGCCTGTCAATCCAGGGTGAATACCACAATCAAGCTGAAAAATCAAATGAGGGAAAAAGGTTCGAATCTCAGGGAATAATTTCAATTTACCATTATCTTTTTGCCTTTAAACTCTAGCATAATACAGGATCTGCCAACTTCTTGGCCGGCGCCTCTGGAAATTAGAACATTACAACTGAATTAAGATATTGAGAGCACTTACAGGGGTCTTATGACTAACTGGTCGCTTTCTTCTGCTGGAAGAGGTGCATCTGTCCTTTTTCTTACGGACATGATTGTGTTTAGAAAAAAATTAACATTACTAACACATAACCTCAAAAAACGAGAGTCTGTACCACAGACCACAAAAAAAATATAATTACCTCTACTTCGTAGTAGTGTGGAGTCAATCGTCATTTTAGGATGACCGAATCAAATAGTGGCTGATTTCGAAAAGGACCAATCATTTCAATCAATCGTTTATTTCAATACTTTTTGTTGCCAACATAAGCGGCATTAGTCACTGAATCTGAACAGTCCGAACGACCGATTCAGATTCATTTGAATTTAAATTATTTTTATGTCTATATGTTCTGTTTGCTGTTTTAGTTAGTATAATATTTTGCTGTGTTCTGCCTTTTATTATATCATGCTTTTATGTGTTACGTATTGGGATGTCCCAATAATACATTGAGTTTTTTAAATAAATAACTGTGTATAGATATTTCATTCAATATTCAATTCAACACATAAGCAGATATACCCATCGATGTCGCAACCAAATACTTTAGAATAATTATAACAATACTCCCATTTCTTTTTCGTGGCCTGTCTTAGTCATGCATTTAAATCTTAAACCATTCAAATGAATCGTATTCCGCAAGGCGAATTCGACCTTGTTTTGATACGATCGGTCGTCCTGTATTCGGTCACTTCAGACCGGTATGTAGGGCGGCAGCGTGAGCGAAAAAGGCGATCGAATCGTTACGAACAAGCGGGATTCAGTCGTTCGATCCTATAAAGTGATTGATTCAAAGTGACCGAATCAATCGCGATTGGCACAACTGGTACTTCGTAGCTTTTTAATCGATTTTGACGATTTTATTGCATGTATTCAATGCAATGCAAGAAGAACAAGTGGCCCCTAACCTCAATTATTTAAACTTCTGTGCGTTAAATAACACTTTGGTTAAGCAGCTTTATCCGTTTTACCGCTCTATTCTTATCCAATGTAAATTTGTGTCACTGTGCCAACAAAAATGTCCCAAATTACTGAAGTAGTAACTGATGTCAAACGTCCAATATTCGGTAAGGTAATTGATACGTTTAAGCTTAAATTGGCTTAAATTAATCTCTTGCAGTGGAGTTCCAAAACGAATTTGAACTAGATCTCAATGCGAACATAAAGTCTCGTATTCTTAAAGATAAAATATCAAGAAAAAGAATTTTCGGTTTGGCGACTGAGAATATGGTGTACTGTGGCGAAATTAAAGACCAGGACGAACTGTACAACAATTTCCTGTTGGTTCATGATCCCACTGCTCGCGAAGTACTGTCGGCCACGCGTTACATTTGCTTTAAAGTCAGTTTGATTTGTTTTCAGATAAAATTATTACAAGTTGACAATTGTTCAATGGCACCTCTGTTGATAAGTTCAACCGTCAATACAAAATCACCCATCACTGAGCGATCATCTGCACATTTGAAGAAGGAGTTCGGTTCAAAACGCTCCAAACGTATGACTGAACAACAAGAGAGGTTACAGATGAACCTTGAGAATGTTAAAGAGCATTTGGAATCGACAGTCGCTGGTAAATTACTTCTGAAGAAAATATTACAAAACTCAGTACCAAAAAATTTATTTTAGATGTTGAGGTTACTCAGGTAGATTCGACCATGCCTGATGAAACCCATAGTGAATACATACCCAAAATCAACCGGAATGCGCCAGTGAGGGAGGAAGTTTACAAATTAGAGGACCTTGTTGATGGCAATGTACTCAATTCATTAAATGAAAAGGCTTCAGAAGTGCTTGATGGTGATAATCTGAAAAGCTTTGAGTAAGTTACTTCTGTTTGCACTGTTGGCATGTTTTTATTATTTTCAAAGAATAAGGTATAAGGATTCAATTAAACTTTGAAGTCGACGTCTCAAAAATTATAATTTGTGTTCTGTGTGTGTTTGGGTTGACGTCTTTGTATGTCTGATGATGCCTGTGTGGGCGCAACACGTTTAACATTTTACAAATAGGACTTTTTGAGACATCGACTTCAAATTTTAATTGAACCCTTATAGTTTTGCGAAGACAGGTCTCTTTGAGAATAAGGTGTTTTTGTACCTCTTATTTTTTGGGGTTATTTTACTTTATAACGTTTTCCCTTGTTAATTGATAAAGGGGAATGCTAGGTACTGTGTAATAAGCCTCCTGTTACTAAAATCTAAACTAATACCAAAAATATCAGATATTGTGGGTTATGAATTAAAAATATAATGGTTTTTATTTCATTGTACTTGAACCGTTACCTTTTAAATATTTTTCTTTGACTAGGTTTTTTCTTGTTTATTCTAAAAAACATCTAATGCATCTAATTTCGTTATACTAAAGTCATTTATATGGTAATAACATATTTGGTTTGAAGGAAAATGTGTGGCAGAGACGTTTAGAGTTTTGGTTAATTGGTTAGATTCAATTTTTCAAAAATGCAAAACACTGGAAAGTGCAGTTTGACGATATTGACGACATAGTGCTGTTGCGTGAAGTCTAAATCCTTTTTTAAATCCTAATATGTGGGATATAATTCAGAAACATGGTAGGTCAATAAAATTATTTATAAATTAAACGGTCTGTCTGAAACCTCATGTGGGGGTTGAAAAATATCGCTGAAAATAATATTTCTTATAAGGTTGTAAGTGTGATTCACGCCAA
Organism: Cylas formicarius; assembly: GCF_029955315.1. Classification (NCBI taxonomy): domain Eukaryota; kingdom Metazoa; phylum Arthropoda; class Insecta; order Coleoptera; family Brentidae; genus Cylas; species Cylas formicarius. Next base: position 42,452,527 of record NW_026844214.1, on the reverse strand, counting down.
GTGCTCTTCTTAACCTCATCAAACACACTTCTCAATCCATAGACACAATTTTTTGTTTTAAATGACAAAAAAATCCATCCCAGATTTGATCTAACTTTTTGATAAAGTCATATCAGGTTTAAAATTCATTCAAGAGGTACAAGAAGTCCCTGTTAACCTACACTTTGTGAGTTTATCTTCTTTTACTATGGGATTCTCTTTTTGTTTTATTAGGTTAGTTTTACCAATCAAATATATAGCTGCTTATTTCAGATTGATACCGTTCGTTTCTGCTGCGATAACAATTTTGAAATTATCACCATTTACGGATACAAAGAAACATGAAAGGTGCAAAATTCTACTCTACATTAATTATTTGGCAAAATATGCGATCACTCCAGTGAAAAACATGACGAAAAAATTTATTATCTGTAACTGGTCCCATTTGGTGGACACTCACATCAAGCAAAATTTTTCTGTCAACGGGTAAGATGCCTACTTGATAAATTATGCACAGACAATAACTAATAAATTTCAGTCAACGACCTCTTAGCATGAAAGACAAGTGCCTCAGCTATATCCTTGTGTTGTACTTGCTGGCTAAAGACTACGAAGCGGATTTGGAAATACTGGCCAGAGATTTAAAGGTGGGAGTAAAGAAGCTGATCGAGATCTCCAGAGTTTTAGCTTTCAGTCAGTTGGCCAGTAAAAAGACTACTGTGACTTTAAAAGTACCGTTACCTCCTCCGGTAACACCCTTCATCAAGAAAAGAAAACCTTAACTCATTTATTTTTTTACGAGATGTAAGTCCTGGTATAGACAATACAATTTATACATGTATATTTAGTAGATATAAATTTTTAACCGGTAATTTCATGCAATTTTTTCTTGGAATATGGGCTTGTTTTGGTGCAATTTGGTTTGAAAGGTTGTTTTTAAAATTTTGATACTATAATAGTGGGGTTGTTAGTTTTAAATCGCTAAATTTTATTCAAAAATGTGTTTACCACGCACCACCACAAATTCTTTATTGACTTGTTTTTATTATAATTTATAATTTTATTGATTATATTGATTATATATTGCTAGTTTTTTAAAATTTTTGCTTGCAAGTACTCGACTTGCAATGAGTAGGTTTTACAGTTGCTTGTTGAACATATTTAGAATTTAAGAGTCATCTTTCGTTGATTTCGACTTAATTTACATTTTTCAAGTTTATGAAAACAAACGCTTTGCGCCCATTTACACGCAAAAATTTGAGAAAAAATAGCCGATAATTTTATCTGCCAAATTTTTTGGAATTTGGTAGTAGACACCTTGCAATATTTGCATGAAAAAATTCATGTGAAAATTGTATCGTGTCTACCGGGCTTAAGTTATGTTTGTGATTTACTATATATAAATGTATATTTTCTTTTATAATAAAATGACACATGACTGCAGAGATGAAGTTTAATGATCCTACCCTACGTTTATCGATACAACATCGAACTGACAACTTTGTTTCTGTTTTTAAGCCACGATGAGCACAAATTAGAACGTAAGTGTCCTTTATGTATGACGTCATTAGGTGTGATTGTGCGGAAACGCGAATGTCATCGCGACGTGTATGTAACGGGTTCAAAACAAACAACGTGAAGTTGTGGAACACATTTATTTTCCTTAAAATAATCGATAATCAAAAAATAACGATCCAAGAAACTTAACTACTGCAGTAAAGATGTTTTATGAAACGCGAGTTCTCATCATATTACTTCATTTTTTTTTTCAAAATCTACGAAAAGAATACGTCCACTTTGGACTACTTTCTCCTTTGTATAGATTCAAATACACAAAAAATACTTAGTTCTCTGGCACCCCGATTGAACCAAGACAAGCTTAATTCGACCGGACTGCCTAAACCTAGAATGGAAAACGCTAATAACTGAAACGGGTCCATACATTTATATTTTCACTTCATATGTAAATATACCAAAAAAAAATTACAGAAAGAAAATAGTGTGACAGTAATAAAAAAAAACTTGACTAGAAAAAAAACTAAACCGTAGTGACTCGATATACTAACAAACATTAAATACTTACAAATCTATTTATTTAATTTTATACACAACAGACTTTACCGCATTTTGATTCAACGAGCGGCGACGCGTAGGCGCGCGACATCTATTTACGGCAACCATCGCATCCAAGTCGGGCAGAAGTAAAAAAAAAACTATTAAAAAGCATGAGTACCCTACTCAAAGTAACAATAGGACGCTCTACGTTCGACCACCGATCACAAATTTGACTGTAAAATTTTATTTTCACTCGACCCGAGCACCCATGATGCGCATCATGTTGCAACGAACGGAATTTTGAGGTTATTTTTAATGTTTACTGGTGGACTTCCTTTCCGGAAAACATGTGCGCCACCCGTAGTAAACGCCCACTTAAAACGTTTTAATTGACGATAAAAGTGCGAGTGCCGAAACGCGCGTGCGCGTCGTCCTCGTTGCAGGTAATAAAAACACGATTATATACCACATGTATACGCTAACTTTTTGTTTTATTTTCTCTCAGTTAACTAGAAACGGATGATTGCATCTGGTTTACACGACTGAAGTGTATCTTGACGCGGGCGCCTGTTTGTAACCGGACGCCCTGAAGCAACGCCCGCCGTCAGGGCGCCCGATACCGAAATGGAGATTAAACCGAAAACGCAAAAAATCTCGTCAGGAATGTCTCGCTGAAAATGCACATTTTCCTCACGAACGCTACACCCTAATTAAATGGTACTGAAGCTACGTTTCATATTTAAATATTACTGTAAAGCGCCATATATTATTATATGTACACGTTAAAATGGATAAGTTCAATATATATATTATTCTCTTCAACGTTTCCCGTTCACTCTACAACCTTAGGTTGATCTACGCGACGCGGCGACCGCGCCAGGCCGCCCCGACAGAAAAAGAAGAACGAGCCGTCCGCCTCCCTCACAGTTAAGACGAGGCGACCGGTCGCGGCCCACTCGGATCGAAACAGGTGGCGAATCTACTTGAGCGAGACGACTTTGTTGCTTTTGGGTCCACAAATACCTTATACATCGTTCAGAACGGACAACTAAAAACCCTAATATTGTATATGTATGTATATATGTATGTATATATATATATATATATATATATATATATATATATATATATATATATATATATATATATATATATATATATATATATATATATATATATATATATATATATACTTTGTTCTTAATAAAAATTATATATAAATATAAATAACATTTCTTTCTGTTTTTTTCGACTAACACATTCTAAATTAAACAGACATATATATACAGCGCGGACATCGGGCTGGAGGAGAGGATCCGATGCCTTGTACGAACGAAACCAATAGGAATTTGTCAACTAAACGACGTTACGGGTACACCCTGTATAGCTAAGTCGGGAATAAAAAACCTTAAAACGAGAATAAATGCGATTTTTTTTTCATAATGGCACAACATTGTATTTTGTACGAGAAAGTGTGTGTCTGTGTGTGTGTGTTTGTGTGCAATGCAATAACGTCTTGAGTGAGATACGTTTGGGTTTAAAGAAATGGAAATGTCATTACTCCACGAGAATGGTCCTGATAGTCTTGGTTCATAGAAGGATAAGAAGCGGAAAATTTGTGAGCCTTCAGGTTCACTACAGAGAGCGAAAGAGGAAGAGAGCTAATGATAAAGAGAAAAATAAACATTGAAATAATGCGAAAATTTTGCATAACTCTAACGCCACAATTATACTGTGATTAAGAGCCAACACCCAAACCAAGTAATGCGTTCTTCTTCTTTACTTATATCCGAAAAAACGGGGCCGAATAATCCGCGAAGTGTGGCCATAAGAAATAAAAAAACATCTTTAGGAAACATATCGCTCACTGGGTGCACCATAAAACTCACACATTTGTATTTTAACAATGAACAATACCAGCATATAGTTATCTTACTTCAGTTCCGCTAGAGAGAGTTAGTGCCACTTTTGAATTTCCCGCGGTTTTTAATTATCTTAGGCGCACAACCGGCACTGCCTGTGATCGCCGCAGTGTACCCTAATGTTGGTAAAACACGCGAAGAAGACAGGAACTCCTTATAAAGTCGTGAGTTACAATATATTTTTTTTTATTTTAAAAAGCTAGTAACTCAAACTTCTATTTGGGACAGTTCAGGCGATATTGTCAAAAAAAACATCTTTTAATGAAACTGACAGAAGCATAAGCATTACGCAAATAAAAATGCGAGCAGGCGCGACTTTTACATCTTTTGAAAATGTGAATCTAGACCGTGCTTTTCGAGATCTTATACCAATTGCAACGAAAAAGTTTAATGACTTAATGGATATCCTAAAAAGTAATGCTATTAAAAAGAAATCACAATCACTTTAATAATAGCTTGAAAAGCGGCAAAGACTGAAATGTCACGGGTTTTTTTAGTTACTTTTAAAAATAGGACTTTTTGTTTATTTTCCAAAAACCAAGTCAGTTGGTTATCAGCTTTTGTTTAGATGCCATGATAATTCTTGTTTAGGTGAGTTTAGGTGCCAAAGTGTATAATGCACATTTTTAGTGTTTTATTAATTTCCAGTTTGTTTTTAAGTTACTACGTATTACATTTTTATACGTATTTTTATAATAAAATGATGTTATAACTTTGATCTACTGATTTATTAAGAATTTTTTTCTCAAAATATTGCAATTTAATTTGCTTGAACTTGATGTGCGCAAAAAAAAACAATAAACGCACAAAATTTAAAAACATTTTAAAGGAAACCTCAAAAAATATTTTTTGTTTTAAAAAGAGAATAATACTACATATACATAATATATAATATATAACTACATATAAAAACATATCACTAGAAATTTTGTAATAAGTAGGAGGGTTGATATGAGTTATCTCAATATTTCAAGTTTTATTATCCTAAATCGTTGATTTTCTAGGAACTATGGCACCCAGTGAGCGATATATAAGATATGCTGCAATCAAAAAACGATGAAATTACTGATGAACTTGATGATGCCGCGACAAATTCATGTACCGTTTCAATACGACGTCGCGAGTATGGCAGACGCTGTGTAATATACGCGATAACATGATAACATTACCCAAAGGCAATAACGTGCGCGTTTGCGCACATAGCGACTAGCCTGAAACTCTCTAACCTCACAAAAGACGTTAAGGCGTCGCCTTCGCGTGTAACGGCGGGTGATAATTCGGACGAGTTGTGCAATATGGCAAACCGACTTGGTAAAACGGCAATGTGCGTGTTGCAATATTCGAGAGGTGAATCAAGAAACGGTGCGGTCGAAAACGGGGGGAGGAGATTGGTTGAAAAGGAAAAAACGCCGCGACATTTCTGAACGAAACATAACCCCACTTTCGACTCGTCGGCCGACGGTTAGGTGAATGCGGGGAGGCGGCGGGCACAGTTACCCTCCGAACACCGAGAAAAACGTCCTTGGCCGTCAAGGTTATGTTCTCGTTCTTAATAGAGGCCACAGTTACGCAGGTTGTTCGCGATGATGACGTCGGTAACGGCGTCGAACACGAACTGAATGTTGTGGGTGTCGGTCGCGCATGTCATGTGGCAGTAGATCTCTTTGGTGGTTGATTTATTTTTGGCCTCGAACTGGGCCTGGATGTAGGCGGCCGCCTCGCCGTACTCTTGGGCGCCTGCAATGGGCCAAGTACAAAACTATACGCGCACGCTCTATTGCGTCAAATTTTATTTTATTTGAATTACGAACAAGTTGATAGATCCTAGCCTATATTCTGTTTCTTAACGCGCGGGCTCGTAAAATTTGGTGGTCTTAGTCGTATTTCATAGGGGTAGTATTGTACCTATAATGATTGTCAAGGGTTCAGGGAGCGGCAGGTAGATGGCCTATTGATAGGTTGGCAATGCTAGTCGGTAGTTTGAAACCCTATAATAAATTGATAACCTCGTATAAATGGTAACATTGACAAGCTACAAAGCTTTATTTTTCTTCTCTCTGAAATTAAAGTAAAGTAGTGAAATCAAATGACTATAAATCTCTGTGGCTTGGTGCTTAAAATTAGATTTATAATTACTTTCCGGCAGTTGTTGACAAAGTTAGTGTTTTTGAATGTGTTGCTGAAAAACGGCTTAATAAAATAGTTGAAATGTGTTGCAGTTATACCGGATTGTCCCCGGCCCGATCGGGTCACCAAAGAGAAGTACAGGAAGAATAAATAATAATAAATGAGGATGAAATAATTGCCGTCAGAAGAAAAATACACTCGTTTTACTTAACAAAAAAAAAATACTTGCCTTGGACAAAATAACGCCCGAACGGAAAAAAGAGAATTTTATTCCATCTACGCGCAGGAAGAAATTGAGGAAAACTTTAAGATAATAAATTTCTGTTAAAAAAAAACTCGAAACTGAAAATCACTTTTAAAAAAGAACGATGAAATTATCTGCTGGCGACGACGATATTTGAGAGCTGTTAGACAGTTTTCTATTGCAGGTAAATGAGTGTGTCCCTAATTTTGGAACCATTAAAAACTGAACTACGGAAAACTCTTATTGCGATTTATCTGAACTTGACAATATAACCTTTAAGTTGTCAACACTCTTTAATGATCCCTGGTAATTGTAAATTTACATGTTTTTCCTCTCTCGCATTAAGAAACTTGGTATAAACCACTATCAACTTCGTATTTTACGTTAAAAATTGTGTATTACTTCATTTTTGGGAGCTAAAAAATTTTTTTTCTTCTATTCATATACTTTCAAATAACGGAAAAAAAGAACAACGATCGCCTTATAATAGGTGACATACCTGTGTATTCCGGAAAACATATGGTTAGCGGCGATTTCCTGATTTTCTCCTCGAAGAGATCCTTTTTGTTCAGAAAGAGGATGATAGAGGTATCGGTGAACCACTTGTTGTTGCAGATCGAGTCGAACAGCTTCAAGCTCTCCTGCATCCGATTCTGCGAGAAGAGAATGTTTTTTATCGTTAAAGAACACGAAAAAAAAACTGTACCATCAGTGACCTCGCTTTAAAACCTGCTACGGTTGATGTACTTAATATTTAAATTTTATTATTAAAAAACGGTGACAAATCAAAAAGTTTTTTATATTCCTTTTCGTTCTCTCGATTGACAATGCTGATACTATTTAAGAAACTTCTGGATTCCTTCTGGATCGGTTGCTATTGAGTCGAACGTTTCCGTTAACTGAAACTCAGTTTTAGTTAAGCTCTGAAGAAGCCAAAAGAATGATTGGCGAAATGTTAGCAAGTTCGACCCAACAACAACAACGCAGGCGGAATACAAAAGTTTTGTAAATAGTATTACAGTAGCCTGTGGAAGTTTCTTTGAAAAATTGACAATGTTGATAGTTATATGTAGTGTAATCCCAACCTCTGTCCGCTATATAATGACTGACTGACGGTGGCTGTAAAAAACCTAAACTACATTGGTCCGCCCACTGCTGTTTGGTGAAACCAGTGAATTCAAAACAAACAACATTTTTTATTTAGATACCAAATTAAAAGTAGTATTTGTGGAAATACTTACCTTTTCTAATTCTCTAGATTTGGTCCTATCTATTATAACTTAAGTGTTTTATTGAAAATATTCACTAATTAATAATTATTATTCCAGGAATCCCTTTAAATATTTGTTATAATAACCATCAATGAAAAGCCATGTTCATTCGCTGTTAACTACCTTTTGATTAGTCTTTATATTTAATGCAAATGCGTCTTCTAATTTTAATTATTTCTTATGGAGTATTCAGAGTGGAATGATGTGGAATGCCCAAGATGAAAAGAGATACCACTCGTTTCATCTTTGTGTGATATTTAATATAAGATCCTGTCTATCCTTCTTTTATTAATGTAGATTGCTTGCGAACCACTTTACCATGATGAAAAAGCTTTATTACTTACCGGTCTTTGACTTTAAATTCACATCAAAACATTTATCTGAATATTTATTTAGATACAAGAAAATGAAAAAAAGAAACAAATCTTGCTATGATGCAAAGTTAAATATTCTTTTATGCAAATATTTATAAGCAAATGAAATCGTGTTCGCTCAATCTAAAAGAAACGCAACAAAAAATGGCCGCCTTTTAAAAATAAAAATGACAAATCTATATCAATTATTATAGTTTATCTTTCCTCTACAAGTTTAAAATTGTATTTTATTTATTACATACTCGAAGTAACCCAGTTTCACCAAACTATAAAGATTCATTCGGTCGGTTCGAGTAGTGTTTTTCTTACATTTGGTTAATCGATTGAAAATAGAAAAAAAATGGGAAAGAAAATTGGAAACGCCGCTGCGTCGATAATAAAACATAAATTTTAACGAAAAAAGTCTCACCGTCGTCTCGTCCTCGTGCAGAACTTGATCGTACTCGCTCATGGCGACGCAGAATATGATCGCGGTGACGTCTTCGAAGCAATGAATCCATTTTTTTCTTTCGGACCTCTGACCTCCTACGTCGAACAATCTGAAATTATTTTCAACGAAATTTTAGTTCGCAACTCCGAATGAAAGAACCTCAATGAATCATACTTTACTGCTCTGACGTAGAATATATCCTAAAAAATATTGGACACCTAAGAGTATCTACATCAATAAGTGGGCAACAAACAATAGCAGAAAAATGAGGGAGGGAATTCATTGCAGATAATAGAGGTAATTAGTGGAAGTTTAAGGAAAAATGATAATTAATGGCAATTAACGAAATATAGTGAAATTATAGTGGTATTTAGGTATCGAAATATATGCAGAATTTAGTTTTTTTAGAAAAAAAAAGATGAGGAATGATATATATATATATATATATATATATATATATATATATAAACAAAAACTATTTGTGAAATAATATTTAAAAAGGTTTTTTTTACTTACATTATTCATTTAATAAAAAATCAATGCAATGGCAACGGCTGTTGGGGCAGTGGAAATTGGGGTAATTTAAGTATTATTTTGTAATTAGTATACACAGATTCCCTACTGAAATCCTCCTCGATAAATGTTGATAAACAAAATATAAAATAAATAAAATAAATTGGATTAATAAAATCATGGATCGTAATTTTACATTAAACAACCAAATAAATACGTTTGTTAAGCAGTTAAGTCGATGCGTGTTAGAATAACTCCCTACCAAATTTATAAATCAAACAAATATGTAGATAAATACATATGACACAAGACAGGACGAAATTCTGTGACGCATCCAGCCTACGCCGCTGACGTCCTTTGGTAGAACTCCCGGAATTAAGGTGAACAATATTAACCTTTATCTGATAGGTTGTCATGTTATGTCATGAGGTCTTTCCGGCGATAACAAAAAAATGTTTCAAATTAACCTCACTCACTTGAAGTTGAGATTTTTAAAGGAAAAATGGACCTCAACGATGCCGGTAGTTTTGACGCGCGTTCTCAATATATCCTGTTCAGTGGGCTGGTAGTCCTTTGCCCCTAACCGGTCTAAGCCGTCGAGGAAGCTGAAAACAAAAAGATCGTTAAGCCGTGCGACGAACCACCTCTGACTCCGCTCACTATTTGGCCGAGTCGTTAAGCTGGTATTCGTTGGATCTTCCGAAACATTCCTGCACACCCGCGTCGGCCCATAACCGTTTCATGGCGGCCAACAGCTCCTCCGAGAACGGTTCCGTGTCTTCCATCCGTTGGATGACGTCGAAAACCATTTTGCCGTCCAACTGTAAAACAACATACCGCCACGCATCGCAGATATTCCTATTCGAAATTTTTCGATAGACATTTCCGAGTTTCCATGACGTCATTGTCTATGCCGCTGACATGTGTTCATTTTTTCGGTTTAAATCTGCAGCTTCGAACCAAAGAGCTCGACCTCTGGACGGAAAACTAGTTCCGAAGGGAAAATAAGTAAAAAAAATCAAATTTCTTTGAGGTCAAAAATATATATTTATAAAGTTTTTACTAGGAATAGACCTAAGTACGCAATGACGTCATGAAAACTGGAAGATATCCTGTGTATTTAGTTATAAAGGGTAAATTCCTACTCGTGCTTTTGTTATTTAATTGCGAAGCACGACAAAAAATTTCAAATTCTAACCTCTCGCTCGTTGTTGCCATAGCTAATTCCGAGGTTTGGCATCGCTCGTAGGATGGCAACCAGCGACTGTATAGTGTTGCTGTACACCACCGGACGATATTGCTTGAAATCTTCGGGAGTGAACCCGCTTTCGTGGATAATTCTGGAAGAGACACAAAATTGCGGTCAGAGGAACGTAAATTTCCACTAACATATTTTTTAACTAAAATGCCTCCCCATAAGAAAAGACCTGGAGGGAATCATGCGTCGAAAAATTCTATATTAAATGTTTATTATTTAAAATTTATTGTCTCTATTTTCTATTGGTGCTGAACGGATTTCCAAACATGTCACGCGAAACTGCGTTGGTGCGGCCGACTGCGAACAATCTTCATGTCCAGCGGTTAATCTGTGGTCCCCGTCAACGCCCACTGCCGCACAAAAGAAATGAATGAAGATATGAATGCACAATCTGATGCAGACGATCTCCGATTTCACCGGAAAAGTGTGGGTCGTGTCCATTACACATATCGCGCCAATTTATTATTGATTTCAATTTCCTGTAACGCGCCGCAAAACAATCCGTTGGGTGTCGACGACTAGGGGAATATTAATTTCTGGCGCGCAGCACCGGACTCAGCCCACGTTGGCGTACTAGATAGCGAAATTGGTCGCGATGGACCGCTTCTGGACTGGTTTTGTCAGAGGCCAGGTTGAAAGTAAAAAGTTCTTAACTTCATAAATGTTAATATGCTACATAACAAATTATTTAGTTATGATATTAGTGAGAATGGATTTAAATGGTTCAAATCTTTTTTAAATAACTCAGGTAGTAAAGCTCAGGGACTGAACCAATAGTTACATCTCAGAATCTAGGGCGATTTTCTATCACTTTTTGCTGAAAGTTACCTGTTGTCTTGTCCTTTCCAAATAAAAAAAAACTTTTAGTCGGACTTAGCAATAAGCAATAAGGTAAGGGTAGTGTAGTTCAACTTCTAGATGTTTATTTTGATATCCACCTAACTTGGAAAATTGGTTTCCATAGAACTCTCACGTTTATATTATTTTGCAAAAGTCCATCTATGACTCAACAATAGCATTATGCATGTTGTGCTCCGTTGGAGTATTTAAATTACAAAAGTGAATCCTTAGAACAATATTTTCTGAACCTCGTTATTTTTCTTGTCATCGACTGTTTCGTGAAATGAGAATATGAGACTTTTATTTTTAACTATATATAGTTCGAATGTTAAAACTAAGCCAAATACGTATAAGTCAGTCCAAAATTTCGACATTTGTAAACAATTAAAAACTTGTTTTTTAGTCAGACAGTTTCACCGATAAAACCTTATATTCATTTACCTACTTCAAAAGAGTTGCACTGCAAATAAATTTAGATATCTGGTAAAAGGGCATCATGCTCATCATCATGATAATAGTTTATTACAATAAGTTTTGTTTTAGTCCATATTGGTATATGTATTTAATCTGTTTTGTTTAAATCTTTATAATATCCGACACTGGTCAACACAAGTCTAAATGAGAATAAATGGTTTTTGAATTTGAATTACTGAACAGATCAAAGGACAGATCCGGGCTAGGCAAATTTGCATCGCTAATTAATTGATGTTCGATTCTCATTATATGTTACACCTCTTCTATGAAATCAATATGCGTAGTCCCCCTTCTAGTCGCTAGGTGGCACCACAGCTTTAAATCAGAGCCAAAAAACTGTGGAATAACTTACCATGCACGGTATATTCGCCATCTATGGTCTTAACCTCATTCCTCTTTTTGTGCTTTGGTGGCACATGTTCATTTTCATTCGGTGTCGGTGTTTTCAGCTTTTTTCAGCGTCTTTGGAAGTTAAATGGAGAAGTACAAGCGAGATTTACGTTATTCCTTATCGGATGAAGAAAGAATCTACCTACGGCGAAAGATTAAATCTTTCCGTCCGCGATTACATAATCGCTAGTGGCGTGGTTCCCATCAACGAGATTTTCTCACAATTGGGAGACGATTACTTCATCGTCCGGCTTCCGATCGGAATCCCCAAAACTCGAAAGACCCCCCATCTTTCCCACTTATACGACAACAGTCGTATGTAAGTGTTTCACAATTGGAAGCAATCCTTTTGTGAGGGGGTCGGACATACATATGGTTTTATATTTTTTTGACATCGAAAAAATAGAGTTGTCTGGCTCGTCCGGCTATGGATGAGGCGCCTGGGATACTGGGACATAATGAACAATTTTTTATGGCTGTTGGAATGCACTTACACCAACGTAAGTATATTTTTTAGGCCCTTCAATTAATTCTGATGTCATTGTTGAGCCCCTTGAGAAGGATTTAGAGCAAAATGGCCTTTAAGCTCGATAGTCCCAACACAAAGTTTGACGTGTCATGACATTTTGGCAAGGCAGATTAATACCTTTTTGAAATCCGGTGTGTCCGAAGATTGTCTCAGTGACCTTTTGCGTTAATATCCTGTGCCGAACTCTCCTAAATTGAATGTGCAGATGAAATCTGCCATCAACAAAGGTGGAAAGAAAAGGGATGAGAGACTGGCTACAACAAGGGCTGCTTTGATGGTGGTTGCTAGGGCGCTCTCGACCTTGCTTTTGAAGTCGGTTAAGGATGAGTAGTACTTACTTCTCATCGAAACGTTAAGTAATGCAATATTTGTTTTAAGCAAAATACACCATTTAGGTTCAGTATATAGAAGTTCAGCCGCGTTAAGCCTTTCGCTGGTCTCAAATGAAATACAGCCTTGCATGAAGGAAGTGCTTGTTGATGCTTCGTTGCACTCTTGTTTATTTGGAGAAGATTTGGCTGATAGGCTCAAATCAATCAGATTAGCTGCAAATTAGTGGCCGAGTTGAAGTCAGGTGCATCCAGAACAAGGCTTTTATAGCATACGAATTTAAACTCGACCGTCCCACTTCGTTCCCGGAAGTTCCAAGGCTGAAGTGGGTGAAAGTCATTGTACCCTCAAAAGAGGAAATACAGGAAGGTTCGAGAGGAAAGGGGAGGAGTTGTGTCCCCAGGAAAAAATAGTAAGTACTTTTGTTGAAAGATTGCACGAGTTCCGGGACATTTGGAACTCTATAACTCAAGATGAACAGATCCTACCTTTGTTAGATGGATATAAAATTAAATTTGCGAGGCCAGTTATACAGGACAGAAGAAAAAGAATCAATTTGTAATGTGGTCAAACACCTGGTAGAGATAGGTGCAATTGCAGTTTGCGAATCTTGTAACAATCAATTTATTTCACAGGTCTTTACAGAATTAATGAAATCAGTGGTTTCTTATTTCCCTGCCAAGGCTTTTCCCTCAATAGTTTATTTAGATAACTTTACTATTTGGTGATAGTTAGCTATCCTTAAAAAATGTTCAACACACTGATTAGGTTGGGTTTTGTTATTAATTATGAGAAGAATGTTTTACGTCCTTGGAAATCCCGTAAATTTTTAGGTTTTGTTTTTTTTGAATCCCATCACTTGTTTTTATCTGATGAGTAAGTAAGTTTTGCAATTTGAACCATTGTAAAATAAGAGTCTTTGCCGAGCTTTGTGGTGTGCTAGTTTTCAGTTTGCCCAGCAGTTTCTTACAGTTGGGTATATACTAAGAATTTTTGAGAGAATCAAATATCTAGCCCTTCAAGACTCTGTCGATAATTATGATACTTGGATGATAATTCCTTGTATAAGGGATTTTATGTGGTGGCTAAAAAGTTTACAGAATCCTGAATGCCCTGTAAGGCAGCAATGTTACAAACTTGAGATTTTCTCACATGGTACTCCTTTGGGTTGGGGAATTGTATGCCAAGGGAATTGTGCCAGAGGACTTTGGAGTCCTAGGGAAGCTCAGCTTCATATTAATGCACTAGAATTAACTGCGGCCTCATTTGGTCTCTAATGCTTCGCCTCCTATTTGACTAACTGCGAGACACTTTTGAGGATTGATAACACAATTGCTATTTTGTATGTAAATAAAATATTGTATGTAAATAGAAATTTCGAGGCGCCTTGGGGTTGGTGTGAAGAAAGGAGGTTATGGGTTAAAGCATCTTAAATTCGATCTTCCGATAATTTTGAAGCGGATAAGGAATCCACGAATTTGAATTTTGATGGTGAATGGTACCTTTCGGACAATGCTTTTGCTAAAATAACAAGTAAATTGGGATTCCCATAAATCGAACTGTTTGCTTCTCCCTGGGCTGTATTATATTTCCTTACTATTCATTTTAGACAAGGCAAGTCCTATGGCTCATTGAGTTCTTTCAGAGCAGCACAGCCTTATTTTTGGTTCAGAATTATTTAACAATGCAAATCTAACTAGGTTTTTTAAGGTATTTATAATCTAAGGCCAAGTAAACCAAGATATGACAGGCCCTAGTTATGTCCCTGACTTTGTAAAAGGGTTACGTTCTAATGACTTGTCATTAAAGCAATTAACTGTCATTAAAACAATTAAATTAGTTTTCTTACTGAAGTTAACAATTGTACATAGAGTCCAAACGCTCTCTCTTATCGAATTGGTCAACAAAAATCATTTCCAGATGGATTAGAAATTAGAATAACGAATCAAATTAAGATTTCAGCTATAAATAAGACTCGACCTGTTTTTAATTTTGCATAAATATGAAGATGTAAATCTTTGTGTGGTTTCAAATATTCTGTTTTTTATTGAGAGGACCAGTGCTTTAAGAGGCAGTGAATCTCGTTTACTCATTACATTTAAAAAGTCTTGTAGGGCAGCAACTATACCCAACAAAAGCAGATGAATAAAGATAACTTTAGAAGATAGTGGCGTCTACACTTCTATTTTTACTGCTCACAACACTCGACATGCCTCAACATCGTCTGCGTTTTGTAAAGGTGTTTCAATTGATATGATTGGAAAAACGACAGATTGGTGAGAATGCTCTAAATGTTTTGCCCTTTTTTATAATAGATCTATTTGTACAGCAGGTGCAGGCTTTTTTGTTAATGCCACATTTGGGACATATAATTTTTCAGAAGGTTTGTTTTCTCGGACAGCCATTTATTTTGTATTTGTACTCGAGGCTTTCATAAACTTCATAAGGTTTGGATTTCCTTATATAGCCGAATAAAATCGTTTTATAACAAATTTGCTGAGTTGCCTTTGAAAGTCTCCGTATATTGATTTCATAGAAGAGGTGTAAAATATAATTCGATGATCAAACGAACTTACCTGGTAAGTGAAGTTCGATCGTAATTATATGTTACACCTCTTCGTAGAAATCACCCATTCCCGCCCAATGTTCTGTTCTGAACAGTACTAAAATGCCCTTTGGCAAATTTATTATAAACGGGCTTTAAAATAGAATGAGGTTAAGACCATAGATGGCGAATATACCGTGCATGGTAAGCTATTCCACAGTTTTTTGGCTCTGCTTTAAAGCTGTGGTGCCACCTAGCGACTAGAAGGGGGACTACGTATATTGATTTCTACGAAGAGGTGTAATTACGATCGAACTTCACTTACCAGGTAAGTTCGTTTGATCATCGAAATATTTTGGCAAACAATAAGTTATCTGACAAACGACAAAATGCATTTTAATTTCAAGATTCCAAACAAATGACCGGAGACTAAGATTTGGTTAATAGAAACACTATTCGATTCGCAACATTGCCGTTATGTTCCTGTACCTAGAAAGGGAAACAAAATAAAGTTAAGTTCTCCTAGCCTGTCCCCACAATATAGATGTCCCCTGGTTATTCCAACTTTAGGCATAGAAGGAACACTCCTATCCAAGAGAGGGAAACCATTCATACAGAATAGAAAAAAGGGATGGGGGTTTGGGTGATATGCGTCTGCGCGTAACAGTAAGTCCAAATAATAATAAGTTACCAAATAAAAGAAAAATCTCATTTTATGAACATTTTAAATACATAAGCACAGTATATTAAAGCAACAAAGTAAATGTTGACATCGGAAATAATATTTATAGTGAGTTAATTTTTTGGTTGACAGTTCTGACGTTACTATTTATATTTATTAACTACCCGTCCATAACATCTTATTATGATGCACAGGTAAGTTTGATAGTTATGCATAATAATTTCTTAACCCCAAAGTTTCTTTCTACCACATGGATGTTCTGTCTTTCTTTCTACGTGAGTAAATAGGTTTTTATACCCTAGGAGTATTAATTCTATAGGCAGGATGGTGGGGTTGACCGATACTACTTTAAATACGGAGAAATAGAGACGCGGCAACACTGCCAGGCGCGAAAGTAATATAGAGCAACCGCGGGCGGTGACGTCACCGTGTGACACCGCCCAAACCTTTCCAGGTGGTCGCCGTGCTGTGTGCTGCTTCGAACATCTCGGGATTGAATGGCGAGTAAACAACAACTTGTGGATCGGGATTTTTGGATCGACGCTGTTTAAAAATAGATACTTTCTACTCTGACAATTCGCCGCCGTCTGGTTCGATAACAATCGTCGCGTAATTTTCGGTACGCGTTTCACGTGTCCGTAGGGGCAACGGGCGACACCATAACCTCCAAAAATGCGCACCTCTGAATCAACTAACAGCGGTTTGTTTTTGACAGGGAACAAATTTTATTTTCTACCAAAAATAATTTCATAAACTTGAAGAAAGGGTTCTAAAAATAATTGAAAAAGCAGTGAGCAATTTGCATTAAAAGGCTTTTCAGCAATTTGAGAAATTTAGAATTCTCTGACTTTTTACAAGTTTTCCCAGACAACATTTCAAGTTAAGCCAATTTGGAAAAAAAAGTTCTGAGAATTTTTAAGCTCGTTAAGATGTTATAGACATAATCTATGTCTGATTACGGAAATTTGTAAAATTGAAAATTTGCGCTTCCTTTGACTTTTCCAGGTTTTCTAGGTAGTGGATAAAAAAATATGACCGTTTTAAACAATATCTGTAAAAAAATAATTTTTTATATTCTCTATGGATAGTTTATGGATTAAAGGAAAGAACGCAAATTTGTTTCTGTTCTTTTGTTCGCACTAGTGGTTGAAAAAGTGTAAAATATGCATTTGAAAAAGTTCAAAACCTTCAAATAGAAAGCGAGATAAGGAAAGTCCTATTATTTTAACCTAAAGGCTAAGTAGTTAATGGATTGACCTACAGATATTATGAAATATAGACTTATGTATTTAAAAAAATTCCCAACCTGTATATCAAAAATGAAGAATGGACCCAAAAATCACCTTTAATATTGTATATAAATATACTGTATATATTCCCCATTTCTATTTGCAAATTATTGACCCCCCCCCCCTTATCGTAAACTAGGATATCGGCTATTTTCGGCGATTTTGTTCGAACAAAAAACACGCGTAATCGAAATGATTCATCCGGCATTTTCGCGAAAATATTTTTCTCGAAAAAAAATTAAAATCGAATTTATTGATGCGTATTGTAAGCGCGCATCGGTTCCCGGAATGATAAATATTTTAATAAATCGGAAACTAAAAATAAAATTCGTAAAGTGTATAGCAGACGCTTTTTCGTTAAACTGTCAAGCGACGAAATGCTCTGCGAAATGGCAGGTTTCGATTGAAAAAAAAAATTAAAAATTTCCTTTCACTTAACCGTCCATTGACATTGAAATGACGAAAAATTCTACCGTAATGTTTCTCGTGGACAATTTTTTTCATTAAATTCTCAATCAAATGCAAACAAGAAAAACTGCCACGCAACAGCCAACAAAAAATCACATATGTCAAATTCACTTTGACATAAAATGAACGAAAAATTAGCTTTCGTTAAAGTTTCAGTGATATGTCAGCTTGATTTTGACGACGAAAAAGCTGGCCGTAATTATTAAATAGATACCATGAGGTTGGTTTTTTTCTTTAAATATAGATAAAATTGTCATGGAAATTTCAAGTTAATTTTGACAAAAAAAAGCGTATTTTATTCACCGGCGTTTTCTTCGTTAAAATTACAGACAACCAAATTCTCTATGAAATATCATCTTTACTTTCCTTAAATTGTAAAGCAACTTTCAGTTCAGTCTACTTTGACTACGGAAAAGCGTGTAATAATAATTAGTGTGATGTATGTATACTTACTTCATTTGTTTTACTATCGTGCTTTTTCCAGACTCGCCGGCACCTGAAAAAGAAAAACGGGTCTTAAAAAAAATTCTTACAAAGCAAGTAACATTCTTTTAACCAAAAAATTTTTTTTTATTCAATATTTAAAGACATTTTTGGACACTGATTATGACACACTGGAAGTTTTTTATCTAAAAACTTATATTACCGGCAAACGGGAAGCAGCCCAGAAACCCATCTCACTGGGATACTTCCTTGCCGGACATATTACTTCGCGAGTTCTGCCCCGCTATCAAAATGCTCGTCTTTTGTTAAAAAAAAAGGGAAAAAATTTGTTGAACTTTATGAGGAAATCGCAGCCTCGCTAGCCTTAATTTTCCAAAACGGAGGCCGGATGTGTGTGGTTAAAACGCGGGACGTATCACGTACGAGGCTGTTATTTTATTCGCTTTAATTGAAAAGAGTGCAACTCAATTCTATTTAAGCGAACCCACGCGATACGGCGAGGGATTCCGCGTCTACCGAAAATTTGGCAATTCCCGATTACTGCAAAATTCTCTGTAAAAGGCCCCCGTCATGTTTTTGGAACGAAATATTGGGTATGGTCTGTTCATAGATATAAGAAAGTGACAAATTGCTTCTGAATTGTGGTCCGTAATAGAAAATAATTTTATACCTACCTGTGTTTAGTATTCTTAGTTTCAGTTTATTAGTAATCATTCTTATTTCGTGTGTAATACAGCGTGTGTTGAATCGTGTGCGAATTATGCAAAATATGTTCCAGTCTAGTGTTCTCAGGACATGCTGCCGCCCAAACGTAGAAAACACTAATCTCTTGAGACTAAGGGAGTTATAAACAATGTTTATTTGACTCCCATTGCACGTGGTGCCAGTAAGCAAGCATCTTTAAAAGAAACGACCACATTGACGAAAATTCCAACATCAACTGTATGGAAAATTGTGAATAAGATGTAATACGGCGTAAAATTTACCAGTTATACGAGGAACAAAGCGTGCATACATTAGATATCTTAATTAGGAGGCTTGAAAAAGATGAAACCGGTGTTAAATGTGGCAGAACCACCTTATGGAAGTGTATTCAACACATGGGTTTTAGATTTAAAAAAATTGACAAAAGTTTTAATGGAATCTTTTAGAATTCGGAAATGGCGACCGGAATATCTAGAAAAAATTAAGATTTACTCAACTGATAAGTGTAAAACAAACGCGCCATCAAAAAGAGGTAAAAGAATAACTATTTGCATGCTGGCTCTAAAGATGGTTGGATTCCAAATGGCCTTTGTCTGCCACCACCACCACCGCTGATTTATTTGAAGGTTGGTTTAAAAACAAACTAGTTCCAAAGATTCCTCCTAATAGCGTCATTGTAATGGACAATGCAAGTTATCACAGTAGACAGTTGACTAAAACTCCTTCCTCATGTGACACAAAAGCAACAATCCAAAACTACATGTTTAACGACATTTATTTTCACGAAGATTATACCGAAAAGCAATTAATTGAGGTTCTACAAAGCTTGAACCTACAAAAAAATACGTCTGTGATAATTATGCAAAAAGTCTAGGGCATACAGTTTTAAGGTTTCCACCTTACCACTGTATATTTAATCCCATTGACCATGTTTGGCCCCAACGGAAATCTGCCATTCGTCGTAACAATGTTTTTCCTCGTGTTAACTCCAATGTCCTCAAACTTATAGAAACCGAAGTTTTTAACATCCTTCCACAAAGTTGGCAAATTCTGTTGAACATAAATAATATAAAACAAATAATTATTAGAACAGGCGATAATAGTGATAGTGATACTGATATATTATGTGAATATTTTTAAGTAATTTAAGTAGGTAATAAAAATAATTTGTAATTTTATTTTAGATTTAAACATAAATACATACATAAATAAATAAGTATTGTTTAGTATCTTTCCTAACAAAACCCCAAATAATTATTTCATTCTTACAGCTTGCCCGGGTCTTTCCTTAATTCGTATCAGTTAGTCACTTTCTTATATCTACGCACAGACTATAAAAACTTTTTACCTGCAATACTAACGAACGGCATTTCAACTTCGAAAAATCAAGAAATAATATTGCGCCATACCGACAATACGTTGACCTAAATAACTACTCAAAATATATGATGAACTCTGCAAGCCGACGGGAACGTGGACCCTTTAAAAGGGAAAATTTTTCCAGCAGGGGGTGTTTTCTAATTAAATTATTTGGGATTTTATCACCTAAACCGTTTCCTATGCTAGCTAAGTCAAAATGGATCTTGGGATCAGCCAATTTTTGAAGCGACTGTTCATCTCAAACCAGATGGGGATATTTAGCGGGGGCAATTATTGGATCTAAAAAGTGAAAGAATGTTACAATATTTTCTAGGTATTATAGACCCGATCGCAAAGAAAACATTATATAAAAATTACCATCATCATCACCGGATTAAATTAAAAGGCTAGGTCGTATTTTAGAGCCTACTGTCATTTGATATTTTTATGGGTTCTTTAGTCTACCTCTGCAATAATAAAAAAGACATTTATGTAGCAGTATAACAAAGAGGTTTCTTAACCGGTGGAATCCAGCTCACTATTATTCTATTTATTAACATGTTTGGCATCAACTGAAATCTGCCATTAGTCGTAACAATGTTTTTCCCCGTGTTAACTCTAATGTCCTCAAGCTTATAGAAACCGAAGTTTTTAACATCCCTCCACAAAGTTGGGCAAATTCTGTTAAACATATAGAAAAAGCAGAACAATCGTATATCCATATTGCAAATAATATAGAACAAATAATAATAACAACAGGCGATGAGCGCGATAGTGATACTGATATATTATGTGAATAATTTTAAGTAAGTTAAGTTGGTAATAAAAATAATTTGCAATTTTATTTTAGATTTAAACATAAATACATACATAAATAAATAAATATTGTTTAGTATCTTTCCTAACAAAACCCCAAATAATTTAATTGTAAGCAAAGTACGGACCTGTTCGGCCATATTTCATTCTTACAGCTTGCCCGGTTCTTTCCTTAATTCGTATCAGTTAGTCATTTTCTTATATCTATGAATAGACTTTAAAATATATTTCCTGGATTACTGCTACTACTTTATCAACTGCTATTTGCTAAGCTAAGCTTTGAGGTACATAATGTTAATTTGACATTGGCGTTTTAAACAAGTTTATTTTTATGGTACTTGAATGCTTGACTTGATGGTGTATTTATTTTACGAGTATTATAGTATGCATTTAACGTGACCATCTAGGTTTGAAAAAACCTCTATGTGTCATACCATTTGATACAATTCCATTTAGCTGAAATTGATTACTTAAACTTAGAGAGTAACCAATTCTAACGAATACAATAACAATACAGTACAATAACAAAAAAAATCTAAATGTCGATCTAAAAAAGAAATAGTATATTATTATTATATATGTTTATCTTTTGCATTTCGTATTTACATTTATCTAATGGTAGTAAACCAAAAGCACAGAGCAAAAAAATGAACACTGGAAAATAATTTGGGCCAGTCCTAAATTTCATATATCAAATGTCTAATATTATGATACATACATCCATACAATTGTAGACATAGTAGAAAAACGATCTTTCAAACAATGCTTTGTGATGTGGAGGAGGAGAAATAAGACTTCTACATCGAAGATTCAAAGTGTGAATATCAGTTCGGTATTTTATTTTTTTAAGGAGATATGGAGGGCGGGAATTAAAAATTATGTTACGGAAAAAAATGTCTACATGAAACTGTCGACGTTTTTTCGTTGTTTGATAGTTTGATAGTTTATACGATATGCGATCACGTCGCCTGACACCGTAGATTAATTATAACCACGCCATTTACACTTACGTTACTTTACATCGCAAGAGATTTACTGTAGAAAAAAAAGCAATGTATTGAATTCTTTTTTGTATTTTAATTGTAAATTCTTATTAGATGGACATCCAGTACCGCAGTTTTGGATGAAATTTTATTAATTTCGTCACGATTATCTAAAAAGTTAGGAATTTTGTTACGTTTGTTCACAATTTTTAAAAGATGGCTATATTAGTTTCGTTTGTCATCTGTATGTAATCCCATTATATTCTACTTTAGTTATCGTGAATTTTTTAATAGTTTTTTTTTTAAATTTAATCATCAGCTTTATGATATCTGTCAACCATATGATGGTTCGATTTTGATTTTTTTATTGTTGGATAGGTCTCTGAAGAATGCACTAAAACCTTGTTTTGCTTATTGCTTCAACATAAAATCATGGCCAACTGGGATTATTTAACAAACGAGGGAGAAGAGAGAAGTAATATTAGGGATTTTTTTAAAAATAAATTGGCAACGAATTCTTATCCAGAAGTAATTAGAACCCAACTATAATCATATCGTTTGAGTCCCACTTAAGGCTGTACATAGTTGTAAAATCTTTAATAACGGTTTGATTTTGATAATCTTTTTGCACTAAAACCTTATGTTTTCTATTACCACCTGAAGTCATGGCTAACTGGGACTAATTTTTGATGTCAAATATCGACAAGGGCTATTAGGGATTTCTTTCAGGATAAAGTGTCAGGACTAGATAAAACCTAACTATACGAATTTCCATGAAGTTCGAATTTAGAGAGATCGAAATATCGCGGACGCCTCGCTTAGCATTGCTCCTGTAGAATGTGTGTTTATTACTTAATTTTGATAATTCTTTTTTGTTGGATAGATTCCACTGAAAGACACTAACAATGTTCTTAAAATAAAATATGATTAGAGAGGATTACATATGAACTAAACAGACTTTACAATGCTGTATTTTTTTAATTAAAAAGGATGTTTAATTATCGCCTATTAATGAAAACAACAGAAATATCAAAATTGATTGAGGTCTGCATACTTTTTCCTTCGTAAAACCAAGTTCGCCATGGAAAAACGAACATTCGACAGTCAAATTCACTCTCCAATTTATATTTTAATTTCGTTTACATCTTTCGAATACTTAGATTTATTAATGCTGTTTTAAGATGATATTAAAAAATAAACGTCTCTTAAAAAGTTTTTTCAGTCATTATTTTTAAAATTTTTATAATTAAAATTTGTAAAATCGATACAAAATAATAGTTATTTATAATGTTTACAGTATTTATTTTTTTTTACAATAAAAATTTGGGTCATTGGTCTAATTACTTTGAGTCCTGGACACGAATCTGTTGTCATTTTCAATTTGAAACAATATCTAAAAGTATTTCTCGATTTTTCACTTTAGAAAAATTTATCATTTACCTATGACTTTAGTCGATGCTATCCGAAAAAACCGTTTTATTTTTCTTTAGTATCTAGTCTATAAACCCGTTTGTAAGATAGCAAACAAATTTCCCTGTGTAACGGGTATACACCTGAAATGAAGTGATAGTAACAAAAACAAGATCACGAAAAATGGACGTTCCACTTTCAATGGTGCCGACGCTTACTGTCGCCTCTTTTTAGATTGGAGCTCTCCGTCCCAGCTTCGTCAAAGCATAGTTAGGACACCGTTCCCGGGGGATTTTCTGTAAACCAAACACGTAAAGCTTTCATTCGTCGAATGGTTGCAAAAAATTAGGAAACATTTTGACAAAATTCACATTATTTATAGATCTTTTTTTTTTGCATTTACCACCCCGTATCTTGGCTACTCTAAAAAATGCTTTCGCTGATTTCTCATCCGCACACGAAGCGGATTATAAATTTTTTTAACAAAATAAACTTCTGTGGACTGATTAATATTTTAAAATATTTATTGACTTTTAGATATAATTACATTTCTATCAAAATTGGACTTGGCATTGAAGTTAAGATGTAACTGTTTTTATAACGCTCTAACATCGAACCTAAGACACCTCGCAGATCGCGGAATTAAAAAAAAAAACGAGCGCTAAAAGAAAACGCCTAGAAATTTTATTGTAAACGCAAATAGATTTACGACGACCTTGTCCGACTAATAAGTGCGTGTACGGGCGACTTTTATGTTTTTTGTATTGTTGTTAACATGCGCGCAAATGGATGAGATATGCGGGTTAATTAATATACAGGGCGATCGCGCCATTCGCGTTAAATCCTGAGAGATTTGCTTCCGATGATCCGGATCAATGACATTAATAGCCGACGAGGACACGACAACAAGTCATTGATAAGGTGCCTGGAAATCTGCAGCCAATATAAACATTTATGAATTAAACATTTATCGCCTTTCAATATCCCGAGAACGACAATCCAATAACTAATCATTATTAATGTCAGTTTCCCCATAAGACTTTAACAGGCTGTCATTGATTTTTTACTGATCTGCGGAATAATGATTATTATTACTCTGCCTAAGAATAATCATTTTAAGGAAATACCCAAAAAACGCACAAGTTGATAATAATAATAATAATAATAATAATGATAATAAACTGTCCTTAATGGTAAAAATGACTAAAAGGGTTAATTAGTTTAGCTTCTTAATTTGAAATAAATACCGAGGTACTCTTCTTGTCTTCTGCAGATAATAATAATAATTACCATAGGTGAGTGACTAAGTATATTTCATAAATGATATTTTCTTCGTTCTCATGCCGAACTATGGCGTCGTTTGACGGATTTTTCTTTTATGATATATCGGATAGACAAAACAGGCCTTGTATTTTAAGCAGTGGTAGTCACGAATTACTTCAGTGGAAAATTTACAAGTTAGGACAACTTCCTAAGTTGAAACTAAACACCGAATATCGACAGTACTCCAGTCAGTGATGACATTCCGTTATCTGTTTTGGCACGAAGGACTGTCGCCGATATTGACGGAAATATAGCAGGTAAAGTCTGTTCATAGATATAAGAAAGTGACTAACTGATACGAATTAAGGAAAGACCCGGACAAGCTGTAAGAATGAAATATGGCCAAACAGGTCCGTACTTTACTATGAATTTAATTATTTGGGATTTTGTTAGGAAATATACTAAACAATATTTATTTATGTATGTATTAATGTTTAAATCTAAAATAAAATTACAAATTATTTTTATTACCTACTTGAATTACTCAAAATTATTCACATAATATATCAGTATCACTATCGCTATCATCGCCTGTTCTAATTACTATTTGTTCTATATTATTTGCAATATGGATATACGATTGTTCTGCTTTTTCTATATGTTTAACAGAATTTGCAACTTTGTGGAGGGACTTATAGAAACGTCGGTTTCTATAAGTATATGCCTTTTGTCAATTTTTTTAAATCTAAAACCCATGTGTTGAATACACTTCCATTAGGTAGTTCTGCCATATTGAACACCGGTTTCATCCTTTTCAAGCCTCCTAATTAAGATATTTAATGGAAGCACGCTTTGTTCTTCGTATAACTGGTAAATTTTAAGCCGTATTATATTCATCTACACTTGGGGAAAAGGTCAGCATGGTTTCTTTTTTTCCTCGCTGAAATGGGATTATTCACAATTTTCCATACAGTTGATGTTGGAATTTTCGTCAATGTGGCCGTTTCTTCTAAAGATGCTTGCTACTGGCACCACGTTCAATGAGAGTCAAATAAACACTGTTTATAACTTCCTTAGTCTCAATAGAATAGTGTTTTCTACATTTGGGCGAGAGCATCTCCTGAAATACACTAGACTCTCACATATTTTGCATAATTCGCACACGATTCAACACCCGCTGTTTAACACACGAAATACGAATGATTACTAATAAACTAACCAAACCAAAGAATATTAAACACAGGTAGGTATAAAATTATTTTCTATTACGGACCACAATTTTACCTGAATTTAAATTCCGAAACTTTAGGTAATAATCTGGTTGCATTGTATGTTAATGACCACCCTTGGATAATGCCATTCAAAATCAATTGGTCACTTTCTTATATATATGAACAGACCATAAATACCTATGCCAAGTAGTTTTTTTCACTTTGTTTAAGTTTCGGAAAACCACTTGCATATAATAGGGTTAATTTTTTCCACACACATTGCCCATATTCATTAAGCAAATGGCAGTAATTTATGATTCCGTCTTTTTTTTGACCTTAGGGGAGAGTAACCTTTACTCGATAAACAGTTTATGGTAGCAAAATATTTCTTTTGCCTCACCTTACACTGCTAATAGTAGCAGTTACCATGGATAAAAGCAGTCGTTTATGATTCTGTCCTTTTTCGACTCTTTTTGATGGCAGCAAAGGTTACCTGCCTCTGAAAGTTTTTACTTATGGTAGCCTATACGAGGGCAAATGTCCAGTGATGCGATGAATAAAATAAAAATTTAAAGAAAAAAAATCTACTTACAGGATACGTAAATAGTATGATAGTGAGCTGGATTCCACCGGTTAAGAAACCTCTTTGTTATACTGCTACATAAATGTCTTTTTTATTATTGCAGAGGTAGACTAAAGAACCCATAAAAATATCAAATGACAGTAGGCTCTAAAATACGACCTAGCCTTTTAATTTAATCCGGTGATGATGATGGTAATTTTTATATAATGTTTTCTTTGCGATCGGGTCTATAATACCTAGAAAATATTGTAACATTCTTTCACTTTTTAGATCCAATAATTGCCCCCGCTAAATATCCCCATCTGGTTGGGAGATGAACAGTCGCTTCAAAAATTGGCTGATCCCAAGATCCATTCTGACTTAGCTAGCATAGGAAACGGTTTAGGTGATAAAATCCCAAATAATTTAATTAGAAAACACCCTCTGCTGGAAAAATTTTCCCTTTTAAAGGGTCCACGTTCCCGTCGGCTTGCAGAGTTCATCATATATTTTGAGTAGTTATTTAGGTCAACGTATCAAAGCTTGCACGGACATTAAGAAGGCGGCTTTGGATCTTATGTACCCCGATTCTCCCAAAAAACCTTTACCCGTCTCCTATCATACGTCAATAAATTTGGGTCGTCCACTTCTCTGAACATCTACGGGATTTAGTATCTGTAAAGGCAGGACTTTGGTTGGAAGACTCAAACATTTTTTGTCGGTATGGCGCAATATTATTTCTTGATTTTTCGAAGTTGAAATGCCGTTCATTAGTATTGCAGGTAAAAAGTTATTATAGTCTGTGCATAGATATAAGAAAGTGACTAACTGATACGAATTAAGGAAAGACCCGGGCAAGCTGTAAGAATGAAATAATTATTTGGGGTTTTGTTAGGAAAGATACTAAACAATACTTATTTATTTATGTATGTATTTATGTTTAAATCTAAAATAAAATTACAAATTATTTTTATTACCTACTTAAATTACTTAAAAATATTCACATAATATATCAGTATCACTATCACTATTATCGCCTGTTCTAATAATTATTTGTTTTATATTATTTATGTTCAACAGAATTTGCCCAACTTTGTGGAAGGATGTTAAAAACTTCGGTTTCTATAACTTTGAGGACATTGGAGTTAACACGGGGAAAAACATTGTTACGACTAATGGCAGATTTCAGTTGGTGCCAAACATGTTCAATGGGATTAAATATACAGTGGTAAGGTGGAAGCCTTAAAACTGTATGCCCTAGATTTTTTGCATAATTATCACAGACGTATTCCTTTTGTAGGTTCAAGCTTTGTAGAACCTCAATTAATTGCTGTTTGGTATAATCTTCGTGAAAATAAATGTCGTTATTATACATGTAGTTTTGGATTGTTGCTTTTCTGTCACATGAGGAAGGGGGTTTTAGTCAACAGTCTACTGTGATAACTTGTATTGTCCATTACAATGACGCTATTAGGAGGAATGTTTGGAACTAGTGTGTTTTTAAACCAACTTTCAAATAAATCAGCGGTGGTGTCTTCATGGTAATCCAGAGAAGAATCTTTAATATTTTTCGCAGACAGAGACATTTGGAATCCAACCATCTTTAGAGCCAGCATGCAAAATAGTTATTCTTTTACCTCCTTTTTAAGGGCGCGTTTATTTTACACTTATCAGTTGAGTCAACTCAACCCTTTTCCGGGGTATAATAAGCTACTGAAGTAGTTAACTTTGGGAATGGTAACGCTTTCTGCAAATCGAATGAAAAGTCAAAATAACTAACCAAAAGTTACTTGATACTCGCCCTTGATCTTGTTTTAACGTATTTCTAGCAGATTCTGCTAGCTTCAAATGAATATCATGTTCTTCCATAAGTGTTTTCTGTTCTTCGTGGTTTTCTGATGCTTTGACATTAATGTTTGATAGATCACATCTTTGACACGTGTCTTCTGCGTGTTTGGTGGAAATGTAGATAAAAATCCTTTTTGAATATTTTTCTATAAGTCCATTTATTAACTGCTTTTAAATTATTTTCTTCATAGTGAAGCTCATAAAAATTAAACAGTTTTTTTATAGTCAGTTCAGAATGAAGATATTTTCTGTCGGGCTTATGGCCCGTAGTATAATGGGATTCAAATTTCGGGAAACTGTTAATATGGTTTTGAACAATCATATTTGCTTCATCGCATATTTTTCTCGACAATCCAGGCAAACGCCCACGTAAATCGTTGCCAACGTTTTTAGATTTTAATACGCCTTTCAATCGTCCGTCGTATATTTGAAAAGTATCTAAAAAGATTTTTTTTTTACAAACAGCAACATTGCCTGTTTTAGAATTTAACGAGTCAAACTCTCATTTATACATGAACCTTTTTCGTTTCTCTGGCGTCTTCTTTTTACAACACTGCGGCCGGTCGTTTCGTATAGTGATATTTTGCTTATTTAAGTCTCCTAAGTTCCAAAACATTTCGAAAATACGTTTTCTTTCTGTTTCATTTAAATTTTTTAAGCAGTCTTTTCGGCATTGGCAATCTTCATTTTGAAAAACTTTGGCAGGAATAATTTTTCCCGATTGTGTGTCGTACCTTTTCCCTGAATTCCGTTTAATTTTACGAATTTTCTGAATAAGTAGCACTTCTGTGTTCTCTGAATCCTTCTTTGATGGAGCTGTTTTGTAAATTCTCATTCTCAATTACTTCCTCTTCCTTAATTTTGAAAGTGACCTAAATTTTCAGTAGTTATATTATTTTGAAAATGTACGTGATATAAAATTTTCAAATGTACTAAGTATATTTCAATACCGATTTATTTTTTTGACAGTTCAGCATAAATTATAAATGTCACAAGTGTCAACTTGATAAAAGATGAAAATAGACTTAAGCCACTTTCGAAATAAACTTACCTGTAATGAAGTTCGATCGCCCTTCCCTTTGGTTTTATAGGTTATCCCCTTTTGCTGCAAAATTTTTCAGCAAGATCTTTTTTACTTCGACGAAGACTTCATATAATTATGATCGAACTTCGTTACAGGTAAGTTCGTTTTATCTAGCAATGATTTATACAAAGATAAACACAAATCGATATCGAGTTAATCGATTACCTGCACCCAGTTTTTCATAAAATAAATAAGATTGTATTTAAAATTATTAAGTTTTCACAGCCCAAGAAGAACCGTTTTTCAAACATTGCAGTTTTGCAAAAATAAATCGACAGCATGTATTGCGAACTCTTTGTATGTTTTAATATTTTTTATCATTTTTTGTAGCAGTATGAAACATTATGTGGGATAATTTCTCAAACATGTTTCTTTCTGAACTGTTTCTATGTTTTAATATTTAGTAAAAGAAAAAACTCTTTTTTTCAACTTAGTATATTTTTTATCATTTTTTGTAGCAAGCATGTTGGTGTT
This sequence comes from Cylas formicarius, assembly GCF_029955315.1. Lineage (NCBI taxonomy): Eukaryota > Metazoa > Arthropoda > Insecta > Coleoptera > Brentidae > Cylas > Cylas formicarius. The sequence goes on along the minus strand of NW_026844214.1, from coordinate 42,422,648 downwards.
TGGCGCATGCCATTAAAGGCATTATTTCGCTTTAAAGAAAGAAATGAACTTGTGCCTATGCTTGCCGTCCCGTTGTGTTGCCTCGGCTAGCCAATCGGAAATAAACAACTGATGTCGTACTTCCTATTTTCCTTTCAAAACTGAATTACACGCTTACACATTAGGTAATTTAACAAGACAAATTAACAAAAATAATACTCGCCAAATTGGCGCGTAGCGTATCCCGTTACCGTCTTCTTACCCCCACAGTTACTCATTTCGCCGTTCTCACTCGTCTTCTTCTTAACTTCTGACAATACATTTTACCACAAATACAACTGGGACAAGGTATTGGGCGCACCACACCGTCTATACAAACAAAACGCTTAGGCAGAGAGCTTCAACCTAACCAGAGACAACGCTAGTGGACAACCCAAATTCAGATCACTCAGAGAGTTTCTTAGTTTTTTATTGTGATCTTTTATTACAATTACGGTGGGAACTTCGTGTGCTTATCGCGGGTCTCATTTTCAGACCGGCACGGCATGTCTATTTTTTCTGCCCCTAAAGTAAGAAAGTAAATATTTTTTTTAATGTTTTTTTTATTAAATTTAATGAAGAATATCATGTATTTAAAATATCTACATATTCTGGGGAAAACCGATGATTATTGGCATTAATTTAAGCAAGTAACTGTTATCCTCTAGAAGAGAGAGGAAATAATAGACAAACAAAATCATTATTTTAGTTATGTATGTAAGATTTATTAGTGTTTTACGGGTTTATGTAAAAATTTGTAAATCGACACTTACGTAATAATTCCATTACCTTTTTTTATGTAAATATTTTTATTGATGATAATAATGAAAAGGACAACCCTTTGTCTTCGATGATCTTTTTATCCACACCTTGATTGACAATATTCTAAATAAAAACTATACCGCACTTTCTTTTGGAAAATCAATTTCGTCACATTAAAATGAAATAAAGTAATAACACAAAAGCGTAGGTGCTTTGTTTAAAAAAAATTTTCCTAGTAAAACAGCTAATTTATGTTTTCAAACAAATTTCCCTCAGTCTGTAACGGGTAAAAATGATAAATGGACCTCTCGTCTTAGGTCCTTCCAAGTAAAGTTGGACAGCGTTCACAGGAGGTTATTCTATAAATGTATTATGTGTTACGTTTTACAACAACGTATTGAAAGCAAATGCCAATGAGGAAGAACAATAGGTGCGTATGGTGGTTATGTTAGCTATATTTTTCGCCATCGGTATCGCAATCGTACCCCTGATGATAAGGTCAAAATAAATTAAAATTAGTAAATATTTAAATATGTTCAAAAAAACATTAATATCTCAAGAACTTCTAAGAATATATCAAAAATCGCTAGAATCAGTTTTTAATTTTGTCCACATGGACAAATTTCATATAATTTGTAGAACATTATTTTTTAACTTATTTTAACACGAGCATTAAAAAGTTCTGCAACATAAAGTTCAAAAACGTACAGTATTTTGGCCACAATATTCGGTGTCGTAGAACGGCGTGGATATCCCTGATATAGACGTGGGCGCATTGTATATTTACGTTAGCGGCTCGGTTTTACGTCATACCCGTACGATTATTTGCTCGAAAGAGCCGGGCTGGAAGATCCCAGAGGCGAATATCGACACAGATTGAAGAACGATCCGTCAACTCCTGGACATCTGGTTTACGTTCGATCGCGGCGACTCATTCTAAGATGTCTCCGGATTTTTCTTAGACTGTTTTTTTTTATCCAGCCGGATTCCGTCAATAAGAAAAATATTAAATTTCGCGCTAAATGACCTATTTCGCAATACTTAACGACAATAAGAAACATAACGAACTAGATCACTTTCACAAAATAATGACACTGTGCGTCGCATTTTATTTCAAATGACTTCTCTCTCTCCATTACTTCTATTGGCCACGACTGCTATGATCACTCGGCCACTTACGATTTTGCTTATTAAAAGTGACTGGACGGATCCATCACCCTCCGAGGGGAAGGAAAACAACAATTGGAAACAATTGACCGATAGCAAAAAAACTCCCCCGCTTCCCCCGCTGACTCTACCGGCCACTATACCAGCTTGAACAGGAAAAAACGACGAGGCCGACAACGATTATAACTTTAAAACTTTCACTAAACACTAAAAACACTAAATCCACTAAATGGAAACCGATTTAAAAATTCTGCGGACGATTACAAGGGATTCTGTCGGATTCGAACGGAGGTTAAACCGACATGTGCAATGCTCACGACAGAATCCTTCAAATGAGTTGCTTCCCAGTTTTTTTATCGTATATCAGCGGACCACTATGTAACTTTCGCGCAAAATCAATGGATTTTAATGGTATAAACTGCCTTTTAAATATGCATTCAACCTAACACCAAGGTCATGTCAAACTGAAGTGACAGGCGATTTCCAACTATATTTTTCCAAATATCTCGCCCACCCTGTGTGATAAGAAAATTGTTGCTCTCGATGTGGCCTGCGTCTTTTCATTTGAGGCTAACAAATTACCTCGTAAAAGATAATTTTCAGAAACTTTTTAGCTTTTTGCCAGAAGATAACCGAAAAGGTGGTCGAAATAAAAAGTACAGTACCAGATTGCCATAGTTTCCTGGTCCAAAAATTTTCTGGTCGACTAAATGGTTTTCGAGAGAAAAAAATCTTTAACCGAAAATAATCCAGTCCACCTTTTAAACTTAGTACACGTTCATCAACTTTTTTTTTAAGTAACTAGCCGTGGATTTTCAAATAAAAAAGGCACTTCAAAAACGGTGTTTAAAAATTATTGAATACTCCCCGCCGTTTTCCTGTCAAAGATAGATCCAATGACCTTTAACAAAAATGGTTTGAATTTTTCTCAGCATTAAAACAGTACTCACTACTGACTAATATAATTTTCTTTTGGAAAAACGGTGATTTAAAAATCAAAAATCCTAGCTGAAATTCGAAAATTATTTCCAGTATCTTGACGATTAATTTATTTTTTTTTTGTTATTTCTAAAACCGCCCTTTTTTCTGTATATATTCGATATACATTAGCTTCATGCTTTAAGATACATTTTACGGCCAATTACGAGCGAATCGTGTAGGTTTCTTAAACGCCAAATTTTTTAATGACAGAGGTCAAAGATTAATTGCACGTAATCTGAACGGTCGTCTATTTAATTTGGTATAGTTGACCAGAGTAAATTATTGACGATTGAGCGTAGGTATATAACCTGAACCAATAACATAAAATACAATGGATAGCCGTCAATGCGTTCGGGAAGAATCAAATTGTCAATAAAACCAACGATAAATGGGAAAATGAAAAAATATTGATATTTCTCACCAGTTATTTTAACATAAATGGAAATCGGCATTTTAATCAAAAAAATTGTTATCTATTACAATTTCGCTATAACTAACACATGAGAATATCAAAATAAATAAGAACTAAAAGTTCAGATTTTCACGAAATTATATATTTTGACATGACAATTGTTTCGACAACACCGTGTCTTTATCAAACGTAATATTTACAAACTACCTGCTACTATATATACCGAAAAATGAGCATAAAACTTTAATTAATGTTGTTGCGAGAATTTAAGTTCAATAAAGTAGAGGTATTTAAATCTAATTGATCGTTAAGCAATACATTTGAATGTCTCATTTTGTTAATCTCCATGGCTTCCAATAAATTTAATTTTCTACTTTTTGTAGCCGTATGTAATATATCAAAATTGTCATCAAAAATGTGTTTTTCTGTGTTTAAGTGTGTAGCATAATTAGAATCTAGACTATTGTTTTTAAACGCTCTTATATGTTCGTTAATGCGTTTCTTGAAGGATCTACCTGTTTGTCCAATATAAATTTTAGGACGACATCCACAGTTTAACTTATAGACACCTGATTTTTGGGATTTTGGACATTTCGATTTATTGTTTTTTAAATATTTTCCTATTGTGTTGTTAGTTAGTTCTAAAAGCTATTTTTAAACCACATTTTGACAAATGTTTTGAAACTTTTTCACTAGGTTCTCCTATGTATGTAATTGTTTTAAATTATTCGTGTTCTGTATTAGGTTTCGGATAAATAGAGTTTACTGTTGTCTGTATTTGTTTTTTATTTATAATTTTATCTATAATGGACGGATTGTAGCCGTTGTTCAGTGCAATTTGTTTAATGGTATTAATTTCTTTGTTGTAATTTTCTGTTGAGAGTGGCGTATTAAGAAGTCTGTGTATAAGAGAGTTAAATGCAGCCATTTTGTGTGTATAAGGGTGATTGGAGCTGTTATGTATGGACTGTGTCCGTGTGTGAAGGTTTATGATATATTGAAAAATCCAATTTGTTTTGCACTTTTGAAATAGTTAAGTCTAAAACATCCCTGACAATTGAATTATTTTTTAAATTACATTAACTAATTATATAATCGTATAAAATTCACTATCGAGATTGAACAGGATAACTCTATTAATGTTTTAGACTTAACTATTACGAAAGCGCAAAACAAATTAGATTTTTCAATATATCATAAACCTTCACACACGGACACAGTCATACATAACAGCTCAAATCACCCTTATACACACAAAATGGCTGCATTTAACTCTCTTATACACAGACTTCTTAATACGCCACTCTCAACAGAAAATTACAACAAAGAAATTAATACCATTAAACAAATTGCACTGAACAACGGCTACAATCCGTCCATTATAGATAAAATTATAAATAAAAAACAAATACAGACAACAGTAAACTCTATTTATCCGTAACCTAATACAGAACACGAACGATTTAAAACAATTACATACATAGGAGAACCTAGTGAAAAAGTTTCAAAACATTTTCAAAATGTGGTTTAAAAATAGCTTTTAGAACTAACAACACAGGAAAATATTTAAAAAATAATAGATCGAAATGTCCAAAATCCCAAAAATCAGGTGTCTACATGTTGAAATGTGGATCTTGTCCTAAAATTAATATTGGACAAACAGGTAGATCCTTCAAGAAATACATTAAGGAACATATAAGAGCGTTTAAAAACAATAGTCTAGATTCTAATTATGCTACACACTTAAACACAGAAAAACACATTTTTGACGACAATTTTGATATATTACATACAGCCACAAAAAGTAGAAAATTAAATTTATTGGAAGCCATGGAGATTAACAAAATGAGACATTCAAATGTTTTGCTTAACAATCAATTAGATTTAAGTACCTCTCTTTTATTGAACTTAAATTCTCGCAACAACAGTAATTAAGGTCTTATGGTCATTTTTCGGTATATATAGTAGCAGGTAGTTTGTAAATATTACATTTGATAAAGACACGGTGTTGTCGAAACAATTGTCATGTCAAAATATATAATTTCGGGAAAATCTGAACTTTTAGTTCTTATTTATTTTGATAAATGGATTTTAATCAAGTAAAAGCCTCCTCAATTCAATACATGAGAATATGCTTAAAAGGGAAAGCAGTTAGGCAACTTGGTGAGTATTTGTGTCATCGTGCAGTGTTGCGTAAAAAAAGAATGTGGTTGAATAATTAATTTTCATTGAACTTTGAATAATTTAATACCGTTTACTGACTTTTCCAAGCATTTTAGAGAAAATTTAACGTAGACGCAATCATGCTTTAGATGTGTTGTGTATGATAGTCTTGTTACCATGGAAACATCAACAACAATAATTTTGTAACGTTTGTTGTCAGTGTCATTTTGAGAATGTTTTATTTATACAATTTTCCATGCGAAAAGTGGAGGGGATTTTTTTTAAAGAAATTAGCTTTTGACAAAATTCAAAAGGCAGGAATCCAGTAAAGGTAAGTTTTGAGAATAATTTTATGCTAAGTAAATTACTCTAAAAGGCAATTATTCTTAAATAAGTTCTACATTCTTTTGAGTCATATTCAAAAAATAGCCTAAAAAAGTATGTTTGTAATTTATTAAGCAATATGTTACAATTTTAGCATAACTTTGGGGATGCTGTTAATATTATGTATTAAAGTAACATGTTGTGGTATTACGTGTAAGATACAATCTTGCTCCCACCTGCTCCATTTAATAAAAATAATTTTATTTTTATTAAAATTTATATTTTACCGGGTCGGCAAAAAAACGGAGAAAAATGTTTTTCCTTATTGTTGACCTATTAATATAAAAAATTGTTTTCTTTTTTTTATAGAGCGATGGTGTAACTTAAGTTTGATTCATGTAAGACATTGTTATTATTTTTGGCATTTCAATAGTGAAAGGCATTTTCATAACTTTTGTTTACTATGGGTTGTCATGCTCTATTGACACTAAGACTAACTATATATCAAAACCTTAAAAGAACAATGGTTTAACCTTTTTAGAGCTATGACTAATGCAAAAATTGTAATAAAAACAGAGCCAAATGTTTAACTGAATGGTAGTTTAGATGTGTGAAAACCCTGTTATGGTTTTATTTCGTTTCTTTGAAACAAACAAACTTAATATTTTAAAAAATCCGATAACGGTATTTTGTTTTAATCTATATTAAATAAATAACTTTTTTTGAAAAAATTGTTACTTTTGGTACACTCAGTAATATTTTCTTTTTATCTACTCAAATATAATTATTTTGAAATGTTTCTACATTTTGTGTAGTGTTATTAAACCGTTTTCATGATTTAATTAAAAACTGAGTTTTTTTGTAAACACCCTGTATAATAATTATATTGTATTAAAGTTTGATGTTCGTAATATTTTTCCTTTATATTGATGTGTTTTATTAATATTAAGTAAAATTTCTTGGCATTACAAAAAAATTGTATTAGTCAAACAAATAGGGTTTCCCTGGCCCACTATGTGCCGCCTCCTAAAAACCTAGTGTTCTGTATAATCTCTACTATATTTTCTTTTTTTAGGTAAGAAGGAGACGCAAATAAATCCCGAGAAAAGAACACCTTGCTTAAGCAGCATCAACCGCCCTTCCCCTCGCAGCCCCAAATCCCGCACCGAACTCAGCATCGGCAGTTCTATTTTCGACACGATTCGACTGTGCGTACACGGCAAGAGTAAAAACGGCAACTTGTTGATGGGGTGTTGGGTCGGGGGGAGCACGAAACGATGCCGCGGCGCGGGAGGGTGGGGGTCGATCAAGGATGGTGGGGGTTTGGATCTCTCCCCCCGCCCTCGCTGGATCGATACAGCTCGCACACGGTCACAGCTCGGCCGTTCCCTCCTTTGTTTTATTTTCCTTTCGGCGTTCAATTTTCCACGAATTAGCCGTCTCTTTGCGGACGACGGCGGCGACGCCGCGACGTCCGAGAGAAATTACACTGCAGAGGGTGACACCTTTGCTGCTTTTAGTTTTAGAACTGGTGGAATTCAAACCTCTAACAGGCTACTAAACACAGAACCGAAGGAGGGGAAGTTTGACAGTCGTATTTCCGAAAACCCCGGAGATTTTATAACCTGAAAATCCGTCAAAAGCAAAACACACGTTCAGAAGATTCAATTATCCTATTTGGAACCAATTTTAGATTTGTATGTGTCATCACTGTATTTTATGATTAGTTCTTAGTTTCAGTTTTGGATTTTTAATATTTTGACATATTTATTTTTTGATACTACTGAACGTTACGCTAAATAAAAATAAAATCTTAAATCGGATTAAATACTCCTCATATCGGAGTCCGGCTTATCGCCTTTGTCCGACTCTGTCAGATATAGACACAAGTTATTTTTCATTTCAAAAGGATAAAAAAGGTTCATTTAGTGTATCAATACGTCAGTGTTTTTAAAAAAGGTACATTTAGTGTATCAGTACTTCAGTGTTTTTCAATAACAAAATTAAAAATGTATACTAAACATTTGTCTGACAAAGCCTTTCCTACAATTTATATCATCTAGTACCAGAAGAAAAAATATGTAAATAAAATAAGTATCAGGTATCAGGTGACGCTCTATTACAAAAATGCTCTGGACAGTGCTGAAGAGCACTGGTATCAATAACAATAACAAATTAACGGCTCATCCATGGTAAAAACTATAACTATAATAATTTTAGTCGCATTACAAATCTTTCACAGTTTCTAATATTTTTGACATTATCAGGAAGTTGATTATATGTGTTGGAAGCTTGATAGAGTAAAATAAGCCCTTGTTACTTTTGGTGATGTTACGACGTATATAATTTTCTATCCTGGTGTTGCGTGAATGTATATTTCTGGATATTTTTAAGTTTGTTTTATGAGTTTTATTTAAAATTATATATATAAGTTTATATAATTCCAAACGTCATACTTTATCCAGTTTCTAAATCCCTAAATTCCTACATAGACCCTTCGTGTGAGTTATTCCGTAATGATTATAGTAAATTTTTAATATTTTATTCTAGAACCCTTGCATCGAATTTACGTTTACAAACCCACAGGTGCCCCCAGCCAGGAATAAAATACCTGAAGTGCTTTAAAAAGAAGTATTAATCTTAGCATTAAAAGATGGGTGGCCTCTATACAACCTCTGTACAGTACAGTACACGAATCATTGGTGTAATTTTACCAGAAATATGTCCAATGTGTTCAGTCCAACTGAGCTTACTATCTAGGTATTTTATCTTTGTTACATGCTCAATACGATTATGGTTTCGTTTTATATTCAGTATTTGTGCAGTTTTGTTTTTCTGTTTAAATAACATAAATTTGGTTTTGCTAACATTGATTTTTACATTACCAAAACTGTAAACAAGCACTGCGAAGTCAGCAAATGTATAATATCTTGGGCCTTGTGGTACCCAAAATTACAACCTTCCGTACGACTGATATTTGTACCTAATCTTAAATACTCTTGTATATCAGACAAATAGGATTGCATAATGTTATACATGTCACCTCTGAACCCCATATAATATAATTTTTTCAATAAAGCATCAATACTGCTATTTATTATTTACAAGATCGACCACGGCGCTTTAAGTACCACTGGCTTTAATACAGCCATACTGAAATTCATCGAGATCTATGTACTTACTGATAAAAGACATCATTCTTTTCGTAATTACAATCTCAACACCTCTTACAAACACTAGTAACACTAATTATCCATACATTTTCTACAACCAGGCTTAGATATAGACTTATTCAATTAATTTTTAATTAATGTGGAAAAACCCCACTGACCAGGATCCCGTTAACTAGCTTAACTAAAATGACTACAAGATCATCTCTGACATTGAGTACAGCTTGAACCTTTACCTGATCATGACCAAGGGCCGACGCCAATTTTACAACGGACCTACTAAGCTACAATAGAAAAGCCGTAAGAATGATGGTAGGTCTGCTGACAGGCACTGCAGGCTTAACAGGCATTTAAGCCTGATGGAAGTGGAAGAAAACACAGAATGTAGATTCTGTCAGGAAGAGGAAGAAACGGCCGCACACGTACTGTGGAACTGCGAAGGCCTGCGAGAGCTATACGAGGGAGCCATTATCGAAGTTGTGGAGTCTGGTTAGAGAGACGACCCCGGATAAAGCTCTATAGCTATGGAGAGGGTCACAATAGATCCTCTGGGCCGCAGTGACGGATAGACTGACTGCCAGCTCTCCCAACTGTTAATCTAATCTAATCTAAGGGTCGACGCTTCTAATCCTAATAATATATTCTTGTTCATTACACAGATCCAAAAATATTGAATTATTAGAATAAATTTCATTAAATTGTTTGTAAAAGGTTATCATCTATTTGATTGTCTTTTTCTTGTACTATGTTTTTACCTACGTTAGAGAAGTTGACGTTCATTAGCTATATTAATTTCACCACCAATTTTCCTATTGTTCACAATTATAGATTTTTTATTATCAACGTTATTTTTATTTTTCAGGAAATCATTAATAAATCGCAACTGTCTTTTGGAATCATTGCCACAGCCACACCATTTTTTTTTAATTGTGATGTTTTAAAATTTGAATATTAAATATTACCTTTTTTTTGAAGTCTTGTATTCCCCACCACGTATGTGATTGTCAGGGTGTTTTCATGGCATCGGCTACCTTATTGTGGTCTACGCTTTTAACTTCATACACTAGTTTTGGTTTATATGTGCGATGATAAATACTAATTTGTTATGATCAGACAAAGTATTATCTTCAATCACAATGGGCGAATAACATTTGAAGCCTGCTTGGTATACTATTACGTAATCTAGAATAGTCCTGGAGTTGGGAGGTTACTAGAGTAGCATGATCAGGTTCAATAGTAATTTTAATAAAATAATTATGTAACAATAATGTATGTTTTAGGCGCATCACGTAACTTTGACTTTCTAATAAATTTGTATTGAAGTCACGAACTACGACGTGGTTTTTTGGAAACCTGGTAAACATATTCTCGAAAATCTCTATGAACTGGTTGTAGTTATATACAGTACTAATTGTTAAATTGTCTACATTGAAAAATATCCAGCTTAGTATATACTCAGCTTTGCATTCACAAGGCTCTTTAAATTTTATACCTTTTTTAATATAAATTAAAGCTCCTCCTTGTTTTACCCTGCATGAATGTGAAGCACGATATCCTTAAATTTCATAGACCCAAACTTCACCTTCCACCAAGCACATTTCAACTAGGATCCGAATATCACAATTATTATTTACTACTAAGAATCGCACTTCATCATTTTTTTTTTAATTTTTTGAATGTTCATAAAGGTAACAACCAATTGGTTTCACATTGAGTCATTGAGTTTCATTTAGCTTTTTAGAATGTCTTCATTGTCCATGAGTATGATTTTAATATTTTCGTTTTTTGAGAAAAATATCTCCAATTTTGATTTATTCGAGATATTTTGGCAAACTTAAATTTAAATTTCTTTTAACTTCTATTTTACATTTAGTTCTACATTGGCAGATGTTAAGAGTTTAAATATAATGTTTTCACTACACCGCCACTGTTATTCTTATTTGCTTTAGCATGCATTTTAAGTAAGTAGCCTTTCAAAATAATTTAACTCTCCTTGTACTAATATTTAAAAATGTACCACTTAACTAAGGTAAATTGAAATGTTATTTACTACCAATCTTTGTTGTTGTGTTTACCAATAGTTTTTTTGTGTATGTGCAGTAGATACTCGTAAGCCTTCTCAGTGTAATAACCGACAAATGTGTCAGTTCCCACATTCAGAAATTGGTGCGATCAAACGTGTCGACGCATTGTATCGCTTCTGTGTGGTTGTATTCTGTAACTCGACGTTCTCTATAGACTAAAGAAGAAAGAAGGAAAGAGCTGACAACGGTGTACGGAAAACTCGGATGGCAGCAGTTCGCGGGTAAGACATTCATCAACGTTGCCAACTTAATGCATACTTAATTAACTGGAACTTAATACATACTTGGGACAGCTGTGGAAGTAAGCAAATATTTAAAATTGCAAAAAATGTATGTGATAGTATGTAACAAACGTTGTTTAAATCTATTGTTTTTTTGACCAGCGTCGTCATTTTTGGGATAGACTTGCTCAAAGAGAAGGGGGTTAAAACCAATACCGGTTAAAATTGCAGGGTCGGTTCGATATTATATTCTTGCGTCATAACATTAAAATTTTGCTGCGATTACACAGCAAATTAATTCGTTAAATTAAAAAAAAACGATACAAAGCCAAGACAGGTACCAGCATATTTTCCATGGTTGGGTACCAGATAAGAATTGCATACTGCACCATAATTTAGTAATCAGTTCAAGTTGTCAACGTCGTTGTCAACCAGATTTGAGATTTAAATCACGTATTTTAGGTGAACGGTATCACTTGATTGCCTGAAACTTAAGCTTCATAGACACACGTCCTTTAGTCCTTCAAGGACTAGCAATTTAATAGAACGTACAAAATCCGCGAAGTATTGGGCTGAAATTCGATTCTGGTCAAAATAAAAATCACCCGGATTCGAATCCGGAGGATAAACCGACCAGAAACTGCGGAGCGACACGTACCGAGCAGAAGCAATTTGACGTCCCTCTTGGCCCTCTGGCCCTCCTCCTTGAGGGTCTGGTCGATTTGTTTGGTCCTGGCGATGGCAGCCCGTTCCTCGGCCGAAACGGTGCAGCCCATCGCGCAGTCTTCCAGGCACGACGTTTTGATATTTTTCCGCAACACTTCGGGAAAAAGATGGCGCGAACCGCCGCGAAGGAGTTTACCACTTTTTTGACTGCCCCCTCGGCGGAGTTTCGGTTTTCTCGCGCACTTCACTAGCAATCTGAACTTAATTGAATAATTTATTCTAATTAGGTGACAATCACGTCCAAATAACTTTAATTTATTTAAGTTTACAATTAAATGTTTCCACTGAGACAAAATATTTCATCTGCCAATTAATTACTTGCAACGAGGTAAAAAATAGAGATAATTACATTTTGTTATGCAAAAATTTTACCCAAAAACCTTTTATTTGAATAAATTCTCAATTAATTAATTGTCATAACAGAAACGTAAGATTAACTTTAATTGCGTACTCTTAATACTCTCAATAATTAATACGTATTTTTAGAAGCGGAATTGGGCTTCACATCCAACACACCATTGCAACATCGGTGCGTTGGACAATATCGAAATTTTAAAAATCTCATTCGAAATTACCCTAATTACCCCGAAATTAGACCCAAATTAAACTTGCAATTAATTACGCGCAACGAGATGATAAATCTTTTGCATTCTGAACCGCATATACTCGAGAAATAAAGGTTTAGCGAAAAAAAAAAGAAGAATATGGCTGGAAACTATCCCATAAAATGCTCAACTTTTTTGCTTCCAGAGGCTTGTGGAATGAAAATATTGGTCGGGTTTACGTCGTTACCGTAATCCCGCATGGCGAGAATCGATTTCGCGCAATTTCGTCGAGTTTCCGCACCAAAAACCGATCGAAACGGAGCGAAACAATTAACCGGAAACCGCCCCCGAGCCGCCGACAATTCCTGCGCCGTTAGCAATCGGTTAAACGCCACCATTAAGTGCCGATAACGGCCGGCGTAAACAGGACCATTAGCCGCGGCGGTTTTATATCTCGAGTACCCCGCCGTTTTATGAGTGCAAAATCTCGAACTCGAGTGGTATCTTAAGTAGAATTTAATGCAGACTTAAAAGTCAATTACCTATTTCGTGCGATTTAAAAACGGAAAAAAAAATCGAAGCGGTTACATTGAGGTTGGAGGGGAGCGGGGGATGTACGCCCTTCCTGATCGGTACAAAAGCCTTGCAGCGTTGCCAAACTGACGAGGGTTGTCTGCCCTGATTTTGATGGAGTTTAAACGGGATAAATCAATAGGAATAAGTAAGAAATTGTTATCCGTTTCGTGTGTTTCTTTATTCAATCATTTGATTAATTTCGCTTAATTTTTTCATGTTGTAGCTAAAATTTAAAAAAGCAAATGTTCCAATTTCCAAATTTCATCAAAAGTGAAAAAAAGCCTTTTTTATATTATACTCCTCTCAACACTATTGCAGAGAGCGAACAATTTTCAGACTCGATATTTTTCCATATTAGTAAAAATGAAAAAAAAAATCTCTTTTAACTTACTTACATAACACACCAACTCGTCAATTTTGCACTTTTATAAAACACTATTAGTTTAGTAGGTATATCAACGTAGGTATGGCAACGCTGTCAAGCTCCATGTCATATATGTAAGATGGTCCCTACATGACTCTCGCTATACAGGGACAGTGATCATTTGGGTGAAGATAACAATAAAAGTTCACATAAACAGAGTGCCCAAAATGGTTTTAAAATACAGGGTGTCAAAATTACACAAAAAATTAATTTATCTATACAAACAAAAATTGCGTTTTTACTAATTAATAAATGCAAGACAACTGAAATATTCTTGTTCTGTAATTATTCCGCGATCACTTTGTTCCATGGCCAAAAGGTTATTTAAGTTAAAAATAATATTAGATCTAAAATTTCGGCGTTTTATAGAAATTTTGAAAAAAGAAACCACTACCAATATTTTTACAAAAACCGCTTCTAAAAAAATTGTAGCAGGCCATAACTTTATTCTAATATAGCTACTAGATATTAATAGTCCTTGCATATTCTAGAGTCAAATGTAGTGCTCTAAGATGACGGAAAGTAAGGTTACTTATATTAATGAAGAAGAATTGGTGTAAGCGGTCTGTGATGGAGAGGAAGAATGTAGAGGTTAAAATATAAAATGTGGTATGCATTTGTGTTAAAGAGTTTTGTTTTTTCCAAGCTTATTTCAGCTATCAGTAGCATAAGTGCTACAACAAAATGTTTTATTTATATATTATAGTATGGCTGCTAACAGTTCGTTAATTCTACAGTTTTGAGTTTGGAGATGACTCTTTAGGAAGGTCATTGCCACCTGGCTGCATAAATTTTACCGAGTTTAAGGACTATATATTATCTAATAGTTATACAGACAGTTTTAATCGTGAGGTAAACCGTAGATATGAGTGTGTACACCATAGTTGCATTAATTACTTAAATTCCTTGGAAGTACAGTTCACCAAGATTTCTCTGCGGTTTACCTCTTACCTCTTAATACGCACATTAGATATAATATTAAAAAATGCATTTCATTACCGGGAGAGCTTGTATGAACATTTATCGTCATCTTGCTCCGAACAATCACCCCGTTACTGTCGGTACGTAGGTATAGAGATAAACCCGCTCTTTAGATAAACCGCAACGTATCTCCCACGGACACCCTGTATATATACGCGCGATGTATCGATCGTCCTTTATCGTTCCGCCAACAATTCCTATCTATATCGATGTCGATACCCGGTATCGGATTTATACCACCGACGATGGGGTACTCGGTAGGGGCAGATGAGCAAAGCGGTTCAACAACGGTACTATCCGCCTACACTATACGGTAGTTGATTTGTATAGTCGATCGGAACCCTCAACAAACACACGATCAGTACCGTGACAATCGTCGATGGTCCTATGGTGAGGCTAATAATTTCGCGTTAAACTAGCGTTAAAGTGGGACGCTTTCCGCCCGTGACGCAAGAACCGGGATCGTCAACACGCCCAAAATCACTTTTTCACCGAAGCCGCCGCGACATTTATCACAACGACTTCGACAGATGGTGTTTCTGTTTCGTCACGCGTAATACGTGGTTACCGCGGGCCGAGACATGAGGAGTTTGCCGGCGCTGCTGACTGCGGGGTGGGGCACACACAGAGAGAGAAGGAGACACGTACGGTACTCGGTTATTATACGAGGGATGCGCGTCAAGTAGTTCGGAGTCGAGAAGGTTAACGGTCAAATAATAGAGAACGAAATCAAATGAAAGGCACCTGCAGACAGACGTTTATGTCCGCGTTGATGGGTGTCCATACAAAAACGTTGGTTAATGTTTATGCAGAACGTAACATATTTGACTGCACAATTTCTTGTGTAAGACGCATATATTTTTTAAGCTACCCTATAAAATTTGTGTTTGTACTGGGTTATATTCATATATACATTTTTTATAATGGAATGCCTTAGCTGAAATCGTAGATCTTTTTTTCCTGATTTCAAAAACATATAGTTTATTGACATTTCATTTAGCAGTTTTTGACATACTTCAGTATAAAAATAATTATCATTCGAATTTTTTAAAGAGACTACCACAGGCTACTGTAATGCTTTTTACAAAACTTCTGGAGTTGAACTTGCTGACGGTTCGGCACACTACACTTGCCACTGTAGTCCTTCCTTACATTCAAATCACTGACCACATATCAAAAGTTCTAAAGATGTATAACGTCAAAACCGGATTTACCACTTGTCCAAAAAAGTCTCAACATCTTCGGTCTATCATAGACAAAATTCTATTTAAGATGCCAGGAGTTTACAGCATTCCATGCATATGCGGCAAAGAATACATTGGAGAGACCGGACGAAAAATATTAACTCGACTCAAAGAACACGAAAGAGCCTTACGACTCAGAGAAATAAACGAAAACAATCATGAAACCGGAAATAAAATTTTATTCGATAAAACTAATATTCTTGCATGTAATCAATTCTTCTACCAACGAAAAATCCGAGAGTCTATAGAAATCTAATGGGTGTTTTTTTTAGATGTATAGAACTTTAAGTTGACATTACTGTTCAAGATGGCGACCGATTTAACAGCTGTCAAGTGATTTATTCTCAGTTTGGCTTGGCAATTCATCATGAATAGACTTACGCCTGAACAACGCTTGCAAATAATGGTTTTGTGCGGAATACGTACCGCGCACTACATTCATTTTATCGTCGACAAAATCGTCCATCAGAGCAGTTAATTCGGTTAACCATTGAACGTTTTCGCACCACGTTTACTCTTATTGATAACTCGCATCTCCAGAGACGCCGCAAGGTGCGTACAGAAGAAGCTATTGCTGCTGTAGAGCGTAACATTGAGGAAGACCCGAATGAGTCCATCCACCGTCGAGCAGAGGAATTGGATCTGTGTCCATCCACTTTATGGAAGATTTTGCGAAAGGATCTTGGTTTACTTGCTTACAAAATTCAACTCGTGCAAGAATTGTAGCCAAACGATCATCAAGTAAGGCGTAGATTCGTCGAATGGGCCCAAAACGAGATTGCCGTTGTTCCCGATTTTCATAAGCGAATTTTGTTTAGCGATGAAGCGCACTTCTGGTTGAATATCTACGTCAACAAACAAAACTGCCGCATTTGGAGCGAAGCTAATCCTCAAGTGTAGTTCGAAACACCGTTACATCTAGAAAAACTGACTGTTTGGTGCGCTTTATGGGCTGGTAGCATAATTGGTCCGTACTTCTTCAAAAACGATGATGGCTAGAACGTTACAGTCAATGGTGATCGGTATAGAGCTATGATTACTAACTCTTTCATTCCTGAATTGAATAACCATGATGTCCAGGAGATGTCGTTTCAACAAGACGGCGAGACAAGTCACACAGCTCGTGCCACAATCGATTTATTGAAAGACACGTTTGGTGACCGCCTAATTTCACGTTTTGGACCTGTGCATTGGCCTCCAAGATCTTGTGATTTAACACCTCTAGACTACTTTCTGTGGGGCTATGTAAAAGTCATTGGTCTATACGGATAAGCCACAAACGCTTGACCATTTGGAAGACAACATTCGCCGTGTTATTGCCGATATACGGCCACAAATGTTGGAAAAAGTCATCGAAAATTGGACGTCCAAATTGGACCACATCCGCGCCAGCCGTGGCGGTCATATGCCAGAAATCATATTTAAAATGTAATGCCACAAGATTATCTTTCGGATAAATAAAATTCATGTCAATCGAATAATCCATCGTTGTTTTATTGCAACTTAAAGTTGCATCGAAAAAACACCCCTTATAAACAACCTAACAATCTTAACCGCGACTCAGGTCTCTATCTGTCACCAATATGGGAATCAGTCATCCGTCCCTCATTTAGCTCCGCCCCCCTCAAACAATATATAAGCAGGTGCAGAGTAAAATACGAGTCAGTTTCAGTCAGCGTAAGTTAAATGCCGGGTAGAAGAGTTCCTTCAATAAATATAATTAAACAATTTGAGGACCGAAATAATGTCACACGGAAGACCAGGACAATAGAAATAAAGTTTGATGAAGACCTCAATATATTACTTTACTTTCAAGGTAAGTTATATATTATTACAACACTTCACATCTTGACTTTGAGTGCTACTTTCTTAATTTTTACATTTCATATTTTTTAGAGAATCCTGAATATTTTATACCTGACGTTAAAAAATTATGCGGAAATTCCTATAGTAAAATTCAACGAAAGCTAAAGTATCATAAGTTTCACCGTTATAAGCTGTTTGCAGTGCAAAATTAAACCGATGAACATAAAAGGCAGCTGCTCGACTTTTGCACTGATATGTAGAGAAGATCTCAAGAACACGGAAATTTTCTAAACAAAATAATATTTGCGGATGAGGTTTCGTTCACAACAACAGGTGTTTTTAATAGGAAAATTAAACATTTTTGGTACACCAATAATCCACACAAAATGCAGGCAGTCAAGGACAGACGTCAGTTAATGTATGGTGTAGTATGTTGAACAATATGGTGGTCGAACCAATATATAGGACCTTTGAATGGCGAACGATATTTAAATTTCCTTGCGACATCCTTGGATATCAAGATGGCGCACCTCCACATAATATCCAAGCGGTTACCGATTATCTAAATAATAAATATGGACTTTGGACTTTTGGACTTTGGCAAGAAACTATCGAATGGCCTGCAAACAGCCCCGATCTGAATGCTTATGATATATTTTTGGCAGGTATTTAAAAAATATTTTTTTTTATAATAGGCATGAAAGTTTACAAGGGATAAGAGAAAGGCTGAAAAACCTGATTTTAGCACCCCGTGTATTAATAGGAAAATGAAAGGAAATATTGTCCGATGTGTATAAAATATAGAATAGAAATTATGTAGAAAATGTTGAGCAGTAATTATTGATATTTTTATGGTTTGAATAATAAATTTTATTATTTGGCGTTTTTCTTCCTCAGTATAACTCATTTGAAACATCTTAAGTTATTTAACTTACGCTGCAGATCTTTGGTTTTGATTAGTTGTCAAAAGTAGAACATCATTAAAACAATTACAAAAATAGGTAATAGGGTTGCTATCAAGGCAGACTTGACCATTTTTAAACAATATGGCTATTGTCCAGAAATCGAACGATAATTATTTTTAAACTGAAATATCTCAAAAACGGCTACATGAAATGTCAATAAACTATATGTTTTTGAAATCAGGAAAAAAAAAGATCTACGATTTAAGCTACTAATATATAGGGCATTCCATTTTTAAAAAATGGTGTGGCTGTCATTTTGACAGCTTCCGATAGTCGTTTGTTTTTCCTGACATTTGCATTTGCACTTATTTTCTACCGTTCAAAATTAATGCTGTAGGTGAGTGTCAAAATATAATGAATAACAACGCAATACACAACCACTTCCGAGCCAGATGTTTTTCTTAAAACCGCATTTTTCGCCCCTCGCACTGCCAGAATATCGATCAGTAGACGTCATTTATAATAACCATAGTTTTAGGGTGCAGTAAGATTTTAAGAAATACCTTTTCGGCATTTCTCGGTTAATCCTGCATCCGAGTGTTCTCACAAGTGCAGTAGTTGGATTTCATGATGATTTCGTTTTATTGGCCAAAATACCAAAGCACCAAATGACTTATTGATATGTTTCATTTTTAATTTGTAAAAAAAAAGGAATTTAGTTAAACATTAATTAATTAAACTATTTTATGTTTTGTTGGTTGAACGTAGGGGCTACTGTCACGTGTTGCTGCCCTTCAGTGTCGGTGTGGTTATTTGCGACAGGATACTTCGTGTGTCTCTGCCCTTAGTATCCATTGCAAGATCGAAATAATCAGCACTAGTTTTTGAAATAGCTACTATGTGTTTCTGCCTTTGCTACCAATGTAAACTCAGCTCCGGATTTGTTGTCTGTGTTTTCTGGTAATATTAAGTAATATTAAGTTTATTTTATTATTTTTAATAATCTTTTGGTATTTAGGTTAGGGGAGGGTGGGGCAAGACTATCAATGTTCATGTTCTGTATTTTTTCTATAAATTTTTGGTGTTGAACTTTATCAAACACCTCTTTAAAATCAAGAAAGCAAGCGTAGACATCTTGGTTCATGTCGAGACATCATTGCGCTAACATGTTTATACCGAACAGAGCCTCTAATTGGCTATCGCTGCCAACTTAGCGAATATTCTATTACGAATAATTCTGAAAAACACCTTCAAAGTGTGACTCATAAGGGCTATTGTTCGATGTTCGAAATAATAAATAATAATAATAACTCCGGGTGAGTACATGATATTAAAGAGATTTACGAGGATCATAATTGTGTCTTCATCTATAATTTTAAGAAGCTCGATCGGTATCTCGTCAGGGCCATTTGCTCTTCGTCCTTTCGTCTGTTGAATGGCATGCGCAGGTCTTTAATATATTCAGTCCAGCGAATCAGCTGTCGGTTGACATCCGAAATAATACTCCCATCGGAACTTCTCATTAGAGTAGACTGGCTATATTTCTTCATTCCGGTCATCTCATTCACCTTCCTATGCCGATTGAAGCTGTTATATCTTCGCTCGTATTCTTCCAGTTCATCACACTCCCTCATTATCCAGCCTTATTTGGCAGATTTAGTTTTTCTTTGAACGCTGTTGTTTACGTCTTTCGTCCATAAAGCACAATATTTCTTCTGTCATCCAAGTTTGTCTTGCTTTTCGTTCTGAAGTCAGCACTTCTTGACCTACTGTTAACAAAGCGTTTTGTATGCCATACCATGTCTCGCTTATGTTAGAAGTGTCTTGAAATTTGGTAAACGCTTTAAGTTGTTATTGACATTTAGTGTCGTTCCCTGAAGTACGCCGGGCTCCTTAAGTCTTCTCTTACATCGATTCTACATTTATTTACTGCTCGGTTCAATATTTTCAGTTTAACTTTAATACTGGAGACTACGGGGTTGTGATCAGACTTGAGGTCGGCTCCTGGCTATATTCCTCTGTGGTTGAGCAATCCATGAGGCGCGTCCCCCGGGTGGCGGATGGGGCAGCCCAGGCCCTCACGGACCTGGGTGGCTGAGAATAAGGAGGCATGAGGAGGTAAAAATCCAATAGGGCTGACAAATAACCAGTCGTGGACCAGCTCACCCTGCCCAGCTGTCGTGTCGTGGCCTGCACAGGGTATAACGGTGCCAACTGGCTTGTAGTCGGTTGATAAACCAGGCGTCGGGGCCGGCTCGACGAGTGGGCACGCGACGCGGGGGGTCTAAACTTCTCCTTTTGGACCAAAGGGAGTAAACTCAATAAAAATCCTAAATCCTACGGTGGGGGGTCGGGCCTAGGGGATGCATGGCTGAATAGAAGATCAGTCTCTACCGATCCCAACCCCGAGGCACCGGGCGCACCTTGGGGAAGGAAGCCTTACCTCTGCATGCGGGGCTCTGCAGAGGTGGACCGTTATGTTTCCCTAGCTACTCGTGGGACCTTTATGGAACCAAAAATGAAATGCGAAGAAATGAAGAAGGAGGAGGGGCCCCAGGGGGGCTCCAGCAAGCAGGGGCGTCCTCAGGAAGGCCCCCTCCAAAGGCGATCCGAACAGGATCCCCAGGTCGCCAGCGGGGTGGAGGGCTCGGTACAAACCGGGAACACCACCTCGATGACACACCGCCCCAGACATAGGAGTGGGGCGGAAAAAAGGAGGGCGATGAAGAAGAGACTCGCGGTGACGGTTTCGGAACCGCAGACGGGCTCTCTTCCGGCGCCCAGGAATCCTGCCACGCCGTCAACGGAGGGCTCCATAGGGGGCACACCGGAAACGGCAGGCGGGAAGCGGAAAAGAAAAATGGGAGAGACCACCCAGGTTGAGGCACCTGCCGGGGGTCGGCGGCCGACATGCGGCCCGGCGAAAGCTAGGCCCGGGAAAGGCGGGCTGTCCCGGGGGGGCTCTGAGAGGGGGGCTCGGTCCTATGCACAAACGGGGGCGGGGGGGCCTGAACTGGTGGTGGGCCTCAGAGGACAGGAAACTGACCTGTCTTCCGAGGACCTGCTAGGGTCTCTTAACCTCCGCATAAGCATGTATATCATGCAGGGGGGGCAATACACCCCTCTCCGGACACGCTCGGTTAGGCTGTGGAGGAGCCACATCCTGATCGAGATGATGGATGAAGAAAGCAGGGAGTGGGTTCGCAGGGAGCTGATTAACGTCAGGCCCTGGGGGCTAGCAAACCTGGTGGAGGTCGATCCGGAAGGATTGAGACTGAGAAGGGTGGCGATATGGATTCCGGGCCTGGGGGCGGGTGTCTCGAATGAGGCACTAGTCCGCTGCCTAGCAGCTCAGAATGGCCTAGATTGCCGTGCCTGGAGGGTCTGGCAGAGGACGGAGGATGCAAGGGGCACAATGGTGGTGGGCGTGGACGAGAAATCGGCAAGCGCCATCACGGCTAAGGGCTCACTTCTCTTCTGCCTGACGACACAGGTGAAAGTGAACCTGGCGGCGCCGAGGCCGCAGGGGGATGAGGTGGCCGCGGGGGGCTCACACGAGGAGGGCTCGTCCATGGAGGTTGGCGGGCCTGTCGGAGAGGCGGCATCCACGGCTTCTGTGGAGGAGACCTCCGGAGGGCCCTCCGAGGAAGCGAGAACCGAGGAGGTATCTCGGATGGAGGTTGACCGGGGAATCCCATCAGGGTCCACCAGTCAGGAAGCGGAAGCGGAGGGAGGTGCTACCTCGGGCTCGGATTCGGGCTGAGGCTAGCATCGTGACCCGCAGGTGGTATTCCCGCAATAACATCTTCATGGGGATATTACAGATTAATCTGCAACACAGCAGGGCTGCAACGGCCCACTTATGCAGGAAAATTTCGGAGGGCGGTACATCTATTGTACTGATCCAAGAGCCCTGGATTGTAAAATCAAGGGTTAGGGGCTTATCTCTGGGAGGATCGATGCTGCATAGTGTCGACTCCTTAGAGGGCGGTCCCAGGGCCTGTATTTTAACCATGGGGCTGGAGGCCTTTTCCCTAAGGGACAAGGCGTCCACGGACCTGGTTCCAATTCTGGTCAGATCCCCCACTCGGGACGGCGTGAGGGAGGTAGTGGTCGCCTCTGCGTACTTTCCAGGCGACCGCAGCTGTCCTCCGCAGGAGATCAGTGACTTGGTCTCCTACTGCGAGGAGGCGAATCTTCCTCTTTTGATTGGCTGTGACAGCAATGCTCACCACGTTTTGTGGGGCAGCGCGGCAACGAATAGAAGGGGGGGAGACCTCGTGGAGTTCATGGCCTCTGCAGGGCTGCAGGTGGCCAACAGAGGGGTAGAACCCACGTTTTTCACGACGGGTCGGAGCTCGGTCATAGATTTAACACTTTGTACCAGGGCTCTGCTCCCGGAAATAACTGGGTGGTGTGTCTGTGGGGAGGACTCTATGTCGGACCATATATACATCACCTTTGGGTTGGAGATGGGTGTTCAGGAACACGTTAGATCTAGGAACCTCCGGGCAACAAACTGGGAACTCTATAGAGAGGAACTCGCTTGGCGCCTAGGGAGCTTACCAAGAAAACACCGTACAATGGAGGAGATTGACGAGGCCGCCGACCGAGTCAGCTCCGCTATGATGCGGGCGTTCGAGAATAGTTGCCCTGAGACAGAGGAGCATAGGGCGGGAAGGACTCCTTGGTGGAGTCCTTCAATGGAGCGTCTCAGAAGGAAAGTGCGGAGGCTGTTCAATACAGCGAGGAGCAGCAGCCAAGGTGCGGACTGGGATCTCTATAGGGAGGTCCGCAGACAGTACAAAAAAGAACTACGGGCATCACAGAGGAGGGCCTGGAGGGGCTACTGCGACGGAGTAATGAATACCCCGGACGCGGCTAGGTTCCTTAGGGTACTCAGAAGTGACCCTGCGGGAAGACTGGGGGTGGTCCGCAGGACCGGCGGTGGCTACACAGCGGGACCAG
Source organism: Cylas formicarius (assembly GCF_029955315.1). NCBI lineage: Eukaryota > Metazoa > Arthropoda > Insecta > Coleoptera > Brentidae > Cylas > Cylas formicarius. The sequence goes on along the minus strand of NW_026844214.1, from coordinate 42,399,171 downwards.
CGGACACACTACAACAGTTGCTGAACACGCACTTCCCAGGGTCCGCTGATCCGGACACAGGGGGGAATATTGAAGCCGGGGGTCGTCTTGGATGCGACTACGCCACGGCAAGGAGGGTGGTTACCAATAGTAGGCTGAGGTGGGCTATTGACAGCTTTGGCCCCTTCAAGTCGGCGGGCGGGGATGGAGTATTTCCGGCTCTACTGCAAAGGGACGGAGGTCTCCTGACCAGCCCCCTGATAGACCTGTTCAGGGAATCCATTGCGAGGGGGTACGTGCCCGAGCTGTGGAGACAAAGCAGGGTAGTGTTCATTCCCAAGGTAGGGAAGAGTGACTACACGGACCCGAAGTCGTACCGGCCCGTTTGCCTCACCAGCTTCATTATGAAGACTCTGGAGAGACTGGTGGACCAGTATCTGAGGGACTGGGTGGAGCTGGAGGCCCCTTTAGAGCCAGCTCAGCATGCGTACCGAAGTGGCGGGTCTGTGGGCTCAGCTCTTCACCATCTGACTTCCAGGTTGGAGGAGGGTATGGGCTCGGGACGGCTGTCGGTGTGCGTGTTCGCTGACATCGAAGGGGCTTTCAATAACACGGCCCTGTACTCGATCTGCAGGGCGGTGGAGAGTACTGTCGAGGCAAGATTGGGTGGGGAGCAGGACTCCATCGGTTCATCACGGGGTTGTCCACAGGGCGGGGTCTTGTCCCCGTTCCTGTGGTGCCTAGTGGTGAACGAGATATTGCATATTCTGAGGGAAGAACACGGGGTCTATGCTCAGGCTTATGCAGACGACCTTGTGATAATGACGCAGGGGACGGACGTGAGGAGGATGCAGGGGATCCTGAACGGGGCATTGGCAAGATTCTCACAATGGTGCCTGGACAGCAAGTTGGCTGTCAATCCTGGCAAGGTGGAGATGGTCATCTTCACTAGGAAAAGGAAGATACAGTGCAACCTCAACATTTCGATGGATGGGGTGCCTCTTTCTGCAAGCGGAAGTGTCAAGTACTTGGGCGTATGGTTGGACTCTAAGTTGACCTTCCAGGAACATATAAGATCAAGGACCAGGTCGGCCTTTGGAGCTCTGTGGGCGTGCCAGAGAGCGGTAGGGGGCACTAGGGGCCTGGGGCCGAAGATCATGCAGTGGATCTACGGTACCATGGTGGTGCCTATGCTCACGCTTGGGGCAGTGGCATGGTGGCCGGGAACCAAAAGAGCGGGAGCAAGGCTAGTTCTTGACAGACTGCAGAGATTGGCTTGCCTCTGCATAACGGGCGCCATGAGAACGGCGCCCACGAGGGCCCTGGAGGCTCTGGTGGGGCTGCTCTCTCTGGCGGATCGGGTGCAGATGGAGGCGGCCAGGACAGCTGTGAGGCTGGCGAGCTGCGGGCTCTGGAGGGAGGGAACCTTCAATCGGGGTCCGTACGACATTTTAGAGGGCTGTCGCGGGGATCGCGGGGTCATGGGCATGCCGAGTGACGTCATGATCCCCGAGATGACCTTCTTTGATAAATTGACCTTTCTCTTTCCATCAAGGGAAGATTGGAGAGAGGGCAGAGTCGGCTCCTGGGATGGACTTGTCTGGTACACGGATGGGTCCAGAATGGGAGATCTGGCCGGAGCTGGAGCGTACTGCGAGACAACGGGATCAAGCTTGTCGGTCCCTCTGGGTCAGTACTGCACTGTGTTTCAGGCGGAAATTTTCGCTTTATTGATGGCGGCCAGAGAGGTGCTTCGGCTCAACTACGGAAGCAGGAGAGTCTTCTTCTGCTCGGATAGTAGGGCTGCACTCATGGAGCTGAAGTCAGTGCGTACGCGCTCCTTGTTGATAAAGGAGTGCAAAGGGGTACTGAGGAGGGTGGCTGAGGAGAGAAAGGTCACGTTGGTCACACCGGTATCCGGGGCAATGAGGCAGCGGACGCCTTAGCTAGGGAGGGCTCCTCGCATAGGCATATAGGACCAGAGCCCCGCTTGGGGATCGCCCCGTGTGTGAGGCGGGAAGCTCTCGAAGCCTGGGCGAGAGACCGGGCCGCGGGGGGCTGGAGAGTTGGCAGGCGAGGCTTATGATGGATGGGCCCGCCCTTCCTCGGACCAGGGAGCTGCTTAGACTAGAGCGGTCTGGGGGCACAATGGGCCCATCTGGTGGCCTAAGTGCTTGGACGCCCGCGAGGGCTCCCCCCTTTAATACCAATACCAATACCTGGCTATATTTTGTCAAATTTAAGTTCTTATGTCCGTCTCTTATCAAAATAAAATCAATCTGGTTACGCATTATGGCATTTGTGCTGTCTGGCAGAGATTTCCAAGTCCATAATCTGCGCTTTGCTCAATTACCATCACAACCAGTAATAACTTACGGGGGAACTTGGTTATCTGCTGCTATATTTTATGTCAATACCTTGTACCTATAACACTCACGAAATTGGAGGATTATAGATTAAAAAAAGTTTCAGGTACTGTTGAGGTTGCGGTTATAAAAAAAATATGTCAAGCTTCAAAATCCTAATAAAATATTTCACAAGTTTTTATAGACAATTTCACTAATTTCGAAACAGAACGGCATTTATATAAATTAGAAATACACTTAATTGCAAAACTAAAATACTGTCCAATAACTTCTGTAGAAGTTCAGCGAAGTTTTTCAATTTTTAAACACGTTTACAGGTAAAAGACACTTTTATAGCTGCAAAAGATAGTTTGTAAATTTAGGAATTGTGCAAGTTGCTATTATCTGAATGTATGAATAGTATAAATAACATTTAGTTACTGTAAGGTTCTTATGTTTTAGATTTTATGTTTGGAATTTCCCATGTAAGTGTCAACCTATAAATACAAAAGCTTTTATTTCGATGATTTTTGTTTCATTTATATTTATTCAAATAGTTTTTTTCCTATCTGTAAAATACCTAATTACACTTTCCGCAATTTTACCGCACGGATTTGGGAGCAATCGGATGTTTTCGGAGATATTTCCCAAGCTTTGAATTTTGACGTTTGTCAATTCTGACGGGCATGTCAGTGAATGTATTCATGTTGTTTTGACAAACGTCAAAATTTGCGAAAATGTACCCAATGGTCGTAGAAAAAGTACAGTATGCAACACGTTCGGTAATAGTATATTATGCAAGTGCGGTAAACGGCATTTGACTCATGAGTTTATTTGACACGAGCGGAGCGGAGCCGAGCGGAGCGCAGTGGAGCGAGTGTTTAATAAATGAGTGAGTTAAAAAGTTTACCGAACGTGTTGCAAACTATACTTTTTCTTCGACCGTTAGTTTTTGGGTCTATTTTTTTTGCAAAACAACACGAATAAATTCACTGACATGACCGCCAGAATTGACAAACGTCAAAATTCAAAGCGTGGAAAATATTTCCGAAAAACATTCGATTGCTCCCAAATCCGTGCGGTAAAAACCCGAAAATGTCCGAAGTGGCTCGGATTCATGGGAAACGAAACTGACGTGGTAAAGTGACGCTTCCCACACGCTAGATCGGTGGGTAAATAGGTATTTTACGGACGGGAGTAGAAAAACTTTTTAACTCATTGGTTTATTAAAAACTCGTGAGTCAAATGCCGTTTACCGCACTTGTTGCATAATCTACTTTTGTAGTATAGGTAAAAAATTATAGGATTTCTGAGAAACGGGTGTAATTATAAAGCATGTGCATAATTTTTCACATAATAAAAAGGCATATTTGTATTTTTTGTTCATTTCGATGCACATAACCTGAACATTTTATTTAAATACGTATATACTGGGGTTGTTCGCTTGCATTTATTTCGCTCCATAGTGATATGTATTTCAACACGGATAGTGTGTACGCTAGAATAAGGAACACATTATTGTTATTGTTACTTCTAGATAGTAGTCAAATACCTGTTATTATTAGTCCTATAATTGGTGTTAACACTGTTGGGAATAAATTTAAATTTATTTATTTATTTATTATTCTAACAAACGCCGCTGTCATATTACTGTGATTCATTATTGCATGAAAATTAAGATGACCCAAATTTAGGAACGATTCGAGGTGTGTAGGTCTGAAATGCGGAAAACTGTGATTGCAATTTTTCTGCACTTTACGATAGAACCATTAAGTTGTATACCCTGTTTAATGATCCCTATTGTCCTTGCAAATTTATATTTTATTACTCTGTCGCATCATAAGACGTTGTGTTACTAGTTATGGTTTAAATCTAATACCTGCAAAGAAAAAATCTTGACTTAAAAAAATGCAAAAATCCTGAAAAAGTAGCAGTCGACAATAACTAAATCGCCCCTGTATATCAGCGCTCTCGGCGAACATATAAAACTACTGAAACCGAGCGGGGTGGGGAAGCAAGCAGCCGACATCAAAAGCATCGATCGAACCGTCCAAGAACAGCCGTAAAAACAATATTCCCGGAATAAATCGCCGATATCGCATTAAAAGATTTTTATGAGTGGCAGTGCGCCCATGATTTACGATCGGACAATACGCGCATTGAAGACTGTTTACACTCCCCTGTATATCTTATATGTATCTATACAACCGCGTGCGCGTCGAGGGCCCCCTTAAGTGCGACGACTAAAAATAGCAGAATTCTAGTGGATCTTGTGGTTCGCGTACGGGGTCAGCGCGAGGGTCAGGAAAGTCACACGGAAATAGTTTTCAGAGGCTAAAAGCTCACTTTTTTAAAGTTTTCTTTTCAACTTTTTTTTTTCGATTTTTGTCGTATCAATAATATGCTGTGCTTGACTTCGGTTTTGCCATTTTTACAAAAATAGTCATGAATATCAGCATCCTTTGAAATTATTTCGTCACCCATCGAATTGATTTTCGGTGGGGATAGACATAATGAATTTTTCAAACGAAATATAAAAAGATAATACCGGATGACACAAGAAAGCGGGAACACTCGATAATTTTTAAACGGCTTGCGATAGCGATTTGAAATTTGGAAGGGTCCATTTTTTTGACAATATGTAATCAACGGTTGCACTTCCGCTTTGAGCGGAAACGACAGTAACTTTCGAATTTTAAATGGCACAATCTATACATTTTTGCATTTTTGGATTCAGGAGATAATTCTACGTAGAATAGGACGGCTTTTCTCTTTTTTTATTTTTTTTATTTTTATTAAATTTTTTTAAATTGTGTCTAGGAGGCTGTGACCATCATAAATACTATGTACCGGGTCCCCTGACGGGAAAAATTGTAAATGAAACTTTTCTTTACTTGCCTAAAGGCAAATAGCATTTAATGTAATGAACTATAAATTTTTTAGGATAACCTAGTTTCTTCAAACAGCACTCTAGTGGAAACAAAAGCTTTTTAAAACCGGTACTTTTTTGACACCAAAATTTTCAAAATCCGTTAAAAAATAAGCTCGCAGGAAGGATAAATCCAGATAAGTAATTTAAAACAAAATATTACTTAGGTGACTTTGTTTCTATTCATCATCAAGTCGGCATGATTGAAAATTCTGACAATTCCGATTTGGATTATCATGGAAAACAATAATCAATCTACAAATGGAGAAAAAGATGATATTTGATATGTTTCTGATATACAGGGAATGCAGAAAAAACTCTCGACAGGCCCGTGCATTGTATGCAGCCCGATATCCGGGACCTCGCCTTCCATTCTTTCTTTAGAATGCTGGAATTGAAAATGAGAAATCCACAAAATAATCGACATGATGTGATGTTTTGTGTCAATGTGAAACTTGTGTTACAGTAACACACGTTGATATACCACTTTCAAATCGATTCTACCGACATTATTGAGGTTTTATTTTCTAACACATTTTCAAAATATTATGTTGAATTATCCCAAAAAGTGACAGATTTGGAAAAAAAAATCCATTCTCTTGTTCTTCTGAGTTTCCGGTAAAAAGTGCTTTTAGCTTATGACGTACGTATACAAATAATACTTACGTTAGTTTTTCACTGTATCCCCGTATTCCAAAAGCATATCAACTTTTCACCATAATAAAACACTTTCAACAAAAAATTCTAATCGTTGAATCTCAAAAGAAACTCTCCCTTGAATTTCTTTTTTTTTTAATACTAATCTGTTGTTTTTCCACTGCATGAGTTTGTCGAGAATTTGTCCTGCATTTTTAATTTTACCGATTTGACAATTAATAATGAATAGAGGCAAAGCCACCTAAGTAATATTGTGTTTTTATAAAAATGTATTTATTTATATGGTTTTTTTTCCTTCCTGTGAGCTTATTTTTTAACGGATTTTGAAAATTTTGATGTAAAAATGTTGCGAAAAAAAGGACCGATTTGAAAAACTTTTTGTTCCCATTAGAGTGTTACTTGAAAAAACTAGATAAGTAAAGAAAAGTTTCATTTACAATTTTTCCCATGATCAGGTGACCCGGTAAATAGTATTTATGATGGTCATGGCCTCCTAGACACCATTTTCAAAAATTAAATAAGAATTTAAAAACAAAAAAGAGAGAAAAACCGTACTATAGAATGATCTCCTGAATCCAAAAATGCAAAAAATATAAGTTGAGTCATTTAATCCTATATTAACCCTTTCAAATTTCAAATCGCTACCTCAAGCCGTTTAAAAGTTATAGAGTGGTCCCACTTTCTTGTGTCACGGTATAAAAGAATATCTGATTTTCCATGCCACACGTTGGGATAAAAAATAATGAACTTGAGGGAAATATTATTTAAAAAAAAAATAACTGTAAGAAGAAATGCTATGTGCTTTTCTAAAACTTCCAGTTTACGAGATAACAAAGAGCTTTGAGCGCGAAAATTAAATTTTTACAAATAAAAAAATTATGGGTTCCCTCCTAAAACGAAAACTTTCGAAAATCCCCTCGTAGCTCAAAAACTACACCGCGTATCAAGATGAGGTTTTCATATTTGACCTTGTCTCGAAAATCATGCTCGGGGACGCGTCCGCTACCTCCAAAAGCCATCGATTTTAGCGCATCCTGCACAGGGTGAGTCAAACTGGACACTTTTAATGTAATGAAGATGACCGGGGCTTGATTTTCATAAAAAACCTAATGTGTTTTTCAAAAATGTGTATTTTAGAAAAATCGCTGTGACTTTTTTGGTATAGGGTTTTGCGTTTCTATGAAAACATTTATAAAGCATTGTTTTACGCAAAATGTAATGTCTTAAATATATTATTTTTAATACTAACATTTTATTATCAACTGAAAAATCGAGTTTTTAAATGGGACAACTTTCGAACATTGAAAATATCTTAAAATTTTAAAAACAGAATTTTTGAATATTGAACAAGTTGGGTTTCTACAGTGCCATCGTAATACAGAAGCCAAATGCGGGGCCAAATTCTGATTTTGGATGTAGAGACACTAGGTTTTAATTTCACCTTGTTGTAGAACAGAGTGTGGATGCGACGTATCTGCAAAGCAGTCATGTCCGGCTGAATTTCTACCTCACCACAACCAATGTCTCCACCAATGTCTGGATATAGATGTTATAGGCGGGGATGGAACAATGTTTTCATCGAAACACTAGGAACAAAGTCTCTACATCATTTAATAAAACCTATCATCTGAAAACCTTTAGACACCGATAGAACTACCAAGATCTCAACCAACCACTCAGATGGTATCCCGACAGCAGCAGGCCAAACTTTAAACCTCACCAGCGCTATTTTTTCGTTCGCAACCACATCAGCCTATGTAGCAAGTTCAAGTGTCCAAGTTATCAGAACCTCCAAACCCAACCTAATGGAAATTTTGGAAAAAAAAGTATGCCATTATGTTATTTAGATTTCTCTGGATGGCTCAGTCTTGAAGGAAAATTAAACGACGTTTTCCATCGATCCCGATTCGGCGGTGCTATGGCTCCCGCTTCCCCGCCCCCGTAGCTCCACAATCGCGCATTTTCCGAAGCCAAGTCAGCGTACCTATAAGACGCCCGCTCATGAATATTTACGACGAGGCGATTAAATTTAACGCCGCTGAGGAGGCGCGTTATTCATGAGACGTCGGATCAACAGGGCGTGATGCGGTTTGCCGAAACTTTCTTTTTCGAAACTTTAAAGCGGGTTTTCTGCACTTTGTCAAAACAAAGTTATTCTTAGCAAAACAAAACAAAATTGCAAAAACCTGACTACGCTCTACCGAGTAGATGAACTGTAAATTAGATAGTGACACAATGTTTTTAGGCATTACTGGAAAAGGGCTTTTGTGGTAGAATAGATTCAGAAAACCAAGAGGAAATCCAATTACATGTGCGTGAAAATTTTCAAATTTTTTCTGAAGGCTAACTTGAAGTTGAAGTTCCCTGACTGGTAGAGATATAAGGATTTTCTTATCTCAAAATCTGTAAACGCTATCAAAAAGTTGTTTGAATCTACTTATACTTTTATTATTATTATTATAACCATATATGTATATCCTATACCTAACTCATACTGTTTCTGACATATGTTTTGCAATTTATGTCAAAAATTAAGTTTGCAGATCTAAATATATCTGTTGTTGTATTTAGTATTTAAAAAACGGGTGACACTGTATGAAGTTACCTATTTGAAAAAGTTCTAGCTTTCGAAATATTAGCAATAACAAGTTTTCGTGTTGTACAAATGATATGCGGAGATTAAAATGGCATTTACTGTCGTTTGACATTTTTTTTATAAATATTATAAATCACATCCGGTAATTATGTTGTTATCACAAAAGTCATTTAAATATGTTTAATTTGTAAGAAAACCTTCATCGAAGACATTTTGACATTTACTGAAATAATTTTAATTGAATAAAAAAGAAATAAAATTTTGAACGGTTAAGGTTTTATAAAATAAACTCATTTTTATATATTTTTTTATGTTTGTTTTATTTGCTATTAGTATTTTCTCTATTCAGTATTTTTTGGGGAACGGTTTATAGTCATTTACAGACTTTTTGCGTTAAAATTACAATGACAATAAAAAATGACCATGTCACTTATGGCATAAAATTGTGAAACGCTTATTTCCAAACTCACAGTAAGCCATAATATCAACGTTTCCGTGGAGCCCGATTGCTTTGAGTCGCCATCTTTCGCCGTCATTGCAATTTTAAAATGCAAATCCGTTTTATTGTTTATTGTATTTCAAAAAATACAACTTTTTCAAATTGACAACTTTATAATAGTCACCCCTTGTTGAAATCCCAAATACGATAAAATTATAAAAATTGGGTACTTTCATTTAAAACAAACAAGATTTTTAACGATTTTTGCAATTAAATTAAAATAAAATGTTAGTATTTTATAGCACACACACATCACTAAACCAGATCCCCTTCTATAACAAAATCAACAACAACTATATAACATAGACTTTCAGTGGGAGAAATCAATAGATAAACTTAGACCAAGAAACGTCACTTTTAACTCAATCATTGAGTTAATTGAGTTGAATTACATTTCTTCACTTTTTGAATTAGATATTGTTTAAATGACAATAAATAGAAATAATGTGTAGATGAGCTAATAAAGATTGAGTTATATTCATAGATTTTTTAAATAGGTCACTTACTGTAAACTGTTCTTTATACTAACCCCATGTCATTTTATATATATACTTTTATGTGTTACACTTTGAAAGAAGGGATTTTATTATTGCCACGTTAATTAATACCCCCAACTTTCTACAGTCAAAAAATACCAAGAGAATCTACTAAATACAGGAATTTAAAAAGTTTTTAATGTTTTCGTATGTGAAAAATCAAAGCGTACTCGCTTTGTTTTGTTTTAGAGCCCGACCGACATTAGCAAACACAATAATTAAGAGATAAAAATTACTCATTACGCTCGTATTTGATTAGACGCCCGACCGATGACGATGACTCAGCGGCGTGTCTCGTCGGGTCTCGAGCGTGGTCACGCCCCAGCGCTCGTTCAAGGCAAAAAAAAGTAAAAATGACACTTAGACCCTTTTACTACCCTTATGTCACGGATGAAACGGCTTGTCGATCAAAAAGCGCATTGTTTAAATATTTTGCACACAGCCGGACCGTACAAAAGAACGACAATGGATCGCTGTCATTGTCCAGAAGAAGAAAACAAAATTCGCGACACCGTATGGCGCAAAGGGTGATTTTTTGTAAATCAAAAATAAACAGACGGCGACAGATTTTTGATGTCGGGGATGTGTCGCGAAAATTTTTTTTCGACACACGGATTGCATACCTTACAATTAGTTAATCCATACAGTGTTGTCAGGTATAGGAAAAAATCTGGAACGTTCAAGATAACAAGATAATTATCAAATGTTAAGAGGCAGCGGCATTTCCGTAGTATGTTATTGGCCATTAAGCGTTGTCGGTCAATATTAAAATTGAAGAACAGTCTGGACCACATTCGCATAACAAATATACAATATTTGCATATCTGTGCAAGTTTTGTATTCATCGTTTACTGGTATCTCGTATAATTTCAATATAGACGGCCACCCGGGTACCTTTTTCGACACTTTTACTGTGCAATACTCTTTTTATTTTGTAAAACTAAAGATAGTGCTTATAGAACTGAATAATAATAAATTCTCTTTATTCGGTAAACAATATGATAGCACTCGACTTTAGGATTAACGGCTTAGGACGTGAGAACTCAGAGGTTTGGAGCAAAGCAGCCATTTTGGGTCCTTCTGTGGAATATCTTTAGGGCTAAAAAGTTTCTTGACAGTGTGATACTTTTCCATAAAACCAAACAACTAAAAACTAAAATAACATTGTTATAGGTTTTTTTCGTTGATAGTGGTATAGATCATTACAAACCAAACATTTCAGGAACACCCTGTAGTTTATAAATAACTACATTTTTTTACTTTTTCAAAAAACAGTATGCTCTTTTTCTCATGCAATATGCAAGTAGATAACAATTTTCAAAAATTAAAGGCGTAATAATTTAATAATATATCTAATCGGTTTTTGGATCGCCTTTTGATTTATAAAAGAGTTTATTTTCCTTGTTTTGGTAATTTTATTTAATTTATAGTCATCAATTTCTTCGAATAATGACGGAAATTCGAGAGAAGCTATTATAAGTTTTTGCTTGGCAACCGATTTTGAAATATTTGCTGCTTTTAACATTAAAGATGACAGAGAAAGGAAACAGATGGATTTTTTTTGTGGTATACACGTATAAAAATTGAGAAAGAAATTGATACGTCAAAATCTGAAGCCAAGAATCATTAAAAAAAAACATAAGTTTTGTTTTTAACTCAAAAATAGTAAACACATACATCAGAAAGCTATTTTATTTTTTCGATAAGTTTCAGGATAAAGAATATACGAGAGTGACCAAAATGCCATGTAGCGTAAAAACTAAAAATAAACTTATCCTTACGATAAGGAGCAGCTGACACATGGCTAATGTTATTCGTAAGGATTTAAGTAGTTTGGCTCAAAGGTTGTCTAGATTTGAAGGCATCACTTCAACTCCTGATCTTGTGCGATACCGTGACACATTTACGTAATCCCTATACCTTTTCGTTTTCGAATTGCAAAGTTAAAAAAATGACCACCCTGAGTTAAAAGTGGGAATGAAACAAATTGATTTACCTTTTTCCATTAAAAAAGCGTTTCGAGAAAATTACAATTTTTTTAAACTTATTTTTTCATTAAGTCGATACGAAAAACATATATAATCGATTTTCTGATTTGCGCCGGAAACCAGACCGAAATTTTTAATGGGACGTTAATGACGTCCAAACCATCAGCGAGTGTAAACTTGTTGCACGCCCAACGCCAACTTCATCTACATGACCTACGAGATTGAATTTCGATTTCGTATAACATTACACCAGGGTCCCACCATCATGTCCGTGTTAAAATCAACGCTCCAATGAATTTCGTTAGTTTTAGTTAGTATTCAAATTTTCTAAATTTTCATAAAAACCGCCCTCGTCGCGTATGCGGACGTAAAAACGACGGCATAGTCGGATCGCTTCGACATCAATACGAGCGAGCATATCACACACCCTTTCCACGATGCCGATACGAATTTCTGTGTGCCGAAAAGAACGTTCGCATCAAATCGCAGCGAAATGGCGGGAATCATTTTAACGTTTAAGGCTCTTTTTACCGAGCGTTCGCTACGAATATTGACACGAATGAGATTTCTTAAATATGCGCGGCCTCAGGCGACTAGATGCGAAAATATTCGCAAACGCGGAAACGACGACGTTTGGCAACACGGGGCCGACGACGTATCGAACCTCACCCCCGCGCGCCCTAACGCAGCAACTCACCCAAGAGGAGCAGCTTGATGTCCTTGGCCGCCTGGATACCGTCCTCTTTCAGGTTCTTCTCGATCTGCTTGCTCCTGGCCAACGCGGCCCTCTCTTCGGCCGACGAGGTGCACCCCATTTTACACGTAGCCTCCCCACAAAACAACGTCGCGCCGGTTTTCTGCTGACCTGCCCGACCGGGGGAAACAAAAACACTGACGCGCCGCGCGCTGTCTCGCCAGCGGGACGTTCAACAATGGAACGGATAGATCGCGGCGGCCATGTCGATAATAATTATGTCGTCGTCGGAAAACGCACCCGCTCGTTTATTTTTTTTTCTCTTCTCTCTCGCCGTGTGTGGCCTTTGTCGGACTCTCTCTCCGCGATCGGTTTTAAAAACGGCGACCCGGCCCACGACTCTCGCACAACGACACGGTTGCTGTGCGCGATACGCACCGGTTCGATCGTGGGAGAAGCGGCGCGCCTGCGTCGCCCAAAGGAAGCGCGCGTCACGGCGCCGTCAGCCAGCGGCGCTCGGCGGGGTGGGTTCGCGATTCAATCGCATGAAGCGCGGACGAAAATCACCAATAATGCAAATTTAGTTGTCGAGGAGACGGTACGATGGCGCTGCGCTGAAAAACTCGTGTCTCTGTAATTTGAAGATTACGTATGCCCAATCGTAATAGTTTTAATAACGTCCCTATTGAATAATTTCTTAATGCCGTGGAGAAACGAAAAAATCAACGAAAATGAAGCTTTTTTTATCATCACAGTCTAACATTTATCATAAACATAAACGTTGGTGGTCTGTGGCATTCGATCATTTGCGAAACTGTGGATGAATTGCAGTTCTCGTTTTCGGTTTTTGTTAGGATTTTGGTTAGATGTAGATGATTTTAAAATTAATGTACTTGTCAAGTTATTTTGCGGTTATGAATTCAAAAGTTGAGTTTGGAATAACAGACAATTCGATTTTAACGAAACTAATGAAAAGTTAAAGGTGTTAATGGTAAACTGAATTTACTAAAGAAGAAATTTAACTTTTTACTATAAATTTTAAATGGGTGTTAATGCTAATGAATGGTTGCGTGAATCTACCACTATTCTTGAACGTAAATGGTTTTAGGGTTGTGCAATTGACCGGCCATTTTTTTTTGAGTCAATTGACTGAAATAATTTGAAAAATACCATGATATCTATATTTATGTTATGTGTTTCATCGCCGTCGTTCTGGGAACCAAATGGGGTCGATATTATTATTGGGATTCTCCGAATTGCTAAGTATCGTATTCGTAACCCTTTAAGAGGGTTATAGGTAAATTGGACATCACAAACACAATAATTTATTATAAAATACATCTTTTTATTAAAAACTGATATTTGCCGGATGTTATTTCATACATTTTTTCACTAGTCAGTTGACCAGTCCCAACACTAAATGATTTACTTGAGTTGTTGAATTTGCTAAAAAAGTCATTTAACCTTTGACTTCAATTTTTAAATTAATGATAGTGTTACGTGAATCTGCGATAACAATCCTGCTTCAATAAAACCAAATTTCCATTATTATTTTTTTTATTATCGATAAATTATAACATTTTATAATTTATGTACAATTTGCGTCTCTAAAAAAACGGTATATGTCTACATTAAAAATAAAAACACCTTACACAATAACTCTTTAATAATTTGTTAAAAAACGCCCAAAAACGAAAACGGAAATCAAAACGAAACCTGGACAAATAATAATATAACTCTCTGTTTTATAATTTTCTTGTCGTCCGCGCTTACGCGTTTTCTTATGTACAAACATAAAAAAATTATCTCCTATTTACACGTGTTTATTGAAGTCGCAATGAATTATTAAAAAAAAAAAACAATAAACAATCAAAATTAAAGCCGAACAAGAAATGACCCCCGTGTTTCTACTTAAGATTTTATCACATTATTGACAGCATTTTCCTTTTACACGAGACCAGCCAAGGTCGACGACTTACCCTCACACCCAAACGTCCCACCCCGAACTCTCCATATATTTGTTACTCCTCACCATCAAAGGTCTCCACTGGCGTCCAAGAAAATTTTAATAGAAATAACAAAACAAATCAAAAAAAAAATGTTTAGTTTGTAAATAGCGTGGATATGTATTTGTGCTAATTCTTTGCATTTTCGAACTATAAAACAATTAGTTAAGGGCAAAACATTTGTTTGATTCCGTCTACGAACACGAATTATAAACCGAATCGAAAATTATTCAATCCTTTCATTATTATTATTTTTCGATTAGCCATAAAAAGCAGAGTGGGCTTTTTTACATAATCTATTTTAAAAATTCGAAGTTCACGAAAACACACAGCTCGACGGACGACACACCTACCACAAAAGCGATACTTACCGAACCCACGAATTCTGCGAAACACCAGAAAAATTATTATAAAAAAAATTCTTTTTGGAGGTTCCCGGTATAATTTGGGTGTAAGCTGCGTCGATGGCATTCTCAACGTGCTATACCACTACATCACCAAGGACGCCCGCGACCGCGCCAACCGACCGGAATACCACCTGCTGGGACGCGACCGCTATCCTACCGGGCTGTGCCCGGTTTAACGGGGACTACGTATCGTGTAAAATGGCAGTCGAGAGCGAATTCATCGGAGGGGCGGATCGCGCCGCGGTGCACGCGGGGGTCACTGCTGCTGCTGTTGCGCCTGCGCCTGATGGTGTTCGAGTACGTCCGAAACGGACGCGAAGGCGCACGAACCCAAGCCCGACGTCGACATCAGGCGGACGAGTTCGTGGGCGTGGGCCATCGCGACCTCTAGCGGCGGCTTTCGTGGTTTATGGTTCGATTCTGCCGGCAGAGAACATAGATAGTACTAACGGTTTTGCGGCTACGGTAAACGAAGTGGCGCTTGATTTTTGGACGAAGACGACAATATTGCACTTTTTTTTAAATAATGACACGCATGTAGCGATTTATGGGAGAAGAATTTCGCAAGCGCGGAATCTAAAGTTTCGTATTGTTTTTACTACTCTTTGATAAAAATTTGCTTCTCGAATATCCGTTTTTCCAATATTTCTGTTGTTTACTAGCACTTACACCAACTTGTCGTGCATAGTGAAATGTCATTAACCAATGAAAGTCCTTCTGTTATAGCCGATATATTTACTATAGCACAAGTTCACATGACCAAACACAAAGTCTGGAAACAAAAGTGCGAAAAATTTGTTTTCCAAAAGCAACTGATATGAAGCAACTGGGCGACCTGTTTATTTATGCGCATTCTAACCGTTATCAGTAACCTCCGGGCAGCCCTTTCAACTTTTTCAGGATTATTTGCTCGCAAACAGTATTTATTCTAATGAAAACTAAGAAGTGTCGATTTTATCGTCACAGAGTAGAATTTTTTTAGGCTGAGAAAAAAATTCGTCCTCGAATCCAGAAATCAAGCGCATTAGATCCGGATAAAACAAAATGGAGCCTCTCCGTCCGAACGATCGATGTCCTATATATTTGAAAATAAAAAGCAGAACGAAAAAAAAAAACACAAAACGCGCTCAACGAAAACTCGAAATTCGAAGGCGGGATATTTGAATATATTATTGTTAACAGATGGTAGTTAGCAAATCGGTTGGGGACACGAAAGCGCACGTGCCGAGGCCCCACGTCGACATCAGGCGGGTTAGTTCGTACGCGTGGCCTGTCGCCATTTCCAGCGACGATTTCGGCAGTTTACTGTACAGTTCTGCGGCAAAAAAAAAGAACGATTTTGCACAATTTTCGTAGGAAACCAACCAAATGATTAGTTACGAAATTGCGAAATAAAATTAACCTAAAAAAAATCAGTTGTGATAAAATAATATGGTACATGTTGCTTCAGTGTTCCAATGAAAAATTATGGTAAACTAAAGACGGAAATTTTTCCAAATGTGGCGCTACAATAGATGGCAATTTAAATTTTCCCAATATTTTTACAGTTGCAGCGACACTGCACGTCCTGCTGGATGGAAACAAACTTCATATTATTTGGTTTAGAGAAACTTCTAAACAGGAATCAAGGTGCCTCCTACCGCCCCACTCACCTAAAATGGCCGAATTTAAGGACGCACACACGGCCTCCCGCTGCGACGGCTCCAATTGCCAACCGACGGGACTCGCCCAAGGATTCGAGTAGGCTAATAAACTAAATGCATCCTGAAACAAAAAACAGCACAATTTTTTATTAAAATTCGAGGGAAAAAATTATCCCAAATTAAAGTATTTCGTCTTTGTTTTTTTACCATTTGAAACTTGACTTTTAAATTAATACAGGAAACATTGCTGTAAGAAATATTGACTTTCTTGATTTTCACTCCTCCCCATACTAAAAAAAAAAACACTTCTTTTTTCTTTCTAAAGTTTTCTTAATAGTTAACTAATACGCTCAATCATTCAAATTAGTCGACTCTGCCATAAAATATACCAAAAGGAGAGTAAAAGTGACTAAAATAAAATGTCAAAAGCAATTTTTCAATTGTAAAATTATTATAACAAAGAACCTAAGAATTTCAAACCACTAAAATCAAAAATTGAGTACTTTGCTTATCTTATTACGACAATCTACGACACCAAATAACATATGGAAGCTTTCAATAGTTCAAACGAATTTAAAGATTGTGGAGCTCGTAAATGGGGAAGGGTATAACAATAATTGAGAACGTAAAATGGCGCAATGAAATGTCAAATCTTTTCGGTTTAAGGCTACTTTCCTTAGAAAGCATATTCAAATTTTTAAATTACTGGACGGCATCAAATAAAAACTCACATTACATTATCCCTAATCCTACTACTCCCACAGTTAATCAAAAACAAGAACTAAACATTTTAATTGATATAAAATTCAGCAACCAATAACTAGAAATGATTACCTATTGGATCGTGGAACTAAAGGTTAGGGTGCATTAAGCGAACAGTCGGACTGATCAGTGTAAGTGAACTGGTTACTTAAAAATTTGGTCATTTTCTTTTAGTGAGAAAAGTCAACTGCTAACAGAAGTCGACAAATAAGATATAATTTATTACTGTTTGCTTCAACCACATAGACCTAACAACCGTATTATAAAGCCAATGCTTAAGCAAAAGCAAAAGCAAAAAACTAAATAAGTAGAATATTTTGTAAAAAAAAAAAACAAAAAACGATTTATCCTATTTGTCGATAAGTACAGGGGTCAATGTCATTAGTCCGACTTTTAATATTTTTTCTATTCCCTATTCTAAAATATACAATTATGCACTAATCACTTATAAATGAGTGTGTCTGAAAAAGTTAACAAATGTGTTGCATACTATACTTTTTACATTTACATTTGTGCAAAACGAGTGACGCAAGTGCAAGTGACGTCAAAATTCCATCAGATTTTCTTAAATCTACCGAAAACGAAGGCATCTAACCCGAGAATAACTAAAATCTAGAGAGTTTGTTATTAAAAAACGACAAAAAAATATTTAACGCAATCTTGATATTTACGTAAAGAAAAAAAAACGGCCTGGCATACTCAAAGGTGTGTTTAATTCTCTTCTACAATCTACAAAGTACAATATATTTTTTTGCAGAATCAAATTTTTCTCTCACATTGACTAAGCCCTAGCGACCAGGCAACAAAACTGAAGAATATCTTTGGCACTCAGGAAAATTTAAAAAATAAGCGAATTTCGCAATCATGAGAATGTAGCTTTACTTTCGATGTTTTAAAGGATATTGGTACAAAACATCGTACTTATCTATTCATCATATTAGGAACCTAGTCAATTTTCATCAAAATTAGGCAAGTAACAATACAACATTTGATACTTGGCCCCTTTTTTTTCTGTATTGTACTTGGCATATTTATACATTTTAGAACAAAACACTACTTTCTGTTTAAATGTTTATAGCGGTGTAAATATGAATATTTTGCGCTCAAATTTTTTTATCGTTTTCGTTTCATAACATTGACCCGTGTATTTGACGAATAGGATAATTTTTTTGTGCGCCATCTAGCGAGAATCCAAGAGAAAACTTTGACCAAAACCTGACGCTCTTGTGACATAAAATGTGAATCCATTAGAAAAATGGGCGTTTCTATTTAAAAATTTAATGTTGCTGCCTCTACCCACAACCAGAGGGTTAGAGGAGGGGGTGGGGGTCATGTTTGCTGTTATATGAACAGTTTTTTTTTCATTCAAAATTTAAAATCATTCTTTTGGTTTTTGATCATTTGTGTTATTCTCGAGATACTTGGCCATTTGGATACTTTCTGGATATTATTAGTCCCGCATGACGGCCTTACCTCCAACATTTGTCGATTCGTCTCTTTCGTACTTTTGTCCGCGGGCAGTCTCTGGCTCATACTGTAGAGTTCCCTGCCAAACTCCAGTATTCGTTCCACCGCCGGTTTAACGCACGATGACTTGTGGCAAGCCATGTCAACGTCTGCAACAAACGGGTCAGCTTAGAGTCGCCGATAGTCGAAAAAAGAGCCCCGCCCCCTCGTACCCATCTCGTCATCGCAGGCACCGACACCCACGTCGTCGTATTCGTTGTCGTCGCGACGGTTACCGTTCCGATACCCGTTCAGCGACGACTCTTTACCGTTGGCGCATGCGCCATGGTGACCGTTTTGTACTTCCTCTGACGTGTCCATTTCGATGTCGCTGTCGTCGCCGCCGATAATGGCGGGCGCGCGGTTACCGTTTCGAGCCGCGTTCGTCATATTCATCTGTTCGACCTGTTCGAAAAACGGACAATTGCAAAACCCATTCGCCGATAAATCGAAATATAAGGAGCGTTTCGCAAATCAGGGCAAGAAATAAATAAGGTAATGCAGGAGGGCATTTCAAGTCAAATTCGTATAAGAAATAAGGATCAAAGCTCGGAGAGTATTAATATTATTTATTTATTCATTTATAATTGCATGTTCTTTTAATAGTTTCATTACTTTAATTTAGTCATTTTTCTATTATTTTGACATTTTTAAATTATTTTAATTTCGCGGTACGTTTTGAGGCCTATACGCAAATACAAAGTGCAAGTTCGCTCATGATTTTCGCTCTTCACTGTGGCGGTCGTTTCGATAGACTTTATTTTAGTGACTATAATTAACAATTATCTGTTAGTGGCAATTTAGATTGTTCCAAACGCCTCAGCCGGCCGGCTCCCCACATAATCCGGGACTATAAGTGCAATCAAACACACAGTAAGGTAAGGCCTCAATTCGACGTTTTCCTATAAATTATATAGTCCACTTTTCGCCTATTGTTGAGTTCGTCATTTAACACAGGCCATTCAATAGGCAGACGCAACTACCCAATTACAGAATGGCACAATAAAGATAGAGATACCATTTAACAAAATCGGAAAATTCAGCAATAAATTTCTTATCTCTACAATGAAAGGAAAGGTCAGATTTTAATTAAAATATAACTACGAGCTAAAGAATTTTATATACGTTTGTTTTAAATAAACTTAAATTAAACATATCGATATCTATTCCGTTTAGACAAAACACAATTATTATAAGTCCGAGCACATCTTATTATAGTAGAGTTAGAAAAGTAATTTGACCCTAAAGCGCTCAATACAAAACGTCAGCCTCGTTCGCACCTGACATGGATTAGCGTTAAGGCTCCAGTTATTTATACAAAAAGAAGCATCCACAAGGTTATTTACAACTTTGTCAAGAAAAGCAATATCAAAACAGTTTCTTCGAGTTTCAAGCGACTTCAAATTGCAAAATTTTAAGTTTTCTTCGTAAGAGCGAAAGTGCCGATCTCTGTGGTATCTAAAAGTTTAAGATGTTAAAAAGTTTTTTTTTTGGTATGCTTTCTGATGATATATTTACTATAAATAGGATTCCAAACTGTCTACTTGTACATACCTTATCAAGCTATTATACATGATTATTATTGACTGATGCTTGTTGAATCCTTTGGTAGTTCTCAAAATGAAGCCTAGATTTCTCACACATTTTTGACAATAGTTTCGATATGGGCCTTAAAGTTTAACTGTGAGTCAAGAACAATTCCCAAGTCTCTTACTCGCTTAATTCTTTTCACTATTATTATACAAAAGTAGAACGATTGCAAGATGCTCGCTAACTGCTAAAATTAAAGCAAACATTTCTTTTTTTTATTGTTTTAAACGCTGCACTATTCACCATTCACTAGATAAGTATTTTTTTCTAGTTCCAGGATGCCCGTTTATCGTTTATTTATATTTACTTTCTTTTTTCAGTTTTCTTTAAAAATTTAATGGTGCAAAATATTATTCATCCTGGTAAATTGCAATGTTGTTTTTTTTTCGGTTATTTTTAAAAAAGCGGTTAGAAAAAGATAAATTCCAGTAAGAACAGCTGTGCACGTCAAGTATAGTGACTTATGTCTTAGGCTAATATAATTCCTATGTCAATTTACGATATCCAGTAATGAACTAGATAAATATGTGCTGCTATGACCATCACTGCTCTGACTGGACTTTATGAGGTTTGCACTGTGCTATAATACTTTTAAAGGATGTATCGCTCTGTTCATTGGCGGAATACATTTTTTAATTTAAAATTTCAAATTCGCGCAAAACTTATATTTTGACAAATTAATGACACCACTTATATGAAAACGTCAGTCTATTGGCGATTTTACAATTCAATGAGACACCTGGCGAAAAAAATGTTAAACTACTTCGAACGTAAAATTTGAAAAACAAGCGTTGTTTTCGTATGAGCTTTATGTTCGAGTTGTATGATGCGCTGTTTTGAAAGTTTTTGTGATATTGTTCGCGATTTAATCTTTTTATGGATTCTAGGAGTTTTCAACATTAAAGGAAAATCGACTTCAAATCCAAACACGAAACAAGTTGCTTTGGTTAGTTTTGGATTCCACGTTGCAATTTAAATACGACAAAACGGGTTTACATCGTTTACATTTAAAAACATTTAAACATTATGAATACTTTCAATTGGGCATGTTTGTTAGTAACGCCAGCATCGAAGAATAAATTCGCGATGTGGAAGTCGTAACCAAAATCTTAGTTTTTTAGATAGATTGATTCTGAAACCGTGATAATGTACGAGCATTGGGTTAAAAGAATGAAATTGGCATCTGGTATTATGTGAATCTAGTGTCACCGATCTTTTAAAAATAGAGTTAGTTCTTTTTTTTCTCCATTATACATAATACATACAGAGTCTGATTATTTAGTATAGAGTACAGTGACGTAAGCGGCGCAGTGAACCGATTTCGACCCAGGCCTAATTACGTGGCTTCAAGCACAGCCATTTTCTCCCGTTCAGTGCCGACTCGAATTTCTAATTGTGAACTGCATAAAAGTGTTGATATTGTGATAGCGTTTTTAAAAGCTTGTTTTTATTTTATAAAAATACATGACGACTTCGCAATTTTTAAAAGAAATATTATGTTAAATTTTATTTGTCTTATTCTAGTCACTGAAGATACATTTTTATCTGAAGCATTCATTTACCTAAGATGTCCCCTAAAAAAATAGGCAAGAAAGAATTAATAAATCATAGTAAAAGACGACAAATAGTTAACAATGTCTAGCAAATTAACGAAAAAGGAAGCTGAGGAAGGAATAACTATTTCACTCAAAGAGAACAGGTAATTATAATTATACCGCTGCAACAAATTTTTAGGCAATCGAACTGGTTTTTTATATGGCTAGAACTCTGACTGAATTAAATATCAGTTTCAAAATAAAACTACATCCGATTTTTTTTGTCCTGTAACGACTTGGTGAAAAAATATCTTTTATTTGCATTATTTATTATTGTATTACTTACTAAACAAATGAATAAAAACTTAAACAAAAAAAATAATTACTACTGCCTATAATAATAAATTTATTAATTTGGGACTTGTGTTTTATATTTGTATTTAACTCCTTTAATAATATACCTTTTTTAATAGCAAGAATTTATTTATATACATGTAAAATTAAAAAATATTAATAATTAGTTTATCTTATTAACGTCTTAATGTATTCTCTTACGCCTCACGTCGGAAGAGCCACTTACCAATGCTTGAGACACACTTTTCTTTCGGTATAAGTTCGATAAAAGTAGATTCTCTCACTTACGGTCGGTTTGCTGGTCGTCTTGTGACAGAACGCCTTCGTGGACTGAATGACCGATGTCTGGACGGGACTGGCTGCGCGGGGCGAGGCGGCGCTCAGGGGCGGCGTCAGGACGCCACCGCCGCCGCCCCCTGCCAAACCGCATTTCCGGTAGCAGACGTCGATGTCGGACCCGTTGACCATTTCGACGAATTGCCGACACTTGAGCATAAACAAGAGGTTCTGGTTGTTCTCGAGGAGGCCCGGATAGAGTCGGCTGGTTCGTTCGATGGCCTCGCCCATACGGCCGGAGAGGATCAGCTTTAGAATTTCTGCGACGATTCAATTCATTTTCAATCTCGCTTATTTTGTGAGAAACAACCACAACTATTTATGATGTTACAGAAAAAAAAATTATGAAAAAAATTATCCCCTACCCTTGGCACGAAGGTCTGAAAGAGGCTTGGCCGGGAAACCCAGATGACAATAGGGAGCAAATCGAATAGATGGGATATTCTGCACGATAAGGGTACAGAGCTTTATCGACAAAACAATGATTTGATTGATTTGGATCAAGACCATAGAACACAAACAGGGTCAGAGGGGTCACTCTAACCCCACCCGAAACTGTGTACCTCGCTGACAAGAAAATGTTGAATAATTTTTGAAATTTGCTTCAATATCAAAATATGTTCTAAAAAATATCTTTGTATTTATCTTAAAATTGTGACCATGTGATGAAATGTAGTATTTTTTTCGATTTTAGCAAATAGAAGTAAAAACTTTTTTGTCCACTGAATTATTATTGTCTTGTGCTGCGTTTTCACGTAAAAAGTTGCTATAACAGGAATAACATAGAAATAGAGAAATTATTTTCATAAAAAATATTTCAAAAAAATAATTTTATGATAGAGGTTAGTAAACACAATAATACAACTGCATATTTAAAAGCTAACATTAAATATTATACATTATATTAAACGTTATTTTTTAACTTTACATTGACCACACGCATTGTAAAAATTTTGCATGTTTATTTTTGCAGCAACTCGGAAGTCATGCAGGAAATAAAGTCATTCCTATTTTTGCAAGTAAAACATTTGCCGCAATGTGTTTTTTCTCCTTAATGGAATAATAATTTAGAAAGTGAACACCCCTGTGCCCTGTTTAATGTGTTTGTTTTGCATATGTAATATGTTATAATAAAATTGATTAAAAATAAATATAAAATATGTATAAAAATATAAAGTGGGTTCATGCAAAGTAACTTCCAAAACTGATGTTAACATCCAACAATAATCAAACAGCAATGTTGTTAGATTTCGCGATCATATTTACAACTCTGGTAACACTGATACGCTTCTAAAATGTATAATGCTCAAAAAACTTCAAAATTCCATTTAAAACAGATAAATTTGACAACACAGCTGTTAGCATTTTTGAATTCTGCATATTTAAAGAATTTTATTGTTCCAGCTTTGCCAGTTTTGGAGATATTTAAGCGTTCCGCTACTTTTTACTAACCCATATAATAAAACCTGTGACCTACGCAAAATATTTGTATATTTTTCGTCGCCTTGTTTATTTTTACTCAGAAATAATTTTTGAATTATTTTTTCCGCATATACTTACTTTGACGATTTTTAATTGAAAGCATGTCTTCGTTAAATGGCTGGTCAGTGATATGGGCAAACGCCTCGGCAGTGTTGCAATACCCGTGATGAACCAAATACGTCGAGACCATTCTGGAAAAAAAACAACCGGGCTCTCCATCTTGTTCCTCTCAAATTAAGATAAAACTAAGGCAAGGTAGATAATCATTGAATTTCAACAGTATTTTGATTTTCTTTTTAAGTAGCGATTGACTCATAAATTTGTTATTGCATGAAAAATATTTTTTCTATAGTTTCATCTATTATTTGTAAAATTTTTAATTTCTTCAAAGTTTGCTAACCAATAAGCTGTTGCCTAAAAACATATTTAGCATAGCGTTCTTGTAATCTTTATTTAGGACAATTGCTTTGCAATTAAATAAAAAATAACCGAAACATCCATTATGTACTGTGCATTCACTGTGTCTTGATTACATTTTAATTGACTGTAACTTTTTTGTTTTTATAGATATCAAGTTAAACAAAAAAAACACTACCAATTTTCTGACATATAAACATAGGTCATATATTTTTTAATGAATCACTCTGTTTATTATATATGTGTTTAATAGAATATCTTATTCCGATTACAATGATGTAACACACTTTATACTATAGTACAGTCGTTATTGATAAATCGGTAAAAATAGTAAATTTTTATACAATTTCAAAGAGTGCCCTGACTGTTTGACACATTAGCTCATCGTATAGTTAGTATATTACACTTTATCCAGAGCGCCGAGCTCCTTCAAAACAGATATTTCCAAGGCTGCCAATGAAATTTGCTAAAAAAGGTAACGGTAATGCTAAAAAGGTATGCCGGTATCCTAATGTTTTAAATGAAGAAAAGGCAAACATATTAGGATTCTATGAAGCACATCCAGTTTTCTCTATTACTAGAGTATATGTAGAGACAAGTATTTCTCGGGGATCAATCCATCCACTCTGTTTTGAAAGAATATAAATATATTGCATTTAAATTTTGTAAAACCCAAAAACTAACTGCCCAACAATATCAGAGGATGCAATTTTGTTTGAATTTTTTAAATAGACATAATGACAATAATATTTTTTGAAAACCATTTTATGGACTCATGAAAGTTCGTTCACTACAAGAAAGGGTTGTAATAGATAAAATACGCGATATTGGTCTTTAAATAATCCTACACAAATACAAGAAATAAAAACCCAGGGGTACCAATCAATTAATGTGGTCTCATAGATCTGCATATTTTAGGTTCGATATTTATAGATCAAAAGTTAACTGGAGATCATTATTTTCAACTCTTAGAGCACCAAATAGAACAATACAGATTTACCCCTAAATATATCAGCGCTGATTATATGGCCGCAAGACGGTGTCCTTCCCCACAATGTTGTGCAAGTTAAAAAACATGGAATATCCCAATGGTTGGATAGGGAATGGTGGAACTATGGATTGGCCAGCCAACAGTCCCGTCGAAAGTTGTAGAGTGTATGAGAAATGTGTGCAGGAAAATGGTGGTATTTAAATGTATGTAAATAATTATTGTTGTTGCACACAGTCATGGCATTTATAAACTTATAAAAACTTTCTATTTTTGCCAATTTGTCAAAAACGAGTGGATTAAAATAAAAAAATATAAAAAAATAAAATTGATAGTGTTTTGCTACTTTGCTACTAACTCTACATTTTGTTTTTGTGTTTACCTTGATATCTCTAAAAACAAAAAAAAATACAGCCAATTAAAATGTTATCGAGATAAATTGAACGCTGAATTACAAACGCTCTAACTTGTTCAGGATGGCCTGCCACTCGCCCTGAGTGCCCGGCACTGGGAAATCGCAAATTTCCGCTTTGGTGCGGGCACGCAGCTCCCTCATCATGTCCTCAATGTCGAACACGAAGGGATCCTGGCCGAAATTAGCGTCCACAACTTCGCCGGGAGTCTGTAGGCCTACCGTCGGATATAAATCGGGCTGAAAGAAAATCGTCGGATGTTATTTCCATTCCAATGACCTCAACACTTTTTGCACTTTGCCATTGGCATTGGTACATAGATAAGAAGAACATTTTTTGAGCCCTAATTACAAATTAAGCCGGAATTTGAAAATTGCATCGAATAATGTTCTTTTGTTACACACAGCCATTGCATGCATTGCATTATTAATTAATATTATCATTTCTTAATTAATTAATACATTATTTTCTACAATTTTGTTTTTTAATAAATTTTACAATTAATCATTTCTTTTAAAATTGAATTATAATAATCGAATAATGTTCTTTTATTACACACAGCCATTGCATGCATTGCATTATTAATTAATATTATCATTTCTTAATTAATTAATATATTATTTTCTACAATTTTGTTTTTTAATAAATTTTACAATTAATCATTTCTTTTAAAATTGAATTAAATTATTATATTAAATAATTACTTAAAAATTTATTACTCTTCATTAATTTTGATAATTAAATTTATTATATATTAATGAAGTATATAATTAAAGTTAAATTAAATTAACGTTAAATACAATACAATTTGAAAGGTAATATGTGTTAATCCGAACGTTATATCCAGTGGCGTGGTCAGATATTTAAAAAAAGATTGAGAGTTTTCGCAGTGAAAAATATTTTGTAATTTGTCATTTTGTAATATTTACACCAATTGTGATTGCCAGGGAAAATAAAGTTTTTGGAAAAAGAAAATTAAATTTATAAAAATTCAAAAAGAATTGCTAATGGATCACACTTTTCAAGTTTCATTTATATACAATGCAAATCGGAAGACATACTTAATGAAATTTTAAAGTTCACTGATATCGGCAGGTTTTGCAGTTTTTTTCCTAGAAAGAGAAGAATTTTCTTAAATATGAAGAGGTGGAGATTGGATTGATAATTAAATAGGTTCAGATTTTATTTTAAACAGCGAAAAACAACGAACAACAAAACGTTGCCCACCTCTTCATCGTGTTAAAACGTTTCGAGGGTATTTGGGTTATTTCTGGCCATCAGGCAATTAAAGTCTACTTTTAAAAAAATGGACACGCGGCTGGCTATAAACCTAATTTAAATGTGCAACATTACTTGATTGGCAAAGTCCGATTTGTTTATAAACAAGCCTCCACGGCGCACCTTTTAATATTCGTGCGCGACATTGAACGGAATGTTATAAAAATTAATATCCCACTTCGCATGACCATTGTTTATATTTTAACGCGGTCATTTGCATAAATCGTAGACGATTCGGGACCTACATACTTATCTGAAAAGATAACAGCCATATTCTAGATTTTTTATCTAGGTGCGAATATCAAAGATGTGTAACAATTCGCTTGGCCCGGTATTTATTTATAGACTCGAAAAATATTCTCAAAAGTGGAGCGCCATTTTTCATCGCGTCCCACGTGTCACCGTTTTTTAACCTTGAGACAACCTTGGCGGCAATTCCGGAGATGCGGACGCCACTGCAGACTGTAATGTCTTCCGTAGTGTAAAGAAGGGGGTAGATTTATAAACAACTACCCTCGTTTGCCTGGTATACATAGTAACAATGTGAACACAGGTGGCTGGCTGCATCTGTCGTCAGTTTATACAGTTCCTCAAGTGTGTTTAAAATATTTTAAAAATGTAAATCTAAAATTAATTTAATCTGACGTTGAGGATTAAGGCCCCCTAAAAACCTTCACAACATCCAAAAGTATAAATAAATATTTCATTTATACTCGATCCGATCACAAGGACATGAAGTCATCACGGACGCAGACAAAGACGACCGGTTAATGTTTATTTATACATGTATATGGACTTCTGAGAGTTTTGGGCTAAAAATCTACTGTTTTGTGAAGTGACACTGAAATTCCTATTTTGACCAACTTTGAGGATGCGTAAACCCCAACGCTCTGTATAGTTGTTGATCAATTTTCGGCTGATGCATTATATTACAAATAGAGATGTCAAAAAGAAGTTTATCTGCATTGAAGCTACAGGAAACAATTTCCAATGCAACATGGAACAAAAAAAAATCTTCAAAGGTAAAAATATAGACACTCCGTAGATCCGCACTTGTAAACACTTACAGGTAGATCGCTGAAGGCGGTGCCGAGATGATGGCCGTTCTTCGTGTAGAAGCAAGTGTTATCGATGAGGTTTACACCGCAACCTATGACGTCACCGGTGGTGAATGTCGGACCATAGGGTTTGCCGGTACCCGACGAGCAGAACGAGTGACCGTCGTCACCGTGGTACCCGTACGAGTCCTTGTCCCAGCCTGAAGTAAAAGTGACGTTCGATCGCTTCGCCGCTTGAACGTGATGGTGGGCGGGGGCTCACTTACCCGGCAAGCGGTTTAGATTGACCCCGCGCTTGGACAAACCTATGCCCATATAACCGTCGCGACCCTTGCTGACGATTTTCACTTCGAAATAATACAGGCCGCAGGCGGCCGGTATGGGATGGGGCGCCTGGATACTGGCCGCGTCCCGATGCGAGTTGCCGTGCCCTGAAAACGAACGCAAACGGCGATGACGACGCTACGAAAATTTACTTTATTTTCTTCTTCTTCTTCCTTTCAAATCATTGACACATCCATATAGCTAGTAGATAATATAGTGGCCCTACTACGGTAAAAAATGACGCGCCGATATTGCCGCAGAGATGGAAATGATCTTCCAAGCATGCCTTCACCCATTAACCTGCACCTGCACCCACACACTTAACTGTCGAATTGACGAACTGTCAGCGACCATGTTGACTGTTGGACGCCGTTACGTCTAGCTGAAAACGAGATGTCAAATGGCGGCGCATGCGCATATTAAATTAATTATAGTCATCGCTTCAAAAATTTCCGTTTAGGCAAGGCCTCTATATATCTAGTAGCTATATTGATTAATCGTTAAAAACCACTGTAATTTTCAAATAGAGAACAAGATGAAACAGTTGATCCGTTTCCACTCCAAATTATAAATTTTACATAACTTTAGTTTAGGTAAACTAATTTTTCAATATATTTTTTTACTGCCTTAGTAAGTATAATTTAACTTTAAAATAGGCAAAGGTTTTACATGTTTCGTTCGACATATCCTGATCTGAATCTCCAAGAATTTCTATCTTTCCAATCATTATCTGTAACGCCTCTTTCTTTCATGCATTTTGCACATCCCGTTCCCATGAGTGTCCGACTCTTTCTCTTTTCCTTCGGTCTGTAGGATAATAAGTGTCTCCATTGCAATTGTCTCCGAATATCCTAATTATTTCTGTATCTGTATTGATATCTTCCTCTCTGATGCTGATATTTTCTTGAGATTAATGTTTAGACCCCATTTTTGTACTCCTCTGAACATTTATGAAATCTCGTCTGCGTCATTGGCAATAATCACCTGTTTATCAACAAAATGTAAGTGAAAGAGGTAATAGCCATGCCATATCACATTCTATAGATTCTTACAGCTTCCTTGGCATAGAATTTAACTTTAATTTCCATATCTACATATCAAATCCCACAAATTGATCCTTTCCGGTATTCCCTTGAAGTAACATTTCCTCAAGAACTTTTTTGTCTCTCATAAAAAGTACTCCTATATAAGAAAATGGAGTGCCCACCGGAAAAGACGATGAAGTCGATATGTGCACCGATTTGCTAGCGAGTTTGATGGTTGAAGATAAACCACGCTCGCGTTCATTTGCCCTGCTCTATACCGGTGAATCCTGGCTAATTATCTAATAATTTTTCTTTTAGTACGTACCAAGGCCAAGCTCTCCCAAAAATCTTCAGTAGCTGCCCAAAATTATATACATACTCTTACTGCAATAAACACAAGAATTTCCTTATAAATCACCATTGACTTTTGTCAATATAAATAAAATAATGAACAGATATTTAAACCTCGCAGTGTCTTCTGACCTGATAAACCATAGAAGAAATGTATTTCATTATTTCCCAATCCTTATCTTTACCGTAAATAACTTTTGCCAAGTACAAATTTAACTGTTTGAAATCAAAATATACAAGTCGCTGGACCCTAAAAGCCTCTCCCGCTCAGCCGATCTTTGATTTTGATCCCTACACCACTGGGTTATTTATTGGGCTCGGGTTAAAGGCACCGACGGCGATGAACCGCCACGAGGGGCGGGGAGACGACGAGATACGATCCTCATGCGGATCACAGACGGTCGAAGAACCTACGCTTTTGCGACACACGACGGGGATCGAACAGTGGCGGCGGGTCGTCCACCCTTCAGGTTTTTTTTTTCGTCTGCTCAAGCAGCCTCCTCGCCATGTTCTCTCCCCTTGGATACCGAGTTAATGGAATCATAGAGTTGTAATAGAAGTTACTAACTGAACTAGCGAGTGCCTCTAGTCCTTATCGGGGACCCTTTAGGTGTCAATTTTGACACGAAACCGCCATAACGTTTTTAGGTTAAGTTTAAAGCGTTAAAAATAAATGTAATACACAAAAATAACTTTAAACTCGCTGTTTTTAAGTTGAGGGTTTTAAATCTAAAAAGAAGATAGGGAATATGTTCAAAATAACTGTCGCTAACTTTCAAATATCCGTGCGGCAATTTATAATCCCCTGTTTATTTATTATCACGACCCACGCACATATGTAGGTTACAACTCTAAAAATAACGCCAAAGTACCAAAAGGCTCGAGCTGCAGTTTCAAATTATGTTCTTGGATCCACGTGTTCTAATACTTCTCACGCCAAATTAACAAAACTATATTATCCTGCACAAGCAATGCACGAAATTTCTTTCGAATGCTGGCATCAGCAAGCTACCGAGCTAACCGCGAAAATAAATCGCGGATGTAGCTATCCTAATTAGTTCACTTACTGTCGACCACACTTGGCTTTCAACTCATTGACGTTTCTTCTTTCAAATTTGTTACTCAACGTGAATCATCCTGTATACACCGGCGCAACAGTAAAAACTACCCAATCTTCCACGTCCCAGTGGGTATAGAGAAACAATTATATCCACGAGCAAGGTGAAAGTGGAATCGCATCGCGATAATTAACGTTGCGTTATCGAATTGTTATTAACCATAAAGCTGGCGACGGGTTTTATTAATTAATCGCGAAATGCGACAAAGCGAAAGGCAAAGAAGACATGTATTGGGGATGCGTACTCGAAACGAAAAGCAGGGGGATGGCTCTTTGAATGTCAGGCGATCGGCCACAAAAGTTTTGTTTAAAAACGGAGGCATAACTTGTTCGACCCACACGTGACCGGAACCCTCCACGGGTCCATAAAATATTTACCCTAAAATAACTCGCTCCGGAGTTTTGGTGCCCCGAGAAAACGGCACAGCATGCACCTTTTTTTCGAGACGCTTCTACTGTTTCACCTCTCTGATTTTTAACCTCAAAAGTAATGGAATGGCAAATTATCAACAATTCGATTCAATCTACAACAAATAACAGGGCGTGCATCCTAGATGCGACAAGATAATTTCATTTATTGTAAAATGTATTAAAAAAAGATTTTTTATAACATTTTAAAAATTGTTTCAAGAACGCAATGACATAAAATCAACTCGGGTATTCTGCAAAGTCGGCAAAACACTTATCTTCGTTATCGAAAAGGAAGTAAACAAAATAGAGCACCTCTCGCTACGTCACAGAAGTAACCAACTGATTAGCGGAATTTCAATTTTCTTTTCTTCGAAGGACCCAAATCAATAGGCTTAACAATCCTATGGGTAAAATTAAAATTAGAATATACCATTTACCCCTTTCGGACATTGAAATAAATGTGAAAACGAACGACCATGTTGATGTCGTCCAGCTGATTCTGACAAAGTAAATCCAGATCAAGTGATTGTCCCTAACGAGAACTAAAATAATTCCGTCCTCCTAATAAAAACCCCATAAAAATTAAGCACGACGCATGAAAACCGAACGCGTTTGTTCCGTGGTGGACTTTTACGTCGCGGAAAACAAGAATACGCACGACGAAATCGAGCTCATTATCATAACAGTACATATCCGCGCACGTACCTTATTTTATCGAAGATTACTATTTTTCCAAAACGACGGCAGAGCCAGAAGTCAAATCGGGATTATGCGACCTATCGCTTGTGCGCAGAGAATTCAACGAGGCTCGTCGTATTTTTCACACTCACCCGATATCTGCCATACGACCCAACTCACCCCGTGTCATGATCAGCTGATTTCTTTGTTTGATATTGAGAACGGGCTTTTTGCCAGCAAGACACTCGATGACACCCCACAAAAACGGTACCGTCGCGAACCCCGTGCTCGAAATGACCGATCCAGAAACGCAACAAAGATAATGCGCGACGGAATTCGTCCAAACGGACCTTGAAAGCATTTCTTACCTTTATAGTGGACACGTAAATTGCCCTGCGAGAGTCCAATGTAGCCGTATTTTTCTTTGGGACTCCAAGCCCGCGGCAACGGAGTCTTGCTCTCGTTGACTGCCGGATAAAGTCTTTTTAAACGGTCCATCGTGCCATTTTGCGTTTCCTTTTGCTGATCCATCGCACTCCGACCACTGCTCACCGCCGCCATTGCTAAACTCACTCGAATCGGCGATCAGCTTGTCCGACGTTGCCGGATCGCGGCGAATTTTTATTATCGGGAAATATTGATCGGTCAAATCCGAACGATATTTTCTGTCCGTTCTTGTTTTTACATGAAACGGCTTCGAAAAAATGCAAATTATCCAAAGGAGCAGTTGAAATTATCTAATTTTCTTGGACGCACCACCGTGCCCGTTTTTGAACGAGCTGGCAACAGCGTTGTCGGATGATAATTTGGTTCCCCAGAAATGAAATCTACAGATGAGATTTGTCGTTTGCGCCCTCATTTGAAAGATGTCGAATCGCGTTTCGTTTTCAATGGCGCGATATAAACTTAATGATTGTTTTCTGACTTTTTTGGTAACTAATTTGACTAAGAAACGTAGCATAAAAATCGTCTAAAAAGTAACCAAAACTGACCTCTTATTTACGTCAAATTCAAACTCAAGAGTGACCGTTTGATTGGAATTCCAGAATTTTTTTAATAGCACAAAATTTAAATTGTTGCAGCAATGAATAATTTACAAATTAAGAATAAAAAAACAATTATCGACATATTTTATTATTAGAATCAATCCAAATAGTAATAAATAAAACCCATATTTACAAAAACAGCTACTATTAGATAAAATAAATTACAATGAATGACCAACAGACATTCCACTGCATTGTTTTTTTTTTATTTCCAGCCTTACTGTGAAGTTAAGTTTTAATTTCTACCTCATATTTTAAGGCAAAGTATGTAGTTATCCCCTACTTTTTTGAACAGATTTAAACATGTTTATTAGATTATTATATATTATATAATATGGTAAAGAGTGCATAAAACCCCTTTTTTTTATATTTGATGACCTCCAAATAACAAATCTTAATTGATTATTCATACCAAGTAAAAAATACAATATTTCTTTATAAAAATAGACATGTTTTATATTATAAAAAAGGTAATTTGATGTCCAATTGAAATATTTACTAAAAATTAGAGGTTTCCATAAGAAGTAAACATAAAAAACTAACCTACTACCAATTGAAAATTATTGCATAGAAAATTTGTGGTCATTCGTGGCATTTTAACAAGAATTTCAAGTAGTTTTTGGATATCTTAACACTGCATTAAAAAATCAAATCTACATGTTTAAAGTGGTAGAAAAAAGTAGGTAGGTACAGTCCAAAAACAATGACAATTTTCACCATGCTAAGATGGTTCAAATTCTGGGCTTTTTCGGTAGAGACCCAAATGCCGAGATAACAGTACTTTTTGTGCCTGTCGCAGCAGTAGTCAAAGTTGGTGGAGCCACCAATGTTGGAGGCTTAATTGTACTTGCTCCCAAAGCTGGCATGTCCCATTTGCTTTTCCGCTTATTCTTGGCATCCTCTTCATGTTTCTTTGTGCCAGATATAAACTCCACCTTGCCTTTCCTTTCCTTTTCTCTCCTATCCATCTCAGCCTTTTGAACTTTTGCCAGATCCTCATAGAATGACTCTTTGCTCCACTTTAGCGGATCATATATAGAAGGGGGATAATTTGTTCCTAGAAAGAACTATGTATGATAGATTCAAATATTACCAAAATAAATACCAACCAAGCTCATTTAAGTCGCAATATTGAATAAGCTTCTCATATATGCTGGGGTTTCTAAAATCCTTACGCTTTTGTATGACTGCATTCATGTCCATCTGCTGCGATTGCATTTTCTCATACAGCTTGGTGATTTTATCTTGTAATTCTGCTGAACATTGCCCTGCAGGTTCTGGTGGGATTGTAACCCCCTCTTCGATCAATAGCTCTTCATCGGAGTGTTTATCATTGTCATTTACAAATATCACCTTGAACAAACAAATTTGGATATGGATTTCGGCACAACCCATTGGCCCTCACCTGTTGAGGAATATCATCATCAGCTTCTCCCTCATCTGAAGCTATGGTATCATCATGATAAGAAACCAAAGTGGCTATTTTTGTAGTTACAGTTATGGAAGTCACAGTTATGGAGGGGCTAATTGGACGCGATGATGTACCTGATTTATTGTCTGAATTGTCACCTGATGATGATTTCGCATTATCTCCATTACTTTCGTCGTGTTCCTCCTCCTCACCTTCCGAATCTGTGTAAGTAGCAGTTAGAGACGCCAAAGCTGATGTAGACATTCTCGTACACCTCCAATTAGCTTTAGCGAGCTAAACTAATTTCAAAAGAAATCCGAATCTTCCTATATTATCAGTTCAAATCATAGATAAGATGTTTTGGTAATACGAATATGGAAAAATTGTGCCATTAATACAGAACATAACCTCAATTCCTTTTCTAGTTTCTATAGTAAAACTTATTATGCAAATGTGTATAAAATTACATTTATCAAATGTGTTCTAAATACCATCTGCTGAGTGAAAGAGAAAATACCTCTTTCACTAAGTATTGACATCGAAGGATTGAAGCACGTATCAAAGTTAACTCAACTATTACTTGACAATCACTGGATGAATGAATATAAAATACAACCAAATAATTTTTTTCGGATTCTGTGCGTCAATGAAGTATTAAAAAAAAATTGTGCTGGGCGCATGATCTTAGTTATGTTGCCCAGAACGTTGAGTATTTCCAACCGAAACTTATATTGGTAGCTTTTAGAATTTGAAATTCGAGGCCGTTACAGTTATAAAAAATTAAAGGTTAGTTAATTTCATCTAATGTTTTTTAGTATTTTTATTTGGATCGGATTCTGCTAATTTTCGGTTAGTTTTGGACACTTAGTAAATTGCAGTTATTTTGTAGAGCGTGTAAATAGAAAAGTCAATAAACAGAAGCCCCAAGTTTAAATTAATTCTATTTCCCTACAATAACATGTATATAAAGTCGATTGTGATGGAAGGATTTAAATCCTATGGCGAAAGGACAGAAATTACCGGGTTCGATCCGATGTTTAATGCTATTACCGGATTGAATGGTAGTGGAAAATCAAATATCTTGGACGCGATTTGCTTCATATTGGGCATTACAAATCTAAGTCATGTAAATTAATTCTTAATGATCCTATATAATGCAACCTAAACTGCATATTTTTCAGGTTAGAGCAAATAGTCTACAAGACTTAATTTACAAAAGTGGTCACGCTGGCATTAACAAAGCCACCGTGACTATTACATTTGATAATAGCAACCCTACCCAATGCCCCGTAGGTTTCGAAGGTGTTCAGGAAATTATTGTTACGAGGCAAATTGCTCTTGGTGGCAAAAATAAATATTTGATTAATGGCACAAATGTTCCTAACAAGAAAGTATCCGATTTATTCTGTTCAGTTCAATTAAATGTAAATAACCCTCACTTTTTAATTATGCAAGGGAAAATTACCAAAGTATTGAATATGAAACCTCCAGAGGTAAGAAAATATATTTGTGATATATTTTTTGAAAAAAATGTTTTATAGATATTGTCTATGGTTGAGGAAGCGGCGGGAACGCGAATTTATGAAACAAAGAGACATGCAACTCAAAAATTAATAGAAAAAAAAGATTCCAAACTGCTTGAATTTCGTACTGTGAGTAGTCCAGATGGGTTATTGAAACAATATTTCTTATTATTATTATCTATTGCGTTTTAGGTTATCAAAGAAGAACTATCTCCAAAACTGGAGAAACTGAGGGCAGAACGAGAGCAGTATTTAGAGTACCAGCGGACTGAAAGGGAACTAGAGCACATGATGGGTTTATATCAAGTTTGGCAGTATTTTGAAGTAAAACGCAAACTTCTCAATGCCCAAAAGGCTTTAGAGGGCAGTGAGAATGAAGAAATTGTCCTTAAAGAAGAAATCAATAAGAACCTGGAGGTGGTCAAATCTTTGGATTTTGAAATTGAGGAGATTACTAAAAGCAATGAATCAGTAAGTGTGGGGTTTTCCTACTTGCTTTAGGTAAATGGTGTTTATTAGGAATCAGATAACGAGCTGAAAATAGTTGAAGTGCAGCTAAAAGAAGAAGAAAGGAATGAAGCAAAAGTTGATGCTTCTTCAAAATCAATTAAAGATAACATAATGACCGAGGAAAAAAAAAAGAAGCAGCTGGAGAAAAACTTGACTAACAATGAAAAGGCACTAAAACTGAAGGAAGGGGAGTTGAGCCAAGTGAGAGAATATGTATAACATATTGGAGACCATTTATGAATTTTAAATTTTAGGTTCAAGACTTGTTTGAGAATTTAAAAGAGAATGATAGAAAGGATCGTGAGGCCTTTGCCTTGTCTGAGAAGAAATATGAAGCCTTGTGTGCCGGAATGGAAGTGAATGATGAAGGTGAGGCAGAAACATTGGCAGAACAATTAATCAAAGCGAGAGAAGATGCTTCTAGGTGAGAGAAAATGCATATTTTTTAAATCCCTACTAAAACGGGTTGCTTTTTTGAATAATCAAAGTTTTGTCAAAATGGATGTACCACAAGTACCAATTATAGGGCCTTCTTTTATTTAAATTCTACATCAGTGAATTGGAAAATTGAGACATAGGAGGAAGGGTAATTTCTCCTGTGGACAACAATGTTCTTGGCTTTGATAAGACATCTAGGAAGGATGCAGATGTTAAAATGAAAAAGTTTTTAGATTTTTAAATTATCCCTTAATATAAATAAGTCTTTTAAGAAATACTAATTGATACTGGTAGTGGTACTAATTAAAGAAGGAAATGTATTTGACAGTGAAGTTTTACAAAAACCTGAAATTTATTGCTCTATAAAATCCATACATACATCCATCCATACATCCATATATCTTCCTGGTGATGCAGGGGATGTGAAAATTGCAAAATTTTCTGAAAAATTAAATGGAATAATATCACTTTTCTTTCACTCAATATATTATTCCTAGCCTAAAATATGGAGCAAAGAAGTTTTGTTTTCATAAAATTTTTGAAAAATGCTATTAGACCGTATTTGTTATTCTTCTTTAGTCTTTATTCAAGATTTAGATATATAAATATTGCCGGGCATAACAATGAATATAGACAGAATATGCGTAGTGGAAAAACAAATGATTAAAATCAACTTTTTAGTATATATAAAAGACAAATAAATAAATAAAAAATACCAATGAAATTTTTGCTCTGTGTTATCGGGCGTTTTTGTTGTGCTATAAATATTTAAACTTATATGTTTATTTCTTTATAAATTTTATTTTGCGAGAATAGTATATTATGCAACAAGTGCGGTAAACGGCATTTGACTAACTATAATTCATTATAAAAAATGGAACGAAACCGTAAGAACTATGTTTGCATTGTTTTTGTTGCTGACATCTATGGTTAATGATTTTGTTTGTCGATTTTTAAGAATGTTTTCAAATATCAGCAATTCTAATGGCGTTTTTATTTCATCGTAAACGTAATTAGAATATCCCCGCAACTGTGTTTTGATTGAAAACGAATTACCAAAAAAATGTCGAATGTTTGTTGGTTAGGGCGAGCACTGAAAGCAAACAGGCCGCAATGCAGCTGAACTTTTGTCAGAACCGGCTGAGAGACAAAGAGAAAGAGGCAGGGGGCACTTCGTCTGACCACCATAGGGACGAGGTCAATTTAAAAAGGGTTGAGCAGGAAATAACCAACTTGGAGGTACTCATTCGCCTCGCTTCTCCGCCACTCTTCCAAATACTGATCCGACCGATGTTATTTTCAGTCGGCGCTTTCCAAAATCGGCTTCTCGGAAGAGCATATGGCGCAGCTGCAAGAAAAGAGGCGGGTTCTCGGTCAGGAGGTGCGCGGTTTGCGCGACAGCGTCGACAACTTCGATGCGCAACGGCCCTACGCGTCATTCAAGTACCGCGATCCCGAGACTAACTTCGACCGGGCCTGCGTTAAGGGTGTGGTAGGACGGTTAATCACCTGTAAGGACATCATGTACGCTACCGCTTTGGAAACGGCCGCTGGAGGTAGGCTTTACAACGTCATCATAGACACGGAGGTGACCGGGAAAAAACTACTGCAGAGGGGAGACCTGCAGACTAGAACGACCTTCATACCGCTGAACAAGGTCACCTCGCACAAAATGGACCCTGGCACGATCCGTCTGGCCCAGAACTTAGTGAGTGACAACGAAAAAAAATCCAATGTTCCAATTAATTAATTGATTATTAATATTTAATTAATACATCAATGTAAAATTATTTAGTATTATGTTTCTTGAAAGCAACAATTAGTTTTAGTTCCTCATACCTCAGGTGTCTTATTTTACCCCTTATTACGATTTTAATACGATTTTAGTACGATTTTAATTTTTAATTTACATTTATTACCTACTTACCCTTATCAACAGAAGTTTTTTTTAACTTATTAGGGGTGGCGGTGTTCTTTCAAGAAAGCAGTTGTTTTCAATTTCATAAACCTTAAGTTTATTAATTAATTAAAAAATTAATGAATAATTTAAATAATGAATTTGCTAATTAATATGTAATTAGTAATAATTTTTGTATATAAACGTCGGCCGAATTCGTTCAGGTGGGCAAAGAAAATTGCCAACCGGCACTGCAGCTGATAAACTATGACCAGCAACTGGAGCCCGCGATGAACCTCGTCTTCGGTAATGTGTTCGTGTGCAAAAACCTCGATGTCGCTAAGCAGGTGGCGTTCCACAAACATATCATGAGGCGGTGCGTGACTCTGGACGGAGACTCAGTAGATCCTTCCGGTACGCTCAGTGGCGGCGCCAGGCAAAAGGGCGAGCCAATGCTCAAGCAGTTGCAGAACGTTCTGGAATATGAAGTGAGCTTTCTATAGCTGTTTTATTTGGTGTAGTTAAAATAGCCAGAAGTGGTAGCGCTGGAAGCTTAATTTTTGATTTAAAATGTCGCAAAAATTATATCAAATTAATGACGACACCAAGTTCACTCTACTAATTTAGCTAGTTTTATTGGTCGGTTTTTTTTGTTGGTCTCGCATTTGAAATTAGACGTAACTCGAAATTAATGGTGCTATAATTTTTTTACACGAGTTTTTAACCGATTCTAACAAAAGAAAAAATAATGTCCACGACAATCAGTTTATACTATTATTCATACCCCGTATCATTGTTTGAACTACCGCTGTTTGCATTTAAGAATCAACTGAAACTTAAAGAAAGTGAACTGCGCACGATAGAGAACAAAATCAGACAACTGACCGGTGTCCAAGAGCAGTACAATGGTATCAAACAGAAGCTCGAGTTGTCCAGACACGAGCATAACCTAATCAAGCAGCGGTTACTAAACACGAGTTTCCATAGGAGTCAGGAAGAGGTGGCTGGTTTGAAAGCGCAAATAGGTGGGTTGACCGGCTTATAGGCAACCTTGGAATTGACGTAATGGTGAAAAAAAATTCCGCAGATGAACTCCAGGCACGAGTCCAATCCTCTAAAGCGATTGAACAACGTTGCGTCCAGAAAGCGAGAGATCTCGAGGTTAAAATGAAAGACTCTACGGGCTACAGGGAGAAAAAGCTTAAAGAGGCAGAAGCGGAAATGAAGCAGCTCAAGCGACAGGCTGACAAGAGCAAGGAGGAGTGGCGTCAACGCGAACAGGAATACGAGACATTGACCTTGGAAATCGCAGAGCTGAAGAAGAGCATCGAAAACGTCAGGCAAGACCTGCTTGCCTCAGAGGCGGTCCTTGAAAAGCTCCAGGAAGAGTTTGAGGAAGTGACTGCCAGGTCTAAGGAGGTCAAGGTGCGTTTGTTTTTTATTTTCTTCATTTTCATTTTCATTTCACCCTTAAATATTTCATTTGAACATTATATTACATTAATGTTCTAGTTTTTATGGAATTTAATTTTTTATGGTTCTTTTGTTTAAACTTATTACAACTCTAGCGAATTTATTATAGCAATTGTAATTAGTTAATGTCTTAGTTTTTTATTTTTATTTTTTTTTATATTTACTTTAAATTTTAATTAAAATTAAATTAATTGAAATGTGTCTGCAATCATTATCATTTGTTTTTTATATTTCTCACACTTTTTAAAATTTAACCTGCCAGATATTCTCCATTTTTTACATGAGTCTTTTCACATTTTTTGTGTCATAATACTTCTTTTTTCTTGGTATAATTTTTCAACTGGAAAATGTTGACAAGATTGTACGCCTGAATCGTCCTCTTATAGGACAAGGTCAAGGCACTACAAACGGAGGTCAGCAAATTGAAAGCCTCCATTACCGCGAGGAACAGTGAGGCCCAGCAAAAAGTGAAAAAGAGGGACCGCCTATTAGCCAGGAACAACGAGATTGAGCTGGCGATCAAAAAGCATAAGCACAAAATTAATGAACTCAAGAACTCATACCAAAGCACCAAACACAAGGTAAACAGCAGTCGGCGTGAGAAGGCGTCCTTGACTTGCCCACTCCTCTCCCTTTCAGGAACAGGAATATTCGAAGAGAATCGCCAAATATGCGAACTACATGGAGAAGGGCGAGGCATTGTCATCCCAGGAGGGCCACGACCTGGAACGCCGCATTAAGGTAGCGCAGGAAAAAAAACACAAGCTGGGCAGGGTCGTCAATGCACAGGCGCAGACGATGTTCGAGGAAGAATTGAAAGCGGTAAGCGCGATGCGCTTCGGTGAGGTGGCAGAGGTTGACCTATATGTTGCAGTTCAACGAAATGGTGAAGAAACAGGGCATTGTCGAAGTGGATAAGCAGAAGCTGATTAAGATGATCAGCGAGCTCGATCAGAAGAAGAAGAATGCGCTAGAGCTAGCGCACGAACAGGTGTCGAAGGATTTCGGCTCGATTTTCGCTACCTTGCTGCCCGGCGCCAACGCGAAGCTCGTCGCGCCATTCGGCAAAAATATCCTGCAAGGTCTAGAGGTATGTCCCACACAGTAAAGTTAGGTGTGATGTACATTATATCAATGTTGTCGATATATATCTATTTAATATACAGTAGACATACAATACATTTAAAAAGAGCATTCAGTGTATATGACGTTTATCTCGGGCTAAGAAGTACCATGTACCAGATGGTCAATTATAATGCCATCAACGCTGCCCTAAGCAAATTAATTATGATGGCTTCTATCGCCGCTAGAAGGCGTTTTGCGACGTTACAACAAAGAAATTTTTTTTCTCAAAAAAATTAAATGCAACAATATCACGTTTATTGCAACAAGCCACACTAGTGAGAACCGCATTTTGATATCTCTTTAATAACCTATAATATCAGTTAAAGAAATGAAAACAAAATAATGTTGCCATTTTCGGGAATA
Organism: Cylas formicarius; assembly: GCF_029955315.1. Taxonomy (NCBI): domain Eukaryota; kingdom Metazoa; phylum Arthropoda; class Insecta; order Coleoptera; family Brentidae; genus Cylas; species Cylas formicarius. The sequence goes on along the minus strand of NW_026844214.1, from coordinate 42,357,481 downwards.
CCTATTTTCAGGATACCTGCGCGTTATTAAATGCTAACATAGTTCTTTTAGGAAGAGTAAAAAAAAATAATATTCTTAAAAATATTATAATTTTTGAAAATTCTAGGTACACCTCTACTGCTTTAATTCCACTCGACCCTTATTCTGCAAAAGAAAAAAAAAACATACTTGGTTATTAAGGTTAAAAATAAATGAAATGAAGTCCTGAATGGAATACAAAAATGAAGCAAAGTACTAGTCCACAAATAATTATTTTATTTTTATGATTTCGTCATGTGCCAGTTTTGACGTTTTTCTCTTCACTGCTTCTGAAAAACAAAGCTGTTTCTATTACAAAAAAACTAACAGAAAGACATTATAATATCGCCAAAGCAATTGTTACAATAACTCTTAATAAATAACTATTTTTCTGTAACAATAATATCATAATTTACAGTATTCGCTTCACATTTACCAGAACTTTTAATGAAATATGTTTATCCACTACATGGTATAAAGCAACCATAAATAATTCCATCCATATAATTAAAGATAAAATTAATGGATCTTTATAACGGCGAGAATTAAGATTACTCATTCTGTGTTACCAAATAATTTACCGTGAATAAACTTAATAATCTACCAAAACACATTAAAAAGCTTCATAAAATGGCAAGGAGTTCTGTTTGGTCCCTTGGTTCTTCGTTCTGAAAATTGTTTATAATATGTTGATGTCTGCATAAAGATGTAGATGGAATATTAAAATGTTAATATTGTGTAGTTATGTTTATCCATAAGATATACCCAATTAGATAATATATATGTCAGAGATCGAAAAAATAAAAATAGAAATATGGAAGAGTATAGACCACCTAATGATAAGGGCGCTTACATATTGTCATATAATATCATATTTATATTTCATGTATTCACAAAGTCCTGTGTAGGGTATTTGTAGTATTTGCTAACGAAGGCACTAAAAGCATGAGACTGCGGGAATTACAAAATTTGCTTTTGTTTACCATTCATGAGGACACTTATACTTAATATAATTTTAACTTCTGCGTAGTCGACATAAGTTAGAAAAGGAAAAGAAATTATCAACAGATTGGTCAGTTTTTAAGAAAGTTTTTTGTTCATGCCTTGGAATATTTTGCGGGAGCTGTAAATAATATTGATACCAAATAATTAGCACTATGTCTTAAAAAGTCCATTTTTATATATTATTTGACACCAGTGTCCTATAATATGTAATAATCACCAGTGCGCCTAAATTTGTTGATATTTTCTTTAACATATTTCAAAAGTATATAATTAAATTAAATGCTACGGAAACATCCCTACGATCAGAATTCTATTGACGTCGAAGATGTCATATCATATTTCCCACGGTGAACGGGAGACATTTATGTAATTCTCCTAACTACCAAAACCAACTCTTTGTTAGAGTTGTTGGCTGTTCCGACGAGTTCCAGCAAAATGTTGATTCCTTTTTGTTATTACTATAAAAATTCTCTCCACACTTTTAAGGTCTTTGATATTTTACCTTAACGGAAAACGGGGGTATCAAACACTCCCACAAGTCAACTCTCTAAAAAAATTATTATATTAAAGTAATACTAATAATTTTTATGTGTTTCACTTATGGGTGAGAAACCAGGTTTCATTATTAAAACTCGATAGTTCTGACATTGTCGTCAAGTCTTATTTTCATAGCCAACTAGTTCGGGATGCAAAGTGGGACGTTTCAGATAAAAGTGTCGTTGGGTAACGTGTGGAAGGACAGTTTGACAGAGCTGAGCGGTGGTCAAAGGTCGCTCGCTGCGTTGTCGCTTGTTCTGGCAATGTTGTTGTTCAAGCCGGCGCCACTGTACATATTGGACGAGGTGGACGCCGCTTTGGACCTCTCCCACACGCAGAACATAGGCAGTATGCTAAGATCTCATTTTAAGAAGTCTCAGGTATTCATATATTTAGGTTTCGGTAAGGAAGGGATAAAGGGAGAGGTGTATCAGTTTGTCATAGTGTCGCTGAAGGACGGTATGTTTAACAACGCGAACGTGCTCTTCAGGACGAAATTCGTGGACGGCGTATCCACAGTTCAACGGACAGAGAATACCAGGAAAGGTTAGGTATTAAATTTTTTTGGAATGTATATAATTTTTAATAAAGCGTGTTTATATTTACCAATCCGTCTTTGGAGCCTTGTTTTTTTTAAATTCTTTACCCGATGCAAGCAAATGAAAAAATAAAAAAAACGGATTTAAATAAAGCGTAAAGTCATCATTGCGTATTAGGTAGGTAACTTGTAAACGGTAAGTGTTTGAAACAGGAATTTTAGGTTAGTTTTGGATAGCATCAGTCATAATCTGTAAGATTTTTCGGGCTGTTAGCCCGTGGTCCATTGGTTTTGCTACCAAAGCTTTCAGCTGCTACTGCGACAGCCATCTTCAGTGGAACGTAGATTGTAGCGCGACAACTGTATCGGTACCGTTGCCGGTTGTCGAAGTCGTACCTGTTGCGAACCGTTCGGACGGACGGCGGACTAAACCGTCGTTTGAGCGTCCGGGCCCCTCTCCGTGTTGTTTGTGCTTTTTGCAGGACGTTATGCCATATTTTGTTTACTTATAACCCCTCTTCACGTTTGTTGAAATTGTTTTTATGTTTGTGTATTTCAATTGCTTCTCGATGTAGTCTTGCGTGGTAATGTTTCTCTGTAGACAGAACTTCGATGTTGTTGAATTTGAAGTTGTGATTGCCATTAGTAAACACGTGTTCTGCCATCGCCGATTTTTCTATTTATCCCAAGCGACAGGATATTTTGTGTTAAGTCAAGCGCGTAGATATGATGCGTTTTGTTGTTCCAATATACACGTGTCCGCATGAACATGGGATTCTGTATACCCCGGCCGAAGACAGCGGTTTTCGGGGATCTTTGGACGATCTTAAGTATTGTTGTATTTGTCCGGTGGGTTTAAAAAAAAAGTAATATAAATAAAGTAAATATTTTGCACTTCTATATTTAAATTGCACGCCAAAGCAAGAACGTTATCTGTTTTTGCAATGATGTATGTTTTGTGGTTAAAGTGAAATGCGCTTTTCCACAAACAGTGCTAATAATAGACATTTAAAAAAAAATAATTTGTGAGTATGGCTTAATATATGTTCATTTTTTTTTGTAATATTTTACTATTTAAATTCGTATATGTCTACTGTTTAAGATACCTAGCCTTACACGAGTTATCTCACTAGCGAAGATCCAAGAATGCTGACCCAGCAGAGTCCTATTTCTACATATAAAAACGTAGTTTAACGGTGTCGACGCAGAGTTCTGTCTAGACATCTTATTGTAACAGACCTTTTTAAAACGGTTGTAAATTTAAATAAAGTTTTTAAAAAAGGCAACGGTCGTCCCGAGTAGTTAATTGGCGTAGTCGTAGTAGGATTTCCAGAAATTGACTAGCGCACCGTGTCGCGACGTCGATTTTTCGTATCATCGATTAATTGGAAATCGGACCTATTGGTGATTAGTGTTTGGCAGAGTGGATTTCTGAAAATTGAAAACCCCAGTTTATCGAAGACCTGTACGGAACACGATCATCGGAAATAAGAAATCATATCGTCTAGTTTCGCAAGGACAAGAATTTTGTGAAGACCAATATCGCCGATTGAAGTCTTGTTCTTATAGAAGGGATGACCAGAACCGCCCCCTACCTAGTACTGTAAGTTGCAATTATTTGTTAATGTCTGAACTTGATGAAATAATTGATAATATTGAAACGTTAGCTATCGATTTAAGTAATAATGCACCTTCAACCAGCTCAGGTCAGAAAAATTATTTCGCAACAAATTTGGAAACTATTTTTGATAAACATAATTTAGAATCAGACAGTCAATTTAGTTAATCTCTTATAAGTATGGTTACTTTTAAATCTGAATATCTCAACTGCGTCCCAGAATTCGATGGGAACCCAAACGATTTATCTAGATACCTAACTATTTGTCAAACTTTTATTGATAAATTTTATAATGTTAGAGAACCTAACTCTTTCGAAAATATTTACTTGTTGAATTGTCTAATTAGTAAATTGAAAGGAAATGCAAAAGTCGTGATCAATCTTCAAACATCCAGTACTTGGAATGATTTAAAAAATATTTTGTATAGAAATTTCGCGGACCAAAGAGACGACTCATGTCTTAACAGAGATTTAGTGATGCTCCGCCAACAGCCAAATGAAAAACCGACTCAATTTTACGATCGAGTTTTGCATATCCTAAATTTGATTTGTTCATTTATTGATACGCATGAAACGACTAATGAAGCAAAACAAGTAAAACGTAAACTCTATAACGACCTTGCTTTGAAAACATTTTTGTCCGGCTTAAAAGAACCTGTTAGTACAACCATTAGATGTATGCAACCTGATAGCCTGTCGAAAGCCTTAACATTTGTAATGCGAGAAAGTAACGCGCAATATTTTCAAAATATGACCAAAGTAGTTCAAAATCAGCCACCTCAGAATTTAAAACATAATAACCAGCATGTCCAAAATTTTCTTTCCAAAGAAAATATGCAATTTAATGGGCATAACCCATTTTAGACATCAGCAACAAGCATTTCCCACCGGTCCAATTGATATTAGGCCAGTTTATAGACCCCCGCAAAAATACTATACAAATTCACAAGTTTTTGGCAGACCCCAGAATGTCTTTAGACCCAACCAAATTAAAAATCTACCTCCACCTATGCCTATGTCTGTGTCTACACGCAACAGTGGCAGACCAAATTTCAATAACCAAAATAATTTTAAAAATAATCCCATTTCAAGCACATCTCAAAAACCGCAAAAAATGTAAGTCGAGGAGATGTACAACACGGAACTCGATCAATTCGATCAATCTAATCAATTTGATCAATGTTATTATGACCCATATTACCCTGACTATTATTCATATTGTAACAGTCATTATCAGCAAAATAATCCAGAGTATTTTGTACCTTTGGAACAACCCACAATTCAGTCTGGTAAGTTGCACACTGAATGTTTTCAGTCGGTACAAACTACGTCATTATCTGAAAATGATAACGAGTTAAGTGCAAATGTAAATTTTACGGAAGCTCCGCAATTAGACAAGAAAACCTGATTTAGCACAGAAATTCTATCCAAGTTGCATTCGCTATGACCCATTTATTGTTTCTACATGTTACCAAAAATCCGCCCACAAATATAGTTCTTTGTTACCTCCATCAAAAATATTTAATTTACCAAACCCAATGAAATTAAAATTTTATCTCTTCAATTTTCATAATTATTTCAACGGTTTGATCGGAACCGATAATTTAAAATTACTGCAAGCCAGTCTAAACTTTGAAAAATCTTATCTGATCACTCCATATACAGAAATAAAATTATCTTTTCACCAAACAAGACAAAACAATTTAAATTTTATAACTATTGCCCCTCGCTGTGAACAAATTATTAATATAAAAACTACAATTAAGATTGGAGAAGTAATTATTCCACACCAAAAAATTAATAACTGTGAGATTCCTGAATGCTTGACTATAGCGCGAAATCGAAAGGCCCTTACCTCCATTTTAAATAATACGAGCGATCCCGTTACTTTAGATTTTTCTGAACAATCATAGTTGAAAAATTTTGCAAAAAAGAAATTCAAAATATTAATTTAAATCATTTCGATGATAGCCCCCAAAAAATTGATGTGTCGTAAATAAGATCTAATCACTTAAATGCAGAAGGAAAATCTGAAATTTTTAACTCTGTTCTAAATTTTCCGATATTTTTTATCAAGAAGGAACGCCTCTTACTTTCACCAGCAAAATCAAACACCACATTCGCGCAACCGATGAGGTGCCGGTTTATACAAAAACCTACCGTTACCCCTTCATTCATAAAAAGGAAGTAGAATCGCAAATAAATAAGATGTCTCAAAATATAATTCGACCTATTAACTCGCCATGGTCATCTCCTATATGGGTGGTACCCAAAAAGATCGATGCTTCTGGCAAACAGAAGTGGAGGGTAGTCATCGATTATAGGAAATTAAACGAAAAAAGTTTGAATGATAAATACTTTCTCCCCAACATTACGGACTTACTAGACAAACTTGGAAAATGCCAGTATTTTACGACACTCGATTCGGCAAGTGGTTTTCACCAAATAGAGGTAAAAGAACCTGACATACCAAAAACTGCCTTCAGCACAGAAAACGGTCACTATGAGTTCTTACGCATGCCGTTTGGACTAAAAAATAGCCCCGCGACATTCCAACGCGTTATGGACAATATTCTACGAGGAATAACAACCGAAAAATGTGAAGTCTATCTGGACGATATAATAATTTTCTCTAGTTCTCTTCAAGAACACATTGCTAAATTAAGCGATGTATTTACTCGTCTAAGGGAAGCCAACTTTAAAATACAGCTCGATAAGTCGGAATTTCTTAGGAAAGAGGTTGTCTCTCTCGGCAAAATCAAAAATCACCACTCTTTTTGAAAAGAAAAGACGATTTTTAGTACAGCTTTCCGCAAACAATTTCGAAAATGATGTAATTAATTTTGTCAAAGAGTTTGTAGTCCCCGAAAAGCTTTACTATCTCTATTTCGAGAACCTGCAACTTTATGAACCGTTTTGTGAAGTGATAAGAAAAACTTTTATGTATCCATCTTTTCCTTTTAAGAGATGTACCATTAAATTACTAGATGTAACAAATAAAAACGGCATTCCTGAAATAATAAAAAATTATCACGAGAGCAAAACTAATCATCGCGGTATAGACGAAACTGAAATAAAAATCAAAGCACGATATTATTGGCCAAATCTCAAAAAATCATTACAAACCTATATCAATGAATGCGAAATTTGCTAAAGAACCAAATATGAAAGGCACCCAGTAAACATCAAAATGAATATAACGCCGACCGCATCTCGTCCTTTTGAAATCATATTTTTAGATACATACGCTTTAGAACAAACTAAATTCTTAACTATATGTGATAGTTTTTCAAAATAGGCGCAAGCCTATTGTTTAAAATCTGCCGCAGCTACCGAGATAGCTGATAACTTAATAAACTTTTTCTCTCACCACGGAATACCAAAACAAATAATTGTTGATAATGGTACCGAGTTTAAAAATACAGTTATTACAGAGTTACTAAGCTTCCATAAAATAAAGATTCATTTTTGCTCGCCCCACCATCCGCAATCAAACGGCAATGTCTAGCGACTTCATTCTACTTTAGCCGAGCACATTCGATTATTAAATAGTCAAGGCTTTCAAAAGTCCCCAATATATTGTAAAATGATATATACTATATTAGCCTATAATCATTCTGTCCATTCCGTCATCAAATTAAAACCCATTGACATAATAAATTGTCATATAACTTCTGATGACCCCTTTGATCAAAAACTGGACCAGTTACTATTAAGTAATTACGTAAGTGAACATAAAGAAAAATCAAAATTACTATATTCAAAAATCAATCAAGATCTAATCGAAAATAAAACAAAAATAATTGAAAAACGAAACGAAACCCGTGAGAGTCCGGACCTGTTTCAAGCCAACCAACAGGTGTATATACGAAAACATGAACGCAAAAAACTTGGGAGATATTCTCAAAATCCACTGAAATTATATCCGCGAACCCAGAGCGACGTACGGTAGCAACAGATACGCAAGCAAAATTACATATGGACAATCTAAAAAAACCGCTTAGAAACACGTACAGTTTTGATTAAATTCCGTTAACACTAGGTTTTTCATTTCAGGCTTGTCGGCTTCACTTGTGGCCTTTATGATGAAATAACTTTAAGAAAATTGGACAACAACCCCGGAATTATGCCAGTAAAATTGGGAAATGCAGAATCAATCGAATACACTTACACTTTAATCCATTATTTTGATTTAAATCTAATAATATTGGAAATTAATAAATTATATCTAAAAAAGGAAAATGTCTCAAAAATAATATCCAGCCACCCGGGATATTACAATGATAGTCAAAATTATATTAAACTTCTAAACATTTTGGAATCTAGGATTGAAAATAAAATTATAGAAATCCTTCCGCATCAAAAAAGATCTAAGAGAGGGCTAATAAATGCACTCGGATCTGTTTTTAAGGCTATTACAGGAAATATTGACGCATCTGACTGCGAGGATTATGAACAGCTTATTAAAAACTTGCAGCGCAACCAAAATGAGTTAGCCGAAGGCATTCTAAAACCAAATTCTTTATCCCTTAACATTCTTATAAAATTTAACCAGACTTTGCAGAAAATGTCTCAATGTCTCAAAATGACAAATACTTGAGAGTCAAAGATCAATCAAATAGCTCTTATTGTTCAAAAGTCAGCCTATAGGGAGAACGCACTAATTATTAAAGATATTTTGGTACAAATGATCAACACCTATGAAGTAATTTTATCAATTTTACAAGACTTAGAAAATTCAATAATTTTATCAAAATTGAAAATTATTCACCCAAGTATAATTAAGGTTAACGACTTATTTAGAGAACTTCTTATTTTGCAAACCAAAGTTGGAAAAAACCAAATGATTATACCTGTAACGTTAGAAAACACTTTTAGTTTTGAGAAATTAATTACTATTGACTGTTTTATTTTGAATAATAAAATCAATTACCTTTTGAGAATACCAATGACTAATCCAATAATTTTCGATTACTTTCATCTCTACTCAATCCCCATAAGACACGAGAGTTGGTTTAGGGTTGTTTTACCGCGTGCAAAATATTTAATAAAAAGTGAATTGCAACATGCATACTATAATGGGCCCTGCAAGGAGGCTACTAAAGGTCTATTCGTCCGCACCCAACAAGGAATCAAGAATAACGGCAACAGCAGTCCTTGCGAAATAGCCTTGTTCAGCATAAATCCAATAATCACAAATTGCCACAAAACACAACTCAAAATCACCCAGCTAATAGTTAATCAACTAGAAAATTCCAATCAATGGATTTTAGTAGTTCCAGATGTACAGAGCGTTAAACTTAAATGCAACGCTCAGGATGAGATTCAGAATCTCCATGGGACATACCAAGTCAAAATTCCAAGAGGATGCCTCGTCAAAATTGATCATCATACAATAATTAGTGATGTCAGATCAATCAACCTTAGTACTCGGCCAATATTATTTCCTGATCTGCCAGATATTCCAACACAACAAAGCCAGATGGATTTAACTGTCAAATTAAATGAAGTTAAGTTAGGTGAACTAAACCTTTTAAGGAATGAAATTCAGTTAAATTACCCACTTCTGAAGTTCTCGGAGTTTTACAAATATCCGAGCATATGGACCCTCCTTGTATACATGGTCATAATCAGTTTGTGTCTATTTATTTGCTATAGAGATTGTTACAGCCAAGATGCACCAAATCCAGCAAGAAGTGGAAGAACCTAAAGATCCAAAATGTGTTCAACTACCCCTCTTGACGGTATAGTTGAAGCTTACGGGGGAGGAGTTATCTCACTAGCGAAGATCCAAGAATGCTGACCCAGCAGAGTCCCTATTTCTACATATAAAAACGTAGTTTAACGGTGACGAAAAAAGTTCTGTCTAGATATGTTATTGTAACAGACCATTTTAAAACGGTTGTAAATTTAAATAAAGTTTTTAAAAAAGGCAACGGTCGTCCCGAGTAGTTAATTCACGTTTTATTATTTGATAGCGAACAGTGTTTTAAAATTATTCGTGTGTTTTGTTAACTGTGGAAAAAACCCTAGGAAACAACCTGTAAAAAATACATACATATATACATATATATATATATATATATATATATATATATATATATATATATATATATATATATATATATATATATACATTTATTTGTGACGTTTTTCGGTAATAGGCGAGTGACCTTAGTTGATCTGCCTAACGTTGATAAAAAGTGGAAGTATTCTGTGTGGGAAAAACTGCATACACACGGGAAATAATAAAATAATAAATTTTATTACATTATGGAACAAATTAAATGCAATTCAATAAAAATGAAATTTATCTAAAGCTCTGCGTTAGACTCTCTTCGAATATACTGATCACAATCTTATCAACTTTCGTCTTCCAAATCGATCTGTGAGTCCCCAAAATATGTTTCAAGGGTTGTTCAAGGCGAATGACGTCTTTGTCCAGCAACCTGACCACGCTAAACAAAAGCTTGCCAAAAGACTTATCCCTCGAATAGTCTGTAGCCGCGTTGGACATAAACTCAATTGACTTGTTGAGTAAATCATATTCTGTATGGGTGGTCAATAATGTTTCAATAACAGGAATATAGTTTGGATGGAGCTTGTCACAATTAAAAATAAATTCCCTAAAACAATTTAATCAATTATTTTTCATCAGGCTAGATAACAACCCGGGATACCTAAATAAATCGGTTTTAAAATTGTTGCTCATGTGAGATATATATTGCAACAGAATTCTAGCCTGGTCAAGTTTTTGAGATTTTAATTCCTGTAACTCATTTACCAATTGCTTTTTCAAAATTGCATAATGTTTTACACCAAGCCTTGAAAATATGTTTTGAGTCTCTTCAGAATATTCCAATTTTACCTAGAGATAATATATAAAGTGTACTTGATTTTCCTAAATTATCACAAACCTTTGTCAGAAGTAAAAGATTTAAACAGACGCGCACGACCCTATCCTCAATGCCTGTATAATCCAGAAGCGACAGCCACAAATAGCGCACCTCTTCCATGTTCAGTATATCGGCAAGGGCTTTAAAAACTTTTTCTAAGACCCCACAATTTGCTTTGCTTAAATTTTGCAACACGCCATTGGGAAGGGTCCCTTTCATCACAAGATTTTCTTTTATGGCATAAACAACATCCTCAGTTGACACATTTGGTTGGGACAATAATACTTCCTCGATTGTGTTTGCCACTTGGGAATTTGAGGTTTTGCTATGTGTTTCTGTGACATTGTTATAGCCGTCTTCATCGCTCAGGCATATGTCAATACAAGTTTTATTGTTGTGGACATAAGATTTTAGGTGTGATTTTGTGTCACAATCCTAAAAAGCCTTTAATAAATTATGAGTGTTGGTAGACAGAGACTAAAAAACATGGACCATTACCAATGTAAACAAATTTTTCAAGCGCTCGTATTCTTTCAAATCACAATTTGCATTATCAGTTTTCATTTCAATAGCCAAACTTAGAAATTCCAATAAATCGATTCTGGACTCTTGACTAAACTTATGTCTCCAAATATCCATTTCAACACATTTTACTGAAACTAACGATATTCACTACTTTTTAATAATGGGAGAAATTACACCTCGTATGTATCAAAACTCAATTGTATCTTCCATTTAAATAAAAACTAATCTTTCGTTTTGAATACAGAAAACGCCTTCTACGCCTTCTTCTTTTGACATTTTTACGTCAAGTTGGAAAACTTGCTACGGACACACGCCCATTTCTAACTTCGTTCGAGAAATCGTTCATAATTTCAAAAAAACGGTTACACCAAACCCGTTTTGGCACGCAGTGCTTTAATACATACGAATTTTCATGATAATATAACCCAACATTGTTTCACAGAAAAAGCGCACAGGACTTCTGATTAAAAATTACACAACATACTGCTAAATATATTTTATTAAAATTTTAAATATTTCAATATACAAACTAAGTTTACTTTTGTTTACCAAAATTTCTAAATGAATTATCAATCAATGAAATAGAGGCATTTAGATACCTACTCCTTAAAAAGCTTTTCAATACCTAGATCTCAATAAATCCAACAAAATATGTACAGTATTTCATATTGTGGAGCTGCTTAAGCACCAGAAATCTCCAAAAATGTATTCAATTTTTTATGAGTAATAATTTGAATCCTTACAAAATTGATGTACTTAATCTGTTAAATTAGAATCTTTAAAAATCATGCGATACTGCAACTACTGGTACAGCTTTTCGCCACTTACGAAGCCCATGCTTCCAATTCTTTCATATCATCATCATCTTCAAGTTTTTCTGCAAAAAAAAAATTACGGCAACTGAAATAATGAAAACAAGGAAAACTTACTGGCTGGCTTCTTAACTTTAACCTTATCCTCCTCTTCAACATCTGTGGGTATTGCTGGTAATTTTGTGGGACCTGGAACATCAATAAGACCTTTTTCAAGTTCTTCAGTTTCCAACTCTTCCAACTCCTTGTTAAGCTCATCCTCATCTAGGTCGTCCGTAAATCCAACTGGATTACTAATTGCATTCGATATTTCATTGGCTATGTCGTGTTGTTCAGCTATATCGTCCATAATGTCATGAACATTATCTATATCCCTGTAGAAAAACATTAAAATTTAGAGATAATATCAATCACCTCTACCAAACTTACAAATTTTTATGAGCATTTTTAAGAGCGTCCGCTGCATTTTTCATTGTAGTTAACACCGCTGTATTTGTATTAGCTCCTTCTAATGCTTCCCTCTGCAATTCTATAGTGGTCAGTGTTCCATCGATTTGTTGCAAGTTTTTTTCTAATCTTTTCTTTTTTTTCAAAGCTTGTAGGGCCACTAAAATAACAAAATAACAGTTCCGCATTACTGGTAGACCTTAGCGTCACCTCTCTTGTTTTTAGAAGCGTTTTTCCTAGCTACACTCATGTACTCGTCTATTTTTTTCTCAAGAAAATCCTGTTTCTTTAGCAGCATTTCTTCAGTTTCCCTGAGTTTTTGGATGGCTTCTCCCGTCGTTGGTGCTTCATCTTTTTTGCCGCCGAACAGTTTGCCGAAGAACGACATTTTCGGACTTCTTCACTTTACTACAATATTTATTGTTAATAAAAAATAGGAATTAGTCACTCAGTCAAAAAACAGCGTAAATTCCGATGACAGATGTCACCCTGAGATTTTGGTTTGGTAAACCAAACAGTAAATTTGTTTTTTCGGTTGTGCGCTGCATGCCATCCGATGGGAGTCGGTACATCAAAGCAAAATATGTTTGCATTTAGTTGTTTCATTTGTCTCGGAGCGCGGCCGAATAGATAATTTTCATGTCCCATGGTAATTCAAGATGAACTGGGATTATGAAAGAACTTTAAGCTTCATCAAAGAATATGAAAAACGTCCAATTTTGTGAAGAAAATCAGAGAAGTTTTATTATAACAGTGTAAAGAAAGAGGACGCTTGGACGGAGTTAAGTGACAAATTTGAGGAAATTAGAATTTTGGAAAAAAAATGGATAGTTTACGAAGTTCTCGACGCAGAGAAAACGTATGATTCAAAGCAAAGGGACAGGTAAAGGTAAATATTCGTTATAATTTTTTCGGTTATAATTATTTATGTTCTTATCTGAGAATAAACTTTTTTTGAATATTTTGCAAAGTCCTTATTTTTATTTAGTCATTTTTAACTTTTACACAATTTAGAAAACATTTCTACATTTTTAACATGCTTAGAAATAGTAGAATACCGCCCTAATCTGTAGAGGACATTCTAGTGAAATTGTAAAAATGAGTATTCTCTTCCTCCTCCAGCATACTATTTAGGAACAACTGTCCGTAAAAGGATGTTGTCCAACAACGTTTCCTTTTTTTTGTGGTTTTTTTTGCAAACCCCGCTATAACAATATACGCCGCACTAGCCACTAAACGATTCATGTCCTCCATTCTGAGAATTTTATTAAAGCGCCTACGTACGTTCCGCACAGCCGGATCGATGCCTCGTTTGTTGCCTCGGCAAGCTCGCCTTTGGACAAAATTTTTACCCGAACGAGGCATGCGTTCGGCATCGGCTTGCCTCGTTCGCATTCGTGCTCAAGTGAATACGCGCCTTTGGTCATTTGTTATTTGTAATTTTGCAAAACAAAACTAAGAAAGATTTGAACTTCAAAATCCTTTTTGGCATAGTCATTTTACGTATATACTAGATAGTGTAGATAACAGACTTGTCAATACCGCATCCATAGTTTTTACAGCAATTTTTCGTCGTTGCCAAATATTCAATTATCATTTCTATCATAATTGTTCATTTCTGTTATATTTGAAGCTTTTTGTACCTATTCTACCATTATTTACGGCTCTCGGGCTGGTCATGATTAATATTGTTGCTTTAACTCGATTTCGGGTGAAAAAGAGGATTTGATTTTTTATTCTAGTTGGAAATTATTTCAATATAGTATTTTCGATACTTAAGTTTTTACAGATTTCTGTGTTTACTAAAAAACGGTGGAAACAAGCATACTTTGATAAAGTGGTGAGACTTGGACCTGAAAAGGTTCATTTAAGACAGTTTCTGGTTATACTGGAGTAGGGAGTGTCCCCAAAACATAGCAGTGCACGAGGCATTCTTAGGTTTTGACTGTACTCATACTTTTGTGGCTCTGATTTCTCTTTTTGGCACTACATTTGTGAAGATAAGAAAATAAACAAATAAATAAATTGAAGAGGGCGTATGTGACTATGGGGTAGTGGCCATCAGTGGTGATCATCAAATTGTAGATCTGGAGTGTATTAGCAATATACAGGATTAACGTTGAACATGGTGGTTGAGGAGGAAACAAAGCATCAGATTAAATTTAGTGCCTCACATAGTTTTATACATAATCTTGCATTATGTTGTAAAAAATAAACCACTTTTAAATTACTAGTACCCGCTTTTTCGTCCTTTTTTACATTCATCTTAGTTATTTATACTGCAAAAAATATGTTTGGAAATGTGAAACTTTCTAAACAAACTCGGTTTAATCTAATTAGATTTTAAATTGCATTATGGAAACAGTTAATATAAAATAACCACATTTTTGCAGTATTCCATAATTTCCTGGCTAATAGATGACTCCATTTTTTTTTACGTAATTTATTTATTTTTTATCCAGGGTCAGATATTTCAATTCTTTTATCTATAACTAATTATCAAAACACTCGACTTATTTTTTTATTTGTGGCATTTACGTCTCTACACAAAGGTGGTAAAATAAATGTTCACCACAACAAGGGTGTAATAATTTTATTTTGCTAAATATTTTTCAAATTGCACTAAAACATCTTGCATGTCCTTATATCCTACACAATCACAAGCTTCCTTCAAAGGAAGCCATTTGTAAGCCTGATGCTCATGCGATAATTTGACATCCGCATTGGGATTTATCAACTCCGCTAGCCAATAATGTACAGTTTTTGGTTTATTATTGACATTGTAATGTAAAATTTTAGCGCAGTCTTGAAAGATTTTTAAATCTGTCTTCTCAAGGCCAGCTTCCTCCCAAGTTTCTCGAAACGCAGTGACAAGCTCCGTCTCACCTGGATCAACATGCCCTAAAAAGACCACCAAATTATACAGATACAAACACTAAAATTTCTACCTTTAGGTGGTGTCCAGTGATGAATCCCATATGAAGTTTGCAAAAGTAGATACTCAACTGCCGCGGCTTTCCTTCGGAATATAACAAAGCCAGCTGCGACTTTCCCAACCATGCTTAATTTGTCTCTTTAATTAAATTAAACCTTATAGCAAACACAGAATACAGAGTTGCCAATATATTCAAAATGTGTTGAAACCTTTATGAAGGGCTTTTGCTTCCGCCAATGATAAGGGCTTCAAAGTGAAACCTTCCAATCGTGGTTCATGCTCCAAATCACGAAGATTATGTACTTTGTCCTTTATTTCTTGATGCAGGTTTCTGAGGTCATCTTCTGCTTTGCCGACTTCTAGAAACAACCTTTCAAAATCTCTGAAAATAGAAACAGCCACTTATCTATTACCGCGCCTCAAAATATTTTTACATTCGGCAGTTGTTCTTTGCACGTAAACGGAACCCAGCTGTATCCAACTGTTTCTGTCCTCCGCACCTTCCAGAGCTCTAAGGGCTTCTCTAAATTTGTTTTGGGCGTTAGCTACTTCTATCTTCTGCTCTTTCAACGTCAAAATATCTTGGCCCAAAGTTTCCACTTCTCTTAGATAAGTGAAGGATTTTTGCTGCTCTATATCAGAGAAGGCAGCCATATAACATCGGTAGTATCGGTACTCCCAACGACAATTCAATTCAGAATTGGAATTATAGAAATTATGTGGTTAGTGTTTTTATTCCCTCCGAGGAAATGAACTTTTTTGTTCTCTGAGTTGTCTAATTGACCTTCTAAATGTTGGTCAGTTTGGTTATGTGATAAAACGGAGAGTTCTGATTTAATCTTGTTGGTTGGCCGAACAATCTTGCAAAATTGGCCATAGAATTAAAAAAAATTGTTTGTCGTTTTTTAAATTTTTATCCTAGATTTAACTGGTTTATCAGATTCTGTCGGTGGCATTGCACTTGGCGGTTTAATCTCCGTTCGCTCCCGATAGAATCCGGTGTAATCGTCTTCAAATTTTTGATATCGGTTCCAAAAGTGTGGGTTTTTTTTTGAATGTTTTAAAGTTATAATCGTTGTTGGCCCAGCTGTTTTTTCTCGTCCACGCTGGTATGGTATTGGTGCCGGATGGTCCGTGGGGGAATCGGGGGAGGCTGTTTTTTGTCATCGGTTCAAGATTTTTGAATAACGTTTAATTGTTGTTCCCGTACCCCTTGGAGGGTGATGGATCCGTCCAGTCCCTTTTAACTAACTCACCCTCCAGGGCTATAAAGTGTCGAACTATAATTGTAAGTGGGCCAGTGATCCTAGTAGTCTTGGCCAAGAGAAGTAATGTAGAGAGAGTATCTGCTCTAAATCCTCGACGGAAGTGGGCAATGAGCGAGTGATCCTGGTAGACTTGCCCAACAGTTTTTTGTGAAAAGCATCGTTGAATTGATTTAGTATCTGCTCTATAATTCTTAGCCGTTTCTGTGTTTTTAAAGTTAATTTATCTAGAGTTTAAAAAAATCTTAATGGCCGCAGTTTCGGCACAGCATCTTGCCGATATAGCGAAATTTCTTCAAACTCCGCTGGGGAAAATCTCCACCAAAGAGGAAGTAATGTTCAATTGTATAGCTTAATTAAGTAATTTCTAGGGCGGGTTTTTTTAGCTAATATCGCGATCTCATGGCGACAAAACAGTGTCGGGCGTTTTTAATATAATATTTTCGCTTTTGAGCGAATCCAAATCCTCGCTGGGACCCAAGAATATCTTGGAAGAAGCGCAGGTACGGCAATGGCTGGAATATGCTATTGTCTACGTTTTAAATGCTTCTAGCGACCAAAATATACAAACGCTCTTAAAGGTATTTTATAGCACATAGCACAAAACGAAAATGTTTCTAGTGATTTACCAACTTTTTGTTCTGTTGAAAATAGGATTTCAATGGAATTTTACGCACCAAGACATTTTTAGTAGAAGATCGTATCACTATCGCTGATGTCTTTCTATATTACACAATTTCTTATATAATGGTAAGTTTAAGTTTATATATTGACGAGTTTCGATCGGCCTCTATTGCAGGAGAATCTTGCGAATGCAGACAAAGAGAAATACTTGAATGTATCCAGGTGGTTTGATAATTTACAACAAAATGTGTCGCTTAGGCAATCGCGCAAGTTGGTAGATTTTAACATCAATTTTTTGTACTTAACGAATCCTTCCCGACACTAAATGTAATTTATATTTTAATAAAGTGTTTCAAAATTTGAAGAAATTCTTTTAGGGTCTTATTTGCTGCTCATTTGAAATAAGTAAAGCAAAACATTAAATCAGGCAATTAAAAAAGAGACGTGCAGGTGTATATAAAATATTTCATTAAAAAATTTAGTAAAATTCAACACTAGGGTATATATCAGTCACCACCGCGAATTCATATGAGTTCAAATCTTCAGTCCTTTGTTCCTTAATAAAAAAAAAAATTACATCAGTACCAAATAACGTAATACACATTAAATAATGTAAGTGTAATATGCAGCGACCCATGCTGTCAAATCTGCCCATTCAGGAAATTGACTAAGAAAAGTTTTAAACTCTGGGGTTCTATTCATTGTGTCTTCGTGCACGTAGCGACAGGTCACCGCTATATCCATAGCTGTCCCATTCCAATTTCCCGGAACCTCCACATCGAGGGTGAAAGAAAAGTTATTGCCCCCCTTGCCACGTTGGTATAAAACAAAATATACCGGCCTGTGTTTGAAAGTCGCCGCCGAAGGCTTTACTTCATCGACGAGACTCAAATTTGTCACCGTGACACTTTCTTTGGGCGCTAAGTACAAAGTAAACCGATCTGGACCGGAAATTGTGAGGTTATAACGTATTTTCGTTGAGGTTAGGATCTCTTTCTCGAAACTAAACTCCATGGGAACGGCTAAATTAGGTTGTGCCGAAGGAATCCAAGTGCTGTACTGCCTAAAACGAAATAGTGTTTCATCCGCGGGCATAGGGTCCTCAGTCCAACTTACATGATCTCCATCATTTTTGCGTGGCCCAGAGGCAAACCGCACATTATATATTGGTCGCACCTCTTGGCAACGGACTGAGCTTCGCTTAGTTCTTTAACGTAATTTGTGAGGACGCCAGGAGAATTTCTATCCAAGTTTAGGAAAAAATATCCGGCATCGCTATCGACAATGTCGCCGGATTCATTATGAAAGCGACGCGAAGTATGCTAAAAAAATAAAGTTACTTCAGGGAACTTACGAAAAATCCTTTTCTATTTGGCTATTCTTAGTGAATACTCAGAAGTAACACCTATATAACGACCGTAAAACCAGTTGCCTATCTATTTTGTGCCATGAGTTCGAACTAAACTCACAAGTATCCAATGTCTCTGCGGTCTGGGCCAATCGCTATCTCCGCTGTAAGGAAATCCTAGAGGCGTGAAGACGACAATAAAAAATATGGCGAAAGTCGCTGCCAAGATGATAAAATAATATTTTGCGTGTCGCAGCGAGTTCGTCAATATCGTCTAAAACGCAATAATTAATAAGTACCAACAAATATAAAAGAAGTGATTCAGGTCGAGTCCCCTATTAAAAACTAATAAGTAATCTAAATACTGTAGGGAAGTAAAATGGTCTATTCGAAAGTAATGATAAAATGCAATACTTTGTGAAAAACAAATGTTTATCTTTATCATTTGTGGGATTCTTTGTAAGGTATATTACTGTTATAACGGGTAGATCTTTACATACATATATGCATTGACGTGACCCAAGAAGAAAAGAAAAGAAACTCCACTGAGAATTTTGTACAGGACCAGGATCTGTAATAAAATATTGCCATTACTATTTACAAAACTTCTGGATTTCTCCTGTCCCCAATCATCCTGTCGGCTTCTTCAGAGGTTAACTGAACCTGGCCAGTATTCTACTCTGCACCTGCTTATATATTGTTTGAGGGGACGGAGCTAAAGGAGGGGCATGAATATTGTCTGGAATGACTGATTCCCATATTGGTGAAAGGTAAAGACGTGGTTCACGACTAAGATTGTTTGGTTGCTTATAGATTTCTATAGATTCTCCGATTGATTGTTGCAAGAATTTTAGTCTTATCGAATAAAATTTTATGTCCGGTTTCGTGAATGTACGAGGCCGATGAGTTTATTTGTCTCAGTCTTAAGGCTCTTCCATGTTCCTTGAGTCTAGTTGATATTTTGGTATCTCAAACGTTATTTTGTCTTTGACAGTTCAAACAGATTGGGAAATTTTTGGACAAGTGGTCAATCTGGTTTTGCAAAACTCTTGATATGTGGTTAGTGATGTTGTTTTGAATGTAAGAGAGGGCAACAGTGGCAAGTGTGGGGTTGCTTTCGGACTCTTTGGCTTTGGAAGGTTGTGGTGAAGTGTATTTTGTCATTGAATGCTTAATATCTCTAATGTGGAAATTATTAGAGAGAACAGGGGATGTAAGGTGTTTTAATTCTGGTTTCAGTGACTCGAGCTTAGATAGTTTTAAGAGAGTTGAGAATCGTGGATTTTTGGACGGGATGGTAATGTGACCATGCATTAATGTATCGGTGGTATGTGTGCGTAGATTTTATATTGATAAGCATATCTAAAAATGGGATATTATTATTAGTTTCTAACGTATATTAGGGTATATAGAGTTTAAATGGCTAAGAAAATCTAGTAGGGATTCTTAACAATGAGGCCAAATAAAAACGTATCGTTTCAATAATTATGGTTTTAGATGGAAGGGTTTTTTTCTCAAAAGCTTATATAAATATTTTCGACTGGTGTTAATATCTGTTCCCAACGTTCGCTATAAGCATTTTTCAATTAAGATGAGAAAGTTTGGTTCCAGATTCTCGGATTTTAATCTGAAATAATGTTGAGAGTTTCAGGAATAGGGACTTTAGTAAAGAGGGATTCTGCGTCAAAACAGATTAGAATGCGAGGCAGCTTCAGTTAAGCTCTGAAGAAGCCAATAGGCAAAATATCAGCAAGTTGGATTTATCAACAACCAACGCTGGAGGAATCCAGAAGTTTTGTAAATAGTATTACCGTGGCCACTGTTGGGCAACGCAGCATTTATTTGTTTGTCTTAAGGTTCTCTTGTTTCCAATTTTCCAGAACTTTTTAATAGGATCCTCGGTGCAAATCACCATATACATATATGTAAATAAAATCACCAAGGGGCTAGCTATCGCGAGCGTGAAGAACATTGTCGCAAAACCAACTATCAATTCTGGGTTCCTGTTGCTGCCCATTCTGCCAGTGATTGGTATAAAAAGTGCAAGGGTGGTGGACGCTTGATACATGAGCAACATGGTTGGTACTAGCAGGCTCACCAAGTATGCCAAGCGCCATTTTGTAACTGGAAAATCAGCAAGGTAAATGCCGAATAGGTTCTGCATTGCGCATGCGCACCGGTGTACTGCCACCGGCAGCAGTAGATCACGACAAAGCCGAGCGAGTTGAACAAAACAGGCACCATAAGGGCGTATGCCGAACGCACGTTGAAACACACCATGGAAAATAAAATAACGGTCCATATCAGTCTTACCGCGTGAGCCTGAATTTGGCACCTTATATTTAAAGATAGGTTCTGAAAAAAAAAGCAGTTTTGTTTTGTGTTCTGATAGGCAATTCGAATGTACCGCACCTCGTGGTTCGTAAAGAACAGTAAACATCCGGATAGGGCGAGCGTCGGGACCACGTACAGGCCGAATATTAACCACGGGTTCCCGTACCAACTCATGGTTTTTGCAGCGAGGTCTAGAACTAGAGCTATAATCAAAACGGATGTGCCTGCGACCAGCCAGCTTAGAATCGTAGCGCCTAACACCAGTCCTATGTATTTACACGTAGATTTTGTCAAGCCTGCAATTTAAATTCGTGGGTGTGACTGACATTACAACGCGTAAAAACAGCCTACCGAAGTGAATACTACGTATACTGTAGACGAACACGCCCACTGACAGCACTACTATCGCCACGTTGATAATTACCCCAGCGCTATTGGTGTACGAAACTAGAAACCAGGTGAAGATATCGAAATAGACGGCCTTTCCCGGCGCAGATTGCGACAACTCTGGGGCATCGGCCAAGTTTTTGACCAGAGACAGAGCATTGGCGCCCACGTGTTGATACGAACCGTGAGGTATATGGGAGAAATCGTCGTATTTGGTATGGTAACGGTAACCGTTTTTGAAAAACGCCATATCCAAACCTAGAATTAAATGGTTCTTGCACCAGCGCCCTCTACAGTAAGTTCGAAATTTCGCGCATAGATGGAGCCGAGCAATAGTGGCGTCACAAGTGCTTTTGTTATCATAATAGTGGGCCAAAGATACCCAGCAACTCACCTACAAGACCGCCAAAGTCCCTAAAAATTCGAAAATCCGTATCGCTCGGTATTATGCCGCTTTGAAAAATCTCCTCGCCGGCAACCTGGCCGTATGGGTAGGGTACCATGGCGTAATATTTTGTGAGCCACGGTGTCTCGGGTCCCGTCTGGAACAAGATAATTTTGCCGCCGGCGCCGGCGGCTTCCAGGTTGATTACCGCTTTGCAACTGGAATAAAACTTTGTGAATTTTAATACCGTCGGGAATCAGGAACATTACTGTTTTGCCCATTTGTGCTGGGTAATGAAGCCGTGGGCGGCTTGAAGAGGCGTCTCCTCGGCTCCATTGAACAGAAAGATTACGTTGTTCGACGGCTTCGAGGAAGAGGTTGACAGTACCCTAAGAATTTCTAGCATCGCTGCTACGTTGATGCCGTCATCGCTGCCGCCTAAAATAATTACCTAATTTCTTAGCAACTAGATAGCTAACCTATTTGGGCGGCCGCTAACTAAAAGGGAGCTCATCATGAAGAATAAGAAGAACTTGATTGCTTCTTTCGATTATATAAATAAAAAGTTGTTTGGAGTATTCCTGCAGGTTCCTATATAAAATTTGTGGGATGGAATCATAGTTTAAGGAAGTCATTTAGTCACACCGATAGTATTTTGACTTCTTTATGAGTTTTACAGAACGCTGGAGATGACTGCTGTGATCAACCATCACATTGGGAAATACATATTTTATTGGTTTGTTCCATCCAACTTCCTACTATTTAGATATTTGGGTTGTAGTTTGATAACTTGTTTTTTGTAGAGACAATCTAAATTACTTTAAAGATTGTTTTAAAACCTGCGAGTTTTTCCAGAGGTTTTTTCCTATCTAATTCAAAATTGCCGCCAAAACAGGAAAACATTATGCCTTTCTAAACTTATATTAGAGTATGATAATGCTGTGAGCAGCGCTATCACTTGGTGACCACACTTTGTGATTCCCTTCTAAAGCAAATAGGAAACCTCATAATTAACCCAAATTAATCTAAAAATGGGGGGATTGGCAAGCCCCAAGGATTCATACCAAACCCAATTAAAATATTCCACTAGTCATTAAAATTTTTAGTCAGACCGAAAGCATAAATTAACCTTACCAGGGCTAGTGGGCACTGAATCAAAATGGGAGTTGACCAAAATGCTGTGTTGTGTTACATCTCGCCCATGCAATTTTACAATGACATTCTGCACATCATGATACGAATTTATTGCCCCAGAGGCATGAGCATCTAAATAGTAAGCGCCGCTAACTAACTGAACATCCAGCTTCAACATTTGGGACTCATTAGCTTGTTCAATAATCAAATTTATTTGACTCTTGAGATATTCTACAGCTAAATATTCGTTTATGTGGCTCCCAGTGATACGCGGGCCCATGTCAGTCAAGTTTTTCAGGGTCCAAATCGCACGTTCGGCGATGAAAGCACCAGGGTTTGAACGCTGCAGTTTTTTCCTCGTTAATTAAGATTTTTATTTAAGCAAATGACTAAACTTACCTCATCGTTGACCATTAAGGGGGTGGGTAGCGCATCATCTATCAAATACACGAACCCATAAAGCGAGCATAATGCCAGAATTGCACAAATTCCACAATAAAAAGGAACGCTGTGAATGCTTGCACGAGCAATCATTGGTGGATCCATATCGAAATGGTATGTGGTTCTTAAATTTCTACCCATCCTTTATTAAAGCTCGGGCGGACACTTATAATAATAATTATTAATTAACCTTGATTTTAAGTTTAAGAAATTTCAGGGGTAATTATCGTTGTTTGCGTTAACGCTTGATAAAAAGCCGTTGCACTCATATAAATATAAACCGGTAATTTCTAAACAACATATTGTAAATAAAAAGCAACATAACCTAACTCTTCGAAATATCTGGTGATTATTTGCGTCATCTGTTTGAAAAGATTTAAATTAAAGTGGCCTCCGGCGTTTTATAATTATTTTGGAATATCGTGAATAAATTTTTGGATACTTCGCCATACTAATAATTTCGACTAAAACACAAGCGATCCTAACCTTTCGGCGTGTTGAGTTTGTTTAAATAAGCCGCAATTATTGTTATTGCCCAAAAATTGCGGACAATCTAATTTGCAATTGCTATGAAGTCATCGCCTGCAATAATAACAGCGCGAAGAAAGTTTTACATGTGAAAGTAAAATTAATACGGGCTGTTATTTCTCGGACATTTCATACCGCCGACAGGACCGGATTGCCGGTACTTTATAATAAAGCAAGAATTAAACATTAAAAGGCGCGCCTCTTAGAAACTTTTATTTTCAATTTAAAGTAACAGAATTATATCTACAGCTGTCTCTTCTATTTGACGGACAATAATTCAAAATTCGAACTTATGGACAATGACTGATGCATTTCTCGCCTATGGGTGGTTCTGCGAACTCCAGATGCTTAAACTCTTGAGCAAAGGATATGAAATACGACACCTAAGTAGTACAAAATATAGTTTAGAAATTGAATAATGAATAAAAAGAGACCACTTTTATTTATGTGATGCACTTCTGTAAACTAATGAGAAATAAAAAGCAGCAGAAACGCAATATTTCCCAAATGATCTCATAAGGCAGTAAGTAAATATCAAATGTATAGAGATGGTCTATTCTACCTATCTATCTCTTACTCTTTTTAAAGGATAAATGAACTTTCAGTGATTTACATGGTATAAATTTGTTAAAAAATGCAAAAATTTTGATTTTTTGTCGCGTGTTCCTCTTGTCAACTAACCGCCAAAATAGACGTGATCCACTCGGCCACGGCTGCCACTAGATGCGACGCGTATTCGCTGCTGTATTTGCTCCAGTGTCGCCAATCTATCAACCCAAAATTCAAATATGTCATCAAGGAGTACGTCAGGGCAAGGATGAACGTGATACTGCATAGGAAAGCTATCCCGAACCTCACCGGTATCATTCGCTTCGACCCTACTGCCGGATATACGTGCAACGAGACTACACTATCACTCCACTGGTACACCAGGAGGCAAATTATGGCGCCTAGTGTGCCCATAGCTTGTGCCACAGGCATATAGATCTTCTGGAAGTTGCTGTAAATCAGGAGAAATGCAACGGCAAGGAAACCAGCTACCACGGATATCTTGCTCATCTTCACCGTCGTGGGCTTTTCTTCGAATGTTGCGCGATCGCACACGAACCTCACGAGCCTGTATCTGATGTAAACGATGACGCCGACGAGTAACGTCATCATGTTGCACATTAGCGAAAATAGGCAACTTTCCGGTGGATGGGCACCAATGTCGCTAATATAAGGGAACCCAGGACCAACGTGCGCGTAGGACTTTGACCACGCGAAGCAAACTATTAGCGTGAGAAACCACAAAGCACCGAGCAAGGTGGGCAACGCGATCCAGGATTTCCACTTTATTTTCACGAGCCACGATCGACGTGATTCTGCCGGTAGCATTGCACGTGTCAGGTCTATTCTTTTCCGCTGGCTACAGAATCCTCTGTATTGAGTGTTCAAGATATGTTTACGTTCGAACTGTTGTGTCAGTCAATACTGTCTATATAGTATACTTCTAGTGTCTAAGTGTCGCGTAGTTTCATCATTTTTTCTATACAGTGGAATGCGCTCGGGAGTCGACGTGGAAGAGGGAGCAGTCGTTTTTTTTTAGTATTATTTTAAAATTTGCTTTATCCACATATGATAGTACATGAGTCGGTCGGTGACTGGCAGGAACGAGGCAACTATCATTAGACCATAAGAATCTGTCGGCGATTGGCCGAAGCTAATCGATTCTCTTGGTGGATGCCGGTTAATGGGTACGTGACTTTAGCACCCGGGTCCAGTTGCGTGAAGAGTGGTTTGTTTCATATTCTATGGTATTCTGTGATGATTCTGTGGTGGAGCATTGCACGCGGCGGTTTAACCAACGTTCGCTTCCGACAGAATCCCTTGTATTCGTCCCCAAAAGTTTGATATCGGTCTCCACTGGGTGGATCTAGTGTAGTGGAAGCGGGGGATGTCGTTTTTTTTTGGGTATCGGTCAAAATTGTTTTTTGCTAGTTGAGCAAATATTGGTTATATTTCTTCTTTGTACGTGTTGGTATATGACCAAAAGCGAAGATCCTCGACGGAAGTCGGCAATGGGCAAATCATCCTAGTAGTCGAGCCCAACAGTTATTGTGAAACGCATAATTGATATTCTGTGATGTTGGTATAATAAACTAGTGACCTATAATTTAATGCAAAAGGCGATTTATATAGTGTTTTGGAGAATTTTGGTTGAGTTCTTTCACGAAAAGCGATCCCTTAGAAACAAGAAGACAGTTTTTGTGGCGGTTTTGGCGGATTTTGTCATGAGCATTGTACATGCCAGTGATCAACCGAAGGAAAGAATCCATTGTATTCGGTATAAATGTTTTGGTATCGGTCTGAATTGTGTAGTGTCAATTTATTGCGATTATAGTAACCGTTGTTTTCGCTAGTCACGTCAGTATACAAGCTTTATCCGTCATTATTAACGTGCAGGCGACGTACACTAAAATTTTCAAAACAGTATTCTATAAATTAAAAAAGTGAAATAATGGCATACGTCAATGCATTTAAGTAATATAAATACATTTAACATTTTCGAAAATAAAAAATTATGAATAATAATCGGTATACAACGTTAATTACAATTCATTTTCACAATGTCTACCGTTCGTGTCTAAACATTTTCTTATACAAATGCTGTCAAACTCGAAAAAATAAGTCTAACCTATTTCTTCTGATTTCGCAACCTTTATTATTTTTTGTCGTGGATCATTGATATCTGTTACAGCTGTTTCATACATTAAAGACTTTAAGTGCCCCCGAAAAAAGAAGTCCATCGGATTAAAGTCTGGTGAGCGAGGCGGCCAAGCTAGAGATCCGCTCCGACCTATCCATCTATGTTCAAATGTCGATTTAAACACTTTCGTACAGCCAATGTAAAATGGGGTGGAGCGCCATCTTGCATTAACCACATATTTTGTCTCCACTTCGAGCAAAGGTAGTTGTTCCTCTTATAGAAATTACCTCCAAAACTTGCCAAACTGTAGGGCAAGTAATTCTTTCCTGAGCAGCAAGTTTTCTCGTATTCGTTGACGTTGAAGTATTCTTTCTTCCGTTGCAGCGGTCCTTTTATACCTTGGTCTCCCTTTATTCATATTATCAGGTTTGAATGATCCTCATTGATCAAGTCTTCTGTGTATGTTGATGAATGTCTTAGCTATTGGGATAAGCGTCGATATAAAGCCGTCGTGCTTGATCTGCATTTGCTCCTCCGTAGCAAAAATGCATATCGCGATATTCAGTGTTTGAATATTCCTGACGGGTCATTACAGTAGAAGTTGAATAATAAGATCTTTTAATAGAAACTAATTTTTAAGAGATTGTAACAATGATTTTTTAAAATTTTATTAAGTCCTGTTAGGTAAAATTACATTTGTGATTTATGGCTAAATGATAACACTTAAAGCAAGAGTAACAATTTTCGAGGATTTGTGATTCTGTTTAAGGCAATCTGTTCTATGTTGCAATATCAGTCTAAATAAATAGAATACACGGAAAATAAAAAAAATGTTCTACGTAAGGTAACGATGACTTTTACTAAATCAGAGCTGTGTGTAAAATAACAGGTTATTTCGTTGATAATTATTTTATCACGTTGAATCTTTCCTCCAAATTTCCGAACTCAATTTCAGAACACCTAGTCAATATTAATCATTGATTCGTTGAGGCAGTTAATATTCACCATTAATAAATTTATAATAATTCAAAGTAATAAAAGTTGTTCTATGGTATTGATAAATATTTTATATTTTGTGGGAGGTCCTAAATTTAAACATATCCTAGATTTAAATCTTCCTTCGCAACAAAAGGAGGAAGGAAGGTATTTCGACAGCGCAGTAGACGTCCTGGGTAAACCCGATTTCGTTTGTCAAACGCCAACAATAGACACAGCGGCTCAATCGATGAGGAAAATCGGACCGTTTTAAATAGTTGACTTTTTCTGCGGTTCACGCGTGTCTGAACTCGGAGGACTTAATTGTTCCAAAAAAAAAAAAGTGGAAACAATAGACAAACGGAGTAGAATGTTTTTCGGGTCAAACATTAGTCCACTTCATGGTTCCTGGCGATGAAGATCGCACAAGAGCAGAGACAACAGGAAGGGGCTGACATATCCTACAAAAACTTGGAAGTCATGGACCTATATCGCTATTAGATAATATAATAGTGACCCTACTACGATAAATATTGATGCATCGCAGGCGGAATTGATGTTTTCGTAAAGAAGATTATGATTTTCTTCGCATGCCTCTAGATTTCACCCACTAATCTGCATTGTGCGCCATTTTCTTTCTATACAGTGATTTCCACATACGTAACACGTTTTCCCAGAACATTTAACGAGATCTAGACATATTTTGAGAAAATACAGCAGTAAAAATGCCTTATCCAAACTTATTGGCGATCTGTCAGCGGCCATGTTGGTTGTTGAATGTCGCAAGTTTCTTGAGTAGACTAACCAAATTCTAAATTTCGCGCATGCACATGTTCATTGTACCTTCTCAATTTTTTTTTCATTGCTGCTTCATAAGTTCCTGTATTATCGACATAGGTGGGGCGTCTATACGTCTAGTAGCTATATGCAAGAGGTGTATGCACAGTCATTTCAAATCTCGACTTAAACCAATCCTTTCATTCCAAATACAAACTAGCAGCATTCAACAACCAACATGGCAGTTCGACATTTCGGTTTCACTTTAGATATAGCATTTTACGGCAATATTTTCTCAAAATGTGATCAGATCACCTTAAATGTGAAAAACGAATGTAGTGGAGATCGTTGTTGTTTGTGCAGGTTAGGTGAATCAATTTTTACCATCCTTAGGCTATCTAATAGCTATGTGAGCTTTCTTTACGTTTTCCATCTATACAATTAAGATGGGTACGTAATACTCGTGTTACGCTGATTGTTTGCTTCGGCCAAAGGAAACGTGGCGCTTTCTAACAAGTTACAGAAATGAAGTAACAACGATGAGGATCAAAGTCGTCGAATACGCTGATGGTTGGTATTCTTGCAGCACGCGTATTACGAAAAAGCGACAAGGACGGCGATCGCAACCGACATCACAGAAAGTAACAATAAATAACTTTCTTTTAATATTCATTTCGGTTACGCTTCCGCAACTTTGTATACCTACAATCCGACCTCAGTTTGTGTCGATGGGCGTTTCGACATTGTTTTATTCTTAAAAAAATACATTAAATATATATGCGCTTAAATATTAAAATTGATCCGTATTTTTGCGGCTCGGCTCTACAGGATCGTGCACACGCAGACGCACTCACGTCCAGGGCCGCAACAAGGCAGACATGCAGGGCAGCAGCAGTCTTCCGGATGGCAATGATGGCAGTGACAACAGTCTGAATCTTCGCAATCGCATTCAATCCCGCAACAGTGACAGTGACCCATATTTGTTTAGATTCTGCAAAAGAAAAATCGATTGGAGCTTTGATTTGCCTGCAAGAGATATTTTAAATTCAAAGTTCTGTCCATGTAACTGCTCTATCTCTATTTGCATATTTCTAAAATGTAAAAATGTCAAAGCAACACATCGTGTACACGTATAAATTAAATGCAAATTTTATTATCGTAGCGACTTCCACGTAGCTATTAGAGAATATAGCGCCCCTACTTAAAATTTTTGCCTAAAGATTTTTATCTAGATGTATTTTGAGAAAATAATACGTCAAAAATGCCATGTACAAAATTATTGACATCTGTTAGTGGCCATATTGGTTGAGTTCATTGATTAAAAACAAGATTTTAATTCTCGCGCATGCGCATGTTGAATAGGTCTTCTCGAAGCATTTTTCATAGTTGCTTCATAAGTTCAGCATACAGCATAGGCAAGGCCTTTATATCTCTATTAGCTGTATGGAACAGAACCCAACCATAAAATACAAGTAGCAGTGTACAGTGTACCGATTAACCAATTATAAATTATTTATCTGCTACCGTATATTTTTTTATAGCCTGTTTTGCGACTGTCGAACACAATGTATCAGCTTTCTGGCTAACTTTTATATCTGCGAAGTATCATTTAGAGTAAAATTAATGCTTACCTTTAATGCTTTCAAATGCACACTACCGTTAGCGAATTCGTCAACTGTTCTCCGAGTTACAGAGTGATCTGTATTTACGTTGATGTATTGAATATAATCTTATCAGAAACTTTCGATATGTTTGACTACATGTTTGTGAATTCGGAAAACGCATATATTTGTAAACCTTGAGTCACCCAGAATTGTTTCAGATTTTTTTTTAAGGTAAAACCCATCTAATTTGAACAAAGACGTCACACTATCAGCAGCAGGAATACGAGGGCAATACTAAAACTATGTATTTTCCATTGGACGGTTTTCATTGTACGGGAACTTTTCTGTTGGTTTCATTTGAATTTGTAATAATTTACAAGGTTGCTCTAAATAGCAACTCTACATGGATTTTGGATTTTTGGGAGGACATGGTGATGATTATGGAAAATAAATAAATTATTCTGATAGGTTGTTTTATTCATTATACCCTTCATAAAAAAAAATGCGGTAATTCCCAGTTAATCCAAAGAAACTTATTCCTACCCGACCGTTACTTTATATTAGTAACGGGGCAAAAATTTTATAAAAGTACATTTTTTTAATAGCGGATAAGGTCCTACATAAAATTAAATCTCGGGTTTTAAAGGATAGTGCAGCACACCACCCCCCTGGGCGGTCCTCCGTGATGGTGCGGTGGTCCGTGGTGCGGAGGTCCGTGGTGTGGAGGTCCGTGATGTGGTCCCCCGCCGTGTGGTCCGTGATGTAAAACGGGGGGTGCAATGTCAAAAGCTGCCATTCTTTACGCCTATGGAACCAGATAAATTATAAACAAAATTTCTCTGGAAATCAAACATAACAAAACACGCTATAGAACACGTAGGTGGATTTTTTCTTTAAAAATTATCTTTCAAAAGTCTTATTTCCTAAACAACTTGTCCTAACACTTTAAATATTAATTCCTACTTTGCTTGCTTTGCTTTTGATTTAATTTAAAAACTTTTCTTACCTACGATAGAGTTCCCGCGAAATTGCCTTGTTAACTAAGAGACTTGCTTTGAATCCGTGTATTATTGACTGGGGACAAAAATATTGTAGCGGGTGTAAAGTTGGTGTGGAATGAAAATCCTAGAATCTTATCTTATCTCCCTGCGCCGATATTATCAAAATCATTAGCAATTTCGTGTTTGCAACGATTGTCCTTAATGTGTACATCTAAATTCAATCCAATTAATCAAGGACAAAGCGTATCTGTCCAACAGACACTTTAGGAAGACTTTGGGAAGTAACTTCGACCATATCTAGATTCTGGCGATCTGGAGGCTTATTGATGGTCAATCAGAAGAGCAGCACTAGTTCGTACTGATCGCCGAGAGATGATCATACCTTCGATAGTTTTGAAAATTAAATGCCAACCTATTCCCTGATTTGATATAATTAACAATATGTCCTTTAAAATTGTTAGCTTTATCAAAATTTAGTTGTTCGATTGTATAATGCCGAGGTTAAATAATGACAAAAGTTGTACAGCGTGGGTTCACTTAGAAAATGCTAGAATGAATGTTAAAAGCGCATAAAAGAAAAAGAAATAGTTTAGCTTTTTATTTAATAATCTATTCTCTTCCAAAATGTATGACACAGCCATAAAAAATCAACAAAACACGTAAGCCAACATCCGAAACCTTACAAAATGGTGCAACATATTACAGATCTTCGTCGATGCCCATGGATATGGGGTGGCGGTAGAAAAGGCGGGGGACCGCTGTGGTGGTGATGGGGAGGGCCAAAATGACTTGGACCGTGGTGAGAAGGGCCAAAATGACCTGGACCGTGGTGCGAAGGGCCGAAATGACCTCCACCGTGGTGATGAGGTCCTCCCCCGTGAGGTCCATGGTGCAGACCATTTGATAGGCGTCCTTCGTTGTAGATCGCCATTCGCGTTCGATTTTTCTATTATAAAAGGAGGGGAAAAGATTTTTCAGGGAAATGTTTGTTATATGTTACACACACTACTTCAAGTAAAATTAATAAATGTTTTCAATGAGATGAATATAATGAGCGAAATATAAATATTATTGGGTACATCAAAATGAAATTTTTTGGGTTCATGTTAAAACTATTGAATCAGGCCCTTTCCTTCCAAGGTCTTAATTGAGAAGTACCATTTAAATATTGGTATTTTTTGGAAACTTTGTTTCAAGTCCTCTTTTTCGATCAAATATATAGGAGAGGGTGGGGCAAGGCGGCATTCTTAAGCTTTTTATTATCTTTTGTTTTTTTTTTGACTAACTTTAACTACATTTACCCAAATTTTGGAGAAGCGTCTGGCAGTCGTGCCCCACTCTCCCCTATTCATAATGTTATACATAATAATTATATTTATTTATTAAAAAGTATTTAATAAAAAAAAGCGTAATTGATTAGTAACGATTTTTCTATAAATTAAAAAAATTGTGATTGGTATTTATAATATTTTCGAAAGCTCCGGCTTTAGGCTAAATCCATAGAATTATCCAAAAAATAACACTTTCAATAAATTAATTATGATTCGGTTATAATAACATGGAATAGCATTTTTTTAGAATTTTTATGCGGTCCATTTTACCCCTGGTGTTACGCAAAGTGCTAAAAATGTCCAAATAACGAGAATTTATAACTATAACAAGAAAAAAAATTGGTTAATTTTTGAGGTTTGTCTCTTTGCCCCAGGGGGGTAGGGGCGCCTAGCTCCACCCACACCTAGATTTATAACGCATTTTGTTATCCGTAATATTAAAATAATACTTTCCGCGAAACACAGGGCTACAAAAAGAAATACCATCGATACTGTTGAAATACTCTTCGAAAGATGAGAACAGCTATTTGTTTTTTTTTCAATGTTCTCATGTTTTTCTTCTTTTTGCTCTGTGGCATGTAAGAAGGACTAATTTCTAAAGCAAAATCAATGGCACAGCAGTAACCATGATGCAGTCAACAAGAAAGTCACGTTGTAATTTTTTATTGGTACCATAGTATAAAGTTTTTTAAAATATTATTTCATATTGCAACGAATTCAGATCAATGATGAATTCGGCTGTGGCATACTAAATAAGCAAAAATATTTACCTTGGTACCGATGTACAATTTACACACTTATCACCAAACGTATGGCGGTACGACAGTTGCGATACATTTTTATCAGACCGCCGCGGGGAGATATCATCTAGTCATCTCTGGTTATCGATGTTGACAAAATTTTCACGAACCGACTGAGTCATCGTCGTGCAAATGTGTACGTCGATCCTTTACCCAGAATCGCAATTGTTTACCCAAACGAAACACAAATTTTCTGCGCAGAAAAAGGGACGCTATAAATTTCAATTTTCATTTTTTTTATTTTTCCAATAATGTGTCGATTTATCATTATACGGCCGCTTTAAAATATCAAAAATTGAACCACTTCGACGGTCTACAGGATCGTGCAGAGGCAGCAACAGCCGTTGTCGTCTGGAGGCGGTCCTTGGTGATGATGGGGCGGCGGAGGGTGATGATGTGGTGGATCGTGGTGCTGCGGGGGATGCGAATGGACTTCTTGATGGTGGTGTTCCACCCTGCGTTCCTGGTGGTGGTGCATTTCAACGTGGGCGTGTTGATGTGACGACATTTCTGGAGACAGGGTCCAAAGACATTTATTTATCTTTATCTGATCGTCTTGAGTACAAAAATAAAGAAAACTGCTTCTAAAATTGAATTTTCAAAAGATTATATCAAAAATGATCTCACCTTATTCTTTTGGTTTAGTTTAGAAAAATAAAGGTTTGGCTAAACAAATAGTAATTTCAAAGAGTGGATTTAAGCAACTAAAAAAAATAGCGTTAGTCATAGCGCAAAAATACGCCGACCAAGCCGAAAAATACAGGCATACTCGAAGAATTTTATTCCATCTGCTTTGCTTCACGTAAAATGAAAACAATAGACAACGGCCGTTGGTACTAAACGTGTTTAAATAGCGTGTCCATGCACGCAATTTGTTTGTTTAATTTTCCTTTTTGCCCAAATCATGACTTATTGAACGCTTTTTTGGTTTCTCCTTCAGTCCAAGTTCTATTTCGCTATTTGCTGGTGAGAACCATTGAAGACATATATAGATATTTGAAACTTTGATTGGATTACTTTTTTTATGGAAATTAGAGCGCGATTTTCAAACAAATGTTTTTTTGAGATCATCTAAGCTGTAGGTCGTTAGACTTTTATGAAGATAATATCTGATCTGAATTATAAAGGAGAAACTGTAACGGCGTATTCAGCGGATAAAAATAAATAAAAAAGTTCATATCATCCTAGACCATTTCATTGACATATTCTGAAAAAATCTTTATTTCATTTTGGCATGAATAAACTTGTTTTTATTTAACCAGGGGAGTTCGTCAAAAGGGGTAGGCCAATTAGGTGCACATGCAAACAAAATTTGGTTTCTTGAAAGCGGTTCGAGACCATTTTGTCTAGAATCTATTAACTAAACTGCTATAAACACATTTCCAATTATTGAAATTAATCGGAACGGTTTCACGAACGCCTCTGGTTAAATAAAAACAAGGTTATCTATTCGATATTTTTTTTAAGTGGCAATAATTATTACTAAATTTGAAAGAGAAATCTAGAAATTTTTTTAATATTAAGAAAAAAGAAGCATTTTAGGATATCATTTTTTTTAGTTATGTTTATCTGATAAATACCTTGTTAAAGTTTCCCCATTTTAATTCAGACCTTTTTATAACTGAATCGCGCTATATATTTTCTGCAAATGTTTCTCTAAAATGCAAAAACCCTGAGGTACAAAGTTATAGTTTGAGTTGCCCCATGAATCTATGTGAAGATACATAGTAGTCAGCGGTAACGAATTTGGGATACATTGTAGAGATTTAATCAATAGCCCGCACCAAATCGATGTACTAACTATATTTAAATACTCACTGAGTTTTTGCTTAACAGTTGTTGCTGCGGATAATTTACAAAATCGATTACCGAACTCCAACCGTCAAAAGTTAAATCACATTTTTATAAATAGGTTTGATTGGCATTGTTTTTATCTAATCAGCAGCAATGCGTTGTCGTTGATTGATTTATCTAATCCTATTATATGACTTTCCTAGCAGTACGCATCAAAGACCTTGGATCCGAAAAAGACAGAACGTTTTACTAGAGCCACAAGCACAAAACTTCCTAGTAGAATTTCGGCACTATGTTTTTGTTAGCAAACTAAATTGTCTTTATAGAATCGCGCAGATCCAGATGCATCTGGTTTCCGGTCCTGGAGGTCCGCAGCATCCGCTTGGTCCACAGCCGCAGCATCCGCCGTAAGGTCCACCACAGTTGCAGCACGTGTCGTCCTGTGGGGGCGGTGGCGGCGGCGGCGCGTGAGGCACCGGTCGCGGGGGTGGTCCCCAATGAAGGCCGCCAGCAGGGGGTCCGTCGGTGGAGTGTATAAATACACCCATGGGTACCCTGACGCTTGGTCTTGAGTTAGCTGACGGTGGTGGGATAGAATCACTAACGTCTCTGAGGTTGTTATTTCATCGACTGAAAGAGGCGATGGCGGCACGTAAACCGATGGATGATCGGATTAAGTCTTTATTACCAGTTTATCTTATCTGGGCTTAGAGGTCCGAGAAACTAATAATGCTTACTTCCAATTACGATCGATTTCCTTTAATTTTTTTAATGCTTTTCAATCCGTTCCTCTACTGTTTAGATAGGTGCATTTCTTAACCTAAAAAAATGCAGTTTTAGACTATCGTACGCATGTAAACTGTATTGACGCAGTGATTTGCTAACAAAAAGTAATATTTAATAGGTTAACAAAAGCGACTAGTTCTACTATTTTTTCTTCTAAATTTCATCTATGATATACCAAATCTTAACGTGAATCACCCTGTATAACAGGCACGCACCTCGGCCGTTTCGACCACTCGAAATATTTCCTGCCTCAAATCCCCTCTCCTCCTCCTTCGATAAAAAAAAACAAACGAAGAAATCCTCGCAAAACAAATCCCCTTTGTTTATCATCAAATTTTTCGATACTCCACCGCCGCGAAGAGAGGTGAAAGTGGCGTTGCGGGCGCAGCGTGAAAGTCTGTATCTTTCTTCAAACTCGCGATAAACCGCCATCTTCAGTCGACTGCGGTCGCCCCGTTTGTTTCCATCGCTGTTGCTGAGGCCGACAGCGCGCGCGCGTTCTTTTGTTTTCGCCGGCCCGATTGAAGAAACGAGTCGCATGAAGATGACAACGGACTGATTCTAAAAGAAGAAAAACGACTGGCAAATTTCAGAAACAAACATCGGCGTCGGAACGATGCACTATTGAGAACTTCCAAAGGGGACGCCGAGACTCACTCAAAGTAAAGAAAACGCCACCAGAATCCCCAACTTCATAGGTCGAGATAGCAGTAGTCACTAAATGGGATTTGGCCAGCATGAACAAAATTCATTCTACCGTCCTGACTTCGGTGTTGAGCGTTTTGCTGATCCAAGCTGCCGATCCTCCTTACGAGAAATTCCCTGCTTCATTGATTCAGCTCTTGCCAACTTCTGAGCAAGTTAGACCGAATATAACTACGGATAAAGGTAAAAACAAAACCATCACCAAACGGTTGTACGAAGAATCGTCTCCGCAGCCGAACGATTACGATAAACTCCTCGAGCACAACTTTGCCAGGTCGCTGCTCAATCTTTACCAAAAGGAAATACATGACGATACAGCGTATGAGTCAGGTCAGATCCCTTACAGGATATCCAAGGAGGATTACGTGGACAGTTTTAAAATTTTGAGCAAGGACGAGCTAGATCTGTTGATCGAAGGTGGTGACAAATACCAAGAAGGTAGTTTCGAAGGATACAGCTACGATCCCCCGCCTGGGAGTGACGGTGCCACTAGTTTCGTATCCCTAGGTGGTGAAGGGACCTACGGACCTCCCTCGTATGGTGACAGTTATGGCGATTCGCCCCCTTTGCCTTCGAATGGAGGCGCTGAAGGTTACAGAGAACGACCTCCACCGCTCATCAACTCGGCGTATTCACCACCCAACGATGGAAATGGGCCTGCCTTGAGTGTTGACGGTAATGGTTATCCGGAGACTTTCGGTGGAACTATAGCCAGTGGTGAGATCTTGGTGGGTGGTTCCGAGTTTCTGGACAACGAACATTTGAATGGAGGCCACCAGCCAATAGGCAATGGTAATTTTCAAGAAGAAAAAAGAATAAATGGTGGATATCAAGAAATACCTCAACGTTCAAACGGAGAATATCAGCCAGATAACAAACAAACAGGTGGTGCCGGAATTAACGGTAACTCGGCGTCCAAGGATCAGTACTCCCAGCAGGAAGAGCAAAAACGTTCGAAGGAGAACTCTGCTCATCCCAACGTACAGTCTGGATTAGCGACCAACGATGCAGATAGTTTGAAAGGTTATAAAATATATCCGGTCGAAACTGCGCAAATTATAGAAGCTGATGGTGCCCAATCGTCTCCAAAGGGCTCTTCTCCCGCTAACGGAAAAATCTCTCCACAAAATGAAAATCGTTACGAAGGTATTGAGACGCCTCCTGGTATCGACAGCATACCACTGGAGGCTGAGGACGAATTCCAGGGCACCACGGATTCCTACGGAAAGGCGAGAGGTGCGAGAGATCACCGCACCAAGACTGCACTGGTGAAACGTACTGACATTTCCAATAGGAGAGACGATGTTTCGGTTGAGGATTCCGCCAAAGAACATATAGGGGAAATACTCCCAGCAAATTATAAACCGCAAGTGTCCAACGCCCTGGTTCTGGGGAGATACCCAGACCGAAGAATGAGGAAGTCGTACCAGTACGACGAGAGTTTCAAGCCATTGTCTCCTCCAGCACCGATAGTGCGCAAGCCGATCACTTTTCCTGGCGAAGGTTTCGACGGAACCAAAGCCAGACACGAGTTGAACGCCTATCGGTACCCCAGAAGGTTGAGGGGTCCTTATGATAGCTTCCAACCGTACTACGATCCTTCCGCGAGGTACCAGACTTTTCCCGGGTCGTCTAGGCGACCGAGGGTCATATTTCCTAGCGATCTAGTGCAGTTCAGGGAACCTGCCACCAGCGGGAACCATCAGGAGGAGGTAGATTGGTTGGCGGGTGATAACAGTCTGCAAGACTTGCAAGAGCAAGATACCAGGGATAGAGGTAGGTCGGTTCATTCGTTATTACTTTTATTTACGCTCAACACGGGTGGAATTAATAAGTACTTAGAATCCATAATAATAACAGTAAAAACAATATGACCATGTTAATATTAAAGTTAGCAACTTCACTGGCGAGTGAATGTTCCTATAAAAAATATTTGGAAAGGAGGCGTAATAGTAAGCGCAGCTGTTACGACTTATCACGTTAACACAAGATAATAGTTACTGGGCAGGAAATAGTGTAGACCAATGTGAAGATTTTTTATTTTAATATTATTTCTACCTAACTATATATTTTTCGACCATAGATCATAGACCATAGACATAGAACTAAGAAACCCAAGAAAAATTATTAGACCAATGTAATGTACTGCCAAATTATGTTTTACGAGTGGGAGGACCACGAAAACAAACCGTCGAAAATTGGTCGCAATTAAAAATTGAAAGTATCGCGATAATGATGATGATGTCCCGTGATGATGTCGACATTACGTCGAAATTTACTTTCACCCGGAGGAACCGGAACCGGTCCGGTGCCACCGTCATCTTGGTCGACGAGTGGCGCCAAGAGTTCCGAAACGCGGATGTAAAGCGTTGACTTTCAGTAAAAAAGTGCGCTCCGTAAATAGTACACTATTTAAGCGCAGGAAGAAAAGGAAGGAACAGACGTTTTCCTAACCCTTTATTTTAACAACGATTGCCATACAAATAAAAAAATAAAAAATAAAAAAAATATTATGATCGTTGTTATTATTGATTTTAAAATTATTCACATTTTTACAGGGGTAATTTATTTTTAAATTATCATTAATACTACAATTGCACCTAAATTTTGTTTTAAATAGTTTTGACAAGTAGAATAATCTGCGTTGTTGTAAATTTGTCTTTAATTTACATGAATCTTACTAAAATTGTGTTTGTTTTTGTAACAAAATTTCCAGATTTATAATTGCAGTATAATTACATTTAAAGAAAGGGAAACATGGATCCTTATTTGTATTTCACTTTACATTTATTTTCACCAGGCTGCCTTGATAATGAACGTTAAACTACAAAAATTTGTACCCGATTACGAAAGCGCTGAAAGACCACCAAAATTAAATATAGGTTTTAATTTAATTAGGAAAATTTTTGAGGAATGGGTCAGAATTTCTAAGGAATAAGTAAGAATTTCTGACATAAGTGTCGGCGAATCGAAACAGATACAGAGTGTAATTTTCAAGAAGGCAATCTCTAAACTGGAGGTAGCAAACATCAAAATATTATGAAATTCCAACATTTGTTTTGAAGTTTCTTCATTACTACTACTAAAATTGTAATTGTTAAATATTAGTTTGTGCTTGTTCCTCATACCTTTTTTAAGTGTTTATGAAAAAAGTCTGAAAAAATACGTTATAATTGTTAAAGGCAAATAAGTCTTCAGAGTTCCACCACGTTTTAAGCAGAACTCGACAGACAAACAAAAATATGATATGAAATAAATTTCAAGTTGGTAATTGTCATGTTAAAAAACCTAAAGCTGTATAAAATCTTTCTAAATTATTGAAAAAAATTAGAATAAAATCAAAATATTCAACGTCCTATATTTCCAAAACATTTGTATAAGGCAACTAGAGCCTAATCATAACATTTTTGTTTAGTGCCTCCACTTTAGACATTGCCCATTTTTTTGGAATTACAATGTATTTCTGATTTTTTGATTCGGAATGTCATTCACGACAGACTTATTTCAGAAATCCTGACTTCTCAGAAATTCTGACTTCTTTCTCCGAAATTCTCTCATGTTTTTCAGAAATAATGACTTTTTCTTCAGAAAGTTGTCTCTTCGTAGTCTTTGAGATTCATATAATATAGAAAACTACTAACCAACTAAATAAAGAGTAAACGTTCACTCTCTATTTAAATAAAAAATCGGCACTTCTTCGGGAAATTTTCAAGGTGGAATAACGCCAGAATGTGAACTTGGGCCTATAGGCCCAAAAGTTTTCTAGTTTTCATTTTTATTTTAAAAATACTCGCTATTTTCTGATCCTCTCAAATACCACTATGTCGCATTCAACCGTCAAACCGTAAATCGGTCACTGAAAATTGCGGATACTTCGAGAATCCCTAAAATTGGAGAAAAACACATGAAAAATCAGGGTTGGCTTGGTCGGTTCGGGATGTTATTTCGTTGACTAAAGCCAAAGGCTGAAAGTTTTCCTTTAGTTGAAACGGTATTCGAGTTAGAGTATCTTTTCTACTCTGAATCAAACTGTACCAATTGTGGTCCCATACGGCCTATGCTTATCGAGAACACGAATTAAGAGATAGGAGCTATTATAATATTATAATAACAATTTAAAAATAAACAAATAAAGTCACCGCTTGAAACTGTTAAAATTCGCACGCAGGTGACGTAAAATTATGCCCCCAAGGGGCTACTTGCGAATTCTTCCTCACGTGTTGGTTCTCTGGCGGGCTCGTCGACACCCCCTGCGACGGCATCTTGAGGGGCTGCTGCTTCAGGGGAGTGGCGAAGACTAGTTTGTTGAACACCGCCCAGGCTATAGGGACGATTGACGCTCCCCCCGAGTCCCCAAAAAGTAGACAAGTCGGATCGTTCGAGAATATTCGTAAGTCGTTTTCGTAGAGAACGAGGGGAGGCGGCCACGCCGAGCGTTTAACCTCGAACAGTCGCCCCGACGGGCGGGTTTGTAAACAGGAAAACGGCGTTACCACCCTATTTTAAAAAACTTTCGATGTCACCCTCGTACGTCGGTAATTGTAATTTTCAGCAAAGGTCGCCTGAATTTCCATCACGGGATTTACAAAACCGCCCAGTTTTTCGAGGCTATTAACCCCCTTGTAGCATGCTTTTCTCTTTTCGGTGTTCCCGTGGACGTTTCGTCAGAGGTAAGGGGCAGAGGAGTCAGGGAACTGAGTAGTTGTGTACATAAATGTAATATTTCACCGTTTTACTAACACTGTCGCTGTCGCCGACTTTGTTGCGCATGCTCGAGCGACAAGGTTGGATTGTACTAAAAAGAGAAAACATGCTCTACTAAGACGACTTACACGATGGTTTGTGGTGAGGAGTTTGAAAAGTGACCAATCTGTCCAGAAAATGGGTTTTAAAAAGGTTTCATCAAATAGAACCACCTTTCAGCTTCTATGTCGACGTATCCTAAGGACACCAAAAAAATAAAAAAATAAAAATAAATAAATTGCAAAAATTATGATAAACATAAAGTTGGTGGTTGAAATAAAATAAAATAAATAGAGCACGGACATGAACAAATAGGTTAACAACACATATCAAAATCATTAAATAAATTTATATAAATGCGTGTACTTTTAATTAATGATTTTAATGATTGTAATAAGTCACGTTAAACTGTATGTGTTTTTATATTCAAAATAAAATGTATAATTTCAAAATGTATCAACTGTATGGTCTGTTCATAGATATAAGAAAGTGACCAATTGCTTTTGAATGGGTTTATCCAAGGGTGGTCATTAACATATATTGCAACAAGATTATTACCTAAAGTTTCGGAATTTAAATTCAGGTAAAATTGTGGTCCGTAATAGAAAATAATTTTATACCTACCTGTGTTTAATATTCTTTGGTTTGGTATACTACTTAGTTTAAGTTCATTAGTAATCATTCTTATTGCGTGTGTAATAGAGCGTGTGTTGAATCGTGTGCGAATTAAGCAAAATATGTGCGAGTCTAGTGTATCTCAGGAGATGCTCCCGTCCAAATGTAGAAAACACTATTCCATTGAATGTATATTTGACTCTCATTGAACGTGGTGCTAGCAAGCAAGCATCTTTAGAAGAAACGGCCACATTGACGAAAATTCCAACATCAGCTGTATGGAAAATTGTGAATAATCTCATTTCAGCGAGGAAAAAAAGAAGCGATGCTGATATTTTCTCGAGTGTAGATGAAAGTGTTCAAGATATAATACGATGTAAAATTTACCAGTTATACGAGGAACAAAGCGTGCCTGTATTAGATATCTTAATTAGGACCCTTGAAAAAGATGAAACCGGTGTTTAGATTTATAAAAATTGACAAAAGGCAAGTTTTAATGGAATCTTTTAGAATTCGGAAATGGCGACTGGAATATCTAGAAAAAATTAGGATTTACAGAGAACAACAAAGGCCAATTATTTACTTGGATGATACCTGGTTCGACACTTATGATACCCCGGAAAAGGGTTGGGTTGACTCAATAAGTGTAAAACAAACGCGCCATCAAAAAGAGGTAAAAAAATAACTATTTTGCATGCTGGCTCTAAAGATGGTTGGATTCCAAATGGATTTTCTCTGTCTGCGAAAAATATTAAAGATTCTTCTCTGGATTACCATGAAGACAGCACCGCTGATTTATTTGAAAGTTGGTTTAAAAACAAACTAGTTCCAAACATTCCTCCTAATAGCGTAATTGATATGATATGATGATAGCGATAGTGATACTGATATATTATGTGAATAATTTTAAGTAATTTAAGTAGGTAATAAAAATAATTAAATAATAATAGATTTAAACATAAACATATACATAAATAAATAAATATTTTTTAGTATCTTTCCTAACAAAACCCCAAATAATTAAATTCTAGGCGAAGTAAGGCCATATTTCATTCTTACAGCTTGCCCGGGTCTTTCCTTAATTCGTATCAGTTAGTCGCTTTCTTATATCTATGAACAGACTTTACCTGCCTTTAGTGTTCTGATCATGGCCACATAAATGGAACAAA
The DNA here is from genome assembly GCF_029955315.1 of Cylas formicarius. Lineage (NCBI taxonomy): Eukaryota > Metazoa > Arthropoda > Insecta > Coleoptera > Brentidae > Cylas > Cylas formicarius. Next base: position 42,314,715 of record NW_026844214.1, on the reverse strand, counting down.
CGTCGGCATAGCACTGAACGGATTTCAGTATTTGTATTACCTATAATCATTTTATTAATAAAATGTACCGTTATCAAATTTGGAAAAATTGCAGCCGTTGCAAAAATGAAGATATGGAAATGAATCAAAAAACAGTAATATAAAAACTGAAACGGCTTGACAATTAAAGGACAAAAAAATTATAAGGTCTAGTGTAGTATAACCAAGACCTGCGTAGGTGAAAATTTTTGTTAAAAAAGAATCAGTATTTTTAAATAATTAAAAATATGATGAGAACATTTAGACGGCGTTGAACACTTTACCTCTGTAGCTTTTCTAAATTTATACAAAGTTTAGAAAAATATTTTATTGTGCTATTTTTCCAAAGACAAAATTGTTAGGAAAGCGTTGGTTGATGCAGCTTTGGATGGTGTTTGTTTCCATTACTTGTGTCGCGCTCTGTAATTGAATTAACAAAACATTATTGTTTTTTGTTTTAATGGGTGGGATTATTTCCAATAAGTTGATCCACAATATGTGAGTTTTCCAGAGCGGCTGCAAATTTCTGAATTTTTAAAAGCGGTAATTGTAATTGTAATCCCGTTCAGACTTCAGGAATAGTGCGTCTCGAATTTGCAACAGCCTAAATATTTAAAAAGACAAATGGGTATTAAAAAATGCATCGCGTCACGCGGTGCCGAGAGCTAATTGCAAATACGCCGATTAATAGAAAACACGGAGATCGACGACCCCGCGGGCAATGGCAATGAACTTGACTTTCAATTTTTTTTTATAAATATACCAGCACGAATCCATCCGTTCCGGTCGGTCGAACTTATTTTAGAAGGTTCGACTGGTACTTGGTTATACGCAAGACCAGAAACTTCCGGATTTCTACAACCATTGTTACAAAAAAAAAAGATTTTATTATATTTTTTCACAGTTTTTATTGAACATAAACCATAAAAAAATAACCTGAACTTAATTTTAGTAGTAGCAAGCAAATCTTAATATTGCACATGCACCAACTTAAGCAATTTTTTTTTACATACATATTTTTTAAATTGGACTTTGCTAAAAACAGTATAGTAATCTATAACTATATAATTTTAAAACTAAACGGTATTCGGCATAAAATATCCTTCTACCTAAACAAAGTCAGTAACTAAAATTTTGTGAAATGCAAACGTGATGCCACATTTCTTTTTTAACGATCCAATGCTATTAGTCAACAAGATAGGAGAACACAGCAAATCAATGGGCCAAGTACCAAAAAAACAAAGTATATGATTATCTCTAGAAACCTAAAAATGTTTGAAAACTCCACCATAACATTTAATGCAAAGCCCATGGAAGTTTAAGTACCATTTGGCTTTGCGAAGAATCAGACATCAGACAAGGAAATAAAAAGTCGCATTGAACCGGCTCGATGGGCATTCTGGAGGTTTCTGGAGCCTACCTGTTCCGATTTTGACCTTAACCTCAGACTTATTTACGATTTAGAAGGTTGGACACTAAAGGCGAACACAATTAATAAAATGGAAGCCTTCGAGATGTTGCTGCACCGCTGCTGCATCCTAAAAATACGTCGGACAGCTAAGCGAATAGGAGCCCTAATTTCAACTAATTGTTCGGACGATGTACGAAATAATAAGAAAACAATTTTAAATTGATCTTTTTTGCCTTTTCGATTGAAAAATGAAATCACGCACTTATTTTCATACCAAAAAGTGCTATCGTAATGAATTATTTTTTTATTTCACATAAATTATATAAGAAAATATCAAAAACATACCGAATTTGCTGACAAATGAATATTCGGACGCATTTAAATCTTTTACTTTAAATCGAACATTAATAAGAAGTAACATCACCTTTCGCGGCAATAACAGCTTTTATGCGTTTTGGCATGGAATCTACCAAAGTCTTGCAATATTCGGGGGTGAAAGTGTTCGAAATTTCGGTGATTTTTGCCTTTAATGCTAGAACTGCACGCTGAGGATTGTTAGGCAAAGTCTTTTTCATCCGATGCCATAAAGTTTCAATAATATTCAAGTCGGGGCTGCTTGATGGCCACGATAAAACTTTCATATTATGGTCCCCAAACCACTTTTTTGTTGTTTTCTCAGTATGGCACCGTCTTGTTGAAATATAAAATTTTCATTTCCAAAAGTTCGTTCTATTGATGGAATCAAATTTCTTGATAAAATTTGTTGGTATTTTTCTACATTTACAGTACCATCAATGAACTCGTAGTTGCCAACCCCTTTACCACTCATACACCCCCATATCATAACACCCTGGGGAAATTTTACCGTGCGCTTTAGACAATCTTTGTGAAAGCTACGAATCACCCTTTTTCGAAAATTGCCTACACACACATCAAATTTTGATTCGTCGCTGAAGATAACGTTACTCCACGTTTCCGTTGTCCAGGATATTTTAGATTTTGCCCAATCTAAACGTTTTTTCTTCTGAATAGACGTTAATAATGGTTTTTCCTTTGCGTTTAACAAAAGTAGATCATAGAATAGTAACAATTTTTATATTGAAACAGGAAAAATTGTAAACTTACCCTATAAAAACTCAAACCAGACTTATGCATCCATTGTCTACAATATTCCCTGGAGACATTTAAGTTTGCCTCGTGATTCCATTGGGCTTGAATTTGTCCTAAGACGCTTCGTCTTCTAGTTTTACAAATCTTGACCAGAATACGACGATCTCTTTCAGTGATTTTAAGGGATCGGCCTGAACTTTTACCACGAACGCTAACACTAGCTGTCTCTCCATACTTTTTTTATAATATCCCCGACTGTTGATTTTCCAATACTCAAGTCATTTGAAATTTTTTGCATTGATTTACCTCTGTAATACTGAGATATGATAATTTCTCGCACTTTTTTGTTTGCTGCAACACCACTCGTCATTTTCTTATCAACTATTATACAAACTTGAAAGATACAACCCGAACTGACATCTCATTTATCTAAGCACACTACATTTTACCATCAATGCATGGGTAGCATTGATTTCTTGGTCAATAAACATTCGCGTCCAAATATTTATTTGTTCGCAAATTTGGTATGGTTCCGTTATCTTGCTATGTAATTCGTGCGAAATGAAAAATAACATTACGATAGCACTTTCTGTGCTATCGTAATGTGCGTAAATTGATCGACAAAGCAAAAAAAAATTAAATAGATATAAAAATGTCTTTTTATCATTTTTTGCATCGTCCGAACATTTAGTTGTTAGGGCTCATAGATCCTAAGACATGCCAATAAACAACGTGAACTGCTTGAATTGGCATTAAGAAGCGTAAAACGGTGTATCTGTGATAAATAATACACGAAATACCAATTCTTGCATCTGCTAATCGAAGGCAAGTTCTAAAGCCGGAGAGGGATCGCAAGGAAATAAATGTTAGACAGTGGACAGGGCTACACGATGTACTGTCGTTAGTACACACCGCAAGGAATGGAGAAGCAATGGAAAATGTTATTGCAAACATCGATTAGTCGATATGCACTAGAAGAAGAAGAATGCCAGTAATTAAATTACAGAAATCATAATCCAATAATTAAAAAATTAGTCAACCATGAACCGATTAAATGAATTCTATACCGGATACACTAATAAATGCATTTACTTGGTTATGTAAGCTCTAACATTTCTAAATTGTATGTTCCTATTAGTTTTTAGTAGTCAATTTAATATGGCTGGAAGGGAAACAACAGATTTTTGAGCATGTTACGTCGCTAATACGCTATGTGTGCCTAGATAACTAGTATGGTAATTTGTCAGTGTGGCTAAAGTTAAACTGCTACAAATAGCAGTTAAGTCTTGTCGCGGCTACACTAAAATTGCAGTTTGGCCCGCATGGTATGTACGATTCAGGAAATTCAAAGAGATGCAAGAAAGCTAAATTTTGGTTGGACGATTTCAGAAATTTGTAAGTCTAATTAGGCTGACTTTGTATTAAAAAAAATGTATGAAACGATTTACAAGATATTGGTAAAATATAGGCACATATTTTTGTTCTAACAATATGATAACATCAATAAATAAAAGCCGTTCTCTATCAATAAAATATATTGTAAAATATTGAAAAGAAAACTTCATAGGCAGGATATAAATAAATTAGTTTATTTTTTCTGAGTGATAATACTTTAACGATATTGTTTGACAAAACAAAGTTAAAAAATAAAACAAATTTGGGCTATCCAAGAATAATCGAAATTGACTTAAAACTAACAAAAACTTAAAAATAAATTGCGGAATATGTCGATATTTTTCTTAAATAAATTAGAATGAATAAAAACAACGCTCTTAATATTTTTTTTTCACAATAGGGGAGTTCAACAACTTAAATGAAGGACTCATCGCACTCGCCAAAACAATAAAAATTATTTTTTTGTTAAATGGTATAAAGAAACCGATTTACTTTCTATACCCGGAGACGTGCCTATTATTTGGCACTATAAAATGGAATGGAACATAATGAAAACAGAACCAATTGCGTATTTTTCGTCATTTGTGCAAAAGTTTTCTTCATTTGAGTCGAAAAAAGTCGTTTTGGCAATAGCTTTGAGTTGTTCACTTATCGATTTCATTAACAATTGTAAAAAAAATGTTTTCTTTTACTATAATGCCAACAGCCCAGGGCTGGGAAAACTAATTCTTACTTTAACTTAAACTAAAATAGAAATCACAACGAACGTTATTGGTTTCAGGTTGCGGCATACCAAACAGGCAGCAGGCACAGAGGCGTATCGTAGGAGGAGAAGAGGCTGGGTTTGGAACCTTTCCTTGGCAAGCTTATATCCGAATTGGTTCTTCAAGGTAATACTACTATTATTACTACTAATATAGAGTCTCGTATCGTACAAATTTAAAAATGGTCAAAACGTATCTATTTGACTATTAACGAATCCAACTAATTATAAAAATAATTACTAATAAATACAAAAAATAATATTGAATATTTAAAAATTAATTTATATATGAAATATTAATTTTTCAGTTCGGCGTAACGAACTGATTAAAACTTTCAACTTCAAGCGTACTTTTGGTCGGCAAACAAAAAAGCACCACCGACTCGAACCTAACCCACTTTCCATCTGGACGTCAGATTTTGATTTTCACGTGTCACGTACACTAGATTAAGTTAGCGATGATATCTTGGCCGGCATAGGACGACATTTCACCAGCCATTAGGCCAAGAACTGGGTTAAACTTTTTAGCCGAACCTCACGAAATTCACAACAATACGTATTGTTCCAAACAATTTGACTTAATTACGACGTTCAGTTCCCAAGTGATACGTTCGAGGTGCGCTTTTCTAATAACTAAATAAATGTTTAATTATCGGGTCTTAACTAAGGTGGAGGATTTCAAAATTCGCGCGGAACCGTGAGAATGACGTTGGGGTACCATTTGGTGCAGTGACTTCGAAACTTGCATTTTGAGGGCGTTAAAGCAGAGAAAGAACGAATCGATTGCTTTTAATAATCACAGTTTTACGAGGTTAGGTACGAAACGAATAAAAAAGTTACAATAACTAAAACAAATAAATAAAAAACATTAGCACAAAATATTTTATGTCTACTTACATGCATCCTTTTCAAAGGTGTTTTGGTTAGGAGTTAGAAAAAAATTTAAAACGATTTCCTCTCCCGCTTGTCTGACCAATTTATAGCGAAAATGTATTGGCAATTTCGAATTATATTTTCATATTGTTGACAGTACGACAATAATGTGTTAAAGTAAATAAATGTCATTGACAAGAAATAATAACAACCACACCAAAACAAAAGAGAAATGTAAGTCTCAGCTAATAAGATGATGCAAAATGCGAGTGTAGACAAAACATAGCATTGATTATCAGTGTCAAGGCAAATTATACCAGCGATTAGCAAGATAAATTGTAACCAATCAGGCATCTTTATTTATGGCGTATTGCTAGTCAAAGGTACATTCTGTCTAAATGCCGACATGTAAACATTCGAAACGTCTTTTACATCTGTGATATATTTGTCAAATGTTGGTAAAGTGGTAAAATGATGTCTTCCATCTTTATTTTATTGTTTTTTGCTTTCGTTTTGTTGTTCTGTTTTGAAAAATAATTTAAAAAATATGACACAAGTTCAATATCGAAAGATAAAGACACGGTGTTGTCGAAATAATTGTCATGTAAAAATATATAATTTTGTGAAAATCTGAACTTTTAGTTCTTATTTATTTTGATCGAAAGATAAGCCTGTATATTTATTCAATTTAATAAATATTAATATGGTACTTAACAATTACTTTTTGGTATTTGTGGAAATGGATTTAAATGGTCGGAATTTTTCATGAGTAATATACAGGTTAACCACCTAACTTTAAGTTAGTGGTGTTTTCTTGTATGGACTTAAATAATAGCATTTTAGTGAGACTGGAAAAAGTTGCTCGTAGTTAAATTACTAGTCATTTCTTTTTAATCTCACCTATCTCGAACCAATAAAATTAGATGATCAAAATAGCAGATTGTGGTGGTGGTTTGTGATTTAAGTTATATAAATCTAGGAGAATGTGAAAAATTGAATCGACTGCTACATTCTGAATCAAGAATCCAAGTTTGTCGATTTTTGTTTTGCCAAGCAAACATCACACCGCATAACAAAAAAATGATATACGCACTGATGATTACCGATTTTTATCTTCGGATTCGGATCGAGGGAAATTACGTCAGATGTACAAAATTACAGAATCGGATCTAATATATTATTCCATTGCGTTGATAACGGTAATTTTCCGATTTTAACGTCACGCCACGATAACCTGGCGGGCCTTCTCGGGTCCGGTTACGAAACACTCATTAGTGGTTATTACCGAAGAGGAGGAGTAGAAGAAAGAAGAAGGACGCGGGGCGGGCGGGTTGCGTTAATAAGAACGCCGAAACGCTCCGTAGCAGTTGCTTCGTTTGTTGTTCAATCGCCCAGCGGAAAAGAACAAGACCGAATACTTGAGGTTTTTTCCAAAAAGGATCTTCGGAAGTCGCATGCGTCAAATGCTGACGTCATATCGAGTGATTGAAAACAGATTCAGGAAGAGTGAGCCAAACCTGCCTGTATACGCAATTGTTCCAGTTGCCGGATATATAACGCTGAAAAATGCTTACAAATGAAAACTACCGGAAAGGTTTTCTAAAACAATAGGATGAAAAAAAGACTGTTGGATAGCTAGGAAGCTATTGAGCTATCCAAATAAAACAGCAGACTGACTATGTCATGTGCACGATGTATGAACAGAAAGACGAGACAGCAGAACACATCTCTCGCCTACGGTCATCAGGGAGATCACTCTGGGAGCTGTCATTAAGCTTGTGTAAAGCGGAGTACTCTGCCCAAGAGGAAGCTCGATGGACTTGCTGAGGCTGTGTAGGCTACCCTCTGCCACTTATACATATGAAGAAGTATTTCAATTCCGTCCTTTAAAATAATTCTGATATTAACAAGGGTTCCGGATCTGTTGGGGTTCCTGCATTATTATGGTTGCTTTAATCTATTAAGATGCTCGCACCTTATCTGTAACATGGAAGTCCTCGTTTTGAGGCTCAATTAATTAATAAACAGTTTCATTTTAGGGCGGGTAAGTTTAATGAATTAAATCTTTTAACGCATACTGATTTTGTTTCGGAGGTCTTGGAAAGTGGAAGACAGGTGAATTCCATTTATACTGACTTCTTCGAAGTCTTGCACAGAGTCTTTCATCACAGGCATGAGCTTAAACTAATCGTAAACTATGAACCTTTGATTTTATGGTTAGATACGCATTTATTTGATCGTAAATATATTTGTAAATTGGGTCGTTTTTTGCCAAAACCGGTAGACGTTATCTCTGTGGTGCCACGAGGTTCGCACTTCTGTTTAATGAGTTTCACGAATGTTTCATTCTTTTTTTAATTTTTACTGTTGACCTTAAAATAAGTCTTGGTGTTACTGAAATGGCAAAGGAATGCAGTCCTTTCTTTCTATAAAACTATAAAATTGGTCAACATAGTCTAGATTATGTTTCGAGTGTCAAAGATCTAGGAGTTACACTCGAATCATATAGATAATGCCGTTAATTTACCTTTCCAGATGCTTGGTTTCATTAGCCGTACCCAAGACTTCACTAGCATAAATGCTTTAAAAAAATTGTGTTCGACGACCAAAATTTTTTAAAACCAATTAGTCTACAAAGTAAACATTTTTAACACTTTTTATTCTGAATATGACTTTTATATCGGTGCGTTAAGGACAGACCGTTATATAATAAACTAGAAAAGCGCATAGTTTTCACTATCCAATTCATGGCATAGATTATGACATTAATGGTTTCATTTCTAAAACAGCTAGAATAGACAAGCAACACGGTCTTTTTTTCACAAGTCAATTATTTAAATCAGAAAATACTATGTTTCATGTAGTCTTGAGTTTCATTGAATATATTTAAATAACTTAGTAGTTTTATTATACTCTTTTAATGCCCCCAATCTAAGATTTTTTGTTTAATTTTATAAAGTATTATGAATTCATTTATTTATCTTAATTATTCTCTATTGGTTATGTTGAGGTCGGGAGTTTAACGTATATTGTTAATGAAAAAGTAAATAAGTAGAAATATAAACAGTTCAAAATTACGACAGTGATACAAATACGTCTTTAAAAAATAAGTTTTTGATTATAACTAGCAGCTATGGGATTTTGGATTTTTCCCGTTTCTCTGGGCACATTTGCCTAGATTCACAGTATTATCTTTTTATTACCGACTTAAATTACTATGTTTTTTCGCAGATGCGGCGGTTCTTTAATCAGCAGGAGACACGTGGTCACGGCGGGCCACTGCGTCGCACGTGCCACCCCCAGGCAGGTACACGTGACATTGGGTGACTACGTCATCAATTCGGCAGTGGAACCATTGCCAGCGTACACCTTCGGAGTGTCCAATATTCAGGTCTGCACCGTCTTTCCTTGTTCACAAATTTTTAGTTCTTTACAGTTGGTACCAAAAATTTTCCACCAAATAATCATCATATCTAAGAAGAGGTTATTAAGTGTAGATATTTATTTTTTGTTAAAATAGGCTATAAATGAAAGTATGTGTGTATGTATGGCAGAATCCTTCACGAGATTTATAATGTGTTACATAGAAATGGTAAATATATTTTATTAATATTTGGGAAGCAGTTGAGATACATGTTACAAGTTTTCTCCACGTCTTCGATGGATTCTGGAACGATAATCGAGATCAACTCCTAATTTCAGTGTTTTAGACATTAATCCAGACGTAGCTATATCTGGTGGTCAATAAGATCGAATTCATCGATAAATCGATCTCACGGATATCAGTCGATCCGAAGCTACCATTTACTAATATCCGATTGAACTGCTTGCTAAAACGGCACTAAGAGCCTTTTATGCGATTATTAATTCTTCTTAGAACCCCTGTGCCTCTATGTAATGCGTTGCGACAATGTACAGACCTCTGCCGACGCCCAACGTCGCATCACTATTGTAGGATTTCGAAAAATCCTGTTTCCAACTCCCCGAAATTTCTCGTACACCTACTACCATCTTACCTTGTTGACGACTTAAATGTTCTCGTTGAAGGAAAGCGGGCGTGCTAAAGGCTTTGAAAACTCACCTGTCCAAAAAGTTTCGAACTTTTTCCGAAACTTTCGAAAAATACAAGTATTTTGTTCACAGCTACCGCACTTAGAAATCCGTTCCGACCACTTGTCGAAAAGCGTTTTTAAAAAAAATTATTTTTACAGAAAACTGAAAGAAAAGTTTGGGTAATTGGATAAATAAGCAATTGTGCGGTTTGTCGACCATAAATAAAGAAAAACTTTGTTTTTGGTGAAATTTAATAAATGTCTGGCAAGTTAAACACATATGCGTGTTGTAGTTTCATCGTAACCAGTTAACGCGAGATTTTTAATTCGATTAGTAGCGACAGATACGCTAGTTTAAGCTCCGAACCGTCGACCAAAGGTCAAGGTATTAAACAGTGAATTTCTTTAGAGAGAGATTCGTTCTGGGTTCACCTTTACCTTCCTCAAGAAGAAGCCGAAATCGAAAGTGGAGAGCGCCATTGCCTGGTGCGGGCTCGAAGACCACTTTCTTTTTGTAACGTTACGACTGATTCGGAATATAAATAACTTTCACTCGCCTCACGTATATAACACTATTATCGAAGAAATTGGTAAACGTATTGCGCGTAAGTGCCGAAGAAAGACAATGAAGTAACAGCAGCGGCGCGCGGCGCTATATTAAATATATTAAATTCTGGTTTGAATTTTCGTACCCCATTTTTCTCTAGGTGCAACGCATTTTATTTTTTTAAAATGTATATTTCTGATAAATTATTCTTTTAAATGGCCGTTGAACGCCCGATTGTATATTTAAGTTTTATTCTTAAGTTTAAGTTTAATAAAAAAAAAATGCTAGCAAGCTTTAACGTACCTCCAATTCAACGTTTTATTTCGGTAAAATATTTGTTTTATTACTTTTTAAGAAACAAATTTAATGATGAAAGTGCATAGAGAGAGAAGAAAAAATATTTTAAGTCGGTTTTCTCATTTTACTTGACCCCTAAAAAAAAAATCTTAAAACGTAAAAAACGATTAGTGAATGGCGACCAAGTAGACGACGGTACCTTTTACCAAATCTGCAAAAAAATTAAAATTTGAAATGAAAAAGTTAATATTTAACTTACTTTTTATAAAATACGTCATTAAACAACCGCGGGCCAATTCAAGCATTTTCCGAACTTTATTTTATCAGACGTTGTTTTTAGTTATTTAAAGCAGTGTTTTTATCGTGCAAATTAGAAAAAAAATCTAAAACCATTTGTTGCGTACAAAATAAAATCTTAAAATTCTTTACCTTATAATTTTATTTCCTTGGTTTCCTCATTTTGATCGCCGTTCTATTGTAGGAATCAGGGTAGTTTTTTACCCGATATTTTTCCATATGTCCCCTTTTTTAATCGTGCGCTCATATCAACCCAAGTTCCATCCTTACTCGTCTAATATAAACGGACTTTCTCTTTCATTCAAAAATAAATTAGCCAGGAAACAACATACACTTTTTGTAAATTAATAGAAATTATCGGGCATAGAAAAAATCGGACTTATCCAGTTGTTTCATGTCGTCGGTTAACTTTTATTTTGTTTCGATTGCTTGTCTGTTTCCCCATATTTTTTAGCCGATTTCCTGCTCGGTATTGTTATCGCGACAACCAGAGCGTAAATCGAATCGCCTTGGCACGTAAACTATCTACAATTAATGCTTTCGGTATCGTCGAAGAAGAAAAAATTAATTAAAAATATAAATAGCTTCAGTTTAAACACATTTTGTGGTACGGCACGACGACTTTTATTACCTTTTGCGTTTCAAATTGTAACGAGAAAAAACCATTGACATAAATTTTTCTCTATAAAAATATTGTCATTTTTATTTTTCTTTGAGAATATTACCGGATTTAGATTTATTTTATATGGGACATTATGGAACCTTGTTTACACAGTGAAATAGTATCCTTAGCTTTAGAATATCATTAAAAAAGATAATAATGAAACTATATTTAGGTGCTTTATTTATTGCTGTGGTCAGAAGAAAATAAAAAAAAATATTAATCCAGGAAAAAAAAAAGGTTTAATCAATAATATTTAGCAGTACATAAAATATAGAATAACTTTTTTTTCAAAATATATTTTCATAACAAAACGCATAAAAACAGTTTAGATCTTCTAAAAAGTGGTGGTTGAACCACTGCCATCGAAGGAAGTTTTTGTCGCTTACAAAAAAAGAAAACCCGTAAAAAATATAAGACAATATGCAATAAATTGATATTCAATGAAATAATAACAATTTCTGTATCAGCACGAAAATTTTATGTAACATTTTTAAATAACATCCACCTGTAACTTCGTATTGTGCCCACTAACTTGGGGTTGTGGAATTGACCGGTCAATTTTTTAATTAGTCAATTGACCAGTCCTAACACCAATTGAACCTAAACAAACTTTGACAAATTTATTCGGCCATACTATACTGCCATTCTATTATCTAATTATCTATTAAATGATTAATTATGAGCAAGGTGCTTTGGACACCCCGTATGAATTCCTATTCGGTTTTAGGTGCACCCCTTCTTTAAGTTCACACCCCAAGCGGATCGCTTTGACGTCGCCGTCCTCAGATTGGACCGGGCCGCTCACAATCTTCCCCACGTTATTCCCATATGCCTGCCCGCGAAGGGGGAAAGTTTTCTCGGGGATGTGGGTCACGCCGCCGGGTGGGGTGCCCTTAGTCCGGGCTCCAGACTCCGGCCACAAACTTTGCAGACGGTTCAGGTGCCGGTGATTGATAACAGGCAATGCGAAAGATGGCACAGGTTAGAAAACACATTTTTGCCCCAAGGAATTCTTGACCGATGGCGGATGCACAACCAATGTTTTTAACACGTAAAATAAGGTTTTCTACATTTTGTTTAAATCACTGCTTGTGATTTCGTGTAATTATAGTCATAAACGTATTGCAAGCTGAACGTGACGTTGCCAAATTACGAAATTTTACTTTCCCAGATCCAAAGGTATCCAGGTGACTATCTACGACGAGATGATGTGCGCGGGGTACAAGACAGGCGGAAGGGACAGTTGCCAAGGCGATTCCGGGGGCCCCCTAATGCTTCAGAAAGCGGGCAGGTGGTTCCTGATAGGGATAGTGTCGGCTGGATATTCTTGCGCCCAGCCAGGCCAGCCGGGAATCTATCACCGCGTAAGGACGCCCTATTTTTTAACAACCGCGGTGTTGCCACATAATCTTCATTTTCTATAGGTCGCGCATACCGTCGATTGGATAACGAGAGCTGTGGCGGCGAGATGAGAGACCCACGCGGACGGCCGAAACGTCGCGACACGCACAATTTTATTCAGCGCGATCGTACGAATAGTCCGGGACGGGAGAGGGGGTAACTGTGTGGACGTTCTTGAACGCGCGCTAGATGCTATATAATATATAGTTTCATACAGAAGACTTGCGGATAATTAATTTAAAAAGCTATAGGAGGGAACGAAAAGAGTGGGGCGGCTAGTATAGTGACTACCGGCCAAGTATTTAACGACTAACCGTTTTAAAAATTAAAAAAAAACTGTATATTTTGTACATTTTCGTAGTCGTAGATATTTAAAAGCTTAATTAAATACGATATATTTGTAAGCACGTTTTTACCAAAACCAATAAATAAGTTATTAATTTGCTTTTTTTTCGTTACGGATTCTGACAAATGTATTCCAATTTGGTTAATGGGAATGTTCTAAGTCTAGAGGACAGGACAGTTAAAAATGTCAAAAAGGCAATTCGGGCACTGTTCGCCAAAAATATATTTTTCCCACACCCGTCTGTAAAATACCTAATTACACACCGATCTAGCGTGCGGGAAGTGTCACTTTACCACATCAGTTTCATTTCCCATTAGTCCGATCAATTTCGGACATTTCCGGGATTTTACCGCACGAATTTGGGAGCAATCGGGTGTTTTCGGAGAAAAAGTATAGTATGCAACACGTTCGCTAAACTTTTTAACTCTCTGGTTTATTAAAAACTCGCTCCGCACGTGTCAAATAAACTTGTGAGTCAAATGCCGTTTACTGCACTTGTTGCATAATATACTATTTTTCTATTCCCTACTCTAAAATACCCAATTATGCGCCTAGGAGGCTTTGTTAAACATCGTCGACTTCGAGTTTTTCCGGTTAGGAGCATATGACTGCGCAATCATTTCAAATCCCGTTTACAACCAACGACAGGTTTCAGTTTCGATGGGGCATTTTTTCAAAATATGCCCAAATCTCGTTAATTGGTGTTTAGAAATAAAATGGAGCAAAGTGCAGGTTTGTGTATAAAATATAGAGGCATGCGCGTAAAATCATTCTCTTCTCTACGAAAATATCAACATCGCCCGAGGCCCATCAATTTTTACCGTCCTTGGGACACTATATTATCTAGTAGCTATATGGCTTTGAGCGATCGGATGTTTTTGGTAGACATTGACTGGACGTTTGTTAGTTCTGATGGTTCTACATCTGTGTTGTACTCATCACATCACTCGGTGAATGCCGCGCCGGTTGTATAAAAGTCATAGTAGGCAACATATTTAGAAATATCTGCAGACATTCATTTATTAAACACTTGACCTGCGCGTGCCTAAAGAAACTAGTGACTGATTTATTATTATCCTTCGAGCAAGACAATACTGAACTGTGAACTGTGGGATCTAAATCAATCAAGGAAACTGTGCATCGATCGAGTGCAAATTACAATGACAGAGTGCATCCTAACGTTCTAGCAAACCAGTTAAATAGGCGCGATGTCAATGAAATACGTAGGCAGAGAGTGTTGCCATCGGACATAATTACAGAAATCAGATAAGTATAGCCTTTAGATCACATAGGCAAACAAACTTTAGCTGTAAGATTTGGATTAATTTTTAATGGAGATCATTCACAGGAGTGATACTCTACGTGTCTTTATTCCTTCTATTCGAAACAAATGCTCGTTGCCCATAGGTCGGATTGCAGACTCTACTAGAAGTTATAAAAAAAGAGTTTCATTTATTTAACTCGTTGAGTAATATACCATTAAGAACTGAAAATCATTTTGTAGTGATGAATAAAACTGCATTGAAATTTGTTTTTTTTGTAATTTTTGTTAGGTTTATTTTTTCTTTTTTGGAATTCCCGATTAGACAATCATTATTATTTCTAACTTCCTATATCGTTGCACTTCCGCGCTATACCTTTGTTATGGGTATAGACCACGTAGCCTACCAAAACATTTAAAATAACTATTACTCGCTGTCAGCTATAAAATATAGCGTATTAATAAATCTTCCACATTCTAAGCAATTGATCCAAGTAACATGGCAACGAGGCTGGTTTTATCATTGTTAGTGGTGCTCATCGTAAGCGAGGTAATCTGGATAAATGTTGTTAACCCGTGTATTTGTGTGTATGCGTATTTCACTACTTCTGTACATGCCATGTGCAAAAACACCGCGAGTGTCGTATCTGGTTGTAAAGATTCATTTCATTTTGTCTTTGTCCTCCAAAATTTTGTATAGCTCTGTAAATTTCGCTTATTAATTGTTATAATTATTAATATTAAGTGAACTATATTATGTTTCCTTATATTGGCATATTGATTTGTCATTTTAAAACAAAATCAAATTTTGTTAAAATCAGTGGAAAGTCTAAGAAAAAATTCAAAATGTAGATGAATTTCATATCTTCTAGCGATCCAGAAATATCAAAAATCGAAAAGTCAGCAGGATATTTCTAAATTCAGGCAATCGTGATGCTCTATGTAGTAACCTTTATCTAATTATTTATTTGTGAATTTTTTCAGGCATCTTGCGGTTACTTGCGGTACCCGCCGACGTGCCCGAACCTGCCGCCTCCGCCACCACCGGCCTGCGCCCCCTTGCCCAAATTTATATCTGAAAGCGCGGTGAACGTGCCTCTCCCCGTACCTCAGGTCATCCCACTGGGCAGGTTCTGCAACTGTCAAACCATTGCTTTACGTCCGTCGTTGGTCGCACCGCCAGCTTGCGTGACGACGACCCCCGCCCCCGCGCCGACGCCAGTTCCTTGCGCTCCCGCGCCTCCCAGCATAGCATTACCCCCCCAAGTTCTCCAAGCGTTGTTATCGAACTTGTACCCAAACCCTTGCCCCCCCACTCCCCCGCAGTGTAGTTATTAAAACCGATCGTGAATAAAATTGAACAAAAATTTTGCTAAAAGTTGGAGTTTTATTGCTGCTGCTGCTTCTGCGCATGATATTTATTTTTTAATAAGATCTGAGCTGATATATATATTACAAATTGGTAAATTGACGTTCTAATAAGAACATGGAAATTTGGAAATTAAATCGAATTTAATTATTTATCGTAACGTCTCAACTAATTCTGATTTGCTTTACAACCATCGTTGGTACTGAAGACAATTATCAGCTTCTGCCCTAAGATGTACTAATGATCAATTTTTAAATCAATTTTATTGGTAGAAGAGTTGATAATGCTTGTTGCTTGGCCGTAAAATGCTAAAGTATGAGTCATCCCATTAAGGTTGCATGGCGTTTATTTATAATATTAAAAATATGCGAAACTGGATAAAAAAAAACACAATTTAAAAGCTCTATATTATTTTAATGTTTAAAAGTACAAATATGTAGAATAGATGAACATGGTCTAGAAATTCATATAAAAGTGGTGTAACTAAATTCGGGCTTGCTTAGATAAATGAATAACTAACCTGCCCTGCAAGTGTTCACCATAAATCTGGAAAAAAAAGATAGTAACACTGGAAACACAAGGCACTATTTTTATTAAATACACAGTCTCTAGTTCGAATAATTATGCCACGCACATAAACAATTATGTAAAAAAATAATAAAAATATTATAATCTTTCACACTAATTCTGAGGTTGGTACCAACAGCTATACTAAGAACCCAAACGTCTTCGCGAATCCTATTTCTTTTAGTTACCTCAATTAAAACGTATAGACCAATATACCCTACAGCGATCGACATTTATTTTCCCATTCGTGATGACTCATTGATTGTTTGCACTCTTCAACACCTTGTCGCAGAATACATGTTGGCCCAACGGGTTTGGTCTAACCAAACACACGCGTGTATTGCTGGTTGCGGGCCACTACGCCAGTAGTTTGTATTTCAACGGGTTTTTGTGTGAAAAGTAGGACGTCATCTTCGACGATCGTCCCGTTACCTTTCTGACCGGTTGTTGTTTACCGTTGGTCCGCCGAAAACAACGCGTTAATTCTGGCGCCATTTTAGTTTTCGTCGCAAAGAAAAAAATATGAGTTGGGCCGTCGAAATCTAGTCATCTTGCGGGAAATTTTTCGAAAATGCGCGAGAAATGCGCCTCGTGTACTGGGTGTTTCTGTGTCATTGGCACGTGGCTATGGCATTCTGGGTTGACTGGAAGTGGTTCGGCGGTGCTATCGACGGCAATGACGGTATAGGAGGTACCGGTAACAGAACACAGACCACAAAATAAAAGCGCCATTTTTGTCCCAATTGTCATTCTAATACAACTTTGAATTTCTAAGCAAGAAATTTTTGATTTTTAGTTTGGTTATATTAATCATTTTTTTAAAATGGGAAACGCCTTATGATTTTCGTGTGTCGTTATTAAATAATTCTGCATACGGTTTTCATAGTCGGATATTTTTTTATTGAATATCCGATTTTCATTTCCACTAATTTGCGTTCCACGAAATTGAGTTACAAATACAACCAAAACTAAGCAAATAACGACTTTTTGGTTATTTCTTCTTTGTTGGTTTAGTTGAAGTTGATCGCGAAACATTTAATTCTACCTTACACAAGTTGATGTAGTTTGGCTATTAGGATAAAAATGACAGATGTTCGCTATTTTTTTTATGCGCACTGGACTGAAAAGCATTATTTACCTTCCTCTTCTTTTCCTCCTTATTTACTATTGACTAAGACTACTAGAATCGTTTTCCCAAATTTTCCTCATATTGACGTCTTCTGTTTCAGGGAGGGTTTTTGTTACGATGTTCGGCTATCCGGCAAAATGCGAACGGCAAGGGTTGTCACACCCGTGCACGTTGTCATTGGCGTGCTGGTTTGTCGGAGGATCGAGCCAGGAAGGTTGCGGCGCATCCGCTTGGCTGGTAGCGTGCTGCGTTACGTCTCGGAATGTCCATCATCAGGATTACGCCGCTAAAATTATCGAGCAGGACGCAAATACCATAGAGTACGGTAACGAGTGAGCGGTTTAAAAATTTGTATTGGCGAATACTTTTTTAGAACTAGGGAATCACCTGGTGTTGCGATACAAAGAAGACGTGACATCATTGAGGTCGACGACTTTTGCGGCTTATCGTCAGACAGGACGTTGAGGAAGCGGATTGTGGGTGGGAGTGAGGCCGATTTCGCACAGTTTCCCTGGCAGGCCTACATTAAAATTCGGGCATTCCAGTGTGGAGGCGTTTTGGGTGAGGAGAGGGGGGGAAGCAGGATAAAATTTTACCTTCTCTTGTAATCAAAGCCAATAACGCCACTTGGAAAAATAAAAAAATGTTGTTTAATTTTTTTCTTCTTTTTGCATTTTTATCGAGATAAAAAATAAGAATTTCTTGATTCAAAGGAATTATATGTTGAAAATGATATTCTTAGACACCTATAATTATATCACGTCCAGTCTCCAGAAATTTCGTCGCCACCGCAGCCCATTGCGTCCTATCCGCCAGAATGACGGACATTTTGGTCTATTTGGGTGAACTCGACACTCAGGACACCGGCAAAGTGGAAGAATTAGCACCGTCCGAATTGCACAGGGTAGGATTTTTTTCTACACAGTTTTCCAATCGCCGAGGTAGCAAAATTGTGATCTAAAGTTTCTTCCAAGGTGCGGAGGGTAATTTTCCATCCGAAATTTCGATACAAGGCGACGCAACCCGATAGGTATGACTTGGCCTTGTTGGAATTGATAACGGAAGCGGGCTACAACTTTCACATCTCTCCCATTTGCCTGCCCGACGAGGACCTCAGCCTCGCAGGAAGGGTAGCCGTGGTGGCGGGTTGGGGTAAAATCAACCCCGCGAACCACTTGGTTGGAACAAACTTGTTGAGAAGCGTTGCGGTACCCATTTTAGGTGAATATTTGCAATTGCTGTATTTATATACTAACCGAATTTCTAAAAAAAGTGTTTGATAGGAAAAATTGACAAATGATCGGCAAACGTTACTTTTGACAGAATACATTAAATATCTCATAACGTTAATATAACTATAATAGTATATTATGCAATAAGTGCGGTAAACGGCATTTGACTCACGAGTTTTTAGTAAACTAGTGAGTTAAAAAATTTACCGAATGTGTTGCATACTATATTTTTTCTACGACCGTTAGTTTTTGGGTACATTTTCTCAAAACAACACGAATACATTCCCTGATATGACCGTCACAATTGACAAACGTCAAAATTCAAAGCGTGGGAAATATCTCCGAAAATATCCGATTGCTCCCAAATCCGTGGGAAACGAAACTGACGTGGTAAAGTGACGCTTCCCACACGCTAGATCGATGGGTAATTGGGTATTTTACAGACGGGAGTAAAAAATAAAATTATTGTTATATTTTTGTCAATAGTAAGAAAACCATACAGAGTCAGCATTTATTTGTCACTGCATATTTCCGAATTTTATTTTTCATACCATTGGAGATATCGGTAGGGTTTGCGGAATAAGCAGAGCGGTTACGGAAGTTGGGTTAAAAACAGAACCGGAGTTGATTTGTGGTAGTCTTTTGTCACGAATCCAGACTTTTTATGAAGAATGTCAAACAAAAGTACAGAAATTTTTCAAAGAAAGTTCCACAGGCTACTGTAATACTTTTTACAAAACTTCTGGATTCCTGCTGCGTCGGTTTTTGGTGAGAAGAAGTTGCTAACGTTTCGCCAATCATCCTGTTGACTTCTTCAGAGCTTGACTGAAACTGGATCGCATTTTACTCTGTACCTGCTTATATATTATATATATTATATGGTATATACATACTGTCTCCAAATAACGGATTCCCATATTGATGACAGGTAAGGACCGCGGTTAAGATTGTTAGTTTGGAATGCTGTAATCACCTGGCATGTCAAATGGAATTTTGTCTTTGACGGATCGAAGATGAGAGATTTTTGGACAAGTGGAAAATCTGGTTTTGACGTTATATTTCTTTAGGATTTTTGATATGTGGTCAGTGTTTTAATTCTGGGTTCAGTGACTCGGGCAGAGATAGTTTTACGCCTCTGTAAACAAGAGAGTTGATTACCAATGATTTTTGGGCTGGATGGTGGTGTCACCATGCATTAAAGGTTCGGTCTGTGTGCGTAAGTTTTCTGTAAACACAATGACCCAATGTTAGGTCTGAGTTTCTATTAATAAGAATTCCTAAAAATGGGAGGTTGTTATTAGTTGCCAACTCAATGGTAAGACGTATGTTGAGGTGTATAGAGTTTAAATATCTAAGAAAATCTACAAGTGACTCTTGACCATGGGGCCAAATAACAAAAGTATCATCGACGTAGCGTTTCCATAATTTTGGTTTTAGATGAAAGGTATCGAGAGCTTTCTTCTCAAAGGCTTCCATAAATATATAAAATTCTTCGAAAATCTAGTTCCTCTTTACTTCGAGAAAGAATTCATAAGGCTCTTCTGTCTCTATACCTTTAAATTGCTTGCCTTGAACATGGTTCATGACAAAGCTTTAAATCTTCATTTATCTACTACCCAAAATGACCTTCAGAAATTTTAAAAACTAACGTCTATACTAGGAAAACCATCAAACTCTTCTCAACCTCCAAACACCATAATACATGTATCATCGCACTAACTTTCAGAAACGGAAAAATTAGGTCTTTCAAAAGGTTCCAACTTCGTCATTGCCCCACGTATTATCCCAAAAGAGGAAATTATTTCAAATGTCGAGTCTATCCTAAACAAACAGCCATCTCAAACAGCTAATGAAATTCGATTTGAAATCGCAAAAATTCTGAAAAATTCAAAACCTCCTAAATCTAATATTGGTGCGCTGGTACATATATTACAGTGTTTGGAAGTTGAGAAGAGTTCGAAGGTTTTCCTAGTATAGACTTCAACTTCAACTTCAAGGTGTTGAGACAGAAGAGCCTTATTGATTCGGGCATGACGAATTCTTTCTCGAAGTAAAAAGAAACTATAGAGAGAGAGAGAGAGCAAGTGTTTTCTCGATTTTGTCGCCGTATTCCTCTACATCCCTGATGACTTTGAGGTTGACTTTGTCGGCTGGAAAATCTTGATGTCCACATCCTTTTGTAAGTCTTTAATGGCTGCTTGTTCGGCCGTAATGGTCGTCCTTTTTCTTCTCTTCTCCAAAACAGTTCAAACTTTCCATCGAAACCAGTTTGACGATAATGACGATCTAATGCTGCCGCGCAGTCATAAATAATAATATTTATATAATATTAGATAAAATTCTGGAACATGTTATTATCTCTAAATTGAATGAAAAAATAGCTTAGGGGAGGATGGGGCAAGGCGGCGTACTTAAGCTTTTATTATTTTTTGTGGCTTTTAAACATTGTAGCGAAACAGATTATCGCGGGTAGCGGTTTCTATATTTCTATTTGCTGCTGCAAGTTGAATTATAATTTAATAGATGGTGCCCCCACGATTAAATGATTATCGTATCGAGCTCCAGGCGATAAAGCCGGACACAATAGTTCTTATTTTTCTAGATCTTGTGTAATGTGAGATATTTTTCATATCGAGAGAACCAGTGGCCTGTTATATCCCCGTATTGTGTCAATACCCTTTACAGGACGTTTGCCTGGTCTTTTGTTAAGGTAGATCGGATATTTTTGTGTTTAATAAAAAACAGACGTTACTGATTAGGAACTATTTTTCTATCGATTAAAAAAATTGTTATTTGTATTTATTTTATAAAATTTTCGAAAGCTCTGGCTTTAGGCTAAATCCCTAAAATTATCCAAAAAATAACACTTTCAATAAATTAGTTATGATTCGGTTATAATAATATGGAATAGCATTTTTTAGAATGTTTAAGCGGTCTATTTTACCCCTGGTATTTCGCAAAGGGCTAAAAATGTACAAATAAACAGAATTTATAATTATTATAAGAAAAAATGAGAAAAAAAATTCCACCCCTATAATCCGTTAATGACCAATAAAGTAACATAAGGATGAATTTTCAAGGGACCAAAAAACTGGAACAATCCGAGCGCTCTGAGCGTCAATTCATACCCAGAAATCTGATACACAAACACTACATCTGTATACAACAACTAATATTTTGGCACGTCCACGTTATCACCACTTTGATTTTTAGAACATTAATTCTCTTGAAACTGGAAAATATAAAACATATCGGCGCCAACTACACATCTACTACAAATCTTACGCTAATCGCGAATTCTTCTTCTTTTAGTACTAGGGATGCTTTCCTCCGCACATCTACTTTTTAACGGGTGGGCGGGGTGCCCAGGGTGCTTTATTGTTAACGTTTATACCGAGTGTTTCAGACATCAAGGAGTGTATGGCATGGCATAAGATCCGACAAATTACGGTGGAGCTCCACGACGAGATGATGTGTGCGGGGCATAAACTGGGAAAACACGACGCGTGCCTGGGGGACTCGGGGGGACCGCTGATCCTTTTGAGCAAAGGTGAGAATGACAAATAATATTTTAAACATTGAAAAAGAGAATAATCACTTCATTCTTTTTCAAGTGTATTTTCAAAATTGCGAAATTGACATTTGAAAATCAGCTTTAATTTAATAACACATTGATAGAATTAACTCGGTGTATCTATTATCCAAAAAACAACCGGATGTAAGGACGGCTCTGATGTTGGAAACATTTGGGCGTTGCACCGTGAATAATGCGGTTTTTATTTCAGGGAGGTGGACTCTGGTGGGGATAACTAGCGCGGGATTTGGCTGTGGGGAGCCCCACCAACCCGGCATCTACCACAAGGTCTCGGTCACCGCCACTTGGATTAGGAACGTCATCCAGGGTCGCCGATGATTTTATTTAATTTAGTCCATGCGTTTACTTGCTGTTATTGTAAATAATACAAACATTTCATTGGCATTTTGCAAAATTTGTTTGGTTTGCAACAATTACTTCGCCCTTAAGCCCTATTATCAATCAAATTGAAAATCAAATTAAAAATAGATATAGCGTGACTGCTATTAGAAACTGGTGAGACAATAAGTAGTTCACATTAACACTTTTTTTTTTCTAAAGAATTTAGCTTAAATTTATTTTGTTGCACTTTATGTAAATGTTTTCTACGCTCCCGGTATAATCACGGGCATTGTGTAAACATCGACTCTATTTTTTTGGTTTTTCCATCACCTAAAATGTATCAGTTTATCAAATAACAGGCGGATGCGCAAGGCGAGATTTTTCAGAGATATTTTTTTAATTCAGTTGGGAGGAAATAGCCAAAATTGGTTGTGTTTCCTTAAAATATCAAATTGCAGTATTCTTTTTTTTCTTCTATTCCATTCTATTAATAAAAAAAAATTACTCTCCCTTTTATTCGATTGGTCATGAAAAATCGAAATGTGGGAAAAAGACAATATCATAACCTACAAATTAGTTTTTTGCTACTAAACTAATATTTATTAAAAAATAATAATAATGGAGGACGTTAACCAACTTGCGTAGTGGTATATTAGAATATGCCGACCATGGAGGATGGTATAAAAGATTTTTTTTATTTAGATTGAGAAATCCTCTTGTTCAGTTTGTTGTGTTCGAAATCATATTTTTTTGTTCGGTGCTGATCTATCTGTTTATTGGTGGAAATGCTGTTGAATACAGATTTTTGCTTTCCAGAGAAATTTTTGGGTAATAGATATTTTAAAATCTCCCAGGGGGTTGAAATTTTTTCTTTTTTCAAACAATTGTGGCAGCGACACCCTAAAAACAGTTAAAATGGAACTGAGGTTTGAATCAATAATCGAATTTTCTTTGAGCCACGCGTGTTCATTTGTGCTCGACTTAATCGAGCAATCTATTTCAACCTTCGAATCGTGTTGAAGCGAGAAAAAAATAGGCTTCCTGTAGCAACCTTACATGGTAATTAAGCGATTTTCAGTCGTAATTTTCAACTCATTAGCGCAAAGCCACCACCGCTTGTTTTCTATACAGGCCGGCCGCTCAACCAAAGACGTTCTCGATTTGCTGAAAGAAGTGAATGTTGAAAAAAATATATTGAAAATATTTCAATATATAATACATAATAACTAAATATGCTAAATGTGATTTTTCGAAAAAAAATTATTTAAAAATTAAACGGTCAGATATAAAATTTGTTGAACCAAAAAATTTTGTCAATTGTTTTAAAGGAAAATTGATCGTAATAATTGATAATTATTCTCAAACATACAATATTATATTATATATTGTAAATTACAGGTCAGTTCTGTAACGATTGTTCTATTGCATTTGGGTAGTTAATGTATACATAAATATCGAAATATTTTATTTTGCTAAATAAAAATATAAAGAAATTAAGTTTATACGTAATAACCAATATTCTTAACAACATTAAAATGAAAACTATTGTAATTTACGCATGACATCTTAATAGAGCTGCCCTTTTTTGTATTTTATAAATTTATAAATAGATTATATAGCGAAATATCCCTTTTGCTAGGCGTTGTTAGATCGATAATATTGGATATCTATGAATTTAATTGATTAATGATTTATAATAACAAAATTCAGATTTTTCGACACAGTTTGAATAGGGTTCAACAAATTTCATTTATTCATGTATTTCAAGGTTTAGCAGAACTTTCTATAAAGAATAACTTTTTTCAAAAGACCAAGAATAACAAAGTCTGGAATATGGTGCCCATTTAATTAGACAAATTCCAGTAAGAGAGAGAGAAAGAATAAAAAAAAACTAACCAAACCAATTAAATATCTAAAACTAGTTAGATTTTAGATTTTAATAAAACTTAATATTATTCTAGGCAAATAGGTAATAACCAGATGACTCATAAAATCCATAGCTTATGACGATATTAACAAATAAATAATTTTTCATTGTGGCGAATGGATATGTTATAGAGTGAATTAGGACGTCCTGTATAGTACTGCGGTTGTCGACAGATTGTGCGGTGGTGCTTTCTCCGGTACTACGCCGACATTCCAAACCGTTGACTGAGACCTTTCTCGGGGAAAGTGTGTCATTACTTCGCTGACCTTAACCTGCTGTCATTACGTAGGAATATGTTTCTGTTGGTTACTTTGGCGGTATGGTATACGTCAGTTTGGTTGTACCCTGCACGTCTGTTACGTTTCTAAAAAATAAAAAAAAACGGAAATATCCAGAAATTAAATAAGGCCATTCTTTAATGGTATGCCAATATTAAAGGTGATAATTCTTAAGAAAAAAAACTTTATATGATCCTATGAGATTTGGGTTAGTATCATTTCCGCGTATAATCACTACATTGACAAGAAAATGTAGAAAAGTATAAAAAAATTAAATTAACTCAACGATGTGATGTGAGATTGACAGTTATAAACTGTAATTTAATGAAAAATTGTTTTCTTCAAAAATATGTGACACAAATCGCGAACAGGTGGGAATAAAAAAAAGTGTTGTGCACCTAACCATTCTTTTTCTACAAAATACATTTACCAATATCTAGATATCTAGAATCGTTTCTTAATTAACGGTTTTTTCTAAAAACTTTATTAACTCAATCAAGATTAAGATACGTTGATATGTTTTCTTAAAATGAATGCTTTTTTATTATTGAGAACTACCCTATATGAGTATGGTAAATTTTGATGATGGTGGCCATTATGTATCTGTTATCATAGGCACCATATTTTTGTTTCAAAATACAAAAATACTTTCTAGAAGTCCTCTTTGTCTTTTTTTTTGCTCTTTAAAATGTTGCTGTTGCCATATTTTTGCTTTATTATTATTATTATTATTATTATTATTATTATATTATTATTCGAAACTTAATTTACATATTTTGGCAAGAAGATGGTTCTGCTGATAAGATAGAGAATTCGGGATAGGATAACAATTTTTCGGACTAAGTGGGACGCCAACGTTTAAATCCGCCTGCAGTAGTTATTGTTGGTTTACTAATCCACGAAATTGTCCTACCGCTTTCACTTTTTTTTGTTTTTATTTTTGGACAGTCTATTATTGTTCGCGCGATGAAAGTTCTTCAAATTACGGGCCGATCACTTTCTCCCCGGCGTCAAGAGCATTTCATCGCCTCCGCACATTTTAATGGTTTAATTGTCCCACTTACACGCGGCATGTGACGCAAAAAGAACGAGAAAATCCCAAAAGAAAAGAAGGAAGAAAAGAAGAAGAGTTGTGCAATAGGTTCGCTGTCGCTTTAAGAAAGACGACGTCGGAAAAAAGGAGTATAAGTTATCCCGTACAAAAAGACGAAAATATCGTCTAAGTCCAAGAAAGAAAATAAGGAAAGGTTATCGCCTCATAAGGACCAATATCGAGAAGAAAAATTACGCAATCATTGAGAAAAAATAACAAAAAGAAAATTAAGGCGAAAAAAAATCTGTTTAAAAAAATGATAGTGCGATTCACAAGGGAAATTTAAATATTTAAACATTTTTGATTCGTTGGTTTGATTGTTTTTGGTTTTAATATTGTCATTTTTTGTAAGTTTAACTACTGGCGACTTTTTGTGTTTTGTTTTTCTCTATGTTTATCTTGTTACTTAATCAATTATTTATTTTTGCGATATCATCAGTTATAAATTCCAAAATAATCCATTTTTTTAAAAATAACAATAGCATTTTAAAATTGCAATATAACTAATAAACAAAAAATGAAGCATTAGATATCGACTCAGGTCACTGGCCTATTTTGAAATAGACTCACCATATCCACCAAATTAAAAAAAAACTAAACTAACCAAAACAAACCTGCAGTTTTTGTTATTTTCTTTCTAAACAGCGATCTCCACTTCACTTAATTCCTATATAATAAATATACGCTGAGCGATGTGTTCATGTTGTTATGTCAACTTTTATAATTTTATTGTTTGGAATCTTGAAATTTTGGTAGCAGGCAAACATTCTTTGCTGATCATGCTTGATTACTGATTCGTAAATTATCAACGGTTTGGTTATTAATATGTTGAGGTCTAAAAATCAGCTACTCGGACTTGCAAACTGTAAGCAAAAGCGCAGTGACATTTGTTTTTAAAATTGAAAAAATGTTTCAAACTAGTGACTATTATAACAAGTTTCCGTGATGTTACAGACATGTTTGATTAACTACACTCCCCTCCATTATCTTTTTATAAATACAAAAACAGCACTTGAACATTTATTATAAGAAATCGTTGGCATTTTCTGTTATTTAGAATTCAACTTGACCAGTTCCTTTTTCAAGAAAACCTGACGCCGCTCATACACGCTCTGATTACATGAACTGTCTAACCTTCCAACAAGAATTTCACAACTTGTTTCTGATAAATCATTTAGAAACTGCACAGTACAACTGGTTGCGAGTGAGTCGGGGACTGATAATTGACTTTTTTGTAGCAACAAGTCTAAGGATACCGAACCATTAGAAACAAAAATACATTTACCAAAGGTTAGGTCACTGAGCTATTCTACTTTGTAGCTAAAATGTTGTTCCAGCTAAGCATTAAATTTCAGATTAATTTTGAAGTAGTTTTTAATGCTCATGCTCATGCTCAATTTGGTCAAAATCTGTTGCAGGTATGCTGTGTTGGGCCAAACTTCTTATGTGTCAACCGGGTCATCGATTCGTTTCCCAGTCCGTTTTGCCTCCGTCCAAACTGTGGCTTACTGTTGCGCAAATTACAAAATTCAGACACGTCTATTCAATCGCATTTATTCCGTTATTTCAAACGTCGATTCGTGCGAACTCGGATATTTTTTTTTTCTGAGAGCCAATTAAGCACAAAACTGTGCCATCTTTCAGACGGCAAGCGTCTATTAATGGAAAACTAATTATCTCCTTATTTATGCCCACCCGTTGGGAATTTCATTTGTCGATTCTCTCACACTCTACTTACCCGGTCGCTCTGTCAGTTCTTCTTGCTCGAACGCTCACGCATTCGAACCAACTTGATTGGTAAAAGATGTAACGGGTCTGTGTTTTCGGCATGTCTATTTTTGTCCCAAAGGAATGTTTTTGTTTTGTACCGCGAAAAACGTGCTGCCAGGTTAGGTGACTAGAGTAGCGTAGTCCGGTTTGTAAAGTTGGCTATCCTTGAACAGTTCTTGGATTGTCCTCTGGCTGCACAGAACTAGGTGCCCTTTGACCTGATATCGGGGAACTTTTTTCGAACTGTCAGCGGATTAGTAAACCCCTGGGGTGCGTTCAGAGTAGGACATCCGTTCGATAATCTGAACAATGCGAATCTGTGGTAGTTGAGTTGCAGGTTTTTCATATTAGTTTAAAAAGCAATTTGATAATGGATGAGCCAGTGATATGTATAATAATTTGCTGTTGGACAATGATGAAAATGATGTCACTCAATATTGTTTATGCTTAATTTTATATATTACGTGTACTTGATTTTTTCTACCATACCAAAAGGGAAGATTGCCGAAACATGAAATTGAGCAATCACACCACTATTAATGCTCCAAGAATGTAATCACCATTGTGAAGTGAAACCATATAATGAGTCGAACATGGCTGCTACAGGTAGTGAGTGTAGGAAAATAATAGCAAGGAATTTAGCAAGATTATAATAATTAAACATGTGATTTTGATTTTAAATTATGTAGGTGTTAAGAATCCGAATGAAAAGAGTTAAACCATATTTTTCCTGATTTTAATTTAAAAAGACTTCAAAAATTATTTTAAATTTTTAAAATTTCCCTTCATTGTTGAAAAGTCTTATGTTTCGGAAATACCTGATATCTTCCAAGAGTAGCCATAAGCGACAATTTTGTATTAGGAAACTAGATTAAGAACAATACAGTTTAAAATCTAAAACGGCGAAAAATGTTTCCACGAATATTTTTTTGAAACAGCTGAAAAAGGAAAAGTATGTGTATCTAGTCAACTTTAAAAAAAACCTTGGCAAAAATATTTGGTCAAAATATAAACTATTTTTCACTAGATTTGTCTATTATCTTTTGTAATTCAGATTGCTAAATATTTTTTAGATAATTTTATGCTCTCTTGTTTTTTCTTGATGCCCGCGTTCTTTATTCGCCTCTTTTTTTCATTAGATTTGAAAGATCTTTTTATAGTTTTGTAAGCAACATTTGCTTGCCTTTTGGAGCAGGGATTGTGGTCTTGTCAGTAATTGGCACCAGCTGGGATCTTTTCCAGTTATTTTCGTTGTAATCCAGTATTTTTGTCTCTAACTTTCATGTACTTTGAGTTCAAATGTTTATTTTTGCATTGCTCAGAAGTGTATTTGGTTCAGCTCTTTCAGCTCTATCATTTTTTATTGCTGTGTTTTGAAATAAATTTTGATTTTCTTTAAATAAATTAATGAGCTTTAGAATATTTTCTCAACCCCCTTATGCTGCCGTGTTTTCAAACTTTCGTCATAAACTATTATCACAGATAACTGAAACGGGAACGGGTATCAAAACGTAGTAATAATGTCTGTTCTTGGGCATTGTAAAAAAAGTATTAAAGATATATAAATAAATAACAATTTTAGTTCGATCTAGAATATTTATTTATTTATTATTATTAATTTGTTAACAAAAACTGTTAATGTCGAAATGCTTCCCAAAATCCTTTTTTCTGAGTTTAGAAATCTTTTATGCATATTTTAGGCTAGGATTTAATCATATTCAATGGGTTGTTGGGTCCCTTATTTCACTACTTAATGACTTAAAAAAGTTGTCACAATGTCATATAAACAAACAGTTATAATAAAACGTTTCAAAAGATGTTCGCAAAACTATCTTAAAGTAAAAAAAATATTCCAAAAACCGAAGTTAGATTCTGTGAGTAATAGCAGGAGTTTCTATTTAACAAATTTTAGTTTGGATGGTTTTAGTTAATGAAATAAGTTTAGTTGATCTCAATAATGTAATAGTATATTATACCATTACTATTTTGACTTTTGACAGGAACAATCCGATAGCTTCCAACCAGTGACTAAAGTAAAGGAAATTTTCAATGTGGCTCCAGATAAGATTTAATAAAGATAAGATTTTCAAAGGACATTTCATCAGTGGATAATTGAGTATTTTAAATTAGGGAAAGGAAAACGATATTTTCTTTAGTCTTTCAGTTCCGACAAATTGGAAATTTCGTACGGAAAGGTGACTTTTCGATCCTAATAGTCAGTTAGAACATCGTCAAAAATATTGAGAAACAGACTCACCTTCCCCACCCGCACGTTCCGTTCGATTGTCACGGCGGCGTGCCGCTGTCTCTCCTCCGTTTCAGGTGAAAGAGAAATGGACGAAAAAAGGAAATGATCCGCGACCGACGGTCAATTTTGAGACTTCGATTCAAATTTCTCCTGCAGTCGGTTTTACTCTCGATTGTGCTTCACGATAGGCCGCCATGGGGTACTTGCCGGGGTCGTCTCGCGTGTGAAGCGGGCTTTAGGTGTATTTCGGGGAAATCGCGTTTATCGCGACGGAAATGCCTTTAATTAGGTCCGCGACGCATCTGAGGTCATTTACGGTGTTTATGGTCTGTGGTTACGTAGCGATACGGGCGATTGGCAGCGTCGAAAGCACGGATAACGAAATCAAGGGTGAGACCGGCGTCCCCAAGCGTCATTTCAAAGCAACGGGGTGCGCTTTTTCTAAAATTTCCACCGATGATTTAGGAAAACGTGTACTTGGGAATTCCGTCGATAAACAGGACGTCCCTAGATACATTTTCGATTTTCAGGTCATCTCCGACATTTTATCCACTGCAAAAAGTGTAAATATTTATATTTATGTTTATAGAAAAAAAGTAAAATATAATTTCCAGCGGCGTAGCAAACACTCCCATGTTTCTGTTTACTAAGATACGGCTTCTCTTGAAGTCGTTCAAAATATTTAAGAATATACATCGCCATCTAAGTTTTAATGTATCCCGAAGAATTTAAAAAATATATTTTTCTAAAGTGTATTTTTTTCTGTTTTAGTGTATTAAAAATCATTAATATAATTAGCACGTTTTAATTTAGATCACAGTTTTCTCTGTAAATTATGGAATTTTAGATATTTTTATTCCTGGTGTGAACTTAACTGTGAATCCAGTGGCGTAGTCAAATTAGGAAAAAAATCTAATCTGGCTTTGTTTTTTTTCAGAAGAAAAAAAATTGAAATTTCGGAAATTTGTCACAGACCAAAGCTAAATGTAACAAAAAACTGTTATTAAATTCTTTAAGAACATTATTTTTTATTTGAAAATTTAATATAAGCTCTAAGTATCAGTCTCCCGTACATAAAGTCGTGGTTGACGCGTTGCGAAACCGCATATTATTTAAATGAAACAAAAGATTGACAAATTATTTTTCGCACTCACAAGATTCGCTCCGATTCTTGTCGATTTTACTTTAACGTATATGTGCTTCAATTTCAAACAATAACGTAATAACTGAACTTTAACGTTATTTTCACTTTTTTCGCGTTTTATTGTTACGAAATGTTGTTAATTTGAAAGCCGCGATGAACCGCCGGACCGGAAAATTAAGAAAATTGCAAAGTTAACCAAAAAAATTCCGTGAAGTTTTCAAAAATGTATATATGAAACTTCCGGTCCTATTATGGTTATGGTTATTATGATATTTGATAAAAAAGTTTCATCAACATCAAAGGATAGCGGTTGCGTAACATAAAAGCTCCTCCAAAATATTTAAAATTTACTCAATATATTTTTTTGTTTTAGATGAGGCCCCCGGAGACGGGAAATTATATTACCCCCCGCCGAAGAAGAGGTTCTTCGATGACCTTGGATGTAAGTGACCTCCGTTATGATTCCGGCTAATCATGCTCTTGTTCGATCAACAAAGAAATTGTTTTTCTGCGTGGTTCAAATTTCAAAATAAGATTTTTGTTCTTTTTCGTACACGGTAGTACGAAATGAAATAAGAGATGGTTTTTATTGTTTCTCAATTTTTCTTTTTTTTTTGGTAAATAGTTTAGTAATGATTTAACGGAAATTATTTCAATCGTTTAATCCGTCATTGAATAATTAAATTCAATTTTTTATGGTATATGTGGAATACTATAAACACTATAAACATTTTTTTTAATGGTAAATTGTTGCATTCATTATGGTTGGAGTATTTATATAAAATATAACCAGCAAAAGAAAGTTTCTTTTCTTGAGTAACACGATGCGACGTTGTTGCTAAATATTCCCGAAATTAGTGACCCAAAATAAGGATCAAAATTCATATAAACTAGGGCCCAAAACGTCTTAGTTTTTAACATACAGCGTTTAGTAAATATTTTTGAAACACCTGAATATTTTTAAATAAAATTTGGTACAGTTTCTAAATATTTTGGGCTCTATTTAACGAACTAAAACTTAGTTTTGGATTGTCTTCAGTGGTGGGTAACATAGGGCAGGCGTGGGAAAAATTTGCGCCAAATTTTTTGTTTGTCGAATTTTCGTAATTTGGACTGCAGATTTTGAAAATCTGAAGTTCTCTAGGTAAATAACCATTGTCGCACCTCGCTAGAACACACCGTTTTCGAGAAAGATGCCTTTGAAAATTTAATTACAATTTTTTTATTTTATTTTCTTTTCAATCAAGATGCAGATAATCATTAGGAAGCCTTGGAAGTTAATGGCGCGTTTCATTTGCTTGTGTTGCTGGGTAAATAAAAAATAAATGTTAATTATTCGTCAGCTTTCAATTTTGATCATTGTTTGTAAAAAATAGTTTTTACTTGGATTGTTCTTATAAATCTTTTTATTAACGGAAGACGAATCAAAGTATCAACTGTGAAGCTAATTATTCTAATAAAAATTATAAACTTAAAAGGAGGTGCTCGAAACGGTTGTACCGGTACCAAATTTTATTTAAAAATGTTAACGTGTTTCGAAAATATTTACAAAAAATCGATCTTCAAATTTTACAGACTGCATGTTAAAATCTAAGACGTTTTGGACCCTAGTTTATATGAACTTATAACAAGTAAAGTATAATCAAACAACAAGAGCACCCCCCATTTATATGAATGAGCGAGAGAAAGACCACTTTGTATATCCAGACATTTTTTCTAAAGTAAAATTTGCTGCACTTACTAAAACCAGTTAACAATTCTTGTATCGAGACAAGAATAATTCACCAACCGATTCTTTTGTATGTCCCATATTTCCCTAAATGTATATATTACTGACGCTTAAACTGTCTTTCAATTTAGGTGTTCATTTTCATTCGGAAGTCAGTCGCGAGTCATATGCAAATACGAAGGAGATATGACAGCGATATTTTGCCAGTGAAAGTCGACGCGACATATTGCGTTTCTCTTTCGCCTTTTAGTGTTTCCAAAAATGCAAATGCCTTAATGACGAGCAGAACCCGTAAAGTTGCCACGCGTCTGTTCCAATTATTATATTATAGTATATATTTTTATTATGCTGCATCAAAGTCATACACGAAGAATATCGTGTAGATGTGCATAACGATGATTATTGTTAAAAAAACAAACATTTAACATTGACAGGAACAAGTTTTTTTTTCAACCCCAAAATAATAAGCAAAAATGATGAGGAATTTGAAATTACAATGACTAAGAAGTTTAATCACTCAATCATTTGCTAACCACGATTGTTTATTTTTGTTAGTTGCTAAAATAGACGTCGTAACTTTTACAAAAAAAGCAGCTAAAGTAATGCAGTTACAGAGTGCAGATTATAGCTTCGGACCTTTCATCCGTCCGTCCTTGCAACATACTCAAATGATTTATTGCGAATTGCGGGAGCTTTATCTAGGTTCGTCTTCTGCTTAGCCAAAATTTCAATAAAAGCAATTGTCATGCTTTAATTTTAACGCTCGTATATATGTCCTTTCGCGAATACACTGTACTCGGACTATTATTTTCCCTACTTATTTGTCTACTCGCATTTTTTTTTATTTTTGTTTTTTTTAGTTAAAAAAAATCGCTTTATAAAAACTATGGGATTTTGTTTAAAAAAATTAATACACAATATACACAATACACAAATAAATTCATACACAATATAAAATAAATACAACCTATAATGTTGTAGTGTATGGTACAGTTGGAAGCAGTCGCCAATGTGTACGGGTGCAAGTGTCACAAATATTCCTAGTTTCCCGCCTGGTGGTTTGTACTTTACGGTTAGAACATACCGCTCAGTCTTTTTTATTTCCATCATTTTGGCATAAAATATGTAATTTACCATTTGGTCGCTCTTCTCTTCCCGAACAATGTGTCATTGGTTTTTTGTTTTGACCTCGTTGCGAAATTTTATATAATAAATATGTATTGACACTAAACATTTCGAGTCCCCAGAAAAATAACTTTCGCCACTATTTTAAAGATTTCCTCAGGAAAAAGTATGACGGTGAATAAGGGTCTATGCGGTCGACACTTCTATTAAATTTATTGTAATTGACAGCTACATTTGGCTTATTTACAACTTGTAAGTTACCTTCACATACTCTTATGTTGATTGGTTGTGTTCCTGAAATATGCCAATAACATCAAATTACCTGATCTGCATGCAAATGTGTTATCTTCCGCAAATGTTGGTTTTTTGATAGAATCATTTATAAATTTGCAGTTGATTTGAATAGTACCTGTCAAATGAACATTTAGTTTTAACAATTCTTCTGCAAGTGGCAAGTTCGTATAGTATCTATCGGAGTAAAAATGATATCCTCTTCATCCTGGGTTATTGTCTAATAATTTTTGACACACATGTAACAGTATCCTTGTGCTTACAGGTAAATCAGGTCTCACTAAATCTTCCGATGTCAAGCTTCCTTAGTACGGCAAAATTTAATAAATATATCCGGTGTTGGCATCCGCCATTACCTACATAAATTCGTTTCTCCCATTTCGTAAGCTTGTTAGGATTGTAAGTTAAAAAACTAATTTTACTCTTAAATGCAACAACAGATTCGTCTACCGATATCTCTCTTGATGGAACAAAATGTTCTTTGAATTGTTCGTCCAAATAATCTAAATAGTGAGTGACTTTCTGAGTTCGAGCCCTAAGAGAGATGGTTTTCAAGTGGAGCATTCTCTAAATATGCTACTAAAAAAAGGTATTTTGGCGTTAAAATATTGTGACCAAAACTCTTAGATAAGATTATCGTACCCGTATTTAGGATAACCCCAATAAATGTGGTAAACTTTTCTACTGTAGTATATACCCACGTTTTGACAACCTCTTGCTCTTTTACGTCTATCGTAGTTATTTGTTTGTTCCACTATCTTTGTTATTAGCTCATCGGTAAAAAAGAGTTTGAAAAAATCTATGGGTTTTGTACGAGTATCACGAATTTGTGGTCCTACCATTTTATTCCCAGAAGCAAATAGAATCCTGTCTGGTACCTGATCGTGGCATGCCACGTCCTGCTATGGACCAAAATTACCTGGACGTGTTATATTCTCATTTTCTTCACGGCTGCTAGAACTCGATGGTAAAGGTACGGTTCCCTGTCTTTTTGTAACTATAATATCACTACCACTACTAGGCGCGTCAATATGAAATTCATGTTCACTACTTTGCAATTGATTTTCGATTCCATTTTGTAAAAATTTCTTGGGCATTTGAAATATTTTTTTTTTGAAATATACACAGAAAAAGTACACCATACGTTACTCAATCGTGTTAGTTATAAACCTGAGTAATATTCAAAATGCAAAAATGGTGCACATGTGAACTGAAGTGATTGAAATAAATACATTAACAGATATAAAATAAACAGCTTAGGATGGCATGTATGCATCTTTTATTTTTACGTAAACATGTACTCATCGAAGGTTCAAGGAAGCAATTTAGAAATATTAGAAATGAGCTTAGGGGATGACAGACCGGCCAACCTGCTGTAATGATAAGACATGTGCCGGATATACGGCAACATACGAGTGCAAAAGGTGCAAAAGTCAGTAAGGTGTGTGAAGGACAGCTGGTACTAATAAGTTTTATATTTTAAATAGTGTTTGCAGAAAAAAAAATTTATCCGTTATTGCAAACGAAGAAAACTCTGCTGGAAGTAAGAAAAGAAAATTCTCGTTGCTTCGCTCTTTCACGCCCCATATCCCACAGGCAGGATATATTCCGCGCCCAAATGAACCCATATATCCCGCGCAGATCTCTATCTCGGCGCTTTGTGTTTCCTTTTCGTTGTGTGTGTGTGTGTGTGTGTGTGTGAGTGTTAGAAGCCTGGCGATAAAATCAGAATCTAGAAAAGTCGCACAGGAATACCGCCCATCCGTCACACACACATTGGCAGCAATTAATGGAATGCCTAATTTATACGTTTCGGGTTTCTTTTAGTACGGGACTGAATGTCACGTGTACGTAAAAAAATATAAAATATTTAAAATGATTATAGCCAGTTCACAACTGCAAAATTCATGATGTTACCCCGGGAACATTGGAATTTATTCATGGTCATTTTAAAATAAGTAAAAAAAAACATGCATTTTTAGAAAAAATTGTTTTAAAAAGGTGATGCTTTGCCACATTACAAGAGGAGCTAAACCAGATAGAGCCTATCATGAACTTGATTTTTCAGAAAAACTGATTTGTTAAACATAAAACCATTATTAAGACAATTTTTTTTAATCAAATGCAGTGGCGTATCTCAGTTTTTTTCTATAGTTCTTGCTTTCCTCAAAAATGAATATAATTTTTGTATTACATATATCGTTTTGGGCTATGGTCTTAAAAAGGTCTGTATTGATCCCTTTTCAATCGTGTATGGTTGTTGGTATTTATCATAAAAAACGGCTGTGGCTACTTTATTGCCTAGGTTAAATTTTAATACTTTGTATTCGTGTTTCGTATATATTACTTTAAAATAAATCCATTTTTGCAAGTACTTCTCGAAAAATATACGGGATGTGTCTTGGTTATTCTAAAATATTTTTTGGATTTCGTGTTTTTTTTTTTATTTGACTTTATTGACTTTATACATAAATAAAAATGACTCAACACGAACATTTTTTCAAGATCATAGCCGACTACCCATAACTAAAATATATAATAAGAAAGTTGTATCATTTGTAGGAAAACCAAAAATACTAGTATAAATTTGAGTGCATACATTTTTGTATTTTTGTTTTTAAAAGCTCCACACTTTTGATTACTTTTAAATATGCGTGTTGTCGTGTGTTACTTTATTTCATCGAACACGAAACACGCTTGAATAAAATAACAATAATGATTGATTGATGCCCAGCCCAGAATATTGTGTGTGTGTGAACACATCGTAATTATGACCAGCCACATATAGACTAAGATATTTTCATATGTAAATAAATAGAGTTTGGGAGACCCTGTGTAGATGCGGCGGTGATGTCTGAAAATGTGGTTAATTTGGGGCATTTCATGGACGATAATGTCATTTGAACCAAACTAGACCTATGCGTTTAACTCATTTGCCGATAATTAACATTCGACCACGTACTACCAGGCAGGGAATACAAAATTCTCCGCTTTCACTTGCCGCATAGACCGCGAGCGGTAAACCGTAAACAAACGACCGTCGGGTCTCTTCCAAGACCCTCTCTTCATTTGTTTTGGGTTTCCTCGTGCACACCACTCTCGGTGGAAACTTTCCCCGGGCGTTGCGAAGGTAGTCCGGACCGCGACAGGCCACGCGACACTCCCGATCCGACGTCCAGCGACCTTTTCCAAATATGACGAAGGCCTTTCGTTTGAATTGACGGTGCGGGTGCGGGAATCCTCGACATGTTAAACACTATCGGTGCGGTGGTGGTGGTGGCCGTTGTGTTCCTTGGGGGTGCGAGGACGTTGCCCAACGAGAAACAGGCGCAGGAACTGATTTTGTTGGATAGTCTGGGGAAGAGAGGCGGAGTCGTCGCTAGCGATCAGGACACTTTGGTCGATATGCTCGGCAGAAGTAGGTTCCTCCTTATTTACTTTTTGGACATTTGGGGGCTCGATTTTGGAAGCTAGGGAACGATGTTATGCTGGGGACGGATGTTCTGTCTTTCCAACTCTTATTTATTTTATCAATAAACTTAACAGGGACAGAACAATCGTTTTTATGCGAAAGTATGTATGTAGACTTACTTTAATAATTAATTATTCAATCGCAATCACTTAGGTACTAGGTCCTAGGTCCGCGAGCTTAGGACTGCTGAAGCGTTATATAGTTTAATTTAAAAAAGGAAAGTTTTAGACTACTCTAACGAAATAAGATATATAAATATAAATAAAGTACCCCTCCCTAAATATGTAAAGAGGTTTGCGAATTGTTAAGCATCTAAATTTCATCTTCAAAATTTGCACCTGGAGATCTAGTGTAAGATATTAGGAAAGTAGGTACTTCAAAATAAATATCAGTCACTCGCGCCACCTCGTGGTAAGTTTTTTGACTATATTTCATTTTAAAATTAATACTTAGACATCTGGTGTAACAAAATAGGACATATAGATACTTAAAAATAAAACCCACCTAATTAAATATGTAAATTTTTTAGAGTCTGTGGGGTTCATTTTAAGCAATTGGTATTGGCAATATGGTATTTACATATTTAGATAACTACATGCTATGCATTTCAAAATGAAACATAGAATGCTACTTTAGTTTAACGTAAAACACCGTTCTTAAATATGTAATTTTTTATAGTCTGTGGGGCTTGCGAATGGGAAAGCGTTAATGAGAAAGTAAATTAAGTTAAAGAACCTAGGGCCAAAAGAAAATCTCAGTCACTTAGAGGTATCGATCTCGCGGCACTTAAATCTCATCTGGTATTTAGATATTTGATTTACAGGGGAGAAAGTCTTAGACTATTAGATTTCATTTTAAAACTGATACTTACGCATAAGAAAATTTGAGATATAGACACCTGAAAATGAAACACATCTCCTTAAATATGGGATTTGTGGAGTTTGAGGAAGTCTTAGACATCTAAATTTCATCCAACTAATTGCAATAGATAAACAACTATTCTATATTCCTTATTATTAATATTATTCGTAAATGTGCAAAGTGCAAAGCAGCAGTATTGGCTATTCAATTCCCTCCACCTCCCGAAACAGATTCTGTCACCCGATTTTAGATGCTGGACATAGCAAATTTCTCAGTTGGAGTACACGGAATTGCTCATAGAAAAAAATTATTAAGCTTAGACCGTTCGGTGAAAATCACCAGCTAAAGCCACCGGTCCGCGATAATAATAAACAAAAGCGACATAACTTTTCTTACATCAATTTTATTGTTCGATGCGCCTCGTGTTGTAAACATTGCCGCCATATTGCCCAAACAATCGCCGTTAACGCAACGAATTGTTTAGACTTATATTCTCCGAAAAATGCCGAAATTATTGTTAATTACGTTTGGCAACTTTAGCAGGGGTTGTGTTTATTTCGAGAACGGTTTCAGGGAAAAGTCAATATTGAATAGAGCAAAGGCTTATTCGAGCTCGCATTGTTTGTTCTGTGGTCTCGGCAACAGAATGAGGAGTCGTATGTGTAGTAGGAAACTCATGTTATTACAGTTTGGTTTAAATTTTATAGTTTGCATTAATGTATAGCTTTTACCTTCAGTTAGCTGCCTACGTCATTAAAATTGCGGGCTGTTAGGACGGAACAGAGACAGATTGTTAAAAGTTTGTTAATAATATGTAATACTAATAATTAAAAGTATTCAACACGCATTATGAAAAAACGATAACACATATTTACAAAATTTTAAGAAAATTAATAACTATATTATTTATATACAATTACATTTTTATTCTAAGCATAAAAATGTAATTCCATTTCACTATTCGTGAGTCGTTATTGGGATGGCTAAACATTTTTTATGAAACTGTTCACATCTGTCAGACGCCGGTTTTTTGTAAAATTGAGATAAATTCTTAAGATTTTAGCCCCTTAATCATGAAAGAAATGTTCTTATGATAAAACTTGAAATAATTGCAAAGATGGAAAATATCTGCTGCAGCACAAGACTCAAGTTCTACTCAAGAATCAAATTTAAATTTTGAAAATATTTAAAACGAATGACTTCGGTGATTTTGGTGAATGTAGCTTAGGCCATTCTAAAAAACTTCTGTTGGTCACTTCTTCACTGAGTGATTAAGGTCGCAAGTTGTCCTAAAGCAAACCGTTCTCTCAAGATTGGATTCACCTTGTATTGTCTTTTATTTGCTGTTTTCTTTTGTTTTTTTTTTTTAATAATGCATCCCAACAAAAGCTTCATCGACATCCCATGAAAAAATGGATTGGATATCCGACATAGTGGGAACGAGACATAAAAGTCATCAAGCAATTTTAGTAACTACTAGTAGGAGTTACATTGTGTGCTCTAATTTTTGATTTTACTTGGTTTTACAAATGATCCATAGGGCTAAACCATGTAGCTATTAGATAATATAGTGGCCAGCAGGCGGCATTGATATTTTCGTAGAAAAGGTAATGATTTTCCCCGCCTGCACTTTGCGCCATTTACTTTATAAACAGCGCTTTGCACACACGTAACTCGTTTTTCATTTAACGAGATCTAAGCAAACTTATTGACGATCTGTTAGCGGCCATGCAGGTCGTTCAATAGCGGAAGGTCATTGATTAAAAAGGAGAGTTTCAATCTTGCGCATGCGCAGGTTGAATGGACCTTCTCAAAAGATTTTTCATGGTTGCTTCATAAGTTCCGGTATAATGGACATAGGCAGGACCTCTATACCTCTAGCACTACTCGAGGGTTAAAAAAACCATAGTACGAAGTAAGACTGAAAACAATGTTTTTTTTCGCGTATATATTTGATGCATGATTTATTTATTTGTCAATCTCCACAATAATTTGAACCAAACTGTACTGAAAAAATCCACAATAAAATATTGCGTTATAACAAAAAATGAAACCTAGAAAGTTAATATGCAATACACTGGTAAACTTCTTCAATCATTTGTTTAACAAACACTGCATCTACTGCTGCATAATATTCTATTTGAGATCGTGTACCTATTTGAAAGATGGCCTGCTTTTTTGTGATGATCATTTTAGCACTTTTCACGCTGTTTTTCGCTTAAACCTTGGATATCGACAGTAACTATATTATCTCAGTTAATATTTGGAAAAAAACCATAACTATTCTCGCTGAAGACGTAGCAAATTGGGATTTAAATTTTAATATGAATCTTTTGGTGATTTTGATTCTCATTTTCATTTCTAGTGATTCCCCAATCTTGCCGCTACAGGGGCGTCAAATACGAATGCGGACTGAGCATCAGCTGCGTTCTCGGGGGCGGCAAGCCGCTCGATTTATGCTCGGGGGGCATGATATGGGCGTGCTGCGTTGACAGGGACGTCTCCTCGTCCTCATCGAACTCGCTTGGGCATCAGTCGGACGTTGGCATACTTAGCAACGCCAGTAAGTTTCTTTTTGCGAATCGCCATATGATGA
The DNA here is from genome assembly GCF_029955315.1 of Cylas formicarius. Lineage (NCBI taxonomy): Eukaryota > Metazoa > Arthropoda > Insecta > Coleoptera > Brentidae > Cylas > Cylas formicarius. Next base: position 42,273,533 of record NW_026844214.1, on the reverse strand, counting down.
CATTATTAAAATGCCTATAAATCTTTAACCATCACCCAAATTTTGACATAACGGACGTTTTATAGCTCGAACTTTTCAAGGTTAGGGCGCGAGTGTTGTAAGCGAAATTGAAGTGGTCGATTCTGTATAATCGTCAGTTTAAATAACTCTTAAAAATGTGTGTGCATCTACAATGCCTATGAAGATTTCTGTCTACTTGATTTAAAGGAATAACGTCTAACTTACGAGATGTGTTCAAAATGTAGGTGAGTTTTAAGTTTTATCAAAAAGTATTTAATTATTTACTAAAATTAATGTTGTCCTCATCAACGTTATCCCCCCCCCCCAGATATAATACTCTTTCTTTTTTTTATCTCCTTTATCTCCTCAGTGGTTCCAAAATTCCTTACTTTCATGGGCTTCTTGAGAACAGGAAAAAGTCGCAGGAAGCCATATCCGGAGGCATGACTGTGGTTTTTGTTTTTAGCCAAAAAGTTAGACACAAACAACGATGAGTGAGTGAGCATTATCGTGATGTAAAATCCATGAATTATTTTCTCACAATTCCGTACGTTTTCTTCGTTTTTTTTTTTTGACAAACGGCGCATAACTTCAACTCTTCATTGATTGTACGAGCTTGTGGTAACAGCTCTTGATGTGCTATGCCACAATAATCAAGGAAAAGAGAAGCAAAACCATGACATTTTTTGGGACGACTGGGCTTTGGTTTCGACGTCAGAACCATTTACCCATAATTCGTCACCAATTGTGACTTTTTTGAGTATATCACGATTATCATAGACCTTGTTTGACAGATCTTGAGCGATACTCCTTCGACGCTCCTTTTGTTCAAAATTAATCAGTTTTAGAACAAATTTAGCTGTTACACGTTTCTTACCCAAAACTTCGGAAAAAATTGCATAGCACGAGCCACCACGAGATGCCGGCACTTTCAGCTCTTTCTCTAATAGTGATTCGACGATTTTTCAATCCCATTTGTTTCACTTCTTCAACGCTTTCATCAGTTATTGACGTGCTACGGCGTCCAGAGCGAGTTTCGCCATCGGTCTCTTCTCGGCCATCTTGGAACAACTAGTACCACTTATAAAGAATTTTTTTGCTCAAAGTAGATTCACCATATGCCGTTGTAACATTTTAAGTGTTTTGCAGCACACAAATCACTTCTAACGCTTTTGTCTCATAAAACAAAAATAAACGTGCAAACTGGCTGAAACTGGGAACATATATCTGTACAACATGTGTACCAACATAACAAAAAAAAACGAATGTACTTAGCCCGCCCAATTACAAAAGTTGCCCTACTTTCTGAACATACCTCGTATAAGCAGTTATGGTAATGCTTTAATTTAAATTTGACGCACCAAACAGTTTCTATACATTGAATTGTTGGGATTTGGCGGGGAAGTCATAGTGCTAATTTGACCGAGTAAGAAGATATTTATAATGTATAATAATTACGCCGGAGGACGACTTTCGCACGCGAAATAAAACGCAATTACTATCCGCTCATCATTCAGCGCAACATCTATCTGCATCGACATTAATGGCCGCATCTCTCTATGGCTTCCGCGTTCTGAATTTGAATTGCGCCAGAATAACAATCGCCTCGTTATAAATTGCAAGAGGAACAAACCGTACATCACATGTAATTTATACAAAAAGCTTTTTTAATTCGCTCGTGGGGATTTGGTGGCAGTTTAACGAAAAATTTCGCTATTGTTTTTATTTTTGTAGAATTTTAGGATTTAGGAAGGTGGTTTTATGTGGACTTGAATCTGTTATGAGTTTTGATTTATAGAGGGAGACACAAGAAAGTGGGAACACTTCATAACTTTTAAACGGCTTGAGATAGCGATTTGAAATTTGAAAGGGTTAATATGGGCCGAATGCGCTAAAATCGATGTCTTTTGGAGGTAGCGGACGCGTCCCCGAGCATGATTTTCGAGACAAGGTCAAATATGAAAACCTCATCTTGATACGCGGTGTCGTTTTTGAGCTACGAGGGGATTTTCGAAAGTTTTCGTTTTAGGAGGGAACCCATAATTTTTTTATTTGTAAAAATTTAATTTTCGCGTTCAAAGGTTTTTGTTTTCTCGTAAACTGGTAAACGACAGTAAATTTTGAATTTTAAGTGGCACCACCTATATTTTTTGCATTTTTGGATTCATTAGATCATTCTACGTAGGAAGGGACGGTTTTTATCTTTTTTTTTTTAGTTTTTAAATGGTGTCTAGGACGCTGTAACCACCAAAAATACTCTTTACTGATCATGCATCTTTATTTCTCAAATGGCAAATAATTTAAACTAGTTTTTTTCAAATATCACCCTAGTGGGAACAAAAGCTTTTTAAAACCGGTACTTCTTTCGCGACATTTTGATACCAAAATTTTCAAAATCCGTTAAAAAGTAAGCTCACAGGAAGGAAAAAACTGGATAAGTAAATACATTTTTATAAAAACAAAATATTACTTCGGTGGCTTTGCTTCTATTCATCATCAAGTCGGCATGATTGAAAATTCTGACAGTTTGCACATTTTTATTTGACTATCGATTTTGTCATTTGGATTATCATGGAAAACAATAATCAATTTATAAATAGAGAAAAAGTTGATATGTTTCTGTTATACTGGGAATGTAGAAAAACTGTCGCTATCCGGGACGTCGCCTTTTTGCATATTCTTTGTTTCGAAAGCTGGAATTGAAAATAAGAAATCCATAAAATAATCGACATGATAATTTTATTATAAGCTAAGAAATGGAAATCAATGTTGTGGGATATGTGAACGTAAATCCAACTGCTTAACTCAGAGAAGTGGCATTAGAATTAGACATCTCAAGAGAATCAGTGAGGAGAATTAAAAAAAAAGACTGCTATCATTCTTTCATCACCATCTTTATGAAGCTGACTTTGTAAGTAGATTTCGATATTGTAATTGGCTGTTAGATAAACATGACGAGAATAATAATTTTTGTGTTAAAATGTTGCAAAAAAAGTACCGGTTTTAACAAGTTTTTGTTCCCAGTAAGGTGTTAATTGAAAAAACTAAAAATTTAATAGTTTATTATATTAAATGCTATTTGCCAAGTAAAAAAAAGTTTTATTTACCATTTTTCCCATAATTAGATGAACCGGTAAATAGTATTTATGATGGTCACAATGGTCCTAAACAGAATTTTCAAAAATTAAATAAAAATTTAAAAAGACAAAAAAAAGCTCCTATCCTACGTATGCAAAAAAATATAGTTGCGCCATTTAAAATTCGGAAGTTACTGTCGTTTCCGCTCAAACTGGAAGTGCAACCATATTTTCAAAAAATTGGACATTCAGTTCATATTAACCCTTCCAAGTTTCAAATCGCTATCTCAAGCCGTTTAAAAGTTATAGAGTGTTACCACTTTCTTATGTCACCCGGTATATGTTATTTAATTTCGTGTGAATAACACAATCAAGTTTGTGGTCATTTAATATTAAATAAAGATTCAACATCTGTATTTGATTTTATAATTTTATTATTTTTTATTTTTTTGTCTACACGATGTTACCAACATATTAAAAGAGACTGAAACTAAATAATGAGCAAAGTGAAAAGCAAAGAAGACAACAATTTAATATGACCCCTAACCGAGCAAACAAAAATGAAACACGTTCATAATTGACTAGTTTAAATTCTCGCGGAAAATATAAAAAAAATCCTGTGTACAAAGTCTTTCTCATAAACCGCGACTGACCCCTTTAACCATCCAGACACTGATATCTACCACCTGGCCGGCGTTTTCCCCCCGGACTCTCCAGAAGACAGTCGCCCGGAAGCGAACCACGTGGACCGACCACCCTTCGTAACTTACCACCAGGCCACAAACAACAAGCGACCTCACGGAAATCACAATCATAGACCACCGGAAGGTCAACGTCCCTCCTTAGCTAACCCGGAAACGCCTAGACCTGGAACCCAGTACCACCACAACGAAGATGACGTCGACTACGGCTATAACCACAGACCTGGTGGATATGAGAATTACGAACCACCCAACTACAGTGGTAACTAACACCGCCCTTTTGTCGTGCACTAACTATTCTTCGTCTCTTCTGTGGTGGTAGTCGCTTTGGTTAGTGTGTCGGTCCGGTGCTGGTAATTTTGTAAACGCCACATGTCGTCGGTGATCCATATGGCCACTGCAATTACCTCGAGTTTAATTGGTTATTAAGGGGACGAAAACTTCTTTAATCCCATTCGAGTTTAATATTTGGCGTTCTAACGGGCAGGAGTTGGATCGTTAGAAGTGCAATTTCCACGCTCACTTCATGCGCACCAGCACTCAAAAACATCATCCGCGGTGGGACCAAGTGATGCATACAATTCGACGGTTTTCTACATTCTTCTGCCGATAATGTATATCAAAAATTAAAATTTGATTTCTACTAATTTAACGTACTTTAATAGGCGTCGACAATTAATTGTAACTTCTATTCTCGGTACGACACAATAAAAAACCAATTGGTTTGAGGATGGGGAAGATGTTGCGATTGCTTGTTTCTCAATACTCAGCAACCATTGTTTATTGTTATTCGCAAATAATCTGGTCGTAATTCTCCTAAAAAGTAACATTGTGCTCAACAGTAGAGGGAAAATTTATATGATAATGATACCTATCGTTAAGATGTTGTTTTTTTTTTTCAAAAAAAAAAATATTTTGGAAGCATTTTATTTCGCAAACTAAATTTATATACTTAAGCGATGAAGACAGAAATCTAAAGGACATCCACCATTAAGTCAACATATTTCAGTAAATCAATAAACATTTTATTAGTCAATTTATTTTATTATGCTTTCGTAACGTAGACACTTTATGAACGTGGAAAATTTTAATTAATTTTATTAAATTTAATTTTAATTATATTGAATAAGGAAGTATTCACGTAAATTTAAGAATTTCTTTTTAAGGAGTTTTGATTGATTTAAACATGTCTTGATTTATTGAAGAAAGAAAGAAAAGGATAATAACCGAATTAACATTTGATTTTTAGTCTGAAAGGATCATAAATCCATTTTTTTTACATTCTTAGATTTTGCTCTTGAATCAATAATATTTTTTGCATTTTTTTGGGTTATGGTGCTATTGCACACTTATGAAAAATGAAACATTTTTTTTTGTTTAGTGTTCAGGCTAAAAAACATTTTTTAGGATCCTATTTTAAAGAGGTTCTTGTCAGTGTCGATGCTATTTGTTTCCAGGCAGACATTTCCAGACTATGTAATTTCCGATTTAATCGGGATCCCCACTCCTGCACTTCCTCCTTTGATTGCGCTACCGTCCAGGGCATTCGTCCTTGTAAACGCGCGTGTTTTAACGATTACAGGCTGCGGAGAACTGCACACCCGCAGCAACAGGATCGTGGGAGGACACTCGACAGGATTCGGGTCGCATCCTTGGCAGGTGGCCCTGATCAAGACGGGTTTCCTAACAAAAAAACTCGCTTGCGGCGGAGCCCTGCTCGACGATAGGTGGATTGTTACCGCCGCACATTGCGTCGCGACGTGAGTAGTGGCGTTGGGTTTTCCTCGCAATTTAATTATATTTAAAGCGATAGAAAAATCTTTGAAAAACGCGTTAACAATTTTAATTTATAAATCTTTCTTTCTTTTTTTAAGACCGCATTTTTAGTAATAATTAAATCGCTTCGCCACTTAAAGAAAATGCAATTTTCCACACAAAATATTATTAAATTAAAATGGTTGTTAATTTTAAGCCATAACTTATTTTTAAGCAATTTAAATGAGATTATACTAAAACACAATTTTTAAAATAGTTTTTACTCTGCTAGTTTAGAGACAATTTGTTTATTATGCAGAATATCTAACGTGCGTGCCTAATTATTTTTTTTAAATCTATAATTTAACTTAACTGGAAAACAGGTATGGTCTGCTCATAGATATAAGAAAGTGATCAGTTGCTTTTGAATGGAATTATCCAAGGGTGGTCATTAACATACAATGCAATAAGATTATTATCTAAAGTTTCGGAATTTAAATTCAGGTAAAATTGTGGTCCGTAATAGAAAATAATTTTGTACCTACCTGTGTTTAATATTCTTTGGTTTGACTACTTAGTTTAAGTTTATTAGTAATCATTCTTATTTCGTGTGTACGACAGCGTGTGTTGAATCGTGTGCGAATTATGAAAAATATGTGCGAGTATCTCAGGAGATGCTCCCGCCCAAACAATGTTTATTTGACTCTCATTGAACGTGGTGCCAGCAAGCAAGCATCTTTAGAAGAAACGGCCACATTGACGAAAATTCCAACATCAACTGTATCGAAAATTGTGAATAATCCCATTTCAGCGAGGAAAAAAAGAAGCGATGCTGTCATTTTCTCGAGTGTACGGCGTAAAATTTACCAGTTATACGAGGAACAAAGCGTGCTTACGTTAGATATCTTAATTAGGAGGCTTGAAAAAGATGAAACCGGTGTTGAATGTGTCAGAACTACCTTATGAAGTGTATTTAACACATGGGTTTTAGATTTAAAAAAATTGATAAAAGGCAAGTTTTAATGGAATCTTTTAGAATTCGGATATGGCGACTGGAATATCTAGAAAAAATTTGGATTTACAGAGAATAACAAAGGCCAATTATTTACTTGGATGAAACCTGGTTCGACACTTATGATACGCCGGAAAAGGGTTGGGTTGACTCAACTGATAAGTGTAAAACCATCAAAAAGAGGTAAAAGAATAACTATTTTGCATGCTGGCTCTAAAGATGGTTGGATTACAAATGGACTTTGTCTGTTTGCGAAAATGTGTAAAGATTCTTCTCTGGATTACCATGAAGACACCACAGCTGATTTATTTGAAAGTTGGTTTAAAAACAAACTAGTTCCAATCATTCCTCATAATAGCGTCATTGTAATGGACAATGCAAGTTATCACAGTAGACAGTTGACTGAAACCCCTTCCTCATGTGACACAAAAGCAACAATTTAAAACTACATGTATAATAACGACATTTTTTTTCACGAAGATTATACCAAAAAGCAATTAATTGAGGTGCTACAAAGCTTGAACCTACAAAGGGAATACGTCTGTGATAATTATGCAAAAAATCTAGGGCATACAGTTTTAAGGCTTCCACTGTATATTTAATTAATTTAATTAATTAATTAATTTAATATATTTAATCCCATTGAACATGTTTGGCACCAACTGAAATCTGCCATTCGTCGTAACAATGTTTTTCCCCGTGTTTACTCCAATGTCCTCAAGCCTATAGAAACCGAAGTTTTTAACATCCCTCCACAAAGTTGGGCAAATTCTGTTAAATATATAGAAAAAGCAGAACAATCGTATATCCATATTACAAATAATATAGAACAAATTATAATATCTATTATAATAGCTATGATAGCGATGATAAGGATATAGTATGTGTATAATTTTAATTAATTTAAGAAGGTAATAAAATAATTTATAATTTTATTTTAGATTTAAACAAAAATACATACATAAATAAATAAACACTGTTTAGTATCTTTCCTAACAAAACCCCAAATAAATAAATTCTAGGCAAAGTACGGACCTGTTCGGCCATATTTCATTCTTACAGCTTGCCCGGGTCTTTCCTTGATTCGTATCAGTTAGTCACTTTCTTAAATCTATGAACAAACTTTAATATTGACGTTACAAATCGAAAACGGTCTATTTATTAAACTTATGTGACCTATTTATTGGTGTCAGGTGTGGGGCTAAACTTTAGTAAAAATAATAAAGTGCATTTTAAAAACTTTTCTACATTCTGTGTATCGAAATGATCAATCGACAGTGTTCACGGAATTATTTGAATTCAAACATAAGGAACTTGGTCCCGAAATATTTTATGGGGTGTTATTTTTCATACAATACCATTTTAGTTGACGGGGTATAAAAAAATATTATAAACGTTTTGCCTGGTATTTTCTTAAACAAACATTATACATTATCACGGAAAGACGTCTTTCCTTTTATGTGATTAAAATTCATCATTAATTATTTCATGCACAGAAATGAATATGTTCAAGATTTCTGATTAAATTTATCGTAAACGGTATTCACAAGACACTTTGCAATTTTTCCTATTTGCAGGACAGCAAACGGGAACATCAGGATCCGGTTGGGCGAGTGGGACGTCCGCGACCAAAACGAAAAATTATCCTACGAGGAATACACGATCGAACGGAAAGAAGTCCACCCGGCATATTCGCCAACTGATTTTAAGAACGACGTCGCTCTTGTCAAACTTGATAGGAAGGTCAGATTCAAACAGCACATCTTACCGGTTTGCCTGCCCCCCACTGCTGTAAGCAATTTTGTGATATTCGAAATTTAATTAGTTAAGGAAATATAGCATAGCGATTTGCCCGTTGAATTAATTAATTAAAACTTTAATAAAACATAATATTAGTCACGAGCTTGATTTGAAGAAATTTATCAATGTGTTGCATACTATACTTATTTTACTACATGGGTAGATTATTGCAAAGTACCACGAACACAAGCAAAGTGTGTCGTAAACATCAGATCTGAAAAACGTCAAAAACCAAGACTGAACCGAAAACATCCGATCGCTCACACACCAGTGAACACTGACATTCTTAAAATTCTGCAGCTAGCTAGAGTACCGTGACTTACCGCTCAGGAATATGGATCACTAAACAACTTTTTTTTAGCGAAGAAGACCAAATATTCCTGTAAATAATGCTATGAGTAAAGGAGATATTGAGGCTACTGTATTGAACTTGAAGTAACCATTCATGCACCTAAAAATTATTAATTTTCTGCGTATGCAAGACTTTCGTTACTTAATTTTCAAATTTTTCGTCGGAGACAGTTAAAATAATACGTATCATTATGCTAAATTAAACACGAGACGAGAGAAAGTGATCGGAGCATGCAGGCGGAAAAAATCGCCCTGTTGTTGTCGGAGACGATCGAAGAACAAAAGATGTCAGGTGGAGTGAGGCACAACACAGCGCACGAGGAAGTGAAAAATGGAATAAACGAAAGCAAAGAGCTCACATCGACAATGCGCTGTTCCTATTACGCTTTTACTATTACCTCAACGCAGAATGCCTCAAATGCAATAGTCTGATATATCGAGCCCAAATATGTCTGATTAAAATATTCACTGATATACAGTTAAAATTTAGTTCTCGCGAAACCGTTCTATAGAATCATAATTGAATACACGCAAGGTCGAGTATGCTATAAGGTTGTCTGGATGCTTGTAAATCGGAATTATTCGTTTTATATTCGCATTAGATTTAAACTCAACCCCTTAAAAGTTTCGTTACCGTCTCTGCAAAATGTACACATTATACAGGGTGTTCCTTAATGCTGCGACGATGCTGAAAGATTAAATTTAACTTAGTATGAACGTATGCCGTTAACATCTTAACGCCAGCCTGCGCCTTTTCCGCAAAAAGCAAAATGAACTCAACGGAAACCCAGCGTGCAGTAATAGTTAAAAATTATAAGTCCGTGTAGCGAAATATAACACTGTGTAGTAGTTCCGTAAACAAATGTTTGGTGCCTTGGGTGTGGTCTATCGAATATTGATTTTATATACTTGTGGACAAAATAAGCGGTTCCTTTTCAATTCCGTGTTGATCCCGCTAATACGATGAAGGTAAGATACTTGACAAAATTTTAAACTAAAATAAATTCCTAAAAAGAGTGACGAATTTTTTGGAAAATAATTCCAGCAACACTAAATTTAACTATTTTAATTAAGAACGCTGTGTTTGAGTTTTGGTTACTTTCACGCGAGTTACGTCATAGCATGACATCTTTCGCTAGTTCGTTACTGGATGTCGTAAATTGACACACGAATTTTGTTTGTCAGTTTTCAAATCCCTGTCAAAAACCGAGTCAATATCAAAATTGTTTAGCTAAGACATACGTGACTGCGCGACTGCCTTGACTGGGCGTTACCAGGTTTTTCTTCACAAATGTGCGATATAAATCTAGGACGGACGCCACTGGTAGAAATAAAAAAGTATCGTGCATCTGAAAATGCCATTTATCAAATCTCAGGAAGATATCAATGTTAGGACATTTAGGTTAAAGCTTGGTATAAAGATTCTTTCTTAGAATGAATCCACAAATGATGCGCTTGATATTAGACCACAGACTTATTTTGTGTCTCTGTGCCATCATAAAGGTAACATCTGTCCATTGCAGATTAAATTGCCTGGCAAAATGGCAACAGTGGCAGGCTGGGGTAGGACCAGACACGGGCAAGCGACCGTGCCGTCGGTTCTCCAGGAGGTTGACGTGGAGGTCATCTCCAACGATCGGTGCCAGAAATGGTTCCGAGCGGCTGGTAGACGCGAGATCATCCATGACGTCTTCCTCTGCGCAGGATACAAAGAAGTATGACGCTACTAATTTTTAATTTTATTTGATAACAAGACTATCTTCGGTTTTAGGGAGGGAGAGATTCCTGCCAAGGAGATTCCGGTGGTCCGTTGACGATGACGGTCGATGGCAGGAAAACGCTTATCGGTTTGGTGTCGTGGGGCATCGGGTGCGGTAGGGAACACCTACCGGGCGTCTATACGAACATTCAGAAATTCGTGCCTTGGATAGGAAAGGTCATGCAGCCTTAGTGTCGCTAAACACTAATAATTTATTTAATTTAAAAGATTGATACCAAAAACTATCACTCCGTGTATTGTTACTTAAGAAGTTGTTGTTAAAAAGCGTGCCAAGGGAAAACGAAAGCAATAATTGGCTGAGGTGGTACAATGAGTCTTCTTATTTCTTCTTTTCATTTCTATGGTCTGGTACGTCCCAGACAACGTTGACGACTGCACCATCTAGTACTAAAGCTACTATAACACTAGGCACAGAAATAATGACACGCACGACATCATCGTGGTCCCCTTTTTAGTTTCTCTGTAATTTATGCCATGGATGACCAATTGCATCAGCGTGGTCATCAGTTGAAAAAAAAACGCGCTGTAGGAGCACGTCCTAACCTCATTTTTTTTAACCAAGAATATGTTTTTGTTGGTTGACTTTTGCTGCTTATGTTATTCTCCAAATCAATGAGTTTGTAGTTAAATAAATATGTGGATCGAAAGCAATCGCGGTGGAGAGAGAATACAATGCAGCGCGCGTAGCGCGTTTTCAGCAATATCGAAAAATAAGTTTGGTGATGCGGTTACCATTCAACACGGTCTCACGTGGTTGTCGTATTTACACAACCATGGGGTTGCGGCATTTTGGGTAGAGAAATTCCGTAAATGTTTGAATTTTGACACGTTTCGTTGTTTAAATTAAGTGCTTCATAAATTAATGACACTCACTTGTATATGCGTAACACAAATTTTACTGATCGCTAGCTGAATTTAATTATATTTAACGTTAATTTTTAAATTTTAAAATTCTTAAATTTGTAAATCTGTATCAGATACTCGCGTATTATTTGATTTACTTTTCCGTTTGTTATTTATAAACGAACATTGTTTATATTTGAAATTGTTTTCACCGGAGTAGAATAACCAATATTAAATCTGGTAAATACATTTGTGCCTTTTATTTTGCTTCCCTTTTTAATTAATTACATTTTAAACAACGAGTGGGATGTTTGAACAAAGAAAAATCTGAACCAATCACTCGCATATAAAAAAATAGGTAATTCGATGTTAAAAGGTCATTAAAGGTACGTTAAAGTTCAGTAATCTGATAAATTACCATTATCTTATTAGTATTTAGGCGTTATCGTTCAAAATGATGACGCATAACAACATCAACTGAGGTAAAGTCTGTTCATAGATATAAGAAAGTGACTAACTGATACGAATTAAGGAAAGACCCGGGCAAGCAAATTATTTTCTATTAGGGACCACAATTTTACCTGAATTTAAATTCCGAAACTTTAGGTAATAATCTTGTTGCATTGTATATTAATGACCACCCTTGGATAATCCGACTCAAAAGCAATTGGTCACTTTCTTATATCTATGAACAGACCATACCCGGAGACAGAAAGGAATATTTTTTTAAATGGATTTTGTCTATTAGGTTATATTGTGCGTGTTGGCAAATACCTTGAAATCTGAAAATGTTGTCATTTCTTTCATGTTGATTTGACTTTTAATAAGCAACAAAATTTATTGCGAGTATTTCCGGGATATTACCGCACGGTTTTTCGGAGATTTTACTTTAGTGAATGTATTGTTATTGTTTTGCAAAAATGTACCCAAAAACTGACGGTCGTAGAAAATAGTATACTTTGCAACAAGTACGGTAAACGGCATTTGACTCACAAATTTATATGACATGAGCGGAGCGAGTGTTTAATAAACGAGTGACTTAAAAAGTTTACTAAACGTGTTGTATAATATACTTTTTCTACGACCGCTAGTTTTTGAGTACATTTTCGCAAAACAACACGAATACATTCACTGACATGACCGTCAGAATTGACAAACGTCAAAATTCAAGGCGTGGGAAATATCTCCGAAAACATTCATTGCTCCCAAACGCGTGCGGTAAAATCCCGGAAATGTCCGAAGTGCCTCGGATTCGTGGGAAATGAAACTAATGTGCTTCCCGCACGCTAGATCGGTGTGTAATTAGGCAGTTTCCAGATGGGAGTAGAAAAAGTATAGTATGCAACATGTTTGGTAAGTTTTTTAAGTAACTCGTTTATAAAAAACTCGCTTCGCTTGTGCCAAATAAACTAAAGGCTCAAATACCGTTGTTGCATAAAACAATGTTTAATGTGGTTAAGAATAATAATAAAAGGTGGTCAAATGTAATTGAAAGCACTGTTTGTGTAATTTTAAAACACTGCTAAAACTGCTTTTTTGCTTGAATTTGAAGATCCGGTTTTTCAGTAGATAATAATATTTGATATTGATTTGATTTGATATTTGATATTGATATTTGGTATTATGGTAAAAATTGAGGCGAGTCAGGTGGCTAGGATATTTTTGTAGCGATGCAAATGACCTTCGCTTCTTTTACTTTTCACACTTGCACTTTGCGCCACTTTCTTATAAAACAGGGATCTCGACACACTTTTTACCTGAAAATTTAATGGGATCTGCATATATTTTGAAAAAAATACTGCCTCAAAAATGCCGCTAGGTCTTATTGATTAAAAATGAGGTTTTAAATCTCGAGTATGGGTATGTTGAAAAAAAAAATTCATAGTTGCTTATTAAGTTCCTGTGTAAGCGCATGCGCTGTCATGTGAAATCTTATCTCCAACCAATAAGACCTAAAGGCATTTAACAACCCACATGGCCGCTAACAGTTCGCGAATTCGATAGGTTTCAAGTTAGATGTAGCATTTTTACGACAGTATTTTCTCAAAATATGCCCAGATCTCGTTAAATATTCTGGAAAAAGTGTTATGGAGATCGCTGTTTAAAGACAAAATTTCTCCAAGTGCAGGTTGATGGGTGATATTTAGATGCATGCGCATCTCTACGAATATATCATACCCTCCCGAGCCAATTTTTACGTTACTAGGCTCACTATATTCTCTAAAATAGTTATACAATAGATAATATAGTGAGCGACCAATAAGAGCTTGCGTCGTTTAACAACGAACGTGACGGCTGACAGTTCGTCAATTCTACAGTTTCCAGTTTGGATGTGGATGTGGATGTGGCAACCATCCCCTTCTCTACGAAAATCTCTAGTCGCCTGAGAAGCATCAATATTCTGGTATCTACGGCGTCTATTATTAAAACCTACTAGCTATATGGTTTTAGTGGTGTATAGTAAAAGAAAATTAATGACAATATTCTATGCGACGCGGGTGCATGGTTCTCCAAAAGACGTGAGCAGGCGGCAACGCCGTACTGGGAGGTCTTTTTTCGTATTCTGCGCTCCGGTACAAGCGTTAAGACAGAGGCGTGCTCGCGGCGGTTCATTAGTGGCGACAAGTGTATCGCGAAGTGACTCGAAATAGGTCTAACGGTACCCTCAGGGGTCCCCACCTCCTGGTGTAGCGCTAGTACCGCGACGGCGACGAGGTCCATGACCCTTTGCCGGCTAGAAGGCCTTCTTCGTGGGCCCGAAGAGGAAGATAGTGCGGTCCCGGTACGGTTACGGGTTGGAGTGGAGAAATTGTGCTATAGTCGACGTGCTGTACGATAGTAGTTTGACGGTCGTTCCGAGGTCGGACATTGGGTTACCGGAATTAGCGGGAATATTTTTTGGCATTTTGTGCGGAAATTTTCGAAATGCGTCTTTCGCCCTCTAGAAGGAAATTCGGGGCCGAACTTGAAGACACGATGCAGTGACTTTAAACTCGCGCGATCTTGGCGTTTTCATTAGAATACACTTTTTTTTATAATATTGTTTTCGGAGCGCGAAACCCACCGAGGTAAGTCCAAGAGTTGTAAAATATTTCTATTTTCTAGATTTTTTTTGTAATCAGCGAGTTCCTGTAATGATCCTGGTCTCAGTCTAAAGCCAGTGATAAACTACAGTTGCTTTTATTAAACTTAATTTACAAACATCCTCAATTTTCGAGATTATAATTAAAACCAATTCATCATACATTAAGTCGATCGTTACACTTCTATATTGATAACTTTGGACAACAAAACTAATGTACACATAAAACGGTTAGAAGTTGACTTGAATAATAAATTTACGGAATGCGTTAACTTTTAACGGACTCGAGGGAAGATCGTATGAGAATAAGGTGAATTATTTAAAACAACATTTAATTATTAAATACATTTATATATCTTCTTTGTTCGTAATATGTTTGTATTAATTTTGATGATTATTCAAAGACATCAAGAATAATGCTAAATATACTTCTTTTATACCTATAAGATCTGCGCTCAAACGATAGCAAAATTGATGATAAATAAAGAAAAGATTTTTGGAACTTGCTTGGACAGAATCCCAAGACACAGAAAACAATATTAAAATAAAATTTGTTTATTTTTCTACTCACCATTTCAAAATACCCAAGTAGGTGGTAAGTGTCACTTTAATACGTCAGATATCTACGGTAGCCAGTCACTTCAGACATTTCCGGTACTTTAGTAACGGGTCTGAGAGCGAAAGAATGTTAGCTTTGTTATTTTGACATTTGTTAGTTCTCACGGTGACGTCTCACGTCATTTAGTATTCGTGCTGTTTTGCGAAAATGTACCCAAAAATTTATATTATATTAGTTTTGATGCTTTTTCAAAGACATCACGAACAATGCCAAATATACTTATTTTATGCCTATAAGATCTGCGCTCAAACGATAGCAAGACTAAAAAATAGGTGAGAAATTGATGATAAATAACGAAAAGATTTTTGTAACTTATTTGGACAAAATCCCAAGACACAGAGAATAATTTTTGTTTATAACGTTGTTAGTCGTATAAAGGTATTATATATTTTTAAAGTCGTGATTTTTGATCACTTTCAAAAATGTAAGTACTGTTTGGGGATGTATCAAATTTTTGTATGATTTGTATGAATTTTTTTATAATTGTAATTTTGAAGGAATCAAAATATCACTAATATCGCATTGTGAATGAAAAAGCTCCAGCTGTCTTTAAATTTGCATTTTCAGAGCTCTGGGGCTCCCAAGATACAGTTTGCCCTTTATAACAAAAAATATATGCTGTAGAATTTTCGAAGGCATATGGTGCAAAATGTGACTATAAAAGGAAAACTATAAAATATCAATAAATATTACAGGCACTAACATAAATATTCTTATTAAATATTTGAGCTCCCCACCCTTGGTCACTTTCATCTATAAAAAAACACGCGTAAACCATATTACTCCTTCAATAAACAAGTTTCATATTTTGATTTACTAAGAAGGTAATCTCGACCGTTATCGCACAAATTCAATATTATTCAACCACTTCGGGACAAACATTTTGACGGCAAAATATTTTCTCTTCCACTTGGCCGAGAATTTCGTCTAATCGATTTGATTCGAACCAAATTTTAACTGATTTCAGGTCTCTTTTTTGGAATACGAAAAATTGACAAAAGTGAAGCTTATTATTTACAAAGGACATTAATTTAAACGGCATCATATAGTTCCCCTGAACTCAGATTTGTCGAGCGTAGTTCACATTCACATTCGGTGAAATATTATTTATATCTAATAAAATATTTTTTTAAATGAGAAAAATGTTAAATTTTTCTCAAAAATATCTGTAACTATTATTTCACTGTTTTCCTATTTTTATCTCTTTGTGAAAAATTAAATAATAACGACGCTGATTCGACAGCAGATGATAACTTTAATACCGCATTAAATCGATTGAAATATTTTATCATGTGTGCGTTAGGTACTGTCGAGTTTCTGTAGAAGAGTAAAATAGGCTATGAAAAGATTGATAATCATCCACAGGCTCTTGGTCCTTGCTCTATTGTATTCTAAAGGAGAATCAATATTTGGCCTATATGGAGCCGAGTGACCCAGTTCTCGAGTATTGGACATTTTCAGATTTTTTCCCGACTGGCAGTTTTCATATTCAGAATTCGATAACTAAAATATACACATAAATCAATTTCTGTTTACGTATTAGCTTGCACAAAGTGCAAAAAATAAATTTTAGAAAATAACGAGAATTCCTTGTAATTATGGAAGCCATGAGTCGTTTCGGAATTATTGCTATATTAAAAGTTATTGTCATTATGCTGACCGCTTTCGCATCCCAAGTTAATCTGTGCCCAGTATTTTGGAGACTAGACAACCAAATTAAAACCTGTACTGTGCTCATCATCGCGTGTGGCATTAACATGCAGTGAAGGGAGGAAACTGAGTTTTTGATCTACATTTTCCCGCTGTTCGTCAGGTTCTCACGGAATGAATTCCAAACGACTGCAATCATCCAAAAAAAGTCCATCGTTACGCATCGGCGAGTTTGCGATTATTATCGCCGTAGTTAAGTCCGTTGGTCGATTTACTTTTACGATATACAAAGCGCGGGTGAAACAGTTACCATGTTTCCTTCTTGTTCAACACAAGTCGGCCATCGAGGATACCCTCGTAAAAATTACCGGAAAATACTAACGACGGGATTATTCGAACAATAAATTAACGATAATTCGATTCAACTATAATAATTCATATTATGAAATAATGATTAAGCTCATAGATAACAGAAAAGAAATCCAACACTATTTGAGTAGCATAGTATCTGTTTTAAGTGAATTTCAATTTTATTTTGGTTATATTTTATTGAACAAACTTTATCAATTAATTAATTTATTTATTAATGCCTTACCAGCAAACCCAACCACCTCCCCCTTAACTTTCTGTGATAAAATTTTGTGTAGTTTTAAAATTTAATACGAAAGTATCGCCTTCCTGCCGTGACCGATAAGTATTAAAATGGACGCATTGAAAAGAAATGTCGGTTACGCCACAACAAAATTCGGCTGCTGGTAATAAGTAGGTCATTCGCGGGAGATGGTACTGTTTTTAAGGAGGCGTGGTCCGGCTTCAGAGGCTGCTGCGGTACCTTCGAATACTACTTAAACGAAGCGGGCGTTACACGTACAAATTTCGGTAGATTAACAACAATCATAATACTAAAATAGAGAAAAAATAACAACTGTGCAGAGGAAAATACTACTACTACTTACCACTTGCAGCATTATGGAAAAGTTCAGTTTAGTTTAGCAATTTTACGAAATAAGCCCTTAATGCAAGGCATAATATTTCCGGCTCTGAGAAATCTTTGTCAGTAGTAAAAAGGCTACTGTGTAAAAGACAATTACTGTAGTTTGAGAGTGCATACTAAAGTTTGCGAAAGTGCTTTTTTTGTTTTTGATCTAACGTATGGCTGTTAACAGCGGAAGTACAAATTTCATCTATGTTAAATGTAATAGATTTCCTTTTGCTGATGTGATACATAAAAATAAAATAAGTACTATTTTAATTAATAATAAATACTTAAAAGTTACGGTTTTCATTATGCCATAAAAAATTCAGAAATGAAAATAAATCGCGATTAGCAAACCAAACTAGTGCTGCGTTGTTACCTCGTTCGGTACGGAAAGAAACAAGATAGAAAAAAAAGAATAAATTAAAAACGATTTACTGATTTTTAACCATCGTGGATAAAGGGGGAGATGTGTGGGCCCAGAAATGTCGCTGACCGCTAAAACTGGTTTACGAAATATTACGCACGGTTCGCTATAACAATGATTCATTATTCATAATATAAACAATTTCTCCACGCGAATCGTCATCCAAGGAGCGACCAAAAATTTGGCACATCCGTTAACCGATCGATAACAATCGAAGAGAAAGTGGCGCGATTCAAGATGGCATCGGAAAAAATTCCGATGACGAACAGCAAAAGTATATAAAAAAAGCACATACAAGTCCATCTAACTAAATACATTAACCAAACAAACTATCATCAATCAAGTTTTCAAATGTTAGCATTTTTGGATTTTCATTTTTCTACTCACCATTTTAAAATACCCAAGTATGTGGTGAGTGTCACTTTAATACGTCAATTAGCGAACGGATGTTAGCTTTGTTATCTTGACATTTGTCAGTTCTTACGGTCACGTCTCAAGTCACTCAGTATTCGTGCTGTTTTGCGAAAACGTACCCAAAAACTTTATATAATATACTATTAGGTATTTTTCTGAACTCAAAAAAAAACAAAAATATCTGATTTTGCATATTTATTATTTATTTTTGACATATTTATTTATTGACATGTTGCATACAGAGTAATAATAAAGTATCCCCGATGTAACAAAAAAAAAGCGTAATTTAGATTTACAATTAATTAAAAAAGAAAGCAAACTCAAACGATCGTTACTCAACAACAAACAAAAGAGAACTATAGCTCAATACGTACAAAGCTATACCCAATTTAGATTTGCTTAGTTTTGGTGAGTTTTGCTTAGTTAGGGTTGGTAAATATATTTTTCTACTCCCGTTTCTAAAATACCTAATTACCCACCGATCTAGCTTGCGGGAAGCGTCACTTTACCACGTCACTTTCGTTTCCCATGAATCCGAGCCACTTCGGACATTTCCGGGATTTTTCCGCACGAATTTGGGAGCAATCGGATGTTTTCGGAGATATTTCCCACGCTTTGAATTTTGACGTTTGTCAATTCTGACGGTCATGTCAGTGAATGTATTCGTGTTGTTTTGCGAAAATGCACCCAAAAACTAACGGTCGTAGAAAAAGTATAGTATGCAACACGTTCGGTAAACTTTTTAACTCACTCGTTTATTAAAAACTCGCTCCGCTCGTGTCAAATAAACTCGTGAGTTAAATGACGTTTACCGCACTTGTTGCATAGTATACTATTTTCTACTCCCGTCTGTAAAATACCTAATTACCCACCGATCTAGCGTGCGGGAAGCGCCGTTTTACCACGTCAGTTTCCTTTCCCACGAATCCGGGCCACTTCGGACATTTCCGGGATTTTACCGCACGGGTTTGGGAGCAATCGGATGTTTTCGGGGATAATTCCTACGCTTTAAATTTTGACGTTCGTCAATTCTGACCGTCATGTCAGTGAATGTATTCGCGTTGTTTTACGAAAAGGTACCCAAAAACTAACGGTCGTAGAAAAAGTATAGTATGCAACACGTTCGGTAGACTTTGTCAAATGCCGTTTACCGCACTTGTTGCATAATATTCTATTTTGAAGTTTCTAGTACAAAGTTGAAAATTAAACACACTTCGTAGTTTACTTTGTAGGTTACTTCGATAGTATTTATTATTAAAAAGGCATGCGTTTTTCATTTGTAGGTTAATTTTTGATAAAAAATAAGAGTCAATCCGAATATAGAATCCTGTATATCATTAACTGATCTGCCAGTCACTTCTTGTTCTGAAGAGTTGAAATTCTGAATTTTGAACGAATACTGCTATAATTCTGATTCTCCATATTTATATTTGTTTTGCACCCGTGATGGACGGTATAACTTTGCTGAAAGAACCCAAGGATTTTTGTTGAATTCCTTATTATGAAGCCGTTCTTTTGCCTCAAAAATGATTTACTCCATGTGAGCTTTAAATATCCACGTTTCGTCTAGTGTAATTCCCAAATCCCCAATCTCCACCAATTGATTTAATTATTAATTATCGAAATAGTATAGTGAATTTATTTTACTTACATTTTGCATTGCATTTACACTTGAACGATTCAAGAACAGGTGGTTATTTTGAAACATTTTTAAATTGTAATTTAATTAATAATAAATGATTAATAAAAAACTGGAACGACTATATATATACTTAGAACTCGAGCTTCTGATGTACACTGCAATTTTAATTGCTAAAATCGGTCATCCGCAGGGCATTAAAAAGTAGGTTGGTAATACATAAAAAATAGGTACGCAATTTGGGTTAACACAAAATACACAATTATGTAAAAAAATATACCACTGACGCTAATGTTAAATTCGTGAACATTTTAGGAACTGATTTAGTAACAGTAAAAAGAACACCAAGCTGATAATAGTTAAGGAATTAAAAGAATATTAAAAGAACAAAATAAAACAGACAACTATATAATACTGCACTGCGAATAACTCAACATTAATACCGGAGCATTTATTCGAGAAATTCTCCGTAATCGACGTTCAAAACGCATTTTTTGTGCTAATTACCCCCATAACAATCCAGATCTCGAGATCCTTGTCCGGGTAATTGCGGTGTCGAAGATTTTATTTGCATCCGGTGTATCGCAAAAGCGGTTTCACTTTTTTGAAAAGATGCGGGTTGTCGCGTTAATTTTCTACATTAAAATTACACGTGTATAAGTGTAGAATCAGTCGAACAAGCCCCGCAGTTCCGCCGATATTCGTTTTTATGCCAGCTAGTTTGCTTGGGACACCGATACTTACAAATTACAAATCTTCTGGATTCCTCCGGTGTCGGTTGTTGATGAATCGACTTCGAGTCGATTAAATTCAATTCATGTAAATGGTGTTACAATAGCCTGTGGAAGATTCTTGGAAAAATTACACCGATACTTGTCAGGGGTGTCAGAATTAATAAAAACTAAAAATATATAATATATCAAAATGCGCTCAAAGTGAAAAATTACACTTTAATTGCATTAATTAATTTGCTATTTTTCGATTCCCAACTTAAAAATTAAAGAAATAGTACGATTTTAAAACTAAAAATTTATTCAATACCAAGATGTTAAACAAAAACAGGAAATCTTGAACTCTAAAATTATTTCTTGCGTAGAATGCAGTAGTCTGTGGTTAGCCTCTGAGAGTAAGTGACTATGCATTCGTAGTGAAACCCTGTATAGTTTTCATTCTTTATTTTTATGAGATTTTGCCATATTTGGCCGTACGTTGTTGCTACCCCGAAAGTCTGTCATTTATTGATGAGCAACAGAACCGCCGTTTTTTAATTATTATAATATGCCATTAAAGTGACCTGTTTTGGCTGAGAAATCGTCGCCAACCGGTAATTAAGTGCGAACTGCTTAAACGCCTCGCCGATTGACCGGATTCAAACGGTACATTCCGGTTATTTTTCCGTTTCGCTTATTTTTTCCGGGTTTCGCGATTTTATGGGAACCGCGGAGGCCACAGCGGCGCACATTTGATAACAATAAGCACTTTTCGGAAGAAAAATCTGCAATCATCCAAGGAAGCTCAAGTTGTCATTGACTTTTAATGATATATTTAAATACAGAAGTTTCTTTACAAATTTGTTTGCCTTAAATTCGGTGTTCTGTTAAAAATAAGAAACACCCTGTATATATACCAATATATTATTTGAAAAGTATAAGCGAATCCGAATAACTTTTGTCTTTAAGTTTTTTTTTTTAATTAAAAGGTTGCGTTTGATCGTATTTCCTCCGTTTTTAAAGTACGATTTAAATTTGACTTTGTCATGTCTTATTAATACCGAATATAAAAGTCAAAAGTAACAAAATGAGATGTCTAAAAAGCTAGAAAGAAAAAAGTTTGTTTATTTTGGTTAGTTGAAAACTAAGTCAACGACACAAACATATACTTTAAAAATTATATAGAAAAAAAAAGATTTTACACAACAGAACTTACAATTACAGTTAATAAGTTTATTCGAATAAAACCTGTATTTGAAAAATATTTAGTAATATTTAATAAAAAAGTTCGAGAAAAAGTCTAATAATAGAAACGGCAGGTATGTTTCGAATTTTAATAATAATAATAATAATAATATAATAAACAACTTGTATTTCAGATAATAGCATAACAAATATTCAATGGCGCAGTCTGTCTTAGAATTAGCTACTCTACTGAACCGGCGCGTGGCCTAATAGTACACAACAAAATTATAAAATGAAATTGATGATGTCGTCATATCCCAGCTACGACTTTCTAGTGCATGGCTATAAAAAATGCATGAGAAAAACTTGAAGAAAGAATAAGAAGAAGAAATTCTGTAAATGCAGTTATTCTTTCTATCAATTTTTAATTTAAATTTACCAGTTTATTAGGTATTGAATATGTTTTATGCCCTTATATGAAAAACTCCTCCGAAACGTGGCCCTCCCATGATGAGACATTGTTAAAAAATGTCCTTACCATAACATTCCTTTTATTTATCTTGCGCCTAAACACTATCGGGATCGTTTATAATCTTCTACGAGACTCCATCCTAAACCAATCGGTTTATAAAAATTAGAAATTTGATGATATTTTCTTAAGCCATACATTGGTTTTGATTTTTTTGAGTTCCACACTCACTTTTATTATCTAAACAAAAACCATATCTATAATAATAATAATTATTATTATATACCTTATTCAGATTATTTTGACAAGGAAAATTACAAGAAAAGGCAAGAGTGCAGCGCCCAGGCGTATCTGCTTGCTAATTTCTATCCTTATCCTTATACATAACGTCACACCATGGTTTTAAATAATGTTTGCGTTAAATACCCACTTAATTATATAACAGAAGGAAAAACCTAAGCCTACCTGTGTAAATAAAAACACTATTAGCTAAAGTCGAGGCTAAAGTACTGTAAGTACTACAAATTTTTAAAGAATTCTAGCAGTGCACATTGGTTAGATTCTTCCTGTGCTCTGTAACTTCTCAATATATTTTTTTTTTATTTTTTTTTCTCTTTAAATTCTAGAACATAACCACGTTTTTAGTTTATTTGCAAAAGAATTTATTGTCGCATTCTGAATGGAATGGGGCAGGTCATTATATAGTTTAACCAAGTCGTAACTGAAGGATCTTTCAAATATACCAGATCGGCGACGAGGAACTATGACCCCTTTAGATTTAAGTTATTCACGTCTGTTCTAAAAGGTATTTTTTCGGAGAGGTATTCTCGATATTTTGTCTTAATTATTTTGAAATAAAGACAACAGCGATGGATCAAGCGCCGCGTCTTCATATTCGTCCAACCCGCTTCCTTCAGCTTGTAGCTGATAGGTCTTCCGCGGCATTTTTAAATTTTTTCAATACATTGTGACGAATTAGCTGTCAAACAAGGCCCATATACATCACAGTGATTAAACACGGAGAGAACCAGAGCATCCCATAAGGTTTTTTTAAGATTTCGAGTATGCCTTGAGCTATCAACTCTTTTAAACGGCCAATAGCCCTTTGCGTACAAGTCGAGATATGCTTTTCAGAGCGAAGTTTTGTAACTAAAAGTAACCCCAATTTTTTTGCCTCGTTTTGAAATGGAAGAGTAATATTGTTTATTTTTATGATTACTTCAGAAGCAAGACGCTTAACATCCACCTGCTGACTAAAAAACATTACAGAAGAATTTTTTTGGGTTTAAAAGCAAACCGTGATCTGTGGAAATTCTGTCAATTCGTTCAAGGTCACTGTTGATATTTTGGCACTCAAGCTGCAACCTAGAAGGGTCAAAAACATGATAAAGCTTCTTGTCACGTTTGAGAAAATCTAGGAATTTTGTTGTGAAAATAATAAACAGAACGGGAGCTAAAATTGAGCCTTGAGGAACTCCACTTCTTATGTCTAAGCAAGCAGACTAGACCCCGTTCAGGACCACATTTTGCTTTCTCTCTGTTAAGTAGTTTTTAATTAAATTTAAATTTTTATTTATTTATTTATATATTCTATTACTGTATAATATTTTTAATGCCGAAACAAAGCAGATGTTGTTTGTTTTTTTCTTATGGCTAAACGATGTTCCTCGAGCCTGGCTGAAATCCTTTTGTTGGTCTGTCCCATATACGTCAGGCTGCACGATCCGCATGTTCCAGAGTAATTTTTTGTTTTGGGTTTCTTAGTATTGCTCCGATGGTATGATCAGGTTTGTATGCCGTTGATATGTTGTGTTTCCGTAATATTCCGGCGATTGCACTCTCTGCTGCAGCTGTTGTTGTTTACTGATTGCCTTGCTAATGATGCGCCTTTGGTAACCGTTTTGTCGAAGACAGGTACTAATTTTCTTCAGTTTGTGAGCCTGAAGGACCGGGCAATTAATGTATTTGCCACTGTCTGTATCTGTGATGGGTGGTGATGAGATTTAACGTTCAGATATATATTAGTGTGTGTTGGTTTTCTATAGACAGTGTGTTCCAACTGTCCATCTTCGGTCCTTGTGATGTGCACATCTAAAAAGGGCAGACTGTTATCCTCTTCATGTTCTATTGTAAATTGAATCCTTGACTGACTTCAGCGCCATGAGTGCAGCCCTACTATCCGAGTAGAAGAAGACTCTCCTGCTTCCGTAGTTGAGCCGAAGCACCTCTCTGGCCGCCATCAATAAAGCGAAAATTTCCTTAGGCTTAGGCTTAGGTTTTTCCTTCTGTTATATAATTAAGTAGGTACTTAACGCAAACATTATTTAAAACCATGGTGTGATGTTATGTGTAAGGATAAGGATAGAAATTGGCAAGCAGATACGCCTGGGCGCTGCACACTTGCCTTTTCTTGTAATTGTCCTTGTCAAAATTATCTGAATAAGGTATATAATTATTACTATTATTATTATAGATATGGTTTTTGTTTAGATAATAAAAGTGAGTGTAGAACTCAAAAAAATCAAAACCAATGTGTGGCGGTTTGTGTATGGCTAAAGAAAATATCATCAAATTTCTAATTTTTATAAACCGATTGGTTTAGCATGGAGTCTCGTAGAAGATTACATATCGGTACTTTTTTAATAAAGACTATAAACGATCCCGATAGGGTTTAGGCGCAAGATAAATAAAAGGAATATTATGGTAAGGACATTTTTTAACAATGTCTCATCATGTCTCGGAGCGTGAGCATTGAAGATGCCAAGTGAGATTTTGGCGAAACGTCTGCAGGATTCCAGTCGGAGTTCAACAAGCGAACGGATGATATCCCGGAATACAGTGTCATCACATTTTTCCATCCGTGAATCAATACGTGAAAAAAAAAGAAAAAAAAAATATATATATATATATATATATATATATATATATATATATATATATATATATATATATATATATATATATATATATATATATATATATATATATATATATATATATATATATATATATATATATATATATATATATATATATATATATATATATTATCATACTTAACGGCGTAGTCGGTAAAATTTCGTTTTTGGTTTTACATTTCAAAAAGTATAAAGTTATCCTAATTTCTTAAGCGCTTCGTGCGAGTAAACCGTAACCGTAACCCTCGGACAAACTTTTTTTTCCGCAGGGCTTACTGACATGTTACCGACTTGATTATTAATTATATCCCCGGTCTTTGTACGCTGAAACAAAGCACAAAATGGTTGACGAAAAAAAAAATTCGAGGAAAAATTAGCATAAGCAGACACCTGACCTTGTTCGTCCGTCTATCTTTTTCAAAGTAAAGCACGAAGACTGAGGCTGATAAACGAGGCGTATAATTTAAATTGCCTGTGCCTGGTATACTCAAGAAGACGCGTAATAAGATCGATACGTTCGGTATAGAAAAAAGAAAAATACCGCCCACGACTTTTTTTTAAAGCTTTGCCGTTCTTAACGTACGAATGTACAATGACGCATGTTGCAAGTACAGTGTGCGAAATTGATTGTCATTGCGTTATAACTCGGTAGTGAGTAAAACTAGAGGCTTGCGGTTTGCGGGTCATGATTTTGCATGAGTTATCTCATTAGCGAAGATCCAAGGATGCTGACCCAGCAGACAGACCATTTTAAACGATTGTAAATTTAAATAAAGTTTGTAAAAAAGGCAACGGTCGTCCCGAGTAGTTAATTGGCTCAGTCGGTAGGATTTCCAGAAATTGACTAGCGCACCGCGTCGCGACGTCGATTTTTTTCGTATCATCGATTAATTGAAAATCGGACCTATTGGTGATTAGTGTTTGGCAGAGTGGATTTCTGAAAATCGAAAACCCCAGTTTATCGAAGACCTGTACGAAACACGATCATCGGAAACTAGAAACCATATCGCCTAGCTTCGCAAGGACAAGAATTTTTGTGAAGACCAATATCGCCGATCGAAGTCTTGTTCTTATAGAAGGGATGACCAGAACCGCCCCCTACGTAGTACTGTTTGTCGGCTTCACCTGTGGCCTTTATGACGAAATAACTTTAAGAAAATTGGACAACAACCCCGGAATTATCAAAATCAAAATCAGTCGAATACACTTACACTTTAATCCATTATTTTGATTTAAATCCAATAATATTGGAAATAAATTATTTTTAGAAAAGAAAATGTCTCAAAAATAATATCCAGCCACCCAGGATATTACAGTGATAGTCAAAATTATATTAAAAACTTCTAAACATTTTGGAATCTAGGATTGAAAATAAAATTATAGAAATCCTTCCGCATCAAAAAAGATCTAAGAGAGGGCTAATAAATGTACTCGGATCTGTTTTTAAGGCTATTACAGGAAATCTTGACGCATCTGACGGCGAACATTATGAACTGCTTATTAAAATCTTGCGGCGCAACCAAAATGAGTTAGCCGAAGGCATTCTAAAACAAAAATCTTTATCCCTTAACATTCTTATAAAATTTAACCATACTTTGCAGAAAATATGTCAAAATGACAAATACTTACAGTCAAAGATCATTCAAATAGCTCTTATTGTTCCAAAGTCAGCCTATAGAGAGAACGTACTAATTATTAAAAATATTTGGGTACAAATTATCAACACCTATGAAGTAATTTTATCAATTTTACAAGACTTAATTAAGATTAACGACTTATTTAAAGAACTTCTTATTTTGCAAACCAAAGTTGGAAAAGACCAAATAATTATACCTGTAACGTTAGAAAACACTTTTATTTTTGAGAAATTAATTACTATTGACTGTTTTATTTTGAATAATAAAATCAATTACCTTTTGAGAATACCAATGACTAATCGAATAATTTTCGATTACTTTCATCTCTACTCAATCCCCGTAAGACACGAGAGTTGGTTTAGGGTTGTTTTACCGCGTGCAAAATATTTAATAAAAAGTGAATTGCAACATGCATACTATAATGGGCCCTGCAAGGAGGCTACTAAAGGTCTATTCGTCTGCACCCAACAAGAAATCAAGAATAACGATAACAGCAGTCCTTGCGAAATAGCCTTGAGGATGCCTCGTCAAAATTGATCATCAAACATAAATTAGTGATGTCAGATTAATCAACCTTAGTACTCACAACAAAGCCAGATGGATTTAACTATCAAATTAAATGAAGTTAAGTTAGATGAACTAAACCTTTTAAGGGATGAAATTCAGTTAAATTACCCACTTCTGAAGTTCTCGGAATTTTACAAATATCCGAGCATATGGACCATCCTTGTATATATGGTCATAATCAGTTTGTGTCTATTTATTTGCTATAGAAGATTGTTAGAGCCAAGATGCACCAAATCCAGCAAGAAACAGCAGCAAGAAGTCGAAGAACCTAAAGATCCAAAATGTGTTCAACTACCCCTCTTGACGGTATAGTTGAAGCTTACGGGGGAGCAGTTATCTCACTAGCGAAGATCCAAGAATGCTGACCTAGCAGAGTCCTATTTCTACATATAAAAACGTAGTTTAACGGTGTCGACGCAGAGTTCTGTCTAGACATGTTATTGTAACAGACCATTTTAAATGGTTGTAAATTTAAATAAATTTTTTTAAAAAGACAACGGTCGTCCTGAGTAGTTAATTTATGTTTAAAATTCTAATATAAGCTTCATCCGAATAATTTTCCTATAAAAACTCCTATCTGTGTCCATTGGTAAATACCAATGACAAAATTCTAGTCTTCTTTGTTCGCCCGCGGGATGCAGATTAACTAACTTAAAAATATAAAATGTCTGGAAGTACATAAAAATTACTTCCATTCTAAAGAGGGGAAAAGCATCTGATATATCCAATTACAGACCTTTGCTAGGGCTTTTGAGAAGTCGCTCCATGAGCGTATTTTCAACCAAATGAACTTGGTAACCCAGAAACGACATGTTTTTTTTAGAGTTCGAAGCACAATCAGTAATTTGGCGACGGGAGGTGGGTGGATGTGCTATACACGGACTTCTCAAAAGCCTTTGATCGGGTGGACCACGCTGTACTGCTCTCTAAACTGAGGATGCTTGGATTTTGTGGCATTCATAAAGCCATATCTGCATAGCACTCAACGCTTAGGTTCACGGCCAGTAGCGGCGATCCCAAGGGTAGCCATTTAGCGCCATTGATATTCTTGCTTTTCATTAATGATATAGTAGCTAACGTTGATAGTGAAATTTTGCTCTTTGCTGATGATGTAAAATTGTTTAGAATAATTGAGAGAGTGGTCGACTGTGTGTCTCTGCTGGATGATTTAGAGATTATTGGTTCTTGGTGTGCTTTTAATAACCTACCTCTGAATACAGATAAATGTTTCGCAATGACATTTTCATACAAAACTGATAAAATAACTTTTAATTACGATCTGGATAACATATTATTCAGAAAATATTACAAGTTTAAATACGTTTGACACAAAAATCTCCTACAGAAATCATTTCGATGAAGCCTGTAGAGGTGTACTCAAAAGGCTGGGATTCATAGTGAGAAATTCTAGGGCTTTTGCGAGGGTACATACTTTAAAACTCTTATACTACAGTTATGTGCGCCGCAAAATAGGGTACGGTTCAACGGTGTGGCAACCAATATTTGGTATTAATTTCTGAAATTTCTTCACTTTCATGTAAATGGTTTCTACAAGGCTACGGGACTGCCACAGAGTAATTTATTACTAATGTTTATTGTTCGCTCACTAATGAACCGTAGGAGGTACCTTTCATTTCTGTTTTTATATAAACTTTGCAATTTATTAATAGATTGCCCTGAGTCGCTGAGCCAGCTGAACTTTCATGTTCCTTCAAGGACTGTAAGGGTATCACCTGTATTTCAACTAGTAACTCCAAGAACCAATTTTTTGATTAATGTTTCTCTCTATCAGTTGATGAAATCGTTGAATGAAGTCTGTAATGATATTGATGTTTTTTGTCGCTCACAGTTCACCACACTAATTAAACGTAAATTTTAAATACTATAATGGAGTCACTATTAATTTGATGGAGTGAATATAGTTGACTACCTATTATAGTTATAGTTATAGTTCTTAAGATGAAATTGCCTTCTAAACAATAAATATTATTATTATTGTTATTGTTACTATTATTTTTCATTCATGAATGCTTTCGGACTTAAAGTAGGAGTAACATTTTCTACTCCCACGTGGTGCCACAACTGTTCTATTGGGTTAAATGAATATACATGGGTTCAGCTAAACTATGGCATACATATAATTTTTTAAAGCTACACTTCCAAAAGTTGCCTCTAGCTGGATACAAAATGCATATTGTTTTGTAACAAATATTCCTTAATTTCAGCTTTTGTACTTGATGAATTTGGTGCTTTTTGCAGCAGGCGGCCGTGATAGCTTGCCTTATACATCACAATGACACCGTTATTCGAAATATTTTTTAAAAGATAATTGTGAATTCAGTTTACAAAAAGTTATGCAATTGTATCTTCATGCATATTTTAAGCTCGAGTCTTATTCTAATGTTAAATTAAAAATATTGGCATAGCCTGTTACTATAACCGACTTTTACATCACTAGTTAAGATATAAATCCCAGTAAGGTTAAACCATGAAAAAGTTTAGGTCATGTAAACAAAAATTATTCTTCGACAATGGCTGTCAATCATTATGCGGCTTGGGTCGGTCGCTGGCAAAATAAAAGATGATTTTTTGGGCGTGTGTGTCCGTAGAAAACAAAAAGTAATCCACCTAAAACTCTTCGCAGACACCAGCAGGCACGAATAAATCTCTCTTTTGGTCCAGCGTGAATTATGGTATGCTTTTGCTTTTGTCTGACAGTTTTTACTGGAATCAACCAATTCTTTGGATACTGCATAGTGTGTATAGAACCAAGTTTCATCTAGTTAAATTATACATCTGTTTTCGCTTCGACGTTTTTTAATTTGCTGAAAATAATTAAATCTCTAGGTGCGCAATCTGTGCGATTCCGATACCTTGTTTCGTTCAATAATTCCCTGTTAACAATATCCTTTATCTAGGATACTAGCGATTTTATAAATACGCAGGTTCATTTTAAAGCTTTTTCTTTAATAAATCGTCGACTTATTAAACATTCAAACGCATTTTTTACAATTCGATTCGCATCTAATGATAATTAATTTCGACGAGACATAACGGAAAAAATTCTGGTGAGAAGACTTTTCAACACGCATCGAAAAACGGGTTATTCACGCTGCCACTGTCGATCAAATGCCAAGACGATAGATATACTTTGAGACATAGTGTAAAATGCATTTTCTTTAAGATCTTGGAACTACAAGCATAACCTTCGCCTCTGCCTGGCTCATTTAAATCAAGCAAGAAGGATTTCGATAGCAGATATAAATAAGCGGCTTTAATTTCGCTATTTCCCCGAACCAGCGACGTTAATAAACGTACTACATTTCGTTTGCCGCAAAAGCAAGACGTTTTGCATATATCCCGCGAATCGTAATAAATTTCAGCGTGATTAAGCGATTATAATTATTTTTTCCCCCATTTTCACTCTAGTTGTATAACGTGTTGCCTTAATCGCTGGAAAATCTAAATCCACACGTAGCACTTCGTTTAATTTGATTTCAACGACAAAACATCGGTAGGCTTCTTGTAGAACGTACGGTGTGGTATTCTCCCGAGGTGTGTCGTTTATTTATATGATATACAAGGCGTTTAATGTCCTCACCGGAAAGGTTTCCATCGTTTTCTATGGATTTTGTTGTGTTTTTTTTTTATAGAGAAATGGGCTCAACGTTTAACCGCATATTTCAGTGAGTAAAGTTGCCACAAGAGAGAAATTAAAACGGATTAAGAGAACCTGTTTATAATCATTTTTTTAATTTTACGTTTTAAATTAATATATTATTTACAACTCTTTTCTTGACCTCACTGCAAATTTAAATCGGTCTGTTTTATGAGACTCGTCAGCATGTCGATATATTTTTACTCTCTAAAAACTCCGGGGCCAGTATAACTTAAAATACCATTTTAATGGGAATTTCAAGTCTCGGCGAGTCCCTTTCATAAATTTCTTTTATTTACTAAGCGCAATAAATTTTAAATGGCACCCGTAAGCCGTAAAGTCTTCACATAAGATAGCTACCTGAAAAAATGTGGTTGCTTAGACGGGACATCATTTAAACCATACTGGCAGGATCATAAAATTATGTTTGAATTATGATGGAAGAAATGACGCCTGCTTTTTAAATGGGATGTGTATTTTTTATACGAATTTTGAAAACTATTATGTTATACAGTTTAGGCACGAGTAGAACGAGTGTTTAATATGCGAGTGACTTGAATAAGTTTATAAACGATGCAAAACATGACGTGGCCAACAAAACTGACACATATCAAAATATAATCACTTACTAAATTCTACCGACAACTGTCGTAAAAAAGCATAGTATACAACATCTTTAAAAACTTCTTCACTAATTTATTTAGACACGAGCATAGCGTGTTCATAAAATTTGTATACTATATACTTAGGTTTTCGTTAATTTTACGATAACTCTGTTCCACTCGATATAAAATAGGTAAAAAGGGTAGTCGAAGCCGTAAAAACTCGATATGGCATACATTCTAGAGTTAAAAAATTTGAGATCGATCAAAAGAATATCAATTCGATTATTCAAAAGGATCCGAGTGACTTTGTTTCTCAAAAATCATTAAATTTGTTCAAAATTTTTGACCTACCATACGATTTCCTTGATGTTGACATTGCATTGTGGGCTCAAGATGAGAGTTATAAGAAAAATGAAGAGAATCTCAAACAAATGAAATGTAACTAAATGTAACACGCAGCAGAGCGTGGAGCAGTGTTAGTCTCTTTGACGAAAAAAGAAGAACATTTTCAATACTTGCTGCAAGTTGTCAAGGAACATCGAGGACTATTCGATGCCTGTAATAAAAATCGATTTGTATAACTAAATCTAAAAATGCATATTTTTCTATTAACTTTTGAATTAAGGTATAATATTTCCTATGGTGGAACAGAATTCTTTTTCTATTAATGCATTTAGTGATATTTCTTGAATAAAGAACTTTTTCTTCTCAAATAGATAATAACTAATCTCAAAATTTACTAATTTAATGAATAAATTGATAATATTTATTAAAAACTATGAATCTAAGTACCCATTGGGATTCCAATGTAAATAAATATATTTAAAATGGTAGAGTAATAGATCAACGATAATAGTTGAAAACATTTCGAGATAATTATTTTTCAATCAAATGACATTCAAAACAAAAATTTATTTTTCTAAAAATTATAAAAGCATAAGAGACCATTTTTGTAGAGCTTCCAATTTCCTATAAATTCTTTTGATAAAATTGGCTTAATGATCTATTGGTGATAAGATATGATTATTTATATATGAGACTAAATCGAAAATGCTAAACTGTAACGTAAAATGTAATCTTTCCATTAATATTAGGAGCTCATACGTGGTCAGTACTTTCTAGAGTTGACTAGCAACTACCTTTTGTGTGTCAGATCAAGAAATGACCATTGCATTTAAAAAAAAAATAAAAAATTCCAAAAGTGCCTGCGCATTCAGGATTTTTGATTTTGATTATGATTTCTGTGGTTTTATGAATTGCAGATGTTTCCGGCGTCTTTGGTGACTTTGGCGACGTTCCTTCTGGACCTGTCCAGTTCTTCCGCCGTGTACAGCATGCAGCCGGCTTTCATAACCGCCAACATAGGTAAGTCTGTCGTTGGTTTGTTATCGCTCTGCAAAAAAAAGTGGGAAATAAAACGCGGGACCGCCGATTGACACACATTCAGAGGCGATCGTAACACCGTTGACCCCGATTCGTGCGGCACTTGTTTCGTGTGACGTCACCGCGACCCGAATACGCCCACAGTTTTTGCACGTCCCACAATGCAACACGATCTGACGGACCAACGCCTGTGCCTTGCGGAATACGAACATTAGGTTATAAGTAGGAATAATGCAAAAAAATAATGAAAAAAAAAACTGCCAATGCCAATTTCAAGACATTTTTAATGCAACATATATTTTTCTTATACTATGAACTCATTTAGAACTACATACATTAACAGGGTCGCAAAAGGTCATGACTAACCATACAGCTACTGAAGGTATAGAGAAACTTTTAAAGCAACTAAGAATTTGTTAAGAAGGTCCATTCAATATGCGCATGAGCGAGATTTAAAATCTCGTGTTCAACCAATGAGCTTGCGACTTTCAACAACCAACATGGCCGCTGACAGATGGCCAAGCGTCGTATTTTACGGTAGTATGTCTATGAAAATATCAAGGCCGCCTGCGGCTCGTCATTTTTTCCCGTCGTAGGGTCATTATATTATCTAATATGTGAATAACAATAAATCATGGAGGATTCTGTGGTGGAGTATTGGGCACGCGGCGGTTTAACCTCCGTTCGCTCCCGACAGAATCCCTTGTATTCGTCCCCAAAAGTTTCATATCGGTTTCCACTGTGTGAATTTAGTGATTTGAGTGTTCAGTGTATGTTTTAAAGTGATAATCGTCGTCGGCCCCATCGCTTTTCCCTGTTCACGCCGGTATGGAGGCCGGATGGGCCCGGATGGTCTTCGGTGGAAGCGGGGGGAAACCGATTTTTTTTGGTATCGGTCAAAATCGGTTTTTTGCTAGCCGAGCAAATTTTGGTTATATTTCTTATTCGTACGTGTTGGTCATTAACCAAAAGCGAAAATCCTCGACGGAAGTCGGTAATGGGCGAATGGCCATAGTAGTCTTGCCCAACTGTTTGTAAAGAGCAAAGGATATATATATATATATATATATGATGACACTATATTCCGGGATATCATCCGTTCGCTCGTTGAACTCCGACTGGAATCCTGCATCCGACTGGAATCCTGCAAATCTTGCATCCGACTGGAATCCTGCAGACGTTTCGCCAAAATCTCACTTGGCATCTTCAATGCTCGCGTTCCGAAAACACTTCGAACACTGTGTTCGAAGTGTTTTCGGAACGCGAGCATTGAAGATGCCAAGTGAGATTTTGGCGAAACGTCTGCAGGATTCCAGTCGGATGCAAGATTTGCAGGATTCCAGTCGGATGCAGGATTCCAGTCGGAGTTCAACGAGCGAACGGATGATATCCCGGAATATAGTGTCATCACATTTTTCCATCCGTGAATCAATACGTGAGAATATATATATATATATATATATATATATATATATATATATATATATATATATATATATATATATACCCTTTTTTTTATTGCATAACTAAAACTCACAGGATTTTTGTGTTCTAATTAGCATTTGCTTCCTAAATTAGAATATCATGCAACAAGTTTGATAAATGCCATTTAAGTCACGAGCGGTGAATGTTTTCTCAAAAAACGAAAATTCTTACTTCATGCCATTTAATCTAAAAGAAAAAAATAGTTTTTTGAGTGACGGAAAAAGTGTATCAACGGTCGCATACTATACTTTTTACTACGACTTTGAGTTTTTGGGTACAATCGCACAAAACACGAATTCACTGAGCTTCGTGTGACGTCACCTTCAGTATTAACAAACGTCAAAATGCAATGGCTTCTGAACCCGTGATTGAAATACCGGAAAAGTCCGAAGTCGCTCGCGACCTTGAGCTTTCCGTATGCTTTATCCGTGCATAATTATAGTAACTGTATAGAGTTGAAGGTTATTCTGTCATTATGTCATTATTACTTTGTCAAAACCTAATTAACTATACTAGATTTAGAGAATAGGACGGCCTAGTTTGTGTTCATAGTACAGACACTTTTGAGGCCCATATCAAAAGATGCTGAGAAAGAATATTGAGCGCGCATGTGTAAATAATTTCAAAACCCGCTTTCAACCAAGACATGTGACTTTCAACGCGGAAAAAAACGAGTTAATTGCATGGAGTTCGCTATTTATGAATAAAATAACATAAAAATGAATAAATAAATAAAGTATATAAAATACCATAGCTACGCCCGAAATGTTTTGGTCAGCTTCAGTTAGTTTAAAGAGAAATTTGTTGGTAAAATTCATTTTCTGGAATTTCTATTATAATACTCACCAAAAATCACCGTTTATAGAAAGCAAATTACAAATATTAACACATTTAATCACAGGATGCCGCATAATAACAGGGTCAATTTTGCGTAAACTGAAGCTGGAATAAGGGGACCAGCCGAATTCGGACGAGAATTTGCATCCATAATGCCAAAAATTATTTATTTAACACCAGCGGATCAATAATAGATTATTAATTATTTATTGGCAACACACGTCCGAATTTAAATTAATTTTGCGATTAAACGTCAAATTTTCTTCATTTTCCATGTTTACGGGGTGGTTATTTCCATTTCCATTCCGCGACACAAATTCACTTCAATTTAAGCTGAATTAAAAACAAATTCCACGAAAATGAACCAAACAGGTAATTATTCGGTGACAATATTGAACGTGCTCATAAAATAAAATCATTTAAAAATAGTTAAAATCGTAAGATATTATCAACAGGAAGTTCATCATAATAAAAGTAAAGGTTTAAAAGTTTAATAAATTTGTCTGCTCTTAAAACGTTCTGGCATCTGTATTTCGATTTAGACGCACGTATACAGACATCGAAATAACAAATACAACAACTATATAATAAATAAACAAATAAATAATCAATGCTCATTGATTGAACGCGGGTTATATAAAAGAACAATCAGACAATTTACCCAAAGTTGATATATTTATGACTCCATCATACATTAAAAATTAGGAGGATTTTCCTTAAGTTCGTGGTGAAAAACTAGCATCAAAGTATAACTCCAATAACAAGTCTTATTTAAAATAAATATATTAAATATTAAATGTTTAGAATGCACCTTATAAACACCAGTGCTGATTTATTAATATTTATACGCACACAGGTACAAATTCCTTTTGTGTATTTAATAATAAATCAATAAGCAAGAAAGGAGATTAGAAAATCATTACCTAATTATTTGCACATTTTATTACCTAATTATTTACTATTTATTTATTTCATTTTAGATCTGGAAGAGATTCCTTTGGAGAATCTGCGGTAGGGTGGGTTCAAGTCCAAAGAATCCAAAGTATTTGCACGGTCAAAGCTAAAATAATAGCAGAGCATATTTTGAAATAAAAAAGCATCATGGAATAGTTTCCATAAAAAATACAAAAACTGCAAATATGGTAAGAAATCAATGAGAAATGGTTGAATTGGCTGTTATACTCGTAATATTCAGTGTACTTTCCTGCGGTGTGACATCACACCGGCTGCCGCGCATTTTGCTTCTGTTTGAATATGCCCGGCGGCGATTCCAATATTAATTATTATTGTGAAATAAGTATTGCCATTTAAGGGTTCATATTTGGTATAATGTAAGTAATGTAGTAATGTAATGTATTTTTACACACATATTTTAATAACATATAAAAATGGGCAAGTTTCCTATTGAACGCTTTGACATACCTCGGTCAAGGTTCCATTCGATTTTTAAAAAATTGGCCAGCTCTAGTCATAATTGAGGGGATCAGCTAACGGGTATAAGCTATAAAACTCAAAATTATTGGAATTTTGTTTTGATAATTTTTGCACATTTTTCATTGTCAAAAAATCTTTTACGGAAAATAAAATAAAATACCAAAATTTATCGCATATATATATATATATATATATATATATATATGTATGTATATGTATAGACCGAGGTATGTCAAAGCGT